>NC_042989.1:27398165-27998165 GCF_901001165.1 Salmo trutta
GAGAGGGCAGAGAGAGGGAGAAGAGTGGAGAGAGAGGGGGGGAGAGAGAGGAGAAGGGAGAAAGAGAGGGAGGAGAGGGCAGAGAGAGGGAGGAGAGTGGAGAGAGGGGGGGAGAGAGAGGAGAGACTGGGTTGAGGAAAAAGTAAAGGTTTGGGGGAGGAGGGATCTCAACTTGTTTTTATAGGAGAGGGGTATAACTCTGAAACGGAAACTGAACTCAGTAGATGTCCCCTTCCCAGGGAACCAGAGAGAAGTCTTTTGGGCATATGCTTTAGGGTTGTTGTTATTATTACTCCAACTACAAAGCCAGGCAGAGAGAGAGACAGAGAGAGAGAAAGAGCGAGCGAGAGTGAGAGAGAGAGAGGAAGATAGAGGACAAGAGATGAAGAGAGAGCAGGAAACACAAAATGAGAACCCCCAGTGGTTCAAAGGAAAGCTGTGGAAAACTACCACATGAAAACACACCCTGACGCTCTTATCTCCCTAGCAGTATTCCCAGCAGCATATTGTATTGCGTACTGATTGGGCAGTTGGCTATTATGAGCTTCATGGTAGAGATGTGGTAATGCCTGTGGCAGTGGCTCTGGCTGTGACTGGCTATTAGGGACTTTTGTATTGAGAGTGACTCGGGTTGTGTTGCTTACTGTATCTGTGTGTCCATGTGTGTCTGTATGTGTGTCTGTTTCCGTGTGTGTGTGTGTTTTGTGTGCATGTGTGCGGGTCTGATCATAAGCCACATGGCATGCTCCCTGACTGGGGCTTCGTTTTCCCGACTCACTCCACTGCTGCACCATTAAGACTTCCTCTGCTATCTCCTGTACTCTCATATAATTAGCATGCCTACTAGTGGTGCGCGGGGCAGCTTTTTTTTCACCCGCACCCACCCACAATTGCTAATAACCCATCCGCAACCATCCAACTATATGTGATAAAGTAACTATCACCCTAACTTGCTAATATAAAAAAAAATTCTGTAGGCTACAGTCAGAGATAGCGGAACTATTTTAAAAATACATTTTCCTGGCTGATTTAAATATGGTTCTGGTTATGATATCCGGAAATGTTGGTAGGCTATTTGTTAATGAACTTGTCTATAATTTGATACATTCAGTTTCTCTTCTGTCATTAATATGTTGCCCTAGAAGACTAATAAACCCTTGCTCAACAGAATGTCAGAATTCGATAGAATGAATGCTTCAATCTAGTTGACATTGTTCTATTAGCCAGCAGCGTACCACTCTGCATCCCACTTCTGGCTTGCTTCTGAAGCTAAGCAGGGTTGATCCTGGTCAGTTGCTGGATGGGAGACCAGATTCTGCTGAAAGTGGTGTTGGAGGGCCAGTAGGAAGCACTCTTTCCTCAGGTCAAATTTTTTTAAATCTCAGTTCCCCAGGGCAGTGATTGGGGACATTGCCCTGTGTAGGGTGCTGTCTTTTGGATGGGATGTTAAACAGGTGTCCTGACTCTCTGTGGTCACTAAAGATCCCATGGCACTTATTGTAAGAGTAGGGGTGTGAACCCTGGTGTTCTAGCTAAATTCATAATCTGTCCCTCATACAGTCACCTAATCATCCCCAGCTTACATTTGGCTCATTCCTCCTCTCCCCTGTAACTATTCCCCAGGTTGTTGCTGTAAATGAGAATGTGTTCTCAGTCAACTTACCTGATAAAAATCTGTAAAGTTTTCTCTGTCGTCTCTGTTTCTTTCACTGAGCAAAGACGTTTAGGGACCGGGGAGAAAGTGCAATAACCCCCCATCCAACAAAACAAATGGGAAGATTATTGACTTCAGTTGGACCAGTTGTAAGGAAGTAGAAAACTGTGAAAAAGACCCAACATTTTTCTGATAAGATTTCAGTTCGGCTTGGATGCATATTTTGTGTTTGAAATACTATCAGCTTTTATTATGCTGATGAAGATAGCACCTCTACAGACAGTATCTAACTGTGCATTTGCATTCTCTCAAGATGCTGAAAGAAATCATATTTCTCCACTCCTGCTCCTGAGTCAAAATTGTGCCTACATTTGCTGCATAATTTTAATTCTGCAGAAGTTAATATTAAGGCTATGTGAGAGGTTATAGACCTACAGTCAGTGTCCAGATTTCAGTTTCCGTTTAACCTATCTGAACAGTAGGCTACAGTTACTTTGACATGCCATAGACGGGTTGGTTGTTTAACAACAAAACCAAGGTGTGCGCAACTATGTGGCAAAACAGATGGGGTTGGCTTAGATTGTTGACAACATGTAATCTGTATTTCGTCTCCAATGTTCATTTAAAACGTAAATACATTTGCACAATGAGCACTTGTTGTCCCTCAAATACATTGTTACAGTTGTCGGTTAGCTAGCTAATTAGCTAGTTAGCTAATTTTAGCAATATTAGCATTGACATAAAATCAGTCAAAACACAAAACAACAAGACAGGGTTTCAATAACAAGATGAAATGAGCTGAAACGAGCTGAAACGAGCCACTTACGATTCCCTACATCGCAGTTTCTTGTCATTTTTCTATTAATTTGGCCATCCAGAATCACAACAACAGGCTGACCTCTGCCCCATGGAAGCGAGCACATCGTTTTCTTGACGTTGTCAGCTAACCCACCTATAGGCCTATTTGAAGTCCCCGTCTTGTGACTGTCGAATTTGTATAGCACCTCACAATCATCACACATAACATAAACAGAACCGCTATCATAGCCGGTGCTGAACATTGTTTTGGGCCCTGTGCTACCTATGGCTGTATCGGTTCGTTAATACAGGACTAGTAAAGGCTTTGTGAAGAACAAAATATATATATATTTTATTTATTCATTAATATTTGTTTTTTTATTAGGATTTTTCAGGAGTTGCTGCGGCACCCTCATCCACACAATATTTCATGACCCTAAACCTTCCCACCCTGCGGATATAACCACAGGGACTGTGGGTTATGAGTCAACCCACGCATCACTAATGCCTTCATGCAGGACATACAAAGAGACAGGGAGTGATAGAGAGATGGAGGGGGGAGTGTAGGAGAGTGAGGGAGAGAGAGAGGGAATGTATGTGCCTAACTCTGCCTGTTGAGATAGAGGGATGGAGGGGGGGAGTGTAGGAGAGTGAGGGAGAGAGAGAGGGAATGTATGTGCCTAACTCTGCCTGTTAAGATAGAGGGATGGAGGGGGGAGTGTAGGAGAGTGAGGGAGAGAGAGAGGGAATGTATGTGCCTAATTCTGCCTGTTAAGATAGAGGGATGGAGGGGGGGAGTGTAGGAGAGTGAGAGAGAGAGAGAGGGAATGTATGTGCCTAATTCTGCCTGTTAAGATAGAGGGCCTGGCAGACAATTTAGTTGCCAAAAATATGCAAACGGCAAAAATGACCAGAGAAAAAAACTTAACTTGATCGACCAAAATAATAATTTAGCAAAAATAATAAACAGTTGGACAATAGCAATAATCCCTCAACTTGGGGACAAAAGCCAAAGCACCTTAAAGATAGGGCATGGAAATATAATCCACTGGGTGGATTGGATGTATCAGTGAATTCTATTGCTACGACAACAGCTCTGTAGCAACATGTTAGGCTACGTTTGAGTAAAACTCTCCATGAATGAGGACTGAGGACAATGGGTTGTCCCTGCCCTAACCTGACATAAACCATTGCTAAACCAGTGATAATTCCTACATACTATTTCTATTGACTCTCCACACATCCAACTCTTACGCACAAGCGCACACACACACACAATCACCCATGAACACACAATCACACACAAGCACACACATGCAACCAGACTCTCTCACACACACATTCACACTCAGTCGACTCTGCTGTTATAGTATATAGCCTACTATTTATCTAACTGCATTACCAAGAAACTACCCACTTTATATGTAAGCAATAAGGCCAGAAGTGGTGTGGTATATGGCCAATATACCGCGTCTAAGGGCTGTTCTTTGTCACGACGCATCGTGGAATGCCTGGATACAGCCGTTAGCCATAGTATGTTGGCCATATACCGAATCCCCCAAATCAGCATTCAAGCTTTGAACCACCCGGTTTAAAATTGTAAATACAGTCATACTTGACATAGCACATCCATGATCAATATTATATATCATATTGTGTGTATATCAGGTTATTACTACTATGCATACTACCTTCTATAACTTGTGATTTTCGATTTGACTTTTTATTTATTATTGATATTGATTATTGTACTGCATTATTGAGGGAGCTAGCGCACAAGCATTTCACTGCACCTTTTATACCTGCTGTAAACTGTGTATGTGATGAACAACATTTTAAAGGTGAAATAAATAAAGGTGAAATAAATAAATAAAACTTTTTTTTGCGTAATTGACAAAACAGTGGCCAGCGATAAGACATTTACAACCACATTTATAACCAAAGACTTTATAAACAAAGACATAATTTGCACAAATGTGTTTCCAATAAATTATAAAGCATTTGAAAACACTCCTAAACAGGATAAACTAAATTACGAGAGGCGCTCAAACTTTAGCTAAAGCCGTGAATTTACCGGTATGCTCCTTATAAGGTGGCAGGCCTAGAGACATGTTGGTGATACCAAACAAAGATGCAAACATTTCTACAAAAATATATACTATGACAACTAGACTCTGTCGTTTGTGTTTTTTACATGGTAACAAAGCATACTGATTGATTGGACTAGCGATAGCATAGTTAGATTAGCAAATAAGATTTGTAACATACAAATGGCGGCATGCAAAAAGATGGCGGCCTCCATGCACTTACCACAAATGCCTAGTTTGCCGTATTGTAGCTTGTTCTCCTTTATTATATCTGCAATTGCACAGTGTAGGCCTAGGTTAACACCATATGAGGGTTTTTTAAATGCTACCAGACACCTGCAATTTGAAAAACTGGAATAGTAGACCGTGTCCGTTTGTGTAGGGACAAATGGAGGGAAATATCTATCTCTCTCTATCTCTCTTTCACTGTCTCTCTTTCCCACTGTCTCTCTCTCCCACTGTCTCTCTCTCTCTGTCTCTGTCTCTCTCTCTCTCTCTCTCTGTCTGTCTGTTTACCCCATTAATCTTGCGTTCTGTTTCTTCTCCTGCTCTGTGTTTGTCACTGGGCATCTGTGTTTTGAGAGGCAGTTTTTTTGTACCATTGCCCTGGTAAGATCTCGACCTCATAAATCTGGCCTGTTTTACATCAGAACCTTCTTGGAGCTGTCAAGCATACTCTGTCTGTCTGACACCCCTTTTCTCTCTCTCTTTTTCCCTCACTACTATCTATCTCTCACTCGCACACTTTCTCTCTCTCTCTCTCTCTCTCTCTCTCTCTCTCTCTCTCTCACTCGCACACTTTCTCTCTCTCTCTCTCTCTCTCTCTCTCTCTCTCTCTCTCTCTCTCTCTCTCTCTCTCTCTCTCTCTCTCTCTCTCTCTCTCTCTCTCTTTCCTTTTGAATTCATAGAAGGCATAGGCAAGGATAAATCATGGAGAATAGCATGGATCATTAACTATATTTGTTCCCATTTCCTGCAGAATATGATAGATCTGGCTAATTACCACCTTGCCAAGTCTATTTCTGAAAATGACAAGCAGCTATTGGGCGGGAGGATATCACTCCATATGCAGCATACATTTTGTACTATGTGACTATTGGTGAGGCCATCGCCAGCTCCATTTTCAAAGGAAGGAAACTCAAGCCAAGCACTGTCAAACAGCATGTGTAAATATGATTTGCATGGAGATTTGAATTCATAAGTATGGATATCGTTTTTTATTTCTTTGCAGAAAATGAATTTGGAAGAGTGGTGAGCTCTTTTTCTCCAGTTTAACATCTACTATCGTGGGCCACGGAGGAAGCAGAGGTCTGGACCAAAGAGAAATCTCACCCCAAACCATTTCAGGTACAGTTATATGATATAATCATACAGTACACCTTGATAACCCCATAAAACCCAATTTAGATATAAAGCCACAACTCTGTCATACTCAATCCCAACCATTTCAGGTAGAGATACAAAACTCTGTCACACCCAAACCTTTTCACAGGCTCTTTTCAGAGTGATAGCTACCTACCTACGATAACACCACTCACCGGAGAAAATGTTGACAGCAGATTTCAATCTTTATCCCACCCCCCCTCTCTCTCTCTCTCTCCAGCACCCACTCAGATGCTATCAGCCTGGTCCGTCACACCAATTCAGAAACACTTAGATGGAGATAGCATGCATGTTTACTGTCACTGGTTGATGCATGGCGTCAATACCTATTTGCAGTGAAATTTGATAATGCAAGTGTGGTTTCTGAAGTACACCACATGACTGAGACATATTTTCCCAACACTTTGAGGTGAAACAAAGGAAATCCAATAACAATGTGAATTTTGGTAACAAATGTCCCATCCCCGACTATGCACACACACACATACACACACACACCCACAGACAGACACAGACACAGACACACCCACAGACACACCCACAGACACAGACACACACACACACACACACACACACACACACACACACACACACACACACACACACACACACACACACACACATACAAACACATAGAGAACAAATGAGAGTTATACTGCAGTATACAGTATTAATATGGTAAAGCAGTATGAACATAGGGAGAACAGCTCTTCCTTATCCTTCCAGTACTGCAAGGCTCCACAAGCTTCTATCACATCTGTGGAATTTCCCCATGGTGTAATTCCCATAAGCTGGCAGGCCAGGAGGCCGAGGAGTGCTCGTAACCACACAGAGGGGCGGGTGAGTCTCAGACTGGCTTCAGGGACCCAGGCACCGGTCTCACGAGGGGCCTTGAGGGAGGAAGTGCTGTTGTTGTCATCTCGGCTGAGAGAGGCCTTAGAGAGAGTCAGACAGCTGTAGATAGGCACAGTGTTTGTGTTTTGTTTGTGTATGTTGGGGGGGGGTTGACTCCCTCACTCACCACAGCCGAGGAGGAAATAGCTCATAATGTTATATTTTGTGTAGCACTGTTGACATCAGGTGTTGAGAGCTTATATGGCTGTTGAAAAACACCAGTGAAAAGCTCAGCAGTATAATGTTGAGTCTGGGCGTAGAGTCTAAGCAAGTTTCTGTCACACAGTTCATTCATTGTCCCTTATATTTGCTTGTTTGCTCTGTCTGTCTCTATCTCTGTCTCTGTCTCTAACTCTTCTCATGAGCCAAATGTCACCGTGTGAATGTAGTGTGGGGAGTTGGGCCACCCACAGCACTTAATGGATTGATAACTTGTTGGTTCTTTTTATATTTTTCCTGAGGTAGGATTTCCTCTTATTGTCATGGAAACCCCTGTGCCGCTGCACAGAAATATAATTTCCACCCCCACTCCTACCCTTCCTAAAACACCCTGCCGTTTGCCACACTAATAAGATTTACTAGGTACTGTATTCTTGACTTTGATCATTTTATTTTTCCCCATTTGAAACATTTATGGGATTCATAAAAAAACACCAAGGCTTCCACCATTAGGACTGAAGGCTTAAGTGGCAATGTAATAAATCATGTTGAATAAAAGACACATCCAAACGTGGCTAGCCTCTGATAGTGCAAAACTCAGCAAGCATGAATATTTAGTAACATCTGGAAATAACAGAATGCTCCCCTCTTTCAACTCATCAACAATGAATGCACCTCTGATTGGTTGGGATCTAATTACCTTTACTGTAAAATGATGGCTCTAGTGTGAGAGTGAGTGTGGAGTGTGAATGTGAGTAATGTGATATCTGTAGGGTTAAATAGAGGATTTACAGATAAGACATTGATTTGAGAGTCATGCAAAACAGTACTGTATATACACAGTGAATATGTAGGCTAGCAAAATATGGGAGAGATTATTACTATAAGCTATTCGTACAACTAGCTCTCACAGTCTCACGTCAGAATTAGACGTTCATCCATATTTCTCAAATGTCAAATTCCAAAATTGTTGTAAACGTCAAATATCAAAGCGTATAAGGTTAAGTTGTGGCATTAACCCTGAATGATTAAGATAAGGGTTAAGGTTTGGCATAGGCTTAAAATAAAAATCTCAAAAACAGCTTCCTATCGCTCGATTTGAACTTGCAACCTTTGGAATTAGATGTCTGGCTAATCAGGGACAGAGGCAGATGCTTACACCCATCTACCATCCCCATCCCCATCGCCCTGGCAAAACCCAAACCTACATGAAGGTAACAGCGCTCACTGTTGCCCTTAGTGGCCGGTTTCAACATCATCTACCGACGTCCTCAGACATGGATGGACGTCGAGTACTGACTTGTATCACAGGTGACCTGGCTGTATTCATTTCACTTTGTTTGAGCAATGTGCCAAGTGGCATAAAGCTAAGATGACACCTTTATGCAGAGAGTAGTACAGGTGCACTTTAACGGAGAAGCGTTTACTGTGTTGGGGAGCGATGGAATATCATAATCCATACACAAATATGGACCAGAAGAAGAACCAATGCAATTATTCATTTCTATTCACAGTACATTTGCATACATCTTCCAAAGCACCATGAAGCAAACGTTTGGGTGACAGCACCTGGCAAAGTCTACATTTCGAAATCCTTTAAAAAAATGTAATTTCACAGTGTCAAAAACAGTAAAGCTTTGACATCAGGCAATTACTCTCTCGATAAATCGTTGTGTGTGTGTTCATAAGACAGAGTGACAGACAGACAGACCCAGGAGCCAGGCCACAAAGCCAGTCTTCTCTTGGCACCTGGTAGTGCTTCTATCTCTGACTGTCTGTTTGTATCTCCTTTGCAGATGGAGGTGGATGCAGATGAGAAGCGCCATCGAACACGCTCCAAAGGTATCCGAGGTGCGTCTGCACTCTCCTCAACTCACTGAGGGTGCTACTCAGGGTGACCTTACCCCAACCCACACACACACACACACACACACACACACACACACACACACACACACACACACACGCACACACACACACGCACACACACGCACACACACGCACACACAAGCACACACACACACACACACAGCTCTCTTATCACACATTCCAAACTATACTTCTCAGTACTCAGCTCTTCTCCTCCCACTGTCTCTCACCTCACCAGCCCTCCAATACCAGACATTATCCAGGCAGTTTATCCAGCCTAATACATCATGTTATTGTGCCTGCCTACAGTGGATTTACTGTTTTTAACCCTGATGAAAGCATGATTTTATGATATAGTGATCACTCTTTTCCTTTCGCTTCCCCTCACTCTCTTTATTTTCTCCCCATCCCTCTCTCCCATTGCTCTCCCCCCTCTCTCTCCCCCATCCTTCTCTCCCCTCTCTCTGCCTATCCCTCTCTCCCATACCTTTCTCCCCTTTCTCTCTGCCGATCCCTCTCTCCCATCTCTCTCTCTCCCCTCTCTCTGCCATCCCTCTCTCCCATCCCTCTCTCCTCTCTCTCTCTCCCCTCTCTCTCTGCCCATCCCTCTCTCCCATCCCTCTCTCCATTCCCTCTCTCCTCTCTCTATGCCGATCCCTCTCTCCCATCCCTCTCTCCTCTCTCTCTCTCCCCTCTCTCTCTGCCCATCCCTCTCTCCCATCCCTCTCTCCTCTCTCTCTCTCCCCTCTCTCTCTGCCCATCCCTCTCTCCTATCCCTCTCTCCATTCCCTCTCTCCTCTCTCTCTGTGCCGATCCCTCTCTCCCATCCCTCTCTCCCCTCTCTCTATGTGCCTATCCCTCTCTCCCATCCCTCTCTCCCATCCCTCTCTCCTCTCTCTCTGCCGATCCCTCTCTCCCCCTCTCTCTCTCCCATCCCTCTCTCTGCCTGTATTTCTCAGTGCCTGTGGAACCAGCGATACCAGAGCTGTTCAGGTCAGTATTTCTGATAAACATTGTCTCTGTTCACCTGCCTTTCCAGCTTCCCCCTTGTGTGTGAGTGAAAGAGGGAAAGATAGGGAGGGAGAGAGAGGGGGGCGGGGGAGAGGCTGAGAGATGGAAGGCCACTAGGGATGATAATGGCTGTGGAGCACTCCCAGGCTCTCAGTGTGTAGTGAGAGATGAGCACTAAAATCACCTCTTCAGACAGGAGCGATGCCCTTTACTCAGCATGCCTCTTGCTTCTGCTTCCTCTCTCTTTTATTCCCATCTCTTTCTTTTTCTCCCTTATTCACTCCCGTATCACTCACCTCTCTGTCCTAATCACTCTTTCTCTCCTCTTTTCTGTCTCGTATCTAATTTATCTCTATTTTGCTATCTATTCTGACAAACCCTATCAGCAGTAAATAATGAGCAAATCTAACTTATTAAGAACCACTGCAACTGCCATCTTTATCCTGGCTGTTCAAATGTTAAATCCTGTCAATACAGTGGCTGTAAGATGATCCTGAATTGACCCTTGCAGTGTGTTGTCCCACTCCCTGCTAAGTTGATTAAATTACACCATGAAACCCATTTATTGATCTTCCTGAATCTCCCTGAATCTCCCTGTGTCTCCCTGTGTCTCCCTGAATCTCCCTGTATCTCCCTGAATCTCCCTGTATCGATGGACAACCCTCATTGTGGTGTTCAGTTATCCACTAAGAGTTGTCTTGTATTTGGCCATTTAAACCTGGTTCAAATATACTTTCATAAGATGAAAATTTCAGAACAGTATCATATTCATAATCTCATATATACAACACACACTCTTAGAAAAAATGTGATATCTATAACCTTAAAGGATTCTTTGGCTGTCCCGATAGGAGAACCTTTTGAAGAACCATTTTCGGTTCCAGGTAGAACCCCTTCCACAGAGGGTTATAAATGGAACCCAAAAGGGTACTACCTGGATCCAAAAATGGTTCTCCTGTGGGGACATCAGAATAATTGTTTTGGAACCCTTTTTATAAGAGTGTACAGTATATAGGCCTATACCCATGTTTTTTATATAGTACTCTCAGATGTCCTCTACTTTCTTTTATCCTTGGATATTATTTTGTCCTTCACAGGCTAGGAGAAGGTTTCTTCAGAGATAACATTCTGGGCCCACCTATATCAATAAAGAATATCCCACCTGGCCACCTACAGTATAGCTCTTTCAGATTTCCACAGATGGCTACCCCATCTATTTCTCTCTCTTGCCCCCTCTTTCTTTCTTTCTTTCTTTCTTTCTTTCTTTCTTTCTTTTTTCTTTATCTATCGCTCTCGCTTCTTCTCTGTCTCTCTGTCTCTCTCTGTCTCTCTGTCTCTCTCTGTCTCTCTCTCTCTCTCTCTCTCTCTCTCTCTCTCTCTCTCTCTCTCTCTCTCTCTCTCTCTCTCTCTCTCTCTCTCTCCATGGGCTCCATCTCCCTCTCTGCTTTCCCCACCGCTGCCTGCAGATATCAATTAATCAGCGGATCGATGGTCAGCCTATCTCCAGACCGAAGCATCCATAATGCCAATAATGCTGCTCGATGGCGTCGCTCCCCAGAGAGCTGATAGTCGTCAGGACAAATACGCTTGACTTTGCGTGGCAGGTCTGGCTGGTCTGGGCAGATATGCCACTGTGATATTGTAAAGGGTTTTCCCCCATGCTGCCCAGCAGGAAATGCAAACTTGTAGTGTATTAAGGCTTCTAAAGTTTGTAATTTCCATTTTAAAATGTCCATCTTGATTTGCCCTAGAAAATAATTCCATAAATTATAATCCACATATTAATTCACATTTCCTGTTGCTGCTGGACTATGTTCCTGCTGTAGCAAACTAGCTCAAATTAAGATCCTACATCTGTAGGTGGAGCAGTAAGACCAGATTGAAGTGTGAAATACCATCAGAGTGCTCTACTGTACGTGTAGTGTTGGAGTAAAATAGGAGTGTTTGTATAGTAAAGGTAGAGAGATGATACGATTGCAAAGGGGAGCAAAATCCAATAAAATCCAAGTGTGAAGTAGAAAACAGAAATTGAACAGAATATGTGTAGATCGATAGATGGAAAAAGAGAAGAGTGGAGAACGGTGAGTTGTGTGCATACTCAGTGGGTGTTTTTGTGTCTTCTCAGCTGTCCTACACAAGGCTGTGATGGGAGTGGACACGTCAGCGGCAAATATGCAAGACATCGAAGGTAAAACGATCTCCCTTTAGTCTTATTTCAGTTATGGATGAACCATTTTCTCCACTTTTCACTAATGATTTTCAAAAAAATTTAACTGGAATATCATTTATTGAAACAAATTCCAATAGCCTACCATGGTCATTTTCACAGCTGGGTTTGATGGACAGGTTAAAGCGCAAATATTTATTCTCTTCCCTTTGTCATTTGCATATTTACAGTGGGATATGCTAATCATATTTTCTATTGTATAAGCTCTCCATAAATCTCCTTATAAACAAGCACTCAAAATGGAAGGATCTCTCTCTCCTCTTTAAAGGACATGCCTGTGTTCTATTTCTTCTCCTTTGTTCTAAAAATACCAGGATCATTGTGAACTAATCCCATTTCCCCATTCGGACAAAGAGTGGGCTGCTGCCTTGCACAACTGGAAGCAGCCACATTGGGCTTCTACTAATTGTGGTTTGGTAGAATCCCCCCATTTCAGATTAAGGCTGTGACTTTCCTATGAATATGTTTATGTATACATGTACATTATGCTACTGTAACTAGCTTGTGGTTGTCATACGTTTATGTATACATGTATGCCAGTGGTCACCTACCGGTCGATTGAGTTCGACTGGTCAATCTTTAAGACATTCCTAGACGATAAACAAACATTTCTGTAGAGAATCCAAAGATAAAGGCTTGCGCTTTATATTCGTGTTGTGCTGTTGGCGGTAGGTGCACTTGATTCAGAAGCCCTGCGCACCGGGCAGGCAAAGTATTCCCATTTTGGACCATTTCATTTGTCTGAAAAGACAAACTCCGCCTACCCAGCGGACCGGTAGCTCTGTGGCTAAATTGAGTTTGCCTACTGCGCTGGCCAATCGGATAGCTCAAATCACGCCTACAGCTTCCAGGACCCTGGCCACAGCAAAGTTTGATACGAGCCTACATGAGATTTCATCATTTAAAAAACCATGACCAGAGCCAGTCTGTCAAAGAATACAGCAAAGAGCTGCTGTTTTTCTCAGTGAGTTCATGTTTAAGTTTTTATTCAGCACTGTTTAACACTATTACAAAACATAAAATGCCCTTTGCCCTACTTCCACTAGCGCTGCACCTGCAATGAATGAGTAGCCATGTGTATTGATAGTCCAATTATTATTAGCAGCTCATCGTGTCTATTTTAATACTGAGGACTATTTCACTTTCTCTAGGAACAACATGAATTTGTGCATGAGGCAGATGAGGTGCAACTCGAGTTTGGTCATCAGGTGGAAGACGGTGTCCTCTCTCTCTGGTCAGTCTCACCGGAGGAAAGGAGAGAGCAGGGACCGTGAGAGGCTGACCTTCTGCTGTAATCTACCTCCCCTGAGACTAATGCCGTGTTCAAAACAACTGGGAACTCGGAAATCTCTGACTTCAGTGCGTTCAAGACAACTAGGAATTCTAAAAAAAACGATATCCGACTGGAAAATCATTTTGAGTGGTCATCCAACTTGGAATTCCAAGTCAGAAACTTATAGAGCTCCGACTTTCCGACCTGAGGATCACTGATGTCATAATTTTACCAATTTTTTTTCCCGAGTGCCCAGTTGTCTTGGAAGCACGACCATCAGATTAGTGGCGGTCGGTGCCGTTTAAGATGAAGGAGGACGATAAATGTTTTTGTGAGCATGGCCTTATTTCTATAACAGCATATTGGATGACTGTCATTCATATTCCATTCACCCAGCTCAATGTAACAGCGATAGGTTTAGGCTACTACATGATACTAACATTTTCCCTATAGCCATCATGAGGGGGCGACTACCTAGCCTATGAATGACAGTTTAAAATGTAGGTGCATTTAGCTGATCTAGGGTGTAATCATTAGTCAAACAGTTGCAAATACGAGTTTCTATTGGACAAATTCAGGTATGTTTATCCCCATTTCATTCCGTTTGCTTCCGTTTAAGAAACATTTTTCAACTGAATCAGTGGAATGAATACACCTGTGACCACACGCAAACACAGTTCACTTTCATTATAGCCACATACAAACAGCATGATTCCTGTGATTGTTGGATAATTCCTTCTCGCATCTATGCTCTCGCCTCCTCTCACCTTTTCCCTTCACTTGTGGACTTCAGTGTACAAAATACTTTCCAAGCCAAACCTTCATATCATACAATTTAACTGCTACACACAGCCTACATCGTTGTCACCATATTAATGTCACAGTCAACATAGCCACTAGAACTAATGCCACGATCATGTAGTATAGTGTACAGTCAGCAGCAAGCAGTTTAGCAGTTACACTGGCGGCCCCTGGTGGCAATTTAATGAAGAAAACCAAAAGCTTACCTTGACTTGGAAGAGTTCCAGTGTTGGATAGCTATAGCCAGCAAGCTAACTTAGCATCCCTCTCTGTTTGCGACAGGTGTTTGAGTAGGTTAAACTAGCTAGCTGCATTCGCTAGCTAAGTAAGTGAAAGTTTAAAAAAAAAATACAACAAAATATAGCTAGCTCTTTCTCTCTCTTGTTTCTCCTTCATTTCATTTCTACTGTTGACCTTCATTGCAAAACAGTGTGTTTTAGTCAATTATTTGGTAACGTGAATATATTTAGTATAGTTTTATCTAAAAAGGATAACTTTTTGAATGTTTCACTATTTTATTTATTTAATGAAATTCACTGACGAGGATGGTCCTCCCCTTCCTCTGAGGAGGAGCCTCCACTGCCAGATGCATCAGTTAAGCAAAATATTAAAGCAAATTATTTGCTAATTATTTCCATTTATGCTGATCTATTTTGTTATCAAAGCTCGAGTTTTGAAAAATAATATGGTCTGAGAATAACATTATTGAGAATGCAAGGCATATAGCCAATATGCTGTGAAAAATGTATTAAGCCTACTGCACAAATGTAATTCCTACAGAACTGTTTTTATAAGGTTAATATTAAAAAAATTAAGTAATGTTTAAAAAAAAATCTGAGCGGTAGATCTCGGCTTGTTTTTTGACTGCAAAAGTGATCTTGACTCAGAAATGGTCGGTGACCACCAATGTATGCTAAGTAGCTTGCGGTTGTCCTACGTTGGTACCGTATTATGACAAACACTATGCTTATGGATCATTAGGATATTACAACAGACTCCATCAGAATGATCACATCAACAGAAGGTTTGTTAGACTAAATGTGCATTTCTAGCTTACTAAATACAGGTAGTGTAGTTCTCTCCTCTTCGGGCTGAAATGTTCAAAACAATTGAGGAAGGTGTATCATTACTAAACCTTAGTTAGGCCTGATAAAACTATGCAGTATTATGTTGCTGTGTATTTATCAGCTTTCCCTGGGGAATTGTTGTTCCCTGCACATGTGGACAGTTTTGGAAGTGCGTACTGTTCTTTTGAACTGTCTTTACTAGCTACCTCTTCTAACTTCGTCCATGTTGAGACACAGGTTTCCTCTGTCTTCTGGTTAGTGAAATGAGAGAGGCGTTGTTTTAGAGCAAGCTTTAATCGTCGGTGTCAGAGCTAAAGCATGGCCGTGCAGGAAATGATCCAGTTAATGAAACATTTTAATTATTCAACATCATTGTGGAATGTGATGACCGTGTCGGTGAATCCCCAACTTAACTATTCGCAAGTCACACACACATGTACACACACACACACACACACACACACACACACACACACACACACACACACACACACACACACACACACACACACACACACACACACACACACACACACACACACACTAAGATTTCCCAGAGAAATCTCCCACACTGGTCACGTGCCAGGCTTTCAATTGTGTGTGAGAGAGAGAAATCCGTCTGTTATAATTACTTGCCCTTGTATGGATGGGTTCATTACTCAAACCCCCTCAGAGGCTGGCAACCCGCTGGCTTAGGCCTGGCAGACATCTTGGAAGTCACTGTATAGTTGATAGACAGCAGCACTCTGTACCATATTGATCTTTATATCAGCACAGAGAGAGTGAGAGAGTGAGAGAGAGAGGAGGTGGAGTATGGAGAACGCAGCATAGCCGTGCGGTATTTTTCCATCTCTCTTTTCTCTCTCTCTTTCTCTTTCTTTCTCTCTCACAAACAAAGAAAAGACAAAGACTCCTCCTCTCATTGTGACGTGTCTATCCCACCAGCCAGTGCTTTGCTCAAAGGATAATTCAAGATAAATAAATCAAACAAGGAAGGCTCAATCCATCAGCACACCTGGCTAAGACTGCCTTGCTCAAACACACTCTCTCTCTCTCTCTCTCTCTCTCTCTCTCCTTATCTCTTGCTCTCCGCCCATCTTCCTTACTCTCCATCTTCCTTCTCCCTCACTCCCCTCTTTTTCTCTTCTCTCTCTCTCTCCCCCATCTCCCCCGCTCTTACCCCTCTCCCTTTCTCTCATTCTCTCTCACGTTCGTCAATCTCCGGCAGCTAATTTCTCCTTCAGATGGTGCCGCACTCATTTGCATTCTTATCAAAGTGTTCTGACGATCCGACAGAAGCTCTAAGAAGGTGGGATCATTAATATGTTAATTAGTCCCTTTCTCCACTCTCTGCACAGGCGTGCCAGCGATATCCTCTCTCCTCTTGTTACGCTCACAGCAATTCACACAGCCTTTGAATGCGTGCTGCAGACTCAGAAATGCCATAATATATGACTGTTCACACACCCTGGCAGATGGTTCCATGCATCTCCCAGTAAACCATGGTCTCTGTCTGTCTGTAGCCTGTGTGTACGAAATGACTGGGCTTCAATGGATCTCTATGTTACATAACTGCAGGGTCAGGAGTTTATTCATGGAGCTGACCAAGTGTAATAATGTCATTCCAACAGACGTATCTTTGGTTAGAGGGTAATGGGGTGGGAATGTTGGATGGCAATAATAACAGGTCCTTTGCAGGATAGTTTGGCCAGCCGTTTTAGATTAGTCAACTCTCATCATGTCTCAACACTGATAGATTATTGGCTGGCTGGGGTAATTAAGACAACAGAAATACAGCAGGATTCTCTCATGCCTGGTGTGGCTCACTCTTAGTGTGACTAAACATCACTAGACAACACTAACATCACTATGTTCTTTGAGACAAAGCATTAATAGCTGATGCTGTTAACATGGCATCGAGGGATTTGATGAAAGTCCCTTAGCTGCTAAGAAAATACATTTACATTTTATTTTTCCTCCTATTTTGTATAAAAAAACACATGTTAGTTACAGTTTATTTTTCTCTGAGAGCATGCATTAAATTTTTTGGGACAATTCATCACACATTAATTATCTGTGAAGAAACCAGCAGCAGTTTTCTTGGCATGAACCTGCCAAGGCATCAGGGCAGGGCAGTAGACCCCGCCCACTCAGGCCATACTTAATAATGACTCTCGCTTTGAACCCATTTAATGGCTGGAAGGTTGAGTGACAGATTGTGTCTATGCTGTCGGGGGTGGACACGCCCTTCTGGGACACGGCTGGAATTACAGAGCAGTTGCAGCTAAATTACACATTAGGAAGGACCTCTAACTCGGAGGGAGGGAGGGATGATGAATAAAGAATGGATGTGAGACGAGAAGCAGTGGTTGAACTGCGTGGGTCCACAGAGCACACACACACACACACACACACACACACACACACACACAGGTACATTCTCCCACACACAGCTTTCATGCAGTGCTGAGAGCCAGCATGAAACCATGAGATAAACAGTCCTAATCATATAATGTTAGCATTTTATCATACTCACATGTTGTTTTTACCTATCAATCATAACCAATCATTCACTAATACACATACAGTTGAAGTCGGAAGTTTACATACACCTTAGCCAAATACATTTAAACTCAGTTTTTCACAATTCCTGACATTTAATCCTAGATAAAAGACCCCTTCTGAAAAAACCTACACTCGATCCCTCCGATATCAACAACTACAGACCAGTATCCCTTCTCTCTTTTCTCTCCAAAACTCTTGAACGTGCCGTCCTTGGCCAGCTCTCCTGCTATCTCTCTCAGAATGACCTTCTTGATCCTAATCAGTCAGGTTTCAAGACTGGGCATTCAACTGAGACTGCTCTTCTCTGTGTCACGGAGGCTCTCCGCACTGCTAAAGCTAACTCTCTCTCCTCTGCTCTCATCCTTCTAGACCTATCTGCTGCCTTTGATACCGTGAACCATCAGATCCTCCTCTCCACCCTCTCCGAGCTGGGCATCTCCGGCGCGGCCCACGCTTGGATTGCGTCCTACCTGACAGGTCGCTCCTACCAGGTGGCGTGGCGAGAATCTGTCTCCGCACCACGTCCTCTCACCACTGGTGTCCCCCAGGGCTCTGTTCTAGGCCCTCTCCTATTCTCACTATACACCAAGTCACTTGGCTCGGTCATATCCTCACATGGTCTCTCCTATCATTGCTACGCAGACGACACACAATTAATCTTCTCCTTTCCCCCTTCTGATAACCAGGTGGCGAATCGCATCTCTGCATTTCTGGCAGACATATCAGTGTGGATGACGGCTCACCACCTCAAGCTGAACCTCGGCAAGACGGAGCTGCTCCTCCTCCCAAGGAAGGACTGCCCATTCCATGATCTCGCCATCACGGTTGACAACTCCCTTGTGTCCTCCTCCCAGAGTGCTAAGAACCTTGGCGTGACCCTGGACAACACCCTGTCGTTCTCCACTAACATCAAGGCGGTGACCCGATCCTGTAGGTTCATGCTCTACAACATTCGCAGAGTACGACCCTGCCTCACACAGGAAGCGGCGCAGGTCCTAGTCCAGGCACTTGTCATCTCCCGTCTGGATTACTGCAACTCGCTGTTGGCTGGGCTCCCTGCCTGTGCCATTAAACCCCTACAACTCATCCAGAACGCCGCAGCCCATCTGGTGTTCAACCTTCCCAAGTTCTCTCACGTCACCCCGCTCCTCCGCTCTCTCCACTGGCTTCCAGTTGAATCTCGCATCCGCTACAAGTCCATGCTGCTTGCCTACGGAGCTGTGAGGGGAACGGCACCTCCGTACCTTCAGGCTCTGATCAGGCCCTACACCCAAACAAGGGCACTGCGTTCATCCACCTCTGGCCTGCTCGCCTCCCTACCTCTGAGGAAGCACAGCTCCCGCTCAGCCCAGTCAAAACTGCTCGCTGCTCTGGCACCCCAATGGTGGAACAAGCTCCCTCACGACGCCAGGACAGTGGAGTCAATCACCACCTTCCGGAGACACCTGAAACCCCACCTCTTTAAGGAATACCTAGGATAGGATAAAGTAATCCTTCTACCCCCCCCCCCCGAAAGATTTAGATGCACTATTGTAAAGTGGTTGTTCCACTGGATATCTTAAGGTGAATGCACCAATTTGTAAGTCGCTCTGGATAAGAGCGTCTGCTAAATGACTTAAATGTAAATGTAAATGTAATAAAACTCCCTGTATTAGGTCAGTTAGGATCACCACTTAATTTTATGAATTTGAAATGTCAGAATAAAGGTAGAGAGAATGATTTGTTTCAGCATTTCTTTCTTTCATCACATTCCCAGTGGGTCAGAAGTTTACATACACTCAATTAGTATTTGGTAGCATTGCCTTTAAATTGTTTAACTTGGGTAAAGCGTTTCGGGTAGCCTTCCACAAGCTTCCCACAATACGTTGGGTGAATTTTGGCCCATTCCTCCTGACAGAGCTGGTGTAACTGAGTCAGGTTTGTAGGCCTCCTTGATCGCACAAGTTTTTTCAGTTCTGCCCACAAATTTTCTATAGGATTGATGTCAGGGCTTTGTGATGGCCACTCCAATACCTTGATTTGTTGTCCTTAAGCCATTTGCCACAACTTTGGAAGTATGCTTGGGGTCATTGTCCATTTGGAAGACCCATTTGTGACCAAGCTTTAACTTCCTGACTGATGTCTTGAGATGTTGTTTCAATATATCCATATAATTTTCTTTCCTCATGATTCCATCTATTTTGTGAAGTGCACCAGTCCCTCCTGCAGCAAAGCACCCTCACAACATGATGCTGCCATCCCCGTGCTTCATGGTTGGGATGGTGTTCTTCGGCTTGCAAGCCTCTCCCTTTTTCCTCCAAACACAATGATGGTCATTATGGCCATGGCCAAACAGTTCTATTTTACTTTCATCAGACCAGAGGACATTTCTCCAAAAAGTATGATCTTTGTCCCCATGTGCAGTTGCAAACCGTAGTCTGGTTTTTATGGTGGTTTTGGAGCAGTGGCTTCTTCCTTGCTGAGCGGCCTTTCAGGTTATGTCGATATAGGACTCGTTTTACTGTGGATATAGATACTTTTGTACCCGTTTCCTCCAGCATCTTCGCAAGGTCCTTTGCTGTTGTTCTGGGATTGATTTGCACTTTTCACACCAAAGTACGTTCATCTCTAGGAGACAGAACGCGACTCCTTCCTGAGCGGTATGACGGCTGCATGGTCCCATGGTGTTTATACTTGCGTACTATTTGTTTGTACAGATGAACGTGGTACCTTCAGGCGTTTGGAAATTTCTGCCAAGGATGAACCAGACTTGTGGAGGTCTCCAATTTTCTTTCTGAGGTCTTGAATGATTTCTTTTGATTTTCCCATGATGTCAAGCAAAGAGGCACTGAGTTTGAAGGTAGGCCTTGCAATACATCCACGGGTACACGTCCAATTGACTCAAATGATGTAATTTAGCCTATCAGAAGCTTCTAAAGCCATGACTTCATTTTCTGGAATTTTCCAAGCTGTTTAAAGGCACAGTCATATGTATGTATGTAAACGTCTGACTCACTGGAATTCTGATACAGCGAATTATAAGTGAAATAATCTGTCTGTTAACAATTGTTGGAAAAATGACTTGTGTCTTGCACAAAGTAGATGTCCAAACTGACTTTCCAAAACTATAGTTTGTTAACAAGAAATTTGTGGAGTGGTTGAAAAACGAGTTTTAATGACTCCAACCTAAGTGTATGTAAACTTCCGACTTCACTGTATGTAGAACATTTCTGCAAATACTGTCAATTTAATCACCTCTGCACATACCTAGTAATAAACAGAAAGACAAAAAAAACATTCCACACACATACACATGCACAAACACACACACACACGCACACACTACCACATATGCGCGCACATACACACACACTTACACATCGAGTGCCTGTCTGCCTCTCTGATTCGGAGAGCCTCCAATAACAGGCGAGAGAGCCCTAGAGTGAGAGAGATCCCACAGCTCAGACCCTTCATATGAGAGAGGCTAGAACTGTGTGTCTCTACCAAGACACACATGCACACACATAGCCTTCTTCACAGTCTAGAGCCGCAAACCTCCTTGAGTAGCCACTCAAACCCAACAATTTCATCAGCAAGGACATCATGGCTGAAATACAATCGACATGGTGCTGATTTCACACCACTGTGTCTCTGTGCTGGAGCAGCCAGGGCACCAGTATAACCCGTGTAACTGAACATCTTCTAACAATCTGCTTCTCATACCTCCTCCTTCACTCTGATAGAAGAGAGGGGATGGAGAGATGATCTAAAAACCTGTTTCAGGTCCCTGTGGAGTCATTAAGTCAGATAAATGCTCTCAGTTCAGGCCAGGCTGTTTTTCAGCCCCTCTAAAAAGGGGTGAAGGAAGGAGAAGCTATAAAGCCCAATTAGTGAGTGGAAGGAGAGAGTAATGGCTGTGTGACTGGCCACAGGCGTCCCACTCTGTGACACCTCACAGGCTATACACCAGTGTTACCTAACTGGCGGCCCATGGGTGATTTTATTTGGCCCCCCAAGTTTTCTGAAAACACCAGCAAATTATTGTTGGACATAAAAAAGACTGTAAAAACACCAGCAAATCAGCTCCTAGTCATTTTAAATGAGTAAATCTGTTCCAAAGTATTCCCACGCATAATAGAAAGGTATATGTGATCAGGGAAGATGGCGCCGGAGGGGTTGGCTGCCGTTTTATAGGCTCATAACCAACCATGCTATTTTGTTTGTTTCTTTGCATTGTTCGTAACTTGTTTTGCTGCTACATAGTTTGCTGCTACCGTCTCTTATGACCGAAAAGAGCTTCTCGACATCAGAACTGTGATTACTCACCTCGAATTGGACGTAGAGTTTTTCTTTAATGAGTCGGATGGGAAGGATATACTCCAAAAACCCGAACAGGCCCTCATCCCCGTCATTCGTTGGGGAAGGAAACTGAGATTTAGCGGTAAGACATCAGGATGCCTTGTGAGGATCAGGCGAGGAGTTGCTTAACTGCCTTTGCCCTCCGTTCTGCTAGCTAACATTCAATCGCTGGAAAATAAATGGGACGAACTGAAAGTACGTATATCCTACCAACGGGACATTAAAAACTGTAATACCTAGTCGTGGCTGAACAATGCCATTAATAACACACAGCTGGCGGGTTATACACTATCGGCAGGATAGAACAGCGTCTGATAAGACACGGGGCGGGGGCCTATGAATATTTGTAAAGAACAGCTGATGCACGATATCTAAGGAAGTCTCAAGGTTTTGCTCACCTGAGGTAGAGTATCTCATGATAAGTTGTATACCACAATATCTACCGAGAGAATTTTCATCTGTATTTTTCGTAGCTGTCTACATACCTCCACAGACAGATGCTGGCACTAAAACCACACTCAATGAGCTGTATACCGTCATAAGCAAACAGGAAAACGCTCATCCAGAGGTGGCGCTCCTAGTGGCCGGGGACTTTGATGGAGGGAAACTTAAATCAGTTTTACCTCATTTCTATCAGCATGTTAAATGTGCAACCAGAGGGGAAAAAAACTCTAGACCACCTTTACTCCACACAAAGAGAAGCATACAAAGCTCTCCCTCATCCTCCGTTTGGCAAATCTGACCATAATTCTGTCCTTCTGATTCCTGCTTACAAGCTAAAATTAAAGCAGGAAGCACCAGTGACTCGATCAAGTTACTGGACTGTTTTGCTAGCACAGACTGGAATATGTTCTGGGATTCCTCCGATGGCATTGAGGAGTACACCACATCAGTCACTGGCTTCATCAATAAGGGCATCGATGACATCGTCCCCAAAGTGACTGTAAGTACATACCCCAACCAGAAGCCATGGATTACAGGCAACATTCACACTAAGCTAAAGGGTAGAGCTGCCGCATTCAAGGAGCAGGAAGCTTATAAGAAATCCCGCTACGCCCTCAGATAAACCATTAAACAGGTAAAGTGCCAAAACAGGACTAAGATCGAATCGTACTACACCAGCTCCGACGCTTGTCTGATGTGGCAGGGCTTGCAAACTATTACAGACTACACAGGGAAACACAGCCAAGAGCTGCCCAGTGACACGAGCCTACCAAACAAGCTAAATAACTTCTATGCTCACTTCGATGCAAGTAACACTGAAACATGCATGAGAGCATCAGCTGTTCTGGGTGACTGTGTGATCACGCTCTCTGCAGCCGATGTGAGTAAGACATTTAAACAGGTCAACATCCATAAGCCCTCAGAGCCAGACGGATTACCAGGATGTGTACTCTGGGCATGCGCTGATAACTGGCAAGTGTCTTCACTGTCATGTTCAACCTCTCCCTGTCTGAGTCTGTAATACCAACATGTTTCAAGCAGACCACCATAGTCCCTGTGCCCAAGAACACTAAGGTAACTTGCCAAAATGACTACATACCCGTAGCACTCATGTCCGTAGCCATCAAATGCTTTGAAAGGCTGGTCATGGCTCACATCTGCACCATTATCCCAGAAACCCTAGACCCACTCCAATTTGCATACCGCACCAACAGATCCACAAATGATGCAATCTCTATTGCACTCCACACTCCCCTTTCACACCTGGACAAAAGGAACACCTATGTGAGAATGCTATACATTGACTAAGCTCAGAGTTCAACACCATAGTGTCCTCAAAGCTCATCACTAAGCTAAGGACCCTGGGACTAAACATCTCCCTCTTCAACTGGATCCTGGACTTCCTGATGGGCTGCCCCCAGGTGGTAAGGGTAGGCATCAACACATCCACTACGCTGATCCTCAACACGGGGGCCCCTCAGGGGTGCGTGCTCAGTCCCCTCCTATAGTCCCTGTTCACTCATGACTGCACGGCCAGGCATGACTCCAACACAATCATTAAGTTTGCAGATGACACAACAGGGATAGGCCTGATCACCAACAATGATGAGACAGCATATAGGGAGGAGGTCAGAGACCTGACCATTTGGTGCAAGGACAACAACCTCTCCCTCAACATTATCAAGACAAAGGAGATGATTGTGGACTACAGTAAAAGGAGGACTGAACACGCCCCCATTCTCATCGAAGGGGCTGTAGTGGAGCAGGTTGAGAGCTTAAAGTTCCTTGGCATCCACATCACCAACAAACTAACATGGTCCAAGCACACCAAGACAGTCGTGAAGAGGGCACGACAAAACCTATTTCCCCTCAGGAGACTGAAAAGATTTGGCATGGGTCCTCAGATCCTCAAAAGGTTCTACAGCTGCACCATCGAGAGCATCCTGACTGTTTGCATCACTGCCTGGTATGTCAACTGCTCAGCCTCCAACCGCAAAGCAGTACAGAGGGTAGTGCAAACGGCCCAGTACATCACCGGGGCCAAGCTTCCTGCCATCCTGGACCTCTATACCAGGTGGTGTCAGAGGAAGGACCTAAAAATTGTCAAAGATACGAGCCACCCTAGTCATAGACTGTTCTCTCTGCTACTGCATGGCAAGCAGTACCGGAGAGCCAAATCTAGATCCAAGAGGCTTCTAAACAGCTTCTACCACCAAGCCACATGACTCCTGAACAGCTAATCAAATGGCTACCCAGACTATTTGCATTGCTCCCCCCCTCTACGTTGCTGCTACTCTCTGTTATTATCTATTCATAGTCACTTTAATAACTCTGCCTACATGTACATATTACCTCAATTACCTCGACTTCGGTCAACTCTGTACTCTACACATTGACTCTGTTCCGGCACCCCCTGTATATAGCCCCACAATTGTTATTTACTGCTGCTCTTTAGTTATTTGTAATTCTTATCTCTTACTTGTTTGGGGGTATTTCCTTAAAACTGCATTGTTGGTTAAGGGCTTGTAAGTAAGCATTTCTGTGTAAGGTCTACACCTGTTGTATTCGGCGCATGTGACAAATAACATTTGATTTGATTTGATATGCAAATGTCAGCAAGGCTTGAAATTATTATATTTTATTCAACAGAAATAGGCCATATTCAGTCCTCTGAGATAGCACACACACACACGTATACACACACTTACCTACACACATGTACCTACCTACATACATACAAACACACACACACACAGAGGGAACTAGTTTCTGGGCCACACAAGATGCTCAATAAATGAATGATGAGTAAATCTGTGAATTGTGAATAATTGATGGCAGCCGAGGTAACAAGCAAATGATTGGTGTTATTGTTTGTTAATAAGACACTGTAACAGATTTAGGATCTTAATTTGACCTATATTGTCACAGAAAAAGAATCCTGATGCAACAGGATTCGAACATTATTTACATAATGTTGCTTGATCGGTGGTTAGGCTATTAGCTGGCCAAAAGTAGGCTACATGAAAAGTGCAATACTGTTAATATAACTGTGTGTTTGTCTGGTTTTTCATAGAATTTATGTTCTGGGATGCAGAAAAATTCTCAGAAACAAAAGATCAAATTAAGATCCTACATCTGTAGATCATCTCTAACTGTCGCTCATTATCTCACACCCTACAAAACCATCCTCCATATTTGGAAAGCAGGATATCAAGATGCACAGTGCATACTGAAACACTGTTCACTCCCTAAAGGCCTTCGTGACTATTACTACCTTGGAGACTAGCCGTTACCTAGCGCAGGGTTCCCACCCCCGAAAAGTATTTAGACCCCTTGACTTTTACCACATTTTGTTAGGTTACAGCCTTATTTTATAAATGATGACAAAGCAAATACACCTTTTTTTTTTACATTTTCGCAAATGTATGTATAAAAACAACTGAAATATTACATTTACATAAGTATTGCTTGGCACACTTTATTTGGGGAGTTTCTCCCATTCTTCTCTGCAGATCCTGTCAACCTCGATCAGGTTGGATGGGGAGCATTGCTGCACAGCTATTTTCAGGTCTCTTCAGAGATGTTTGATCGGGTTCAAGTCCGGGCTTTGGTTGGGCAACTCAAGGACATTCAAAGAGTTGTTTTGAAGGCACTCCTGTGTTGTCTTGGCTGTGTGCTTAGGGTCGTTGTCCTGTTAGAAGGTGAACGTTCGCACAATTCTGAGGTCCTCAGCGCTCTGGAGCAGGTTTTCATCAAGGATCTATCTGTACTTTGCTCAGTTCATCTTTAACTCGATCCTGACTAGTCTCAGTCCCTAACGCTGAAAAACATCCCCACAGCTGCCACCACCATGCTTCACCGTGGAGATAGTGCCAGGATTCCTTCAGACATGACCTTGGCATTCAGGCCAAAGAGTTCAATCTTGGTTTCATCAGACCAGAGAATCTTGTTTCTCATGGTCCGAGAGTCTTTAGGTGCCTTTTGGCAAACTCCAAGCAGGCTGTCATGTGCCTTTTACTGAGGAGTGGCTTCCTTCTGGCCACTCTACCATAAAGGCCTGATTGGTGGAGTGCTGCATGTACTTGGTCACCTCCCTGACCAAGGCCCTTCTCCCCCGATTGCTCAGTTTGAACGAGCGGCCAGCTCTAGGAAGAGTCTTGGTGGTTCCAAACTTCTTCCATTTAAGAATGACGGAAGCCACTGTGTTCTTGGAGACCTTCAATGCTGCAGACATTTTTTGGTACCCTTCCCCAGATCTAATCCTCTGCAAAATCCTGTCTCGGAGCTCTACGGACAATTCCTTCAACCTCATGGCTTGGTTTTTGCTCTGACATGCACTTTCAACTGTGGGACCTCATATAGACAGGTGTGTGCTTTCCAAATCATATCCAATCAATTGAATTTACCACAGGTGGACTCCAATCAAGTTGTAGAAACATCTCAAGGATGATCAATGGAAACAGGATGCACCTGAGCTCAATTTCGAATCACATTGCAAAGTGTCTGAATACTTATGTAAATAAGATATTTCTCTATTTATTTATTTTTTAAATACCTTTTAGTGAAGGAAGGATGATCTTGGCAAAGGAGAAATGCTCACTAACAAGGATGGAAACAAATTTGTGCACAACATTTGAGAGAAATATGCTTTTTGTGCATAAAACTTTACATGTTGCGTTGTTCAGTGTATACATGTAAACTGTATATATACACACACACATATATATATATATATATATATATATATATATATATATATACTGCTCAAAAAAATAAAGGGAACACTTAAACAACACATCCTAGATCTGAATGAAAGAAATAATCTTATTAAATACTTTTTTCTTTACATAGTTGAATGTGCTGACAACAAAATCACACAAAAATAATCAATGGAAATCCAATTGATCAACCCAGGGAGGTCTGGATTTGGAGTCACACTCAAAATTAAAGTGGAAAACCACACTACAGGCTGATCCAACTTTGATGTAATGTCCTTAAAACAAGTCAAAATGAGGCTCAGTAGTGTGTGTGGCCTCCACGTGCCTGTATGACCTCCCTACAATGCCTGGGCATGCTCCTGATGAGGTGGCGGATGGTCTCCTGAGTGATTTCCTCCCAGACCTGGACTAAAGCATCCGCCAACTCCTGGACAGTCTGTGGTGCAACGTGGCGTTGGTGGATGGAGTGAGACATGATGTCCCAGATGTGCTCAATTGGATTCAGGTCTGGGGAACGGGCGGGACAGTCCATAGCATCAATGCCTTCCTCTTGCAGGAACTGCTGACACACTCCAGCCACATGAGGTCTAGCATTGTCTTGCATTAGGAGGAACCCAGGGCCAACCGCACCAGCATATGGTCTCACAAGGGGTCTGAGGATCTCATCTCGGTACCTAATGGCAGTCAGGCTACCTCTGGCAAGCACATGGAGGGCTGTGCGGCCCCCCAAAGACATGTCACCCCACACCATAACTGACCCACCGCCAAACCAGTCATGCTGGAGGATGTTGCAGGCAGCAGAACATTTTCCACGGCGTCTCCAGACTCTGTCACGTCTGTCACATGTGCTCAGTGTGAACCTGCTTTCATCTGTGAAGAGCACAGGGCGCCAGTGGCGAATTTGCCAATCTTGGTGTTCTCTGGCAAATGCCAAACGTCCTGCACGGTGTTGGGCTGTAAGCACAACCCCCACCTGTGGACGTCGGGGCCTCATACCACCCTCATGGAGTCTGTTTCTGGCCGTTTGAGCAGACACATGCACATTTGTGGCCTGCTGGAGGTCATTTTGCAGGGCTCTGGCAGTGCTTCTCCTGCTCCTCCTTGCACAAAGGCAGAGGTAGCGGTCCTGCTGCTGGGTTGTTGCCCTCCTATGGCCTCCTCCACGTCTCCTGATGTACTGGCCTGTCTCCTGGTAGCGCCTCCATGCTCTGGACACTACGCTGACAGACACAGCAAACCTTCTTGCCTCAGCTCGCATTGATATGCCATCCTGGATGAGCTGCACTACCTGAGCCACTTGTGTGGATTGTAGACTCCGTCTCATGCTACCACTAGAGTGAAAGCACCGCCAGCATTCAAAAGTGACCAAAACATCAGCCAGGAAGCATAGGAACTGAGAAGTGGTCTGTGGTCCCCACCTGTAGAACCACTCCTTTATTGGGGGTGTCTTGCTAATTGCCTATAATTTCCACCTGTTGTGTATTCCATTTGCACAACAGCATGTGAAATTTATTGTCAATCAGTATTGCTTCCTAAGTGGACAGTTTGATTTCACAGAAGTGTGATTGACTTGGAGTTACATTGTGTTGTTTAAGTGTTCCCTTTATTTTTTTGAGCAGTGTATATATATATATATATATACCATTCAAATGTTTGGGGTCACTTAGGAATATCCTTGTTTTTGAAAGAAAAGCTTTTTTCTATTAAAATAACATCAAATTCATCAGAAATACAGTGTAGACATTGTTAATGTTGTAAATGACTATTGTAGCTGGAAACGGCTGATTTTTAACGGAATATCTACAAAGGCGTACAGAGGCCCATTAATTGCAACCATCACTCCTGTGTTCCAATGGCACGTTGTGTTAGCTAATCCAAGTTTATAATTTGAAAAGGCTAATTGATTATTAGAAAACCCTTTTGCAATTACATTAGCACAGCTGAAAAATGTTGTCCTGGTTAAAGAAGCAATAAAACTGACCTTCTTTTGGCTAGTTGAGTATCTGAAGCATCAGCATTTGTGGGTTCGATTACAGGCTCAAAATGGCTAGAATCAAATAACTTTCTTCTGAAACTCATCAGTCTATTCTTGTTTGGAGAAATTAATGCTATTTTATGCGAGAAATTGCCAAGAAACTGAAGATCTTGTACAACGCTGTGTACTACTCCCTTCACAGAACTGCGCAAACTGGCTCTAACCAGAATAGAAAGAGGAGTGGGAGGACCCGGTGCACAACTGAGCAAGAGGACAAGTACATTAGAGTGTCTAGTTTGAGAAACAGACCTCTCACAAGTCCTCAACTGGCAGCTTCATTAAATAATACCCACAAAACAAGTCTCAACGTCAACGGCAAAGAGGCGGAGACTCCGGGATGCTTGCCTTCTAAGTTTCTTCAAGTGCAGTTTCAAAAACCATCAAGCGCTATGATGAAACTGGCTCTCATGAGGACCGCCACAGGAAAGGAAGACCCAGAGTTACCTCTGCTGCAGAGGATCATTTCATTAGAGTTTCCAGCCTCAGAAATTGCAGCCCAAATACATGCTCAGCAGAGTTCAAGTTACAGTCACATCTCAACATCAACTGTTCAGAGGAGACTGAGTGAATAAGGCCTTCATGGTTGAATTGCTGCAAAGAAACCCCTACTTAAGAACATCAATAATAAGAAGTGACTTGCTTGGGCCAAGAAACACTAGCAATGGACATTAGACCAGTGGACCTGTCCTTTGGTCTGATGAGTCCAAATTTGTGTCTTTGTGAGATGCAGAGTAGGTAAACGGATGATCTCCGCATGTGTGGTTCCCACCATGAAGCATGGAGGAGGAGGTATGATGGTGTGGGGCTGCTTTGCTGGTGAGACTGTCTGTGGTTTATTTTAACCAGCATGGCTACCACAGCATTCTGCAGCGATACACCTTCCCATCTGATTTGCGCTTAGTGGGACTATCATTTGTTTTTCAACAGGACAATGACCCAAAACTCACCTCCAGGCTATTTGACCAAGAAGGAATTAGGAGTTATGGAGTGCTGCATCAGATGTCTTGGCCTCCACAATCACCCGACCTCAACCCAATTGGACTGCAGAGTGAAGGAAAAGTAGCCAATAAGTGCTCATTATATGTGGGAGATCCTTCAAGACGATTGGAAAAGCATTCCAGGTGACTACCTCATTTAGCTGGTTGAGAGAATACCAAGTGTGCGAATTGGGTGGCTACTTTGAAGTATCTAAAATCTAAAATATATTTTCATTTGTTTAGCACTTTTTTGGTTACTAGATGACCCCATATGTTCATGAAGATCCCATGATTCATAGTTTTGATGTTTTCACTATTATTATACAATGTAGAAAAACCCTTGAATGAGTAGGTGTGTCCAAACTTTTGACTGGTACTGTATATATATATATATATATATGATGGCTTTGGGGTGAGGTGGTGGGGTGATGAGGAACTCGTTTTTGGGTGGTAGTGGTGGGGTGTAGGGGTGCAGGGGTTGTGATAGTGATTGCCATGGCTGCAGCTGGGGATGAGTAATTGCCTGTCTTGGTGGGAGCGTGTTCTGGAGCTAAAGTCGACTGCTTTCTTCCTGATGTATAGCTCATTTGGATTCCGCCAGCCTTCCACCAGCCTTGGGGCTGTATTATTCATGCCTTGACAGATAGCACTCACTTAAAGCATTGGAATGAAGCCAGGTAGTGGTGGGGCGACACAGGAACATTGCACCTAGAAGCCTGGCAGAGGGAGAGGGGGAGAGAGGGAAAGGTGTATTATTAGGAAAAGAGAGAGAGGAAAAACGAAAGAGGGAGAGGGAAGAGGAGAGACGTATGAGAGAGAGAGAGGGAGAGAGAGAGAGAGAGAGAGAGAGAGAGAGAGAGAGAGAGAGCTGGCCCAATAAAAGAGTAGAGAACAGGGTGATGTGATCAAGTAACCCTCCCCCTCACCCCCCACCCCGCCATCCCCTCCCCCTCCACCCCCTCCTCCCTCTCCTCCACCCCTGCCCTCACAAACCCGTCCCCTCCACCTCCACCTCTGCCCCATCCACCCCTGCCTCCTCCACCATCTCCCCCTCCACCACCACCCCCTCCACCCCCCTCCCACCCCCACCCCCAGCTCAGCTACCCCACTGCCTCCTTGTGCAAATCCAGATAAGGTCACATTAATCATAATGTGCCACATCACCTCCATGCCATCAACCCCCCTCTGTGGAGTATCTGTCTCTGAAATGAACATTTCCATATTCAATTGGGAGCTTTATTTTCCAAAAGGAGAGGGGGCGTGTGGGGCAGAACAAATAGAGGTGAAGTGGACTGGCTCTCTGGGGACTTGTTTTTCAGGGGTTCAATATTTTTAAAAGTGATAATCTTGGTTAATGTATTTAATCCACTTGTTTTTCTTTGCTTCGTGTAACCACTGCCATTATTGAATAAAATATAGTGGCGTCAGCTCCCCTTGGTTTTCAGTCAACTACAGCACTGGTTTTCCCTCTCTCACTTTTTCATAATAACCACGTTATCAGAAAAACTCAACCTATAAAACAACATAAGATACCTTCAAACACATTTCAAAACCAAGCCCCTCAAATATACTCTGGCACTCTCCTGTATCCCCCTCATCCCTTTCTTCCTCCGCCATTTGTTTATTTTTTCCCTTTGTGTTTTCCTCCTCTTTGTTTGGTGATGTGTTATTATGACAGTCAGTCAGGCCAGCTCCAGTACCTAGCTCTGCTCTAGCCTAGCGTTAGCTAGCGTGTGGTAAACAGGTGGTGTTTACTCCCCCTCCCTCCCTCCCTCCCGCAGGAGACACATCAAAGGAAATGACAGATCATGTGTAGCGAGCCCAGGGCCCAGCATCGTGCCAGGGGGATGTGTGATGAGGAGCAAGGGGGCGCAGGACAGCCAGACGCTTAGGGCTCTCCATCTCTTCTGGGCTGTGTACATCCTGACCTCTCACCCTCCCTACCCCCCTCCCACTAGCAGCAGCCCCCTAGCCTGCCCATCCCTCCGCACGGCTACCAGCTAAATTACATAAATGTCAAGAGTCTGCCACTGTCTCTGCTGGGGAAATGTACCAGGCCCAGTAGACTTTATTTATTTTATTTAACCCTTATTTACCAGGTAAGTTGACTGAGAACACATTCTAACGTACAGCAACGACCTGGGGAATAGTTACAGGGGACAGGAGGGGGATGAATGAGCCAGTTGGAAGCTGGGGATGATTAGGTGTGACAAGCCAACAGGACAGAAACACAGCAGCTGGGCAATAGGCTGGGGGGTGAAAGCAAAGATGGATATTAGGGAGAGAACTTGATGTATACTAGTTTACATTTCCATTTTAGTCATTTAACCAGAGTGACTTGCAGTTAGTGCATTCAACTTAAAATAGCTAGGTGAAACGACCACCTATCACAATCATAGTAAGTACATTCTTACCTCAGTAAAGCAGCTATCAGCAGTCAGTGCTAGTAAGAATAGACAAGTGCGAGTGTTGCTGCAGGAAAGATAAAACATGTTTTTTAGTATGTTTAATTATTATTATTATTTCAGATGGCACATGACACATTTTCTGTTGTATCATGGTGGGCCAGTTATATTTTAGGTAATTTTTCTCTCATGTTTTTTTGTGCTGATATTCTTGAGCTCTGGTGAATATTGCTGCCATATCTGTGCACATTAGAACCATATCTCAAACTAACTTTTAAAAACATTTATGGAGTTTGAACCCTATTATGGCAGTGTACTGTCTAATGCAACATATCCAGTGTAGCTAACACAGATGGATAGTGCAGAGGAGGAGGGTAAACCTCATCCAAGATGTGCCTCTCCCTACGCTAATGTGATTGATTGAAGTAATTATGTGAGTGGAGAGGACCCTTACAAAAATATAACATGGTACTACTATGGTACTTTCACTTCTACCATGGTGTAGTCTGAATCATGGAAATGCACCATGATTTTAGCCTTGAAGTATGATGGTACTACCATAGTACTGCCATCATACCTAAATATTACTATGGTATTGCATCATTTATACCATGGTATAGATCTGAATCATGGAAAAGTATGTGGACACTGAAGAGCTCAGTTACTTTCAATGTGGCACCATCAAAGGAAGACACTTTTCCAACAAGACAGTTTGTCAAATTTCAACAGCTGCCACGGTCAACTGTAAGTGCTGTAATTGTGAATTGGAAACGTCTAGGAGCAACAACAGCTCAGACGCAAAGTGTCAGGCCACACAAGCTCACAGAACGGGACTGCCAAGTGCTGAAGCACGTCCTCGGTTGCAACACTTACTACCGAATTCCAAACTGCCTCTGGAAGCAATGTCAGCACAAGAACCGTTCGTCGGGAGCTTCATGAAATGGATTTCCATGGCCGAGCAGCCGCACACAAGCCTAAGTTCACCATGTGCAATGCCAAGTGTCGGCTGGAGTGGTGTAAATCTTGCCACCATTGGACTCTGGAGCAGTGGAAACGCATTCTCTGGAGTGATGAATCACGCTTCACCATTTGGCTGTCTGAAAGACTAATCTGGGTTTGACGGATGTCAAGAGAACGCTACCCGCCTGAATGCATAGTGCCAACTGTAAAGTTTGGTGGAGGAGGAATAATGTTCTGGAGCTGTTTTTCATGGTTCTGGCTAGGCCCCTTAGTTCCAGTGAAGGGAAATCTTAATGCTACAACATACAATGACATTCTAGACAATTCTGTGCTTCCAACTTTGTGGCAACAGTTTGGGGAAAGCCCTTTCCTGTTTCAGTATAACAATGCCCCCATGCACAAAGCGAGGTCCATACAGAAATGGTTTGTCAACCCCATCGAACACCTTTGAGATGAATTCGAACACCGACTGTGAGCCAGGCCTAATAGCCCAACATCAGTGCCCGACCTCACTAAAGCTTCTGTGGCTGAATGGAAGCAAGTCCCCCGCAGCAATGTTCCAACATCTAGCGGAAAGCCTTCCCAGAAGAGTGGAGGCTATTAAAGCAGAAAAGGGGGGACCAACTCCATATTAATGCCCATGATTTTGGAATGAGATGTTTGAAGAGCAGGTGTCCACATACTTTTGGCCATGTAGTGTACCATGGTTTTAGCTTTGAAGAATGATGGTACTGCCATGCACCTAAATAATACCATGTTATAGATGTGGATCATAGAAATACCATGGTTTTAAACAGCATTATACATTCTACCATGGTAACACACAGTTATGATAAATGCTACCAGTTATTAATAATTATCTTTATTGTGTGTTTCCATAGTACAATGGCAGTATAATTATATTTGACATTTTAGTCCTTTAGCAGACATTCTTATCCAGAGCGACTTACAGTAGTGAGTGCATACATTTTCATATTTATTTTCATACTGGTCCCCCATGGGAATTGAACCTACAACCCTGACGTTGCAAGTGCCATGCTCTACTAACTTTATTCATTTAATGCATTAAATAAATAAACCCCCCAAGGTCAAATGAGGTTGGTTGGTATTACATTGGTGAATTTATATACCATTAGGGGCAAGTTTCTGATAAAGTCAGAGGCAGACTACTATTGTTTGTCCTAGTTTGTCTCTAACATCAAAGAAAAGGGAAATAGTTGCTGCAAGAAAGGGGTAATACTTTCTGTATTAATAATTAACTGTTTTTTGCTCATGTTTGGTTTCCCTGTGTTGCCAACCTGAAATGTGGGAAAATGTGAGATATATGGTAGCCTAATCTTTGGCATTTTGTAATAATTTACTGTATTTTTAATCAAGGGGTGTTGTGCTTGTTTCGGCCCGGAGAGGGAGCCGCTCGCTCTAGTGGTTGCTTCACACGCGCTCACTCTACAGTGGCTCTTGCGCTAGCCTGCCTAGTCAATTGAATGAGAGAGCCAAGCCAACAAAATATTTTAAATGTTAACATCACAGTGAGCGATATATATAGCATAGGATATGAAACACCAAGTTAAGAAGAGTATAATTATATAATCGTTGTTATTTTTGATTATGTTTTGATAGTTAAATTAATTTATAAAAGTCCGTTAGCATAGAAGCTGTTGTCGGCTAAAGTTAGCTCCAGTCAAGCTAGCCTGTTGTAGTCATGGCGACAACGTTCACACAGTGTAAACAAAAGGAAACATTGTAACTTGCTGTTTTTAGCGATATGTTGAGAATTACATGATAAACATGTATCTGAGATAAGATGATAATTTTCACAAATAGTTTTTTTTGGTATATTGGCTTTTTAGAATTGTATAGAGAATTCTCACGTCACCCCGCTCCTCCGCTCTCTCCACTGGCTTCCAGTTGAAGCTCGCATCCGCTACAAGACCATGGTGCTTGCCTACGGAGCTGTGAGGGGAACGGCACCTCCATACCTTCAGGCTCTGATCAGGCCCTACACCCAAACAAGGGCACTGCGTTCATCCACCTCTGGCCTGCTCGCCTCCCTACCTCTGAGGAAGCACAGTTCCCGCTCAGCCCAGTCAAAACTGTTCGCTGCTCTGGCACCCCAATGGTGGAACAAGCTCCCTCACGACGCCAGGACAGCGGAGTCAATCACCACCTTCCGGAGACACCTGAAACCCCACCTCTTTAAGGAATACCTGGGATAGGATAAAGTAATCCTTCTATCCCCCCCCCCTTAAAAGATTTAGATGCACTATTGTAAAGTGGTTGTTCCACTGGATATCATAAGGTGAATGCACCAATTTGTAAGTCGCTCTGGATAAGAGCGTCTGCTAAATGACTTAAATGTAATGTAAATGTATAGCCAAGTCAGTTGAGTGAGAGAGAGTGAACTGAATTGAAGAGAGAAGCACAAAACAAACTAACTATTTTAAATCTTCAAGGTTTCAGACTCCCTTCATTCTTCTCACCATACCCTATCCGGGTTTCAGACCATGTGTGTTGTGGTTTTCAAATATGAGCTAAAGGGTTTAAGAGAGTACTAGGCTTACGCTTTGCCATTGCAGAGCGAGTAGTCAATTTTGCAATATGTGAGTACCAAAAATTACTACGTTTTTTATGATGGTCCGGTGAGACACAGACCAACATAATACATTGTAAACAACAACCATGCTTTCTTGTTTCACTACATGCTGCCAGTACAAACCCATGTTTTTTTATTCATTGTACTACCACGGTTAATTTTTGTACCATGGTAGCAAGTACAATAAAAAAAAAAATCATGTTTTTTTTATCACTACCATGGCAGGAAAATAGCATGGTACTGGTGCAAATACCATGGTATTTTCCTGCCATGGTAGGACAATGAAAAAACTACCATGGTACTATCATGGTTTTTTGGTATTTGCACCAGTACCATGGCATGTTTTTGATTGCACTACCATGGTATATTTTTGTAAGGGGATCCTTACCTGGGTGATCCAGGAGTGAAGTTAGGTGCTTTATCAGTCCACCTCTTACTGAAGTTATGATTAGAAAACATTATAAACGATTAGAAATCATACAAATTATATTTTTTTATGAAAAAAAGTATGAAAAAGTATGAAAAAATGGCATGAAAATGTATGCACTCTGGATAAGGGTGTCTGCTAAATGACTAAATATAACATTTTGTGGAGTTCCTATGCTGGCCACTCTCTCCATACAGTCTGTTGTACTGGTGTATTTAATCCTGAGGTGTTTAGTGGATTGACTCATCCATAGCAGAGTGATGGGCAGCTATAGCCTCAGGTCAGCAGGGGTGTGGATGTGTTAGACCACTACCTACCTGGAGCCATACTCTTCCATCCCCTCAGTGAGGCCTTGATCTCTGGGCCCCAGATAGACAGACAGGCACATATCTGTATCCGATGGGGGTGATATGGCTGAGAGGGTCCTAGGAGAGGCTAGGGGCTACTGGTTGGGCCTCTGGGGTGTCATTCTGTCAGGCTTGGATAGCAATTCTGAGGCTGGGTCTGGGGCAATGGCAGGGGGCCGGGTTTGGGGCAAGGGCAGGGGGCTGGGGTAGGGCAGAGGCAAATGAAGGGGGCTGGGGGAAGGACAAGTGCAGGGGTAAGGGAAGGGGTAAGGGTTAGGGAGTATGGGGGTAAGGGGTAAGGGGTATGGGGCAAGGAAGGGGGCTGGGATAAGAGCAGAGGGCTGGTTCTGGGGGAGGGGCAGGCAGCTGGAGAAAGGGAAGGGGAAAAGGAAGGGGGTTGGGACTGGGGAAAGTGCAGGGGCAAGGGCAGGGGGCTGGGGCAAGGGCAGGGGGCTAGGGGCTGGGGCAATGGAAGGGGGCTAGGGGCTGGGGCAATGGAAGGGGGCTAGGGGCTGGGGCAATGGAAGGGGGCTGGGGAGGTGCAGGGGGATGGTTTTGGGGCAAGGGCAGGGGCTGCGCCAAGGGCAGGGGGAAATATGAGGGCTGGGGCTAGGGAAAGTGCAGGGGTAAGGGCAGGGAAACAGGCAGGGGTAAGTTGATGGACATGGGGAAAGTAATGGTGCTGAAGAAGAGGTGACTAGGGGGCTGAGGAAGAGACGGGCTGAAGAAGAGGCTGGGTACGGGGCTGAGGCAGAGGAAAATACTGGGGCTGAAGAAGAGGCTGGGTACGCGGCTGGGGCAGAGGAAAATACTGGGGCTGAAAAAGAGGCTGGGTACGCGGCTGAGGCAGAGGAAAAGCCTGGGGCTGAAGAAGAGGCTGGGTACGGGGCTGGGGCAGAGGAAGAGACTGGGGCTGCCTGGCAGCCTGAGTTAATGATGTGAGTTGGTGCTGGGTCTGTGTTTGTCTGCATGGGTTTGATTCCTCTGGCTCTACTGCATTGACTGTCTCCCATTACAGTCCATCACACTACAATGAATCACAACAGGGACTTGATGTTTTTCAATACCATCTCTGTGTTGGCTGTGTGTACAAACTATACCATAGCGTGTGTTGTATTATCCAGTATAAAATCCACAATTAGAGCACACAGAATACACCCAAATTGCAGTGGCTGCCTGAGCCTCCCCTCCCACAGAACCACACAGCTTTTGCTCTCTTCTCCCCCTCTCTCTGACTCTCATTCTACCTCTACCCCTCTTTCCTCTCCCCCTCTCTCTTGCTGTCTCTTGCTCTCTCTCCCTCTCACACTCCTCTCTCTCTCGCTCTGTCTCTCTCTCTCTCCCTCTCTCTATCTCCCTCTGTCTTTCTCTCCCTTCCATTCTCTCTCTCTCTCTCCAACTCTCCTCTCCCTATCTCTCCTTTTCTCCACCGACCCCCCCCTATATATATATATATCTTTCTATCTATCTCTTCCTGACTTGCTACTGTTTGCGAGGATGGCAAATCCCTGTTGGATTTCTGGAGGATATCACCATGGAGATGGCGCTCTGCCACGCGTGCCAATAGATCCTGTTAGGTAGGGACACAGCGAGAGGTGCACAGAACTCCTCTAATAGCTCTCTCTCTCTCTCTTTCTCTCTCTCTAGGCAGACAGGGGATGAGGTAGAAAAGGAGACAATTTAGGTATAAAGAGAGAGGATGGTGGTAAGAAGAGAGATAGGTGAAGAGTGAGTGAGAATGGGGTGTAAGGGATGGAGAGGGAGAGAGAAAGACAGGGGAGATGGTGAGAGTGAGAAAGAGAGAGATTGAGAATGAGAGAGTGAGAGAGAAAGGGAGAGCGAGAGACAAAGTGAGAGAGAAGCAGGGGAGATATAAAGTAATCAACACTTAGAAAAAAAGGTTCCAAAGGGGTTCTTCGGCTGTTCCCATAGCAAAGCCCATTTTGGTTTCAGGTAGAACCCTTTTTGTTTTCAGGTAGAACCATTCTGGTTTCCATGTAGAACCCTCTGTGGAAAGTGTTCTACATGAAACCCAAAAGTTTTCTTCTTGGAACCAAAAGTAGTTCCTTTTAGGCTCTAGATAGCACCTTTTTTTCTAAGAGTGAAGAGTGAAAGCCATGATGTGCAGCAGCAGTCTCATCCCAGTGTCAGGGAGACAAATAGCACATAATGCTTATGACTGGACAAAGCTTCATCCCCCGCTGTGAACAGGCTTTAATATGACTGCTAATAAAGCTGCTGGGTAACGCTCACTGTCACCTGCCTGGGATTACACACACACACACACACACACACACACACACACACACACACACACACACACACACACACACACACACACACACACACACACACACTCACACACACACACACACACTCACATGCCGGAAGCATTAACGCATACATATATACACACGCATGTAAGTGCACACATGGACACAGACACAGAGACACACATACACAAACACAGACACACACACAACCACACAAAGACAGAGGTAATCCTACTCATGATTCTGAGCTCTCAAAATGGGCTTTCCTTAACATGTACAGTGTTTTCCTCATGTTACTTGACTGACCACTTGTTCCCCTTTAGTTGAATGCATTTCATCCAGAATTATCTCTTTAAAAATACAATACAAACCTGAAGTGGCTTTTCTGTTACACAAGGGTCAATTTTCCTTCGATAGCTGCCTTTCATACCAAACACACCTATTAAAGACTTCTACCCTGCTGCCTGGTGAAGAAAAGACAAAAGACAAATACTTTCTGTCCTCCTCTCCTGACGCCAGCAGTATTTCTTTATTTAAATGGACCTTAATAATTACCTGTGGAATGTTAATTGCAGGGCGCAGTCAGAAGGATGTAGTCACGGTAGCAGGGGTGAGATGGTTGAGATGTGGCAAAGGCCTTGCTGTGAGAAAGCGGAGAATTGTGGGATGCTGATGTGTGTGTGTCACTTCAACCTCACAGCAAGAGTAGTAGGCTACACCAAGCAGTGGTTTTCAACCGATGTGCTGCAGCACACTGGTGTGCCTTGAGGAACTCCTAGGTGTGCCGGGAGACTTTTCCTCATCTTGATCGTTTTTTGGAACACTCACTTATAAACATGACCTGTGGAATGCAGACGGAATTTTGACCTAGGAGCACCAGCGCCGCTCAGATAATACATAGAATAGCTCTGTATCGTTGTTTCAAGGCCGGTGCACTCAGGCTGTTGTTACAGGCTGTTGTTGCATCATGAGCAAAGTATTTTGTATCATTTTACACTGAACAAACAAATGTACGCAACATGTAAACTGTTGGTCCCATGTTTCATGAGCTGAAATAAAAGAGCCCAGAAATGTTCCATAAGCACAAGAAATGTATTTCTCTCAAATTTTTTGCAAAAATGTGTTTACATCCCTGTTAGTGAGCATTTATCCTTTGCCAAGATAATCCATCCACCTGACAAGTGTGGCATCAAGAAGCTGATTAAACAGCATGATCATTACACAGGTGCACCTTGTGCTGGGGACAGTAAAAGGCTGCTGCAGTTTTGTAATACAACACAATGCCACAGATGTCTCAAGTTTTGAGGGAGTGTGCAATTGGAATGCTGACTGCAGGAATGTCCACCAGAGCTGTTGCCAGAGAATGTAACGTTAATTTCTCTACCATAAGCCTTACCATAACGTTGTTTTAGAGACAGTACGTCCAACCCGGCTTCACAACCGCAGACGAAGTGTATGGCGTCATGTGGGCGAGTGGTTTGCTGATGTCAACTTTGTGAACAGAGTGCCCCATGGTGGCGGTGGGGTTATGGTATGGGTAGGCATAAGCTACGGACAACGAACTAAATTGCATTTTATCGATGGCAATTTGAATGCATAGAGATACTGTGACGAGATCCTGAGGCCCATTGTCGTGCCATTAATCCGCAGCCATCCCCTCATGTTTCAGAATGATAATGCACAGCCCCATGTCACAAGGACCTGTACACAATTCCTGGGAGCTAAAAATGCCCCAGTTCTTCCATCTAGCAACCTTTCGGTTACTGGCCCAACGCTCTAACCACTAAGCTACCTGCCATCCAGACTAGTCTCCCAGTCTCTGCCGCTGAAAAACATCCCCAAAACATTCACAGTAGGGATGGCGCCAGGTTTCCTTCAGACGTGACGCTTGGCCTTCAGGCCAAAGAGTTAAATCTTGTTTTCATCAGACCTGAGAATCATATTTCTCATGGTCTGAGAGTCCTTTAGGTGCCTTTTGGCAAACTCCAATTTGGCTGTCATGTGCCTTTTACTGAGGAGTGGCTTCCGTCTGGCCACTCTACCATAAAGGCCTGATGGTGGAGTGCTGCAGAGATGGTTGTCCTTCTGGAGTTCTGTCAGAGTGACCATCGGGTTCTTGGTCACCTCCCTGACCAAGACCCTTCTCTCCCGATTGCTCAGTTTGGCCGGGCTGCCAGCTCTAGGAAGAGTGGTGGTTCCAAACTTCTTCCTCTTAAGAATGATGGAGGCCACTGTGTCTCGACACAATCCTGTCTCGGAACTCTAGGGACAATTCCTTCAACCTCATGGCTTGCTCTGACATGCACTGTCTGACATGCACTGTTTTTGCTCTGACATGCACTATGGATGATCAATAGAAACAGGATGTTTTCGCTTTGTCTTTGTGGGGTATTGTGTGTAGATTGATGCGGAACATGTTTTATTTAATCCATTTTAGAATAAGGCTGTAAAGTAACACAATGTGTAAAATGTTGAGTGGTCTGAATACTTTCCGAATGCATTGTATTTTTGTTTTTAACACATTAGTGGGATAAAGAGGCATTTGGAGATCATGCATAAAGTTGTTTTCGGTAAATATTGTAATGAAGTCTTTCAGTAAGGGAGGATTTTAGGACCCACTGAAACATATTTGCAGTAGTAGTACAATGGAACATTATGTAACAATGGAAATACTAACTGGTGTAATTGACCCCTTTTTATTGGCCAGATAAAAACAATTTCTAGTGATTTTAAACGTTAATCCATTCGAGTGTTTCAATGCAATTAGCAGTATCACTGAGATTGTGAATTGTGAAGTGATTCAGGTGAAAATACATGAATAGCTGTCATGGATTGACTGTAGCACATTAAGCACAGCCATACAGCCCCTCCATCTGGGTGATGCACTGCAAGTACTGCCTCATCGCTAAAAGCCATCCAGTCTGACAGACAGAGAGGTATGCAATGGAAGACGAGTAGAGGGAAGAGTGAATTTCAACAGCTAGACACCTTCACTCCTTCCCAACTTCCCTCCCTCCCTCGAACTCACCTATCCTCCCTGCCAGGCTGGCTGCTTGGCAGTACGTATCCTGCTGGGAACAGCCCTTGATTTATTTGGAGGGGCTCTGGAATGGGCCAGGATGAGTGGCATTTTAATGTTCTTTTGAGATGTTTGGTCACAAGCACTATTGATCACAGTACCCAGCGACCCCACCCCCACACACACACCTCCACCCCCACCCTGGGGAGAGGTGCAGGACCTGCAGGAGCCTGCAGGGCTGACAGGCAGGGAATGAGTTTCCTTTTGGTCTTAGATTAATGAAATGAGGCCCTGGGTGTGGGTGCAGGGGTCAGGCTATTAAGTAATCCCTGGGCCTGCTGAGATTGAGGCTGTCTGCCAGTTGAGCCCGACGCTGACTGAGTGATTGACACTCGCTCCTTTTGGTCTGTGTAGAACAGTGTGTGTGTGTGTGTGTGTGTGTGTGTGTGTGTGTGTGTGTGTGTGTGTGTGTGTGTGTGTGTGTGTGTGTGTGTGTGTGTGTGTGTGTGTGAGAGAGGGAGAGAGAGAGAGAGAGAGAGAGAGAGAGAGAGAGATCATAAATCATGCGGCTTTGCAATTCTGAAACAAATAAACACTGGTAAAAGGTCCACAGTTAGCATGTTGCAGGGAGTCAAAATACCCAGTTCTCCAGCAATTTAAGAAATGAGGCTCATGTATTAGCAGCACCCCCCTAACCTTGAGTGGAGGAGGCTTCCGAGAGGTGCCACATCCGCTTGGAAACGTCCAAAACAGAACACCTCCACCGACTATAATAACTGCTGATATAATTTCACTCCTCCGCTCCTTCAACCTAATGCTGTCTATTTGTTCACATTAGGGCCTATTCTGGGCTGAGTGAGGAGGGATAAACACTCTGGGCTGGTGTGAAGGGGAAACAGGAACATTTCACAGCTCAGTAGCCTCTAACTAAGCATACCTGAAGCATTTCTGACTCTGTTACCGACCAGCATGGAACACTGCTCTGCTTGGCACCCAAAACACGTTGTCGCACTGGTCTCATTGGGACTCTGTCCGTGTGGTTAGTTTGATAGAGGGACTGGGTGCCACATGCGCACATCAATGTACACATACACACATGCACTTGAACACACACACACACACAGACCTGTATCGCCCCCAGACTCCCCATGGTTTGATGAGGGAAATGGATTAGGCTCCTGTGATCAATATTCTGGGTGAATACACAGATGATCAGATGATCAGATTAAAATGTGTCCTCTGCTGCCAATGGGACCAGGAGAATACAGTAAACGCATCCCTCTGATTATGCTGTTTTCCCAATGACCATACTACAACAACATGTATAGCTGCATGTTTCGCTGCAGTCGCCACAACAGAGTCAGACGATGCCAGCTAAATAAACAATTTGTTTTCAGAGGGTAACCCAGGGATGCAATTATCTATTTGTTTTAATATCATTGTTTTTATTTGTCTCAGAAATCCTCATCCTGCCTCCTATAATTATTAACCCAGCAAAGGATGGCAATTAGAATGTAATTACACAATAGTGAATGATTATGGGCACGATTAGAGCTCCGTTTACTAAACTTTGATTTCACTTTCTCTATGGTGCCACAAACGAAAACCTTCAGCAGAGCATTGGCTCTGTCCTAGAGCTGTTCTGCAGCGAGAAAGCAAGAGAACATTCAGCACCTTGTACCATTGTGCTGCAGTAGTGTTTTATTGTGTTTTGTAGAATTCTCTCCAAATGTGTTTTAGTCAGTGAATAGCCTGCTGGGTAGTGTGCTGGCCCAGTGACACATTTAGAGACCAGAGCCAGTGTATTGTATTAGCTTAGCCAGTCAGCCACTAAGCCTGGTGAGGTGGCTGGGGTTTTGGGTCTGCTGGCTAACAGTTAATGGTTCTGGTGTTATCTGTCCCCTGCAGTGTGTACGGCTGCCCTCTGGCCAAGAAGAGGAAAACAGTGGACAGACAGCCTCTGGAACCCCTGGAAGTGTTGGAGCCCATACTGGAACCCCTTGAACCAGCATCCAAGGGGACACCACTCATAACCCAGATGGACAACTCTACTATGGAGGAGAACTACGAGACGGACGGAACAGAGGAAATGGATGATAGAGAGGAGGAGGTGGAGGAGGGAGTAGAGGATGGGGGAGATGAGGAAGAGGAGGAGGTAGAGGATGAGGAAGAGGAGAGATACTCGGATGACAATGAGGAACAGATGGAGCAGGAAGAAGGAGATGTGGAGAGAGGGGAGGGAGAGGGGGAGGAGGTAGAGGTGGAACAAGAAGAGGAGGAGGAGGAGGAAGAGGAAGAGGGAGTAGAAGAAGAGGAAGAGGAAGAAGATGAGGAAGAGTATGAGGAGGAGTTTGATGAGCAGAGTCAAGGCCAAGGTGAGACTTTATTTACTTGCCTGTTACACCGAAAGATATTTGGATATAATATTCAAAAGAATGTAAATATTTGCATTGTGGAATGGTTAGAATATATATATATATATATATATATATATATATATATATACACAGTGCCAGTCAAAAGTTTGGACACACCTACTCATTCAAGGGTTTTTCTTTATTTTAACTTTTTTCTACATAATAGTGACGACATCAAAACTATGAGAAAACACATATGGAATCATGTGGTAACCAAAAAATTGTTAAATAAATCAAAATATATTTTATATTTGAGATTCTTCAAAAAGCCACCCTTTGCCATGATGACAGCTTTGCACACTATTGGCATTCTCTAAACCAGCTTCACCTGGAATGCTTTTCCAACAGTCTTGAAGGAGTTCCCACATATGCTGAGCACTTGTTGACTGCTTTTCCTTTCCTCTGTGGTCCAACTCATCTCAAACCATCTCAACTTGGTTGAGGTCAGGTGTTTGTGGAGGCCAGGTCATCTGATGCAGCACCACCAAAGCACCCCCACACCATCACACCTCCTCCTCCATGATTCACGGTGGGAACCACACATGCAGAGATCACCCGTTCACCTACTCTGCGTCTCACAAAGACACGGAGGTTGGAACCAAAAATCTCAAATTTGGACTCATCAGACTAAAGGACAGATTTCCACCAGTCAAATGTCCATTGCTCGGGTTTCTTGGCCCAAGCAAATCTCTTCTTCTTATTGGTGTCCTTTAGTAGTGGTTTCTATGCAGCAAATCGACCATGAAGGCCTGATTCATGCAGTCTCATCTGAACAGTTGATGTTGAGACGTGTCTGTTACATGAACTCGGTGAAGCATGTATTTGGGCTGCAATCTGAGGTGCAGTTAACTCTAATGAACTTATCCTCTGCAGCAGAGGTAACTCTGGGTCTTCCCTTCCTGTGACGGTCCTCATGAGAGCCTGTTTCATCATAGTGCTTGACGGATTTTGTGACTGCACTTGAAGAAACTTTCAAAGTTCTTAAAGTTTTCCGGATTGACTTACCTTCATGTCTTAAAGTAATGATGGACTGTCATTTCTCTTTGCTTATTTGAGCTGTTCTTGCCATAATATGGACTTGGTCTTTTGCCAAATAGTGCTATCGTCTGTATACCACCCCTACCTTGTCACACACAACACAACTGATTCTCAAACACATTAGAATGAAAGAAATTCCACAAATTAACTTTTAACAAGACACACTTGTTAATTTATATGCATTCCAGGTGAATACCTCATGAAGCTGGTTAGGAGAAGGCCAAGAGTGTGCAAAGTTGTCATCAAGGCAAAGGGTGGCTACGTTGAAGAATCTAAAATCTAAAATATATTTTGATTTGATTAACACTTTTTTGGTTGCTACGTGATTCCATATGTGTTATGTCATAGTTTTGATGTCTTAACTATTATTCTTCAATGTAGAAAATAGTAAAAATAATGAAAAACCCTTGAATGAGTAGGTGTGTCCAAACGTTGGACTGGTACTGTATACAGTGTCTTCAGGAAGTATTCAGACCCCTTGACTTTTTCCACGTTTTGTTAGGTTACAGCCTTATTCTAAAATTGATTAAATCATTTTTTTCCCTCATCAATCTACATAGAATAACCCATAATGACAAACCTAAAACAGGTTTTTAGGAATTTTTGTGATTATTAAAAAAAATATAAGCTAATATCACATTTACATAAGTATTCAGACCCTTTACTTAGAACTTTGTTGAAGCAGCTTTGGTAGCGATTACAGCCTCGTGTCTTCTTGGGTTTGACGCTACAAGCTTGGCACACCTGTGTTTGGGGAGTTTCTCCCATTCTTCTCTGCAGATCCTCTCAATCTCTGTCAGGTTGGATGGGGAGTGTCGCTGCACAGCTATATTCAGGTCTCTCCAGAGATGTTTGGTCAAGTCCGGCCTCTGGCTGGGCCAATCAAGGACATTCAGAGACTTGTCACGAAGCCGCTCCTGCATTGTCTTGGCAGTGTGCTTAGTGTTGTTGTCCTGTTGGAAGGTGAACCCTCACCTCAGTCAGGTCCTGGGCACTCTGAAGCAGGTTTTCATCAAGGATCTCTTTGTACTTTGCTCCGTTCATCTTTGCCTCGATCCTGACTAGTATCCCAGTCCTTGTAATTGAAAAACATCCCCACAGCATGATACTGTCACCACCCTGCTTCACTATAGGGATGGTGCCAGGTTTCCTCCAGATGTGACGCATGACATTCAAGCTAAATAGTTTAATATTGCTTTCATCAGACTGGAGAATCATGTTTCTCATGGTCTGTGAGTCTTTAGGTGCCTTTTGGCAAACTCCAAGCGTGTTTTCATGTTCCTTTTACTGAGTAGTGGCTTCCATCTGGCCACTCTACCATAAAGGCCTGATTGGTGGAGTGCTGCAGAGATGGTTGTCCTTCTTGAAGGTTCTCCCATCTCCACAGAGGGACTCTAGAGCTCTGTCAGATTGACCATCGGGTTCTTGTTCACCTCCCTAACCAAGGCCCTTCTCCCCCGTTTGCTCAGTTTTGCCAGGCGGCCATCTTTAGGAAGATTCTTGGTGATTCCAAACTTCTTCCATTTAATAATGATGGAGGCCATTGTGTTCTTGGGGATCTTCAATGCTGCAGAAATGTTTTTGTACCCTTCCCCAGGTCTGTGCTTCGACACAATCCTGTCTCAGAGCTCTACGAACAATTCCTTTCACCTCATGGCTTAGTTTTGCTCTGACATGCACTGTCAACTGTGGAACCGTATATAGAGAGTTGTGTACCTTTCCAAATCATGTCCAATCAATTGAATTTACCACAGGTGGACTTCAATCAAGTTGTAGAAACATCTCAAGGATGATCAATGGAACACGATGTACCTAAGCACAATTTCGAGTCTCATAGCAAAAGGTCTGAATACTAATGTAAATAAGGTTTTTCTGTTGTTTTTTTAATAAATTTGCAAAACTTTCCCAAAAACTGTTTTGGCTTTGTCATCATGGGGTATTGTGTGCAAATTTTTTCATCCATTTTAGATTATGGCTATAAATTAACAAAATGTGGAAAAAGTCATGACGTTGAATACACTGCTCAAAAAAATAAAGGGAACACTTAAACAACACAATGTAATTCCAAGTCAATCACACTTCTGTGAAATCAAACTGTCCACTTAGGAAGCAACACTGATTGACAATAAATTTCACATACTGTTGTGCAAATGGAATAGACAACAGGTGGAAATTATAGGCAATTAGCAAGACACCCCCAATAAAGGAGTGGTTCTGCAGGTGGTAACCACAGACCACTTCTCAGTTCCTATGCTTCCTGGCTGATGTTTTGGTCACTTTTGAATGCTGGCGGTGCTTTCACTCTAGTGGTAGCATGAGACGGAGTCTACAACCGACACAAGTGGCTCAGGTAGTGCAGCTCATCCAGGATGGCACATCAATGCGAGCTGTGGCAAGAAGGTTTGCTGTGTCTGTCAGCGTAGTGTCCAGAGCATGCAGGCACTACCAGGAGACAGGCCAGTACATCAGGAGACGTGGAGGAGGCCTTAGGAGGGCAACAACCCAGCAGCAGGACCGCTACCTCCGCCTTTGTGCAAGGAGGAACAGGAGGAGCACTGCCAGAGCCCTGCAAAACGACCTCCAGCAGGCCACAAATGTGCATGTGTCTGCTCAAACGGTCAGAAACAGACTCCATGAGGGTGGTATGAGGGCCCGACGTCCACAGGTGGGGGTTGTGCTTACAGCCCAACACCATGCAGGACGTTTGGCATTTGCCAGAGAACACCAAGATTGGCAAATTCGCCACTGGCGCCCTGTGCTCTTCACAGATGAAAGCAGGTTCACACTGAACACATGTGACAGACGTGACAGAGTCTGGAGACGCCGTGGAGAACGTTCTGCTGCCTGCAACATCCTCCAGCATGACCGGTTTGGCGGTGGGTCAGTCATGGTGTGGGGTGGCATTTCTTTGGGGGGCCGCACAGCCCTCCATGTGCTCGCCAGAGGTAGCCTGACTGCCATTAGGTACCGAGATGAGATCCTCAGACCCCTTGTGAGACCATATGCTGGTGCGGTTGGCCCTGGGTTCCTCCTAATGCAAGACAATGCTAGACCTCATGTGGCTGGAGTGTGTCAGCAGTTCCTGCAAGAGGAAGGCATTGATGCTATGGACTGGCCCGCCCGTTCCCCAGACCTGAATCCAATTGAGCACATCTGGGACATCATGTCTCGCTCCATCCACCAACGCCACGTTGCACCACAGACTGTCCAGGAGTTGGCGGATGCTTTAGTCCAGGTCTGGGAGGAGATCCCTCAGGAGACCATCCGCCACCTCATCAGGAGCATGCCCTGGCGTTGTAGGGAGGTCATACAGGCACGTGGAGGCCACACACACTACTGAGCCTCATATTGACTTGTTTTAAGGACATTACATCAAAGTTGGATCAGCCTGTAGTGTGGTTTTCCACTTTAATTTTGAGTGTGACTCCAAATCCAGACCTCCATGGGTTGATAAATTGGATTTCCATTGATTATTTTTGTGTGATTTTGTTGTCAGCACATTCAACTATGTAAAGAAAAAAGTATTTAATAAGATAATTTAATTCATTCAGATCTAGGATGTGTTATTTTAGTGTTCCCTTTATTTTTTTGAGCAGTATATATATATGTGCAGTATAGTAAGGGAATAAAGGCAGTAAATGATACTTTTGCCAGCGTACTGGGAAATGAAATGTGATACAATTTTACATAACAACATGCAAACAGAATCCCAAGCCTGCATGTCCCAGAACATAGAATATAATATGCTGTTCATATTCCTTTGATCTTTGTTTGTTTCATCTGTTTGATTGGTTTATTTATTTGTTTCAGCATTTGCTTTTCCTCCAACCTACTGTATAAGACGACTGTAGCTACCTGAAAAATCATTTTTAGTGCTAGATCAAACCCGGTCACTAAGAAAAGAGAGACAGTTTGGCAGCAAAGGCTCTTTTTTCAAGAGAGATTCAGCTCTGTAATTTTAGGTGTTTTGGGGACTTTTGCCTTCAGGGTTATCTCAGTCGGAGGTTAAGCAGTGCTGGCGTTGTCTCTCAGACACAGATCCTGTGAAAATGGCAGTTTGGCACTGGCTGGATGGGAACCCTCTGTCCATCTATCTCCAAAACACCTAAATGCCCTGAAACACTGAATCAGGACTCAAAATGATGCGGTGAAAGAAGCCATCGTTCTTGAAATGACAGCATCCATAGAACTACTGCATAGGTGTCAGAGAGGGCATGTATTTGTGTGAGAAAAGTCAAAAGCAGCCCTTGCTTACTCACCACCTTTGCTTAATGGCATGCATAAGTTAGATACAAAACCTTCTGTTCACAATGACCTGCAACAAACACAATGATCACAGATCTCTCTATAGAGAGAAGACACAGTAGCCTGTGTCTGGTTTGGAGACAGTCTGGTATGTGACAAGTTCTCCCCCATGTGTGGTCTCTGCCTATTACTTGCCCTAACACCACATTTGACAGGTTTCTCTCCAACTCATTCTGCCTTTCACCCCCACACCTCAAATCCTTCCCTGACAGAACCTTCACGTCCAATTAAGACTGGAGCTCTGAGAGAGCGAGAACGAGAGAGAGACAGAGAGGGGGGGCTCTGTTAACCCTCTGTGGTACAGTACGTTGTCCTAACTTATTTCTAGTAGTGTAGTATCAGCCTCCCTCCTCTGTCTCTCTCTGTCTCTCTGTTGGGCATGTGAGAATCTCCTTAGACTGACATTAATTACAGCGACCACAGTCAAGGAGATAGTCTTTGTTTCCATTCTTGACTCAAAGAGCACAATTCAGTCAATTCCACTGGGTGTTCTAGCTTTCTGCTCTGGCCTAAATAAACTTAGTGAATATTTGGGATTCTCTCTGTCGTTCTCAACCACAGTGCCATCTTTAGAGAGGAGGATGAAATCACACCTTTATTCGTCTCCTTTTTTCTTCTTCTCAGAAATGTAGATAAGTCTCTCCACATGCATTAGGCCACTATCATTTCCACCATACTCTCCAAGACATAAGTGGCAGCAGGCAGATTCCAATCTGCTAACTGTAGTAGAGGTGGCATTGTTATGGCGGTTCTATGTTTCTCAATGGATATTTGCACACTGCTGCACACTGCTGCTGCATTGCTAATCCAAGCTTTATACGGAGCAGCGCAATCTCTCAGTTCCTCTTTCAATCTGTTTCGCTTCCCTTTCCCCTTTGTGTACCTTGATTGCTCTTCAAATTGCTTTCCTGAGCCATGTTTCAAAACTTCAAAAAATGTAACCTCTGGCAGCCATGGCAAGGGTAGGGTACTGTAAGAAAGCGTTCCCCTGTCAAAATATGTGCCTGGTCAGTCGTGACTGTTCTCTCTCCGTGGTCCAGAGCCCTCACCCCAACACCCTACATGTTGTCTTGCTCTCAGTGGATTTGTGTGTGTGTGTGTGTGTGTGTGTGTGTGTGTGTGTGTGTGTGTGTGTGTGTGTGTGTGTGTGTGTGTGTGTGTGTGTGTGTGTGTGTGTGTGTGTGTGTGTGTCAATGTGTTCTCTGGGTGTGAATTTAATGTTTGTGTACACCTATGTAAAGTGTCTCAAGAATGCATATATGTGTTTGTTTGTGCATGTAAGTCTTTCATGCTTCATGTTTCCCTCTATCTTATTGAAATGTTCCCGGTCACACACAAGTGTATTGGGACAGCTGATGCGTCTTTGAACCTGGTGATAATTAATACTTCACCACGGAAGATTACATCGCACTACTGTTTTGTAAGGTGATTTTCTCGCTCCCTCCAGAAATCAAAGTCACATGTATTACTTATTTGTTTGCCTCTTGGCTTTTTCTCTGCGCAGGAATGTAAGTGGCAAACGTGTGGCGGTTTGGGTGTGAGCGATGCGATGCGCTCTTGGCGGTTTAGGCCGGGAGGGAATGTGAGAAATGGTCCAGAGAGTGGCTGCTTCACATTACTGACAGGAGAGGTTCAGCTAACATTAGCAGCCTGTCTGGCGTAATCAATTAGCCAATGGCCAGCATTCTAAAGATCCTGTTGATTGGACAAATATGTACCTTCTGGAACGAGGAGAATGTAGGGATTTGTTTATTCTGTTAAGGTAATAGCACATTACATGAGGCAATCAATGTATAACATAAAGCATGATGATTACAGTTTGAAGGTCCCAGTTTGCTCCCCTACAAAATGTTGTCAAATGAAAAGCGTATTGCTATATACCAGTTACTTAGCCATCAACTGGCAGCCAGAGTGTTCTTGTTGTTGTGACACGAAGGATCCAGATTACTAGGATGCAGTGTACTGAATGTACATCCAAAACATCTCTATGGAAATTTCCAGACCACTTTATCCCACTTCCTGTGCTGATTCACAATTCCTTTACAGGCTGCTGTTAAGACCCTGAAAGTACATTATTGAGGAACGCAAAGAGTTCCTTATTGAATTCAAATGGACGAAGCCCAGAAATCTGATTTACCCGTTAAATAGAATGAGTGAAATGTGATTACAATCCATTTGTTCTTCTTTTTCCGCGTACAGACGATGATCAGTGTGTCGGCGGTGGCGGCCATCCCAAATCCGGTCCGACGGGGGAGAAGGACGACAACAACAACGATGAGTATGAGAACTATGATGAGCTGGTGGCCAAGTCTCTGCTCAACCTAGGGAAGATAGCAGAGGATGCCGCCTACCGCGCCATGACCGAGTCTGAGATGAACAGCAACTCCTCCAACAGCGCCGAGGAAGAGGAGGAGGAGGAGGAAGAGGAAGAGGAGGAGGAAGAAGAAGAGGAGGATGAAGAAGAAGAGGAAGAAGAGGAGGAGGGTGGGGAAGAAGGTCAAAGGAAGGGTGAGTTGACTCTGGATGTGGACAGTGATGTAGTGAGGGAGACAGTGGACTCTCTGAAGCTGCTGGCCCAGGGTCATGGGGCTGTGCTCTCTGACAACCTGGATGGAGGAGACTATGAGGAAGGGACAGAGGAGAACGGGGAAGGGAGTCGTAATGGAGGAGGTGGAGGTGGTATCGGTCAGGGTAAACCCTCTAACGGACTGGAGGAGAGTGATGAGGAGGTGTGTCTAAGCAGCCTGGAGTGTCTGAGAAACCAGTGCTTCGACCTGGCCCGCAAACTGAGTGAGACGCAGCCGGCCGACCGCTTGGGCACAAGCCTCCCCCATCATAGCTACCCTGGCGGTGGGGACACCCAGGGGCAGCACCCCCATCTCAACCCCCACCCCCACTCCCTCCCCCACCAGCCTTGGTACGGGGACCTCCAGCAGAGCCAGGAGGATAGGCGCACCCTGGAGAGGAACTACTCTGACATGGTCAACCTGATGAAGCTGGAGGAGCAGCTGAGTCCGCGCTCCAAGGGCTTCTCCAGCTGCGCTCAGGATGACCGCTACCACAACCACATCCACGACCGGGACGAGGACACGCGGTCAGTGACGTCAGACCACTCGGAGGAAGTGTTCGACATGACCAAGGGGAACCTGTCTCTGCTGGAGAAGGCCATCGCGCTAGAGTCTGAGAGGGCCAAGGCCATGAGGGACAAGATGGCTGCCGAGGCAGCGCGGCGGGACAGGGTGAGGTATCATCATCACCATGGAGGCCATCATGGGGAGCACCAATCACGGCACGGCTACGGAGAGGAGCGCAAGGCCCGACTCCATGATGGGATGAAGAAGCCCTACTACCATAAAGGTAAGTAAACCTGGCTACAATGAGTTTGACTTATAAAGAGGATGCACAGTGTGTTGTGTATGCTGCAACAACACCAGACATTCGCCTATCTCTTTCACCTTGCTGAGGTGAATGAACAGTTCATGTATGTTTGTCAGGTAAACCCCAGTCAGTCCCTGGCTCTGCCTCCCCATATCCCCTCTCTGTCTGTGAGACATTGTCATGTGTGCTCCCTCTCCGGCCTCTAGGTCACCAGGCTGCTCGTTATGGCGCACACCTGTCACCACCTGCGCGTCGTCAGACTCACCTGGACTCCATCACTACCCTGATTACCTTCCCTATACATATGTCACTCCCTTTGGTTCCTTCCTCAGGTGTCATTGTTTCTGTTTCAGTTTCATGTCTGTGTGCTTTTAGTGTTTCTTGTTTTGTGTTGTGTTTATTTTATTAAAACACTCACTTGCTGAACTTGCTTCCCGACTCTCAGCGCATATCGTTAAAGACATAGGGATGGGAGGCTGACGTGATCACTGGGAAACCTCACTATGACCCCAGGACAAGCTTTTGCAGCCAATTTGGAGACTAGCATCTCTGCAGCGTCCGCAGAAGCTTATGTTGTTCAAATAGGCCAGCATGGCAACATCAGAGGGTAGGCTTGTCAAGCATAAGTAATGGCAATCTGCACGGCCCGTTAGGACTGCAAATCGCATCCCTCCCTGTCTGCCATGCAGCCCTGGCTAAAGCTGCCTATTTTTAAAACCAGAGAGGGACTCTGGAATCTACTAAATAGAAGCCTGCTAAAGCTGCCTCTGAAAGGAAACTCGGTACTGCATACAATAGAATCTGTGGAAATTAGGTTTTCGGGTAACGTTGTGCTGTGTCCTGCGTCCCAGAGCCAAATAATGAAGAGAATGTGTCTTTTTCACCCAGAATGGGTGACTCTTTGTGTTGTAGTTGGGTTTTTATTGGCTGTTTAGTGGTGCAGGTGCACTTCCATACTGTTTATTCAGACATGCTCTTCTAGGGTGGCTTATCAGCCCTGACACATAAGTAGGTATATTATGCACACTTAGTTCTGACTTGAAGATTACAAAGTGACATTTACAATGGTTGCTTCTCCAAGATCATTTGAAGAGTGATTATTCTTACTGTATTCTGTCTCCTATCCTACAGAGATGGAACACTCATATCAAGACCCATAACCTCACCCTCCAGTATGCTGTATCACATTAGTGGAAACCAAGACTGTTCTCAGGGCAGGTCTGTTGGTTTTGACTAGCAGAAGTTACTTTTCGTAGCAGGTTAGGAGAATTTACGCGCCAGGTTAGGAGAATTAACCTGGCAGGTTAGGATAATTAGGTTAAGGTTAGGAAAGGATTAGGGTTGACTAAAATGCTAAAATTTACCCTGACAGGACTCGAACATATCTAGGTACAATCAGGCCTGCCCTGAGAACAGTCTTGGTTTCAGCTAATGCAATGCTACCTCCAGGCTGAGATAACGAGGGAAGTTAGAGACAAACAATTAAGATCCTCCTTCACAGCAGGCTCAAATTAAAACACAAATGCCACACAAATGGTCATTTCACATGTACGACACAGCATCTGTATCTGGCTAATTTTGGAATAACAGGAGTATGTGAAGGCCCTTGCATCACGATAACATGTGAAGGCCCTTGCATCTTCTCCCTAGAGAGATAGCGGCAGACACCTCATTGACCAGGGTAACTGTCTGTGATTTAAAAGTGAAGCGGAGGTGGTGGCTATGAGGGGAGAGCCCGACTGGCCGGCCAGGGAAAAACACCAGGCGGGAAAATGGAAATTGAACAGTATCTGAATGAATGATAACGAACAACAGGCCCACTGACTGCACATTCATTATCCAGAGATGGTATGGTAATTGAGGCCATTTTCTATGCAAAGCACGGCCTGTCTCCAGCCACAATCGATACCCTCTGCTTTCTAATATGCATTCCACTTGGCAGCCTCCCTCCCGTCCTCCACTCTCCACTGTCCACCATGAGGCAGACAGCCAGGGGCCCGTGGTGTATGTTTGTGTGCGCAAGAGCGTCTGTGTTCCTCTGATTGGAAACTGTAATTTTTTTTCAAGCAAGCATACATTTTAGTTTCAGAGTCAGACTGCATCAGTGGTACAGAGAAAAACATTTTCCATGCCATTATGTACTGTGATTTTACAGTTCTTTCTCTGAAGCTCAGTATGGTAAACGTGGACAGTCAGACACGACACAGTGTACCAACCCCATGTGTCCTAATATGATACCGTCAGAGGAAGGCCTAAATGTACAGGAAGGTAATGAGGGGCGTGTTCTGATCTATGGATTAACAGGGACGTGTTATGTATGAGTAGGTGTATATGTACTCTCTCTCTCTCTCTTTCCCTTTCCCTATCTCTCTGTCTCTTTCTCTGTCTTTCTCCATCTGTGTCTCTCGTCCTCCTCTTCCCCCCCTCTCTGTCTCTTTCACCCTCTCTTTCCCTCTCTCTCTCTCTCTCTCTCTCTCTCTCTCTCTCTCTCTCTACCCAATCCTTTCTCTTTCACTACCTCTGTGTGTCTGGGTTTATTTTGGTTATTCTTTAAGTGGTGAAGGTGAAGGTTCCAGGTTACAGCAGCCTATCAAACTTTAATTAGCAGACTCTCTCTGTGGTCATGCCTTTTAAAAGCACCTGTCTCTATCTGTCTTCTCTCTCTCTCTCTCGCTCTCTTTCTCTCTCTCTCTCTCTCTCATCCTCTCTCTCCCTGTCTCTCTCACTCATTTACTACTACTATGTGGAACATGTTAAAGGAAATGCATCCCCTCTCTCTTTTGCTCTGATCCTTTTCCTTTACCCTCTCTCCCTCACCTCTTACCAAATGTTTGCTGCCACAAATGGGCTTAGAAGAATGCTCTTATTTGTGTGTGTTATCTGTGTCGTACAAGCAATATGTTAGCCAAAATGAACAAGACATCCTTAAATTCTGATAATAATTTAATGGAAAACAAGCTGCAGATAATAGCTATTGAATATCCCAGCATCAAAGAACAATCTATGACCTTGTTCCCGTGTTGAAGACATTTGAACTGTTGCACCTGATGCCGGCTGGCATGGGCTGGTATCACTGATTTAGGACGGTAACACTATCTGATCGGGTTTGGAGAAATGGAGAGGGTGAGGTTGGGCAAGGGAAAGACAATCCCCTCCGGTGTGTGTGTGTGTGTGTGTGTGTGTGTGTGTGTGTGTGTGTGTGTGTGTGTGTGTGTGTGTGTGTGTGTGTGTGTGTGTGTGTGTGTGTGTGTGTGTGTGTGTGTGTGTGTGTGTGTGTGTGTGTGTGTGTGTGTGTGTTCGTGTCTTATTATTGCCAATAATGACTAGTGTAAAATAATTGGTGGAAAAAGTCAGACATACTTTGTCTGGAGAATGACACCACCTGCTCTTCTCTCATACAGCTGTGGCTTTATTTAACAAGACTTAAAAATACCCTGGCAAATGGTGTGAAAAATGTTACGATGGCGATGATATAGCGCACCTTATGTTATTTATGTTCCTACAATGTCCCATGTGTCTCAGGTGTGTGATACCGCTTTTAGCCACAACAATTATTCAACTGACTTTGATTGCTGTGGTTACAAGCATTTTCACATTCACACACTGTTCACAATGACTTTCATCTTGTTAAAGTGTTCATATGTGCTGCTTTCAATGAAGCAAGCTAATTTATCTTTCTTCTTCTCTTTCTCTCCCACTCTCTCTCCCACTCTCTCTCCCTCTGCCCCATGTTTCTGTGTTCAGATTTATCGCGCAGTGACAAGAAGGAGAGCCGGTGCCCGACGCCAGGCTGTGATGGCACAGGTCATGTGACAGGGTTGTACCCTCACCATCGGAGCCTGTCTGGCTGTCCGCACAAAGACAGGGTACCACCTGAAAGTAAGCACTGCACATACACAATTCACTGTACCACTCATCTCAGTAACCAGGGAATGGATAAATTCCACTTCAATTCAGTCTATTTAGGTGACGAACCAAAAGTACAATTCAATTCCTTAATTTTGTGAGTTGAAATTGAATTTACCCCAAACCTACTGTTTGCCAAGCCTGTGGCTCTCAGTTTGCTGTCAGGTTTGTTTAATGTATTGTACTTAAGCAAGGTCTGCATGTTTCTTTGTTTTGTCTGAGTGCTGTGTGTTTGTTATGGCTGCTCTGTGTTTGCTAGTCAGGTTGGGAGTGCACTGGGAGGGTCGTGTGGGCTACAAATGCTCTCTTGATGTGACTTTTGGATGCATGGGGTCATGGGTTTGCTTGTGTTAGTCTATTACTAATTACCTGCCCCGTCTACTATCTAATGATGGGGGGCAGCACTTAAAATTCCCACCCACTGCTGCAATCAGATCGTTATTTTTACTTAAGCTATTTTTCTTGCATTTTCTCCCTGAATTCATATCATGTTTACCTGCGCAAAGTAAGATCCCACTGGGCACATACGTCAATTCAACGTCTATTCCACGTTGGTTCAACATAATTTCATTGAAATGATGTGGAAACAACGTTGATTCAACCAGTGTGTCTTGAGACTGAGTATGCATATCAATCTCAACCGCACAATAAGCCCCAATCATTTATTTGTATTCTTTGCTCAATTAAATTCAGTTGAATAAAATAGAATAATTACAGCTTTGTGCGGATGATCAACTGCAGCGGCGATAAACATTAGCCACTCTCCGCCTGAAGTTTTCACCCCGGCTGTTTGGTCCCGTTCACCAACCTTCTCAATAAAACCTCTTTAACATGTCATTAACCCAGAGTCAGAAGGTAAGTTATGATCTGCCATGACCCAGACTGCTAATAAAAATACATTTTTTTGTTGTTGTTTTAATTAGTTAAGATAAGATATGGCCTTATACAGTAGAGTACCCAGTCAACAGAAGTGGCTTTTTTTCTTTGAGTACTACACTACCGTTCAAAAGTTTGGGGTCACTTAGAAATGTCCTTGTTTTTGAAAGAATAGAAAAGGAAATTGTCCATTAAAATAATTCAGACATACTTTGAATGATCAAATTGATCAGAAATACAGTGTGGACATTGTTAATGTTTTAAATGACTATTGTAGCTGGAAACGGCTGATTCTTTAGGGAATATCTACATAGGCGTACAGAGGCCCATTATCAGCAACCATCACTCCTGTGTTCCAATGGCACGTTGTGTTAGCTAACCCAAGTTATCATTTTAAAAGGTTAATTGATCATTAGAAAACCCTTTTGCAATTACGTTAGCACAGCTGAACACTGTTGTTCTGATTAAAGAAGCAATAAAACTGGCCTTCTTTAGACTAGTCGAGTATCTGGAGCATCAGCATCTGTGGGTTCGATTACAGGGTCAAAATGGCCAGAAACAAATAACTTTCTTCTGATGCTCGTCACTATATTCTTGTTCTGAGAAATTAAGGCTATTCCATGCGAGAAATTGACAAGAAACTGAAGATCTCGTACAACGCTGTGTACTACTCCCTTCACAGAACAGCGCAAACTGGCTCTAACCAGAATAGAAAGAGGAGTGGGAGGCCCTGGTACACAACTGAGCATGAGGACAAGTACATTAGAGTGTCTAGTTTGAGAAACAGACGCCTCACAAGTCCTCAACTGGCAGCTAATTGGAGTGCTCTAGAGCTCTGTCAGAGTGACCATCGGATTCTTTGTCCACCTATCTGACCAAGGCCCTTCTCCCTCGATTGCTCAGTTTAGCTGGGCCGCCAGCTCTAGGAAGAGTTGGTGGTTCCAAACTTCTTCCATTTAAGAATGATGTAGGCCACTGTGTTCTTGGGGACCTTCTATGCTGCAAAAATGTTTTGGTACCCTTCCTCAGATCTGTGCCTCGACACAACACTGTTTCTGAGCTCTCTCAATTCTTTCGATCTCATGGCTTATTTTTTGCTTTGACATGCACTGTCAACTGTGGGACCTTAGATAGACCGGTGTGTTCCTTTCCAAATCATGTCCAATCAATTGAATTTACCACAGGTGGAGTCAAATCAATTTGTAGAATCATCTCAAGGGATATCAATGGAAATAGGATGCGGCTGAGCTCAATTTCGAGTCTCATAGCACAGGGTAAATACGTTTTTTCTGTTTTTTGTTTTTAGCAAAAATGTCCTAAAATCTTACACACTGACACTAAGACAGGCATGCACACAAATAGACACACAGTACATACACACAGACATACACACACAGACATACACACACTGACTTTCTGAGAATGTGCGTAGTAATGCACACTAATATACACATACACACACACACTTGCAAATCAACGTTTTTGCTTTGTCATTATGGGGTATTGTGTGTAGATTGTTGAGGAAAATGTTGTATTTAATCAATTTTAAAATAAGGCTGTAACATAACAAAATGTGGAAAAAGTCAAAGGGTCTGAATAGTAAGTCACTGTATACTATTTATTGAACTGCACGACCAAGACATTATTCCAAGACATTATTGACATAGCACATTCATAATCTATACTGCAATTGCAATTGGGTACATACAGAATCATTTGTTAGTGTGCATACTACCTCCTTCAATTACTTGTTAATTTACTTTTGTTGTTATTCATATTGATTATTGTACTAAAATGTAGCTAGCATGCAGTCATTTCCCTTCACCTTTTATACCCGCTGTATGTGGCAAATACAATTTTATTGAGTTGAACATTGAGTTGTTAAAAGGTGACCTGGTACAGGTTGTGTGAGGTATCGATAGGACTCTTCTTTAAAAGCATTATCTGCCATGGGTGCAGACAGACAGCAGGTTTCTCCCTGTCTGTGGTCAATACCCTCTCAGCACACACAGACACACACACACACACACACACACACACACACACACACACACACACACACACACACACACACACACACACACACACACACACACACACACACACACACACACACACACACACACACACACACACACACACACACACACACCTGCTGACAGTGAGGGGGCAGAGGGAGGGAGGCGTTTCTGTCACACAGTGCCTGCAGGGATGAGTCAGAGCCATTAACACATTTACTGTACTGAGTGGACAATACATTATTAATGCAATGTCTTCATTTCATTTTTTTAGCATTCACACAGTGCACAAGACGCTTCCCAGGGAAATCTAGGATATTAAAATGAAGTGATGTTACAAATTAATGATTCCTTTTCCGTGTTTGCTCATTGCTCATCTCTTTGTTAAATTTCAAATATTTAATCCCCTCATAACAGCTCTTTTTTTTTTGGTTCCTGAAAATTGTGCCCTGTACCTACGAAGTAGAGTACAAAATGTAGCATACACTCAAGAATCACTGCTTTTCCCCCTGAAATTGTTCACATTCAAATCCAAAGGTTTCTAGTCATTATAACAGTCTCTTTGTCATGGTCAGGCAGAGTAGTGATATAATCTAATATAATGTGTTGGCACATGGTGTGTTGAGGTGGAGGGCATGTCCCAATTACTTCTTCTGTGCACTAATTAGTATGTCAGAGAGTGACGATGACGAGGGTCAGAGTGGAAGGGGTGATAATGATGAAGCTGACGCAGATGAGGAAGCTGACACAGATACCAATTTTAAAGGCCCAGTGCAGTCAAAAAGGTGATTTCCTGTGTTTTATAAATATATATATAATATTGAGTATATATATTGATATATATATATATATTTCCACAGAGGTTGGAATAATTTATAGTAGACCAATAAGATAGAGTTCCAAACCTCTCTGCCAGTAACAACTAGTTTTTAGTTTTCCCATCCCCACTCTGACCCCTCCCAGACAGTCCAAGCAAAATTCTTGCTTGACAGATTGCTCTTTGCTACAAAGTTATTTTTGTTTCTTTTTGACCATTTCATTTGAAAACAATCACAGTAAGGTACTTAATTGTTACCATGAAATGATTTGATATTGAGATGAAAACGGCTGCATTGGACCTTCAAGACAAAGGAGATGATTGTGGACTACAGGTAAAAGAGGACCGAGCACGCCCCCATTCTCATCGACGGGGTTGCAGTAGAGCAGGATGAAAGCTTCAAGTTCCTTGGTGTCCACATCACCAACAAACTAACATGGTCCAAGCACACCAAGACAGTCATGAAGATGGCACGACAAAACCTATTCCCCCTCAGGAGACTGAAAACATTTGGCATGGGTCCTCAAATCCTCAAAAGGTTCTACAGCTGCACCATCGAGAGCATTCTGACTGGTTGCATCACTACCTGGCAACTGCTTGGCCTCCGACCACAAGGCACTACAGAGGGTAGTGCAAACGGCCCAGTACATCACTGGGGCCAAGCTTCCTGCCAAATTGTCAAAGACTCCAGCCACCCTAGTCATAGACTGTTCTCTCTGCTACACGGCAAGCGGTACCAGAGTGCCAAATCTAGGTCCAAGAGACTTCTAAACAGCTTCTACCCCCAAGCCATAAGACTCCTGAACATCTAATCAAATGGCTACCCAGACTATTTGCATTGTACTCCCCCACCCTTTCACACCGCTGCTACTCTCTGTTGTTATCATCTATGCAAAGTCACTTTAATAACTCTACCTACATGTACATATTACCTCAACTAACCGGTGCCCCCGCACATTGACCCTGTAGCGATATCCCCCTGTATATAGTCTCGCTATTGTTATTTTACTGCTGCTCTTTAATTACTTGTTACTTTTATCTCTTATTCTTATCCGTATTTTTTAAAACTGCATTGTTGGTTAGGGGCTCGTAAGTAAGCATTTCACTGTAAGGTCTACACCTGTTGTATTCGGCGCATGTGACTAATAACATTTGATTTGATTTAACCCATACTGCAGAACGTCTGTCTGACCCCTCCCTCACCTCTCTCCCCTCTGGGGGTTCTCAACCGGGTCTTCTTCGAGACGTCCATAGATAGATCATTATTCTAATTGGCTGCCGTAGGGAACTGGAGACAGTTATGGACTGTTTTAATGGTCAATGCTATTGAAGGCAGGAATATTTAATAATGGGTGGAGGACATCAAAGAGCATAATCTATGTATAGAGAGAGAGAGAACCCTATACTGCATGTGTTTGGCACGATCTGTGGAATTCTGGCATGTCTTCTGCATGGTCGTTATCCATTGGCTGTTGGCTACTCGCTCTGTTCTCTGCATGCCTTAAGCTTCCTCTGTCTTCTGTGTCTGGCTGTGTCCTAGGCTAGCACTCTTAGATTACTTCCTCTTCTCCACTATACTCCCCTTCTTCATTCCACAGTGATCTGAAAATACTAGATCAGTGAAAGCAGTATGGTGGAAATATTAAGGCACGTATGCCCTTTCAGACTATAGTGCCCTATAGGGAGAAGGAAGGAGGTAACCTCAGATTGCTGGAACAAATCCTAATGATGATGATAATACCAAGATGCTGACACGCTCTTTCACACACTAATGGTACTGTCTGGTTGTGGGCCTTCTAACCTTCCCTATCTGTCTTTATCGCTCTCCTGTCTGTCTGTCTGAAGTCCTTGCTATGTATGAAAATGTTCTTAAGTGTCCTACACTGGGCTGCACGGGACGCGGCCATGTCAATAGCAACAGGAACTCCCACAGAAGGTGAGTCGGCCTAGCATATTGGAAAATGGCAGGATTGTCTGTGTTACATCCTCCTTTTGTTCAGTTTGAGATTTTTCTATTTCACATCCAATGACAGATGGTTACTTTATCCTGGTTTTGTTGCCTCTTTATTTATATATTGACTTTCTTTTGTGTTTTATTGGATATTACTGATTGTTTTGTATTTCTTTTCTCATGTGTTTATATATTCATTTGTTTCCTCAATATCATCAATTTGCCAATTACTTTATGTCTGTATATTGTTGCACAAATGTCAATTTTTATTGACTGCGATGGAAAAGGGGTTTACAAAAGTAGTTGGAAACTCAATGTTTTAAGCTAGGAGAGCGGGAGAGAAGGAGGGAGTCACCCACAGCAGATATTAGGGTGTCGAAGCAGCCATTAGCACCTCTCTACCACCTTTGGCAGGAAGGAAGGAAGGCTACCAACCTGGGTAGACGGGAGCCCTCTCCTGCTGAGCACAGTGTCACTCACACACTGACACTAAGACAGGCATACACACAAATAGACACACAGTACATACACACACAGTCATACACACACTGACTTTCTGAGAAGTGTGTAGTCATTCACACACACACACACACACACACACACACACACACACACACACACACACACACACACACACACAGTATATGGACACCTGCTAACCTATAATCACACCTCAAGAAGGCAGCTCTTACTCCACCTGCACTGGCTGAGGGCCGTGATCTAAATAACTTATTTTTTAAATTTTAATAAAAAAAATTGAAATAGGCAAGTCATTTAAGAATTCTTATTTACAATGATGGCCTACCCCGGTCAAACCCTGGACGACTAACGTTCGTGGTATGGATTAGACCAAAACGCAGCGGAAATGTGTATACTCATCTTCTTTTATTTAGAAGGAAACGTAAACACTTAACAAACAATTGACGCATACAGTTCTGTAAGGCAACACGCTATACACGGAACAACTACCCACAAACACAGTGACAAAAACCCCTTACTTAAATATGGCCTCCAATTAAAAGCAACGAAGAACAGCTGCTTCTAATTGAAGGCCAAACCAAAAACCCTGAACATAGAAATAGACTAAATAGACACAGACAGAAATATACTAACATAGAACATTGCCCAAAAACCCCCGAAACACACTAAACAAACACCCCCTGCCACGCCCTGACCAAACTACAATAACAAACAACCCCTTTTACTGGTCAGGACGTGACAACGACGTGATACAGGACTTCAACCCTCTTTACACTTGAGGACATTGGGAAATTATAAATAACAACAAAGGGCCTTTTAACCTTGGGATGTCAGTGTGTGTGTGTATTGGGAGGTTGATTGGTGTGTGTGTGTGTGTGTGTGTGTGTGTGTGTGTGTGTGTGTGTGTGTGTGTGTGTGTGTGTGTGTGTGTGTGTGTGTGTGTGTGTGTGTGTGTGTGTGTGTGTGTGTGTGTGTGTGTGTGTGTGTGTGTGTGTGTGTGTAAAGTACATATATATTGGGGAGTTGCAGGGAGGGGATTGTGTGTGTCTGCAGGAAGTTTAATCTCAGAATTCCCTGAAGCCACTCAACCAGAAATAAGCAAGCTGTTACAATAACCAAATGTGTTGTTATTTAAAGTGCTTAATGAAAATTAATGATATTGGAAATTTACCAAAGACTTATTGAAAGGCAGGCAGGCAGATAGACAACCTGAGCGACAGACAGGTGGCCAGGGATGCATTGAATCAATCAATCATATTTATTAATAAAGCCCATCTTACATCAGCTGATGTCACAAAGTGCTGTACAGAAACCCATCCTAAAACCCCAAACATCAAGCAATGCAGGTGTAGAAGCACGGTGGCCAGGAAAAACTCCCTAGAAAGGCCGGAACCTTGGAAGAAACCTAGAGAGGAACCAGGCTATGATGGGTGGCCAGTCCTCTTCTGGCTGTGCCGGGTGGAGATTATAACAGAACATGGCCAAGATGTTCAAATGTTCATAGATGACCAGCAGGGTCAAATAATAATAATCACAGTGGTTGTCGAGGGTGCAACAGGTCAGCACCTCAGGAGTAAATGTCAGTTGGCTTTTCATAGCCGATCATTCAGAGTAGCTATACCACTCCTGCTGTCTCTAGAGAGTTGAAAACAGCAGGTCTGGGACAAGGTAGCACGTCCGGTGAACAGGTCAGGGTTCCATAGCCACAGGCAGAACAATTGAAACTGGAGCAGCAGCACGACCAGGTGGACGGGGAACAGCAAGGAGTCATCAGGCCAGGTAGTCCTGAGGCATGGTCCTAGGGCTCAGGTCCTCCAAGAGAGAGATAAAAAAGAGAAAGAAAAGAGAGAGAGAGAGAATTAGAGAGAGCATACTTAAATTCACACAGGACACCGGATAAGACAGGAGAAATACTCCAGATATAACAGACTGACCCTAGCCCCCCGACACAATCTATTGCAGTATAAATACTGGAGGCTGAGACAGGAGGGGTCGGGAGACACTGTGGCCCCGTCTGATGATACCCCCGGATAGGGCGAAACAGGCAGGATATAACCCCACCCACAAAGCACAGCCCCCACACCACTTGAGGGATATCTTCAAATACCAACTTATTACTATCCTGAGACAAGGCTGAGTATAGCCCACGAAGATCTCACCCACGGCACGAACTCAAGGGGGGGCGTCAACCTGGACAGGAAGATCATGTCAGTGACTCAACCCACTCAATTGGCGCACCCCTCCTAGTGACGGCATGGAAGAGCATGAGTAAGCCAGTGACTCAGCCCCTGTAATAGGGTTTGAGGCAGAGAATCCTAGTGGAGAGAGGGGAACTGGCCAGGCAGAGACAGCAAGGGTGGTTCGTTGCTCCAGTGCCTTTCCGTTCACCTTCACACTCCTGGGCCAGACTACACTCAATCATAAGAGCTACTGAAGAGATGAGTCTTCAATAAAGACTAAAAGGTCGAGACCAAGTCTGCGTCTCTCACATGGAGAGGCAAACCATTCCATAAACATGGAGCTCTATAGGAGAAAGCCCTGCCTCCAGCTGTTTGCTTAGAAATTCTAGGCACAGTAAGGAGGCCTGCGTTTTGTGACTGTAGCATACGTGTAGGTATGTACGGCAGGACCAAATTGGAAAGATAGTTAGGAGCAAGCCCATGTAATGCTTTGTAGGTTAGCAGTAAAACGTTGAAATCAGCCCTAACCTTAAAAGGAAGCCAGTGTAGAAAGGCTAGCACTGGAGTAATATGATCACATTTTGGGGGGGTTCTAGTCAAGATTCTAGCAAGTTAATTTAGTGCTTTATCCGGGTAGCCGGAAAGTAGAGCATTGCAGTAGTCTAACCTAGAAGTGACAAAAGCATAGTTTAATTTTTCTGAATAAGTTTTGGACTGAAAGTTTCTGATTTTTGCAATGTTACATAGATGGAAAAAAGCTGTCCTTGAAACAGTCTTGATATGTTTGTCAAAAGAGAGATCAGGGTCCAGAGTAACACCGAGGTCCTTCACAGTTTTATTTGAGACGGCTGTACAACCAACAAGATTAATTGTCAGATTCAACAGAAGATCTCTTTGTTTCTTGGGACCTAGAACTAGCATCTCTGTTTTGTCCGAGTTTAAAAGTAGAACATTTTCCGCCACCCACTTCCTTGTGTCTGAAACACAGGTTCCATGGAGGCCAATTTTGGGGCTTCACAATGTTTCATCGAAATGTACAGCTGTGTGATGTACAGCCGTCCGCATAGCAATGAAAGTTAACATTATGTTTCCGAATAACATCACCAAGAGGTAAAATATATAGTGTAAACAATAGTGATCCTAAAACGGAGCCTTGAGGAACACCAAAATGTACAGTTGATTTGTCAGAGGACAAACCATCTACAGAGACAAACTGATATCTTTCCGATAGATAAGATCTAAACCAGGCCAGAACTTGTCCGTGCAGACCAATTTGGGTTTCCAATCTCTCCAAAAGAATGTGGTGATCGATGGTATCAAAAGCAGCACTAAGGTCTAGGAGCACGATAACAGATGCAGAGCCTCGGTCTGACGCCATTAAAAGGTCATTTACCACCTTGAAAATAACCATTATATGCAAAAGAGACTCTATCCCCGTTTATACCTGCCGCTAACATGCGTCCTTCGTCCTGACCTTTCCTGATCTTGTCCTGATCTTGCCCGTTTACATTTATAAGATCTGATCTAGATCAGTTCACAGAGTCTTTTAATCATTTAAAAATGTGGGCAAAATCAGAATGTGGACAAGATCAGGAAAATGACACATGGTAGAACCAGGTACAAGCAGGGCTTCTGTGTCTCAATGGGCTTTTCCTGGTTACATTTTTTTTATAAGATATGACCAGTCTCCCTTCCATTCCTGGTTGTCTTATTCACCCATCCCCCCATCCCCCCATCCCTCCAGTTTGTCAGGGTGTCCCATCGCTGCAGCAGAGAAGCTGCAGAAAGCCCAGGACAAGAGCATCTGTTGTGACGGCTCCTCCAAGTCTAACCAGGGTTCTGACCGGGTGCTCAGGTACTGTTCTGACTGATCACCACACTACACTCAGCATCCATGGGGAACACCTCACGGGGAGAGACAATGTAGGCACAGTCGAAAGACCTAAACATATTAATTGGACTTCAAATGCTCTACCAGGGTTCAGTTCAATTCCATTTCAAATGATTGTACTCTTCCTGAACATGCTGAATTGAATGGAATTCACCCCATTCTAGAGTTCTACCTTACACCCTTACCTAGCTTAGTTAGTGTTCTTAATTACTCTATTATAGATTTAAAAGGTTCGCTATGTCTGTTTGATTTCTATATCTTTTGATCTCTCAGACATTTATAATTTGGAGAAGCTCTACATTAATTTTCTTGTTTATGAAGTGAAAGCCTTTATTGGGTTTTAGAGAGCAGAATAATTTCAGCAAAAGTTTATTCGATATGCATGATAAGATAATGATTAAAAAAGTATTATAAAACAGGTGGTTCGAGCACTGAATGCTGATTGGTTGACAGCCATGGTATATCAGACCGTATACCACGGGTATGACGAAACATTTATTTTTACTGCTCTAATTACATTGGTAACCAGTTTATAATAGCAATAAGGCACCTCAGGGTTTGTGGTATATGGCCAATATACCACGGCTAAGGGCTGTATCCAGGCACTCTGTGTTGCATCGTGCGAAAGAACAGCCCGTGGTCATGGTATATTGGCCATATACCACACCCTCTTGTGCCGTATAGCTTAAATAAGCAGCGGTAGATATAACATTTCTATCAAATAAGATTAGAAAATGTGAAAATGACACAGAACATAATATCAGAGAAAATGCATGACTTTAATTGTGAGTTCTGTTAGGGTAAGATAATTTAAGGAGACATTGTAGTGTTGCAATGACAGACAGCATAGACATGTAGCTTAGATGAACTCAAAGCTCAATGCAAGGATCACCTGAGGTTAGTTGACTGTTACCTTGCCTTTTCCCTTTGCTACCTTTCCCTCCCCCATCTCCTCCCTTCCCACCTCCCCTGCGTGATGTTTGGTGCCTCTGCTCTGTCCAACCTACGCCCCCTCGTGGTTTATTTTCCAGGCCTATGTGCTTTGTGAAACAGCTGGAGATCCCTCAGTACGGCTACAAGAACAACGTGTCCACCAGCACGCCACGCTCCAACCTGGCCAAGGAGCTGGAGAAGTACTCTAAGACCAGCTTTGACTACAGCAGCTTCACTGACAGCAGCCACAGCAACAATGTCTACGGCAAACGGGCCATCGCACCCAAACTCCAAGGCAGGGACACTTCCCCTAAAGGATATGACGGTACAGACTGACGTGTTGTCTCTTCCCTTTACTCTGTTGTCCTACTTTATTGTTGTTTCAGGTTTTCAGTTTGATAAATTTTTGGGGTAGAAGGATGAAAAAAAAAATCCAAATGTATTCGGCTGTCCCCAAAGGGGAATCCTTTTTGGATCCAGGTAGAACCCTTTTGTGTTCCATTTAGAACCCTCTGTGGAAAAGTTTATACATGGAACCCAAAAGGGTTCTACCTGGAACCAAAATGGTTCTACCTGGAACCAAAAAGGGTTCTTCAAAGGGTTCTCCTATGGGGACAGCCGATGAACCCTTTTAGGTTCTAGATAGCACCTTTTTTTTCTAAGAGTATGGTATATGAATTTTCTGTATTTCGAAGGACTTTTCTCCACAGATTCATTGTAGTTTTGTCCCTTGTTTCCAAACTCAGCAATATTTAATCTTCCCAAATTCTATATTGTTGAAATGAATGCATCTCTCTTAGCCAAGTTACTATAACAGCATTTATATGCAGTGGATGTGTTTATACTTGTGAATAACTATCCCTACCCCTGTGTATGTCCTTCAGCCAAGCGCTACTGTAAGAACTCCAGCTCGGCGAGCAGCACGACCAGCACCTACGCCCCCAGCAGCAGCAGTAGCAGCCTGAGCTGTGGAGGAGGTGGCGGAGGGGGCGGAGGGGGCGGAGGGGGAGGCAGTAGCGCCAGCTCCACCTGTAGTAAGAGCAGCTTCGACTACACCCACGACATGGAGGCTGCCCACATGGCCGCCACGGCCATCCTCAACCTGTCCACGCGCTGCAGAGAGATGCCCCACGGCCTGGGAGGAAAACCCCAGGATCTCTGTACTCGGGTAGATTGCTAACTAACTACTTATACATATGTTATAAAGCCTTTATAAACCCTTTACAGCTGATATCTTCATGTAAGGTGGAACACAAGTAAATAGGGTTGTGCATCATGCACCTAATTCAGAGAAAGTGAGAGGATGACACAGGTTTATTTCTAGTCATAGAGGTTGACTTTCAGCCAACTGGAAATATCCAAATCCTACTTGGCATCCTGTGGTTTACCATAGTCTATTATAGTATTGGTTAAACCTTTGAACTATATCCTACAACCACAGTCCCATCCCACTGCTAGAGGCATTTCCCTCCAAGCTTCCTCTGTCCTGCCAGGTAATGTGAGCAGTGATGAGTGAGGATGATATGGTCTCTTTAGCCATGAACGCTGGCGATCTGTTAAAGATATATCCACGGCTGTGTCTCTGACGCGGCGCTCAGCGAGACAGTTTTTTATTTCCCTTCAGGGATCAGACAGGGTAGATAGGAAGCGCGGTGGGATGGGATGGATCGGCGTTGACGTACGCTGTGAGCCCAATATGTCATCAGGAGGCGATAAGGCATCGGTAGTCCTGCATTATCAGCACGGAGACGCTGAGCCGGCAAATAGGAGAGAGAGGAAGCACAGCAGAGTACTAACGCTAGCCTGGCGCTAATGTTGGCACTATGGTCTGTCTGGGGCTGGAGAGCCAAGAATAGAGGAGGGGAAAAGAGTTGAGAGGAAGGCATAGAGGAGAGGTGATGAAAGGATGGGAAAACAGAAGAGAAAGTAAGGGAGTAGAGGGGCATCTTCAGTGTGAAGCAGAGAGGAGTGCACTTAGCTGGTAGAAGAGCCTTAGGCAATTAGGACTTCCTTTCTCTCTTTCTCCCTTCCTCTCTGTCCGTCTCTGCTCCGTAGGTGAGGCAGACAGAGAGGAGTTTCCTAGGCAGAGATGGACACAGGAAATGTCAGGGAAACTCTCAACCTTCTTTCATCTGAACACTTCCAGTCATGTCATTGCTTTCCTCACATTGTGTGTCTTTCCCCTATCTACATCCACTCCTATCTCACTGAGTGAAAGTGAGGGAGACTGAGGAATACTCATGAATACTGAGGGAGAATACCTGGTTTTATTTTAGGATCTGGAGGGGGCAGGTGAAAGTAATGAAAGCAGCTATTGAACCCTCCAACTCTCTCTCGCCCACCTCCACCCAGCACAGCCCTGGCAACAGGGGTCCGGGGCTACCTAGGGGTCAGATGATGATGCTGCGGTCGGGGGAAGATCTCTAAAGGGGCTTCCTCCTCTCCCAATCTACTACTAATTAGACATCATGGGTCAGTCACATTAGTATTGTCATACACACCCGACAGGTCCTTTATACATAGACACAGATGCACACAGACAGCCAGAGCCCCATCCCTTTGGCTCCACGGCTATGACAGCTGAGCCGGTAACATATCACTGAGCTGGTTACATATCACTGAGCTGGTTACATATCACTGAGCCGGTAACATATCACTGAGCCGGTTACATATCACTGAGCCGGTTACATATCACTGAGCTGGTTACATATCACTGAGTGACCGCCAGTGTGGGGACACAATGGGACAAGGACAGGGACATGGAGAGGACTGGCTTCATATCCCTCACGTATGAGAATTAGCTCTCACGTTTATTACATACCAGTGGTCAGTTTATTATACATCTCAGTAGCTATATATCAGTGTATTATATATCTCAGTAGCTATATATCTGTTTATTATAAATCTCAGTAGCTATATATCTGTTTATTATACATCTCAGTAGCTATATATCTGTTTATTATAAATCTCAGTAGCTATATATCTGTTTATTATAAATCTCAGTAGCCATATATCTGTTTATTATAAATCTCAGTAGCTATATATCAGTTTATTATAAATCTCAGTAGCTATATATCTGTTTATTATATATCTCAGTAGCTATATATCAGTTTATGATATATCTTAGTAGCTATATATCTGTTTATTATAAATCTCAGTAGCTAAATATAATTTATTATAAACCTCAGTAGCTATATATCAGTTTATTATATATCTCAGTAGCTATATATCAGTTTATGATATATCTTGGTAGCTATATATCTGTTTATTATATATCTTAGTAGCTATATGTCAGTTTATTATATATCTCAGTAGCTAAATATTGTTTTTTATATATCTCAGTAGCAACACTCCCGATTGCTCAGTTTGGCCGGGCGGCCAGCTCTAGGAAGAGTCTTGGGGGTTCCAAACTTCTTCCATTTAAGAATGGCGGAGGCCATTGTCTTCTTGGGGAATTCGAATGCTGCAGACATTTTTTGGTAGCCTTGCCCAGATCTGTGCCTCGACACAATTCTGTCTCGGAGCTCTACGGACAATTCCTTCAACCTCATGGCTGGGTTTTTTGCTCTGATATGCACTTTCAACTGTGGGACCTTATATAGACAGGCGTGTGCCTTTCCAAATCATGTCCAATCAATTGTATTTACCACAGGTGGACTCCAGTCAAGTTGTTGAAACATCTACATTAGTTGAAACATACTAATGTAAATAAGATATTTCTGTTTTTTATTTGCAACCATTTCTAACAATCTGTTTTCGCTTTGTCATTATGGGTTGACGAGGAAAATGTTTTACTTAATACATTTTAGAATAAGGTTGTAACATAACAAAATGTGGAAAAAGTCAAGGGGTCTGAATACTTTCTGAATGCACTGTATATCTCAGTAGCCATTTATCAGTTTATTATACATCTTAGTATCTATATATCAGTTTCTCAGATGATCTTATATATGTCTATCATTTGTCTACAAAGGCTGATTCTGTGTTGTTGCCATATTGACCGGAGAGTGATAAAAATGTAGCTAGTGCTATGTGCGTTTTACTCATTTTAACGCTATGGTCCTTCCAAAGATGGCTCTGGAAGCACACCACAGTTCCCCAGCCTCTGAGCCTGGAACCCTATATAAGTGTATGTGCGTCATAGATAAGAGGGTCAGGGTTTTTCTCCACTGGAACACAGGGAGAATCCAGCCTAGGGGTAGTGTCATATGGAATCACTGTTAAAACGCGAGGATAGGAGGAGAGGAGAGCGGGAGAGGAGGGGAGGCAGGATATTAATGAGGGCAAGGGAAAGGTGACAAATAGACATTACCCCTCCCCTCCTAACCCCTCTAAAAACACTACCCTCAAGGGAAGGATTCTTCTGGGCACATTTGTACCAGATACAGTACATGGACATTCAGTTGGGTTGAAAAGGAAGGATGAGAGGGAGAGAGAGTATTTTGAGTGATTATTCAAGCCTGCCTGTGTCCCTGTTTGTTCTGGTATATTTCTTGTGTTTTTGGTTGACTAGCAGCAGTCCCCCTGCAGCCACCCAGGATTGCCCTCAGACAAACCTCTCACCCCACTCTCTGTCCCCGTCCACTCACATCACATTCAAACCAGCCAGGCCCCAATCTGCTCCCTCTGGCTGTGGAGGTTATAGTCGCTCCGAGGGAGGGAGCTGGAGAGCGAGCTGGAGAGAGATGGAGAGACAGAGAGAGACAGAGAGAGAGGGTATATAGATTAGTGTAGGATCACTACATTTGCTCAGTGTGCACTTGCCCTTTATCACTGATGACCATGTCCCTCCCACCAGTCACCATGCATTTACTACTGATGACCATGTGCCTCCCAGCAGTCACCATGCATTTACTACTGATGTCCATGTCCCTCCCACCAGTCACCATGCATTTACTACTGATGTCCATGTCCCTCCCACCAGTCACCATGCATTTACTACTGATGTCCATGTCCCTCCCACCAGTCACCATGCCATTACCACTGATGTCCATGTCCCTCCCACCAGTCACCATGCATTTACTACTGATGACCATGTGCCTCCCACCAGTCACCATGCATTTACTACTGATGTCCATGTCCCTCCCACCAGTCACCATGCATTTAGTACTGATGTCCATGTCCCTCCCACCAGTCACCATGCCATTACCACTGATGACCATGTCCCTCCCACCAGTCACCATGCATTTACTACTGATGACCATGTCCCTCCCACCAGTCACCATGCATTTACTACTGATGACCATGTCCCTCCCACCAGTCACCATGCATTTACCACTGATGACCATGTCCCTCCCACCAGTCACCATGCATTTACTACTGATGACCATGTCCCTCCCACCAGTCACCATGCATTTACCACTGATGACCATGTCTCTCCCACCAGTCACCATGCATTTACCACTGATGACCATGTCCCTCCCACCAGTCACCATGCATTTACTACTGATGACCATGTCCCTCCCACCAGTCACCATGCATTTACCACTGATGACCATGTCTCTCCCACCAGTCACCATGCATTTACTACTGATGACCATGTCCCTCCCACCAGTCACCATGCATTTACCACTGATGACCATGTCTCTCCCACCAGTCACCATGCCATTACTACTGATGTCCATGTCTCTCCCACCAGTCACCATGCATTTACCACTGATGACCATGTCTTTCCCACTAGTCACCATGCCTTTTTCCTCCCGTTGGGAAATATTAGGAGAGTTATATAATAGGTTTTTGAGCTGAGTGTTGTTTTGCTTTCCTTCTCCCCTCTCTCTCCTTTGTTCTGTCAATCGTTACTACTTTCCCTCCCACCCTTTTTCCCTGTCTATCTTCTATCTCTTCCTCCAGAACCCAGACCTAGAGGTAGATGAGAACGGGACATTAGACCTGAGTATTAAGCAGCGTTTGGGGGATGGAGTGGGTGCAGTGCTCACCCCCCTGGAGCCCATGTCGCCCCAGCGCCAGGCCCTGATGCGCTACGGCATGGGGGATGACTGCTGGGACCTGCCAGTTGACTACACCAAGATCAAACGCATCGACGAGGACAGCAAAGAGGTACTAGAATGAGGATCATGATGATGATGATCACTACTCTAAACTATAACTCCCACTGTCGGATGAGGTTATCCTACCTTTAATGATAATGACTTTCCATAACATTAGCTTCACAGTACCTCAATATTCAAAGAACATTTAGACTTCAGCATTCAAATTTCATCCATGCAAACAAACTGCATAAATTCAAACATTTTACATTTCACATAGGCCTTCATACAGAAGTCAAACTCCCCCCTCCTCTGCATTTCAGTAACACCCATCCATTTGGCATTCAATACAGTACCTACTGTTTTTCACATCTGTTCAACCCAAGCCATCTGTCTCCAAGGACTTTCTGTTGATTCCTTTGTGTATAAGACTCCAATTTCAGTTGATTTTTAACACCAGCCTAGATCTCGGGTACATGCTGAATGATTGGAAAGTCATATTAGGAGTTCTCCAGGAAAACAATGAATTATTTGTATGTTAAATTTCCATCAGCATCACCGTACAGCAGACAGAGTTGTCTGGGTTTATTTTGGATCATGCTCTCTGCACACTATGTGTCTCTGCTATTGTGAATTATGCAAATAAATAGCTTGCACATTGTGGTGGAATCTATATAGCTCTTCTCATCAAAAGACTGTGTGACAGACCTGGGTATTTTCTGTGTATTTTAGTATTTTCCAATAATGTGTCAAGAATCAACTTCTATTGGAAGTATTTGAAAGTATTTTCAAATACTTATTTAAAATATTATTTTCCAATATCTGGGTTGAATGCATGGGAGTGTATTTCAGTCATTGTATTTTAGTATTTTCAACTACATGCCAATACTTTACAAGTGTATTTCCAAATACATTCCAATATTGAACTATATTTTTACATTTCAGTCATTTAGCAGACGCTCTTATCCAGAGCGACTTACAATCAGTGCATTTATTTTAAGAATGCTAGGTTAGACAACACATCACAATTGTATCATGTACATTTTCCCTCCAAAAAGTATTTATCAGCAAAATCAATGATAGTGGGAAAATAGGTGTCGGGGGCGCTGTGAGAGTTATTTAAGATACTCGTCAAAGAGGTAGGGTTTCAGACGTTTTCCAAAGATGGACAGGATGTCCGCTGTCCTGACTTTAGGGGGAAGCTTGTTCCACCATTGGTGTGTCAGGACAGAGAAGATCATCTACGGATGAACTTGCAGAAGCGAGTCACTGCTTTGATGTTTGCAGAGAACAACAGGGTGTTGTCCAGGGCCACGCCATGGTTCTTTGCACTCAGTGGAGTGGAGAGGTCTTGGAGTGGTTGGGCAGAAGAGCAGTTCCGTTTTGTCAAGGTTGAGCTTGAGGTAGTGGGCCAACATCCAAGCTGAGATGCCTGTCAGGCACGCAGAGATGCGTGTCACCAAGTGGGTGTCAGAAGGGGGGATATGACAGAGCCGAGTGACTTGGTGTAAAAAGAAAAGAGGAGATGGGGGCCCTGGGGGACACCAGTATTGAGAGCATATGGTGCAGACAGATCTTCTCCATGCCACATGGTAGGAGCGACTTGCCAGGTAGGATGCAATCCAGGGGTGTGCAGAGGGATGGTGCTAGGTTTCCCCCAATCCTGAGTGGGTTCCAGTCTGTAGTTTTTGAAGTCAGATGGGTGGAGTGCTGGTTTCTTGAGGGGAGGGACTCTGGCCATCTTGGTCAGGAAGTGGTTGGGAATGAGTTGATAAGGGAAGTAAGGAATGGGAGGTCTCCAGAGATGGTTTGGAGAAGGGAGGAGGAGATGGGGTTGAGTGGGAAGGTTGACAGGCAGCTGGACATAGTCACAGGATTCCATCTGGAGAAAGAAGGGAGAAAGAGGTCAAGGCATAGGGGTAGTTCTGTGTGAGTGGGACCAGTGGACTCAGTAGGCTGAGTTAAAGAGGAGCGGATGTCATCAACCTTTTTTCAAAGTGGTTGACAGTCATCCACAGAGAGGGAGGTGGAGGATTAAGGAGGGAGTAGAAAATGAAGAAGAGTTTCGCAGGGTTGGAGGCAGAAGCTGAACATTTAAAGAATTAGAAAGCAGCTTTAGAGAGGAGGGGTGGAAGGAAGATAGGTCCTCTGGAAGTTTATTTTTCCTCCATTTCTGTTCAGCTGCCCGTAGCCCTGTTCTGTTAGCACGTAGTGAGTCACTCAGCCACGGAACAGGAGAGGAAGGTTGGGCCGGCTGGGAAGAAAGGGAAAGGGGACAGTGAGAGTCAAAGGATGCAGAAAGGGAGGAAAGTAGGGTCGAAGAGGCAGAGTCAGGAGGGAGAAGGATTTAGCAGGAAGAGAGGATAGGGTAGAAGAGAAAGAGAGTGAAGATTGTGGCAGCACATGACCATCTGGGTGGGGACTGAGTGGCTAGGATTGGAGGAAAAATGGAGAGAAAAGGAAACAAAGTAGTGATCAGAGACATGGAGGGGGTTGCAGTGACATTAGTAGGTGAACAGCCTCTAGTGAAGATGAGGTCAAGTGTATTGCCTATATTGTGAGTGGGAGGTGACTGGGAAAGGGTGAGGTCAAAAGAGGAAAGGAGTGGAAAGAAGAGGTGGAAATAAATGTATTAAAGTCAGGCATCGGGAGGTTAAAGTCGCCCAGTACGATGAGTGGTGAGCCATCATCGGGAAATTTGCTTATCAAGGTGTCAAGCTCAAACCTCTTACATCTAGATGTGCCGCTAGCGGAACGCCTCGCCAATATCCAATGATAGAGCGTGGCGCGAATTAGAAACACCTCAGAAATCCAAAAACTTCCATTTTTCAAACATATGACTATTTTACATAATTTTAAAGACAAGACTCCTTTATCTAACCACATTGTCCGATTTCAAAAAGGCTTTACAACGAAAGCAAAACATTAGATTATGTCAGGAGAGTACCCAGCCAGAAATAATCACACACCCATTTTTCAAGCTAGCATATAATGTCACAAAACCAAAACCACAGCTAAATGCAGCACTAACCTTTGATGATCTTCATCAGATGACACTCCTAGGACATTATGTTATACAACGCATGCATGTTTTGTTCAATCAAGTTCATATTTATATCAAAAAACAACTTTTTACATTAGCATGTGCCGTTCAGAACTAGCATACCCACCGAAAACTTCCGGTGAATTTACTAAATTATTCACGCTAAACGTTCACAAAAAACATAACAATTATTTTAAGAATTATAGCTACAGAACTCCTTTATGCAATCGCGGTGTCCGATTTTAAAATAGCTTTTCAGTGAAAGCACATTTTGCAATATTCTGTGTAGATAGCCCGGCCATCATGGCTAGCTATTTTGACACCCACCAAGTTTGGCACTCACCAAACTCAGATTTACTATAAGAAAAATTGGATTACCTTTGCTGTTCTTCGTCAGAATGCACTCCCAGGACTTCTACTTCAACAACAAATGTTGGTTTGGTTCCAAATAATCCATAGTTATATCCAAATAGTTGCGTTTTGTTCTTGCGTTCAAGACGCTATCCGAAGGGTGACGCGCCGGCGCATATCGTGACAAAAAAATTCGAAATATTCCATTACCGTACTTCGAAGCATGTCAAACGCTGTTTAAAATAAATTTTTATGCGATTTTTCTCATAAAATAGCGATAATATTCCGACCGGGAGACCTTGTTTTCGTTCAAACACTGAAAATAGAAAATGGACATTGTTCTTAGAACGACCACTTTCCAAAAGCCCTACTGTTTTTCGCCCAGGGACTGCAGTCATCATTCCCCGTTCTGGCGCCTTCTGAGAGCCTATGGGAGCCACGTTACAGCAGAGATCCTCTATTTTCCATAAAGAGGCTATAGAAGGCCAAGAAATGGTCAGAGAGGGCACTTCCCGTATAGAATCTTCTCAGGTTTTGGCCTGCCATATGAGTTCTGTTATACTCACAGACACCATTCAAACAGTTTTAGAAACTTTAGGGTGTTTTCCATCCAAATAAAAATAATTATATGCATATTCTAGTTTCTGGGCAGGAGTAATAACCAGATTAAATCCGGTACGTTTTGTATCTGGCCGTGACAATACTGCCCCCTATCCTAAACAGGTTAAGGAACTCTCCAAGGGCACCTGGTGGGAGATAGATGACAACATTGTTAAGCTTGAGGGGACAAGTGAGAGTAAGAGATTGGAATTCAAATGAAGAGGTAGACTGGTGAGAGAGGGGAAAATAGAACATCTCCACTTAGGAAAATGAGTAGAACTGTGCTACCACTGCAAAGAACAGATGCTCTTGGACTATAAGATAGCCAGATGATGCGAGAGCAGCTGGAGTAGCAGTGTTCTCTGGGGAAATCCATGTCTCTGTCAGGGCCAAAAGGTGTAGGGACTGAAGGGCAATAGGCTGAGTTCCTTATTGACCGCAGATAGGCAGTTCCAAACGCTGCAGAGATTAGGAATTACTCATGGGTTGTGCGCACGAGGTACACTAAATTAGAAGGGTTACAGCCATGGGGTGGGGAGCATCTGTAAAACCTACAGGGAGAGGCGCAAACTAGGATGTGAAACACACACATACTTTCCAAAGCTACAAAAGAGCAAAATGATCATCAGAAAATAACTAGCTAAGCTACTCAAGTGAGAGAGTCTGGTGGAGCCTTCCTCGCTTTCCTTCCTCATTTAACTGCTCAGAACAACTTGGCAGAACATCTTTGTTTCGGCAGCAGCATTTGTTTTGGTGACAAAACCTCTGCTTACAGCTGCTGCTGAAAACACAGGGGAGATTGAAGTATTACCACTAAATGCCTAGCAGAGGTGAAAGACACACCTCCCAGCACTGATTGCTGATTGCCTGGCAGAGGTGGAGAGAACACTACTTATAATACAACACGCCCACAAATTAGCAAGACTGTTACACAAATAGGCCTGAAACTAGCCTGAAACTAAGTCCACAATGACAAGTACTGAGCAATCAGACAGTTCAAACAGCAACGATGAACTACTGTAGGCTAGTAGGTAAAAGACAGCACTTAAATTCAATTGCCCTAGTAAGACAATACCAACAGCTACTCATTGAATCACAAAATCTACTTGGTACTCTTGTAAGAGTTGATCCCCTTCCAAACTATAGATGTGACGCACTTGTGCGTGTGTGTGTGTGTGTGTGTGTGTGTGTGTGTGTGCACGTTAGCGTGCTTGCGTGTGTGCCTGCCTGCGTGTGTCTATGTGTGCCTGTTTTTGCAATGTAGAGGAACAAACAAAATGACCCTGTTCTTCAATTTTTGCTGGATATATTTGCCTGTGTCTTTAGGGACATTACTGTACACACAGGAAAATAGAGGATTTACCTGGCAGCCTGCACTGTAGACAAAGCCAGTCTGCAGCCAGACAATAGCCATCTGGGACTTCACCAGAGTGCCATCTAGTGTATCTGTTAAGTACTGCATTAGAACGCTCAGCCAGCTCCCTAATTCTGATTCCATTGTGCTGAGGGCAATAGGCACAGAGAAACTGAGGAGCACAACATAGTGAAGCCTACTGCAGCACAACAAAGAGAGTCTTACTATGAGGTTTTCCTCATATAATCCTGCAAATAGTCCTGCAAATAGATAGCTTCAATCCAGAAATATGTAGCACTGAATAGACTCCAGGATTTCTTGTCAAGAGAGCCCTGACGTTTCCAGTCTGTTGTGATAAGAAGTTATTTACTCAATCAATCCTCAAAGGCTGCATTAAATACACAACTGCATTTCCAGTCTCCTCAGTTAGAGATTCTTCTGTTGATTTGCAAAACTCATGAACAAATTGGCTTAGGCACTCCTATGATCCTTTGGTGCAGTGATGGTTGTCGACGGTATTATTCAAATCAAATTGCATTTGTCCCATTCTTCGTAAACAACCGATGTAGACTAACAGTAAAATGCTTACTTATGGGCCCTTCCCAACAATGCAGAATAAAAAATAAAAAATTACACAAGGAATAAAGACACAGTCAATAACAATAACTTGGCTATATACACGGGGTATCATTACTGAGATGATGTTTAGTGGTATGAGGTAATTGAGTTAGTTATGTACATATAGGTAGGGATAACGTGACTACTTCCTGAGTGCTGTGTCTCTCCAAAACCCAGATTGACGGCATGGCAGAGCCTCCTCAGCCACCAGCCGGCCACCCAGCCAGTCAGACAGGCAGGCACCTCATTTGCATACAAATTGAGATAGAAAGTGCCATTGTGTTTTAAAGAAAGCTTCTTCTAAAGCTCTAAGAACGCCAGGGCAGCTCTGACTCTTTCTCTCTCTCGTTTTGTCTCTCGCTCTGTCTCTCGCTCTTTCTCTCTCACTCTGTCTCTCTCTTGCTCTCTCTCTCTGTGTGTATGTGTGTGTGAGACAGTGCGTGTGAGAGGCTGATAATCAACCCTCTGAAGGTCTGAGTAATAACTTTAGTTTATGTGTGTTTTTGGGGTTTTTATAATCCTTGTGGAGACCAGAAGTCCTCATATGGAGAGTAAAACAAGGACAATTCGCCAGTCCCCACTAGGAAAAAGGCTATTTTAGTTTTAGGGATGAAGATTAGGGTTATGGTTACAATTAGGGTTATGGTTACAATTAGGGTTAGATTTAGGGTTAGGAGTTAGGGTTAGGAGTTAGGTTTAGGGTAAAGGGTTTGGGGTTAAGGTTAGGGTCTAGGGAAAATAAGATTTTGAATGGGAATCAATAGTTTGGTCCCCACAAGGATAGGAAAAAAAGCATATAAGTGATAGGGGACACCCTTTACCTTGTGCTCCTCTTCTACCCTGCTGGCTGCCCAGAAACAGCTCTAAACTGGTGCTGGCAGCCACTGGCAGCCTGATGGGCAATGCCTCCCATGCCCTCTGTCTCCTACAGTACTTGCTCTGTCAGAGCTGTCAGTTTCAATCCATACCCAGCTAGCAGATAATGTTCTGGGAACAATATATTTCTTGAAACTTGGTGGGAGCGTGGTTGTCTTATGGTTATTTAGCATGCAACCTTCCCACAAATATTTGGGAATGGTGCAGGATATTTGCTTAGCTATGGAACATTCTCAGCACATTTAAGTAACTTGAGAAAAAAACTTTTCATATTTTCATTACTTTAACTTCCCTGGGCTAGCGTCCCACCCTAGTCAACAGCCAGTGGAATCGCGTGGCGCGAAATACAAATACCTCAAAAATGCTATAACTTCAATTTCTCAAACATATGACTACTTTACACCATTTTAAAGACAAGACTCTCGTTAATCTAACCACACTGTCCGATTTCAAAAAGGCTTTACAGCGAAAGCAAAACATTAGATTATGTCAGGAGAGTACCCTGCCAAAAATAATCACACAGCCATTTTCAAAGCAAGCATATATGTCACAAAAACCAAAACCACAGCTAAATGCAGCACTAACCTTTGATGATCTTCATCAGATGACACTCCTAGGACATTATGTTATACAATACATGCATGTTTTGTTCAATCAAGTTCATATTTATATCAAAAAACAGCTTTTTACATTAGCATGTGATGTTCAGAACTGGCATACCTCCCGCAAACTTCCGGTGAATTTACTAAATTACTCACGATAAACGTTCACAAAAAACATAACAATTATTTTAAGAATTATAGATACAGAACTCCTCTATGCACTTGATATGTCCGATTTTAAAATAGCTTTTCGGTGAAAGCACATTTTGCAATATTCTCAGTAGATAGCCCAGCCATCACGGCTAGCTATTTAGACAACCGGCAAGTTTAGCACTCACCAAAGTCAGATTTACTATAAGAAAAATGTTATTACCTTTGCTGTTCTTCGTCAGAATGCACTCCCAGGACTTCTACTTCAATAACAAATGTTGGTTTGGTCCCAAATAATCCATAGTTATATCCAAACAGCGGCGTTTTGTTTGTGCGTTCAAGACACTACCCAAATGGTAAAGAAGGGTTACGATGCACGACGCATTTCGTGACAAAAAAATTCTAAATATTCCATTACCGTACTTCGAAGCATGTCAACCGCTGTTTAAAATCAATTTTTATGCCAATTTTCTCGTAAAAAAGCGATAATATTCCGACCGGGAGTGGTGGTTTTCGTTCAAAGAGAGAGAGAAAGTAACATGGAGTCGACTCGTGCACGAGCCTTAGTCTCATAGTACTCTGACCGGCCACTATCCAAACGCGCTGTTTTTCAACCAGGGCCTGCAAAGCCACGATTCAGCTTTTTGCCGCCTTCTGAGAGCCCATGGGAGCCGTAGGAAGTGTCACGTAACAGCAGAGATCCCCTGTATTGGATAGAGATAATCAAGAAGGCCAAGAAATGGTCAGACAGGGTACTTCCTGTTTGGAATCTTCTCAGGTTTTGGCCTGCCAAATGAGTTCTGTTATACTCACAGACACCATTCAAACAGTTTTAGAAACTTTGGAGTGTTTTCTATCCAAAGCTAATAATTATATGCATATTCTAGTTTCTGGGCAGGAGTAATAATCAGATTCAATCGGGTAAGTTTTTTATCCGGCCGTGAAAATACTGCCCCCTAGTCATAACAGGTTAAATCGGGTACGTTTTTTATCCGGCCGTGCAAATACTGCCCCCTAGCCCCAACAGGTTTTAACAGAACATTTTCTTAAAGTTCAAACCTGGTTACATAAAATGTTGGTAATGATCTAGGAACGTTCTCCAACTGGTCTGACATTGGGAATGTTCTCAGGTTGTTCAGAGAACGTGAAGGAACAACATTCTTCTTTGGGAATTTTAGTACTTCAGCATAACGTTTCCTACAGGTTTCCTCATGGTTATATTTAAAGTCACATTCTCAAATTGTTCCCGAGAACATTAAGATACATTTCCATAAAAAACACAAGAAAACTTTAGTAACGTTCAGAGAATTCCATTCTCAGCATCAACAAACTCTTTGTTCAGGTGTGTTGGCCGCGCCCCCTTATTGACCTCACCTGATCATAATTACTGCTTGTTTCCGTTTAAATGGGGTCGGTTTGAAAAGACAAAAAGAAACAGCTTTGTATGTGTAAAAAATCATGGCATGCTAGCTCCATCCTGTGTAAACTGGAACAAAAAGTCCCCCTCCGTCCTCGCCATCTATTTGACTGTGTGTATCTCTCTTTCACTCTCCCCCATCCCATTCCTCTCCCTCCTCTTTTCTCTCTCTTTCTCTCTCACCCCTCTCTCTTATTCACCCTCTCATCCCAATCTCTCTCATTTCCCGTCTTTCTCAATGTCCCTCTCTCTCATTTCTCTCTTTCTCTCTCCTCCATCCCTCTCTTCCTCTAGACGAATGACCTGGACCCGTTCCAGGAGCTGCTGGAGCAGCGAGGTTACTCTGATGATGTCTCCATGCACAGCCCCAAGCCCAAGTACGCCCAGTGCAAAGAGAGCAAGAAGGACCTGATAACGTAAGACTGACCTGTACAGGATGTGTGTGTGTGCGTGCGTATGTGTGCCCCCCCCCCCCCCCCCGCTCCCATCTGCTTTTCTCCTCTTGGCTTTTCCTTCTTTCCTGTCTCTGTTCGGTTCCTTTGCTTCAGAGGAACCACCCCACCCACCTCTCCCCCTTGGTACTAATGGCATGCTACATTTTGCCACGTACTTTTCAGCCTGCTTTTCATTTGATCCAGAGCTCTTCAGCCAGTGTATTGCTGGTTTCTTATGCTTCTCTTATGTTGATGGTTTAATGTAATAAAACATGGTTACCTCATCATGTTGCAGCTGCGCTCTAGAATGGGTCCAAAACAGTCCAAACCATTTTTGCAGACAGTCAAGCTAAACTGGAAACAATGAAAAACAAATCAGCCAACAATAAAAGGGATAAACAAACCTATTTATTTTATTTTATGTTCCTCTAGTTTTGGTTTCATTCTGTCTATTTCTCTGGTGACAGATGCCCAACATATGGGTGTGAGGGGAGTGGTCAAGTGACTTGGATGTATTGTTTTCAGCTTACCTCGACTTTGCTCTCTGACTACTGCAGCCAGAATGCACATCTCAGTGTTTACCCTTGAGTATGATTACAGTTAACCCTTTGAGTCAACATACAGTGTCTAAGTGATGTGTATCATCATGGTAAACATAGGCCTACCAGATACCCAATTATGTCAAGGAATGTAGTCAATGAACTTACAGATCATGTCAACAAAACATTTATGTTCTACACAGGCTATTTCTAAACGCAGTTATTTAGAGGGGTTAACACTTTTATTTCCTGACCCATAGTCCCCCGTGCACTTGCATCATGGCTTTCTTGCAATTCCAGTCTTGTCAACGTGTGTGTTTGTGTGTAAGTGTGTGCACAGTGTGTACTGTGCATGTTTGTCTATGTCTTTATGTTTCAATGGTAGGCCCTCTCTCTTCTTTGCCTCACTAATGTTGTCATGGTATATCTTCCAGTCTCTCTGGCTGTCCTTTAGCTGACAAAAGCATTCGAAGTATGATGGCCACCAACTCACAAGAGCTCAAGTAAGGCGTCTTCTTTTGTTGATATATTGTGAAAAAAGTATAATTCCCGATTCCTGAATTTTGAACTTGGTTTTAGTTCCTCAGACAAAGCAAATACACTCTGCTGACTGTTATTAATATGTATTTTTTATTTATGGGGTATATCAGCTTTAATATTGCAGATATATTGTAGGTTCTATCAATGTAATTGTCTGCATTATTTCCAATACCCTATATATATATATATATATATATTATTTTTTAATACATTTTCCTTTATTGTTTTCCCTTAACCTTACCACCCTTCCCGTAATTGGAGTAGACTCTACAGACTGATTCAGTGAAATACATTACAGATGTAACGGTACAGAACGAGTGTGTTTTTGACTGTGTCCCTCAAGCCCTGTTGGTTGCTGTAGGCCCTGATTCGCTGTGTTTTCTGTCCCAGGTGCCCGACACCGGGGTGCGATGGTTCTGGGCATAATACTGGCAACTACGCATCACACAGAAGGTAAAATAAACACATACACACACACACACTTGTAGTTATTCACACTGGCAGTGGACAGCACACACACCTCTCAGGCTGGTTCAGAGTAAGTTCTCTGTATTAATAATATTTGCAATTGATGTGGTTGTCTTTCCTCTGCAGTCTATCAGGGTGTCCACGGGCCAGGAAGAGTGGAATAAAGATAACACACAGTAAAGAGGACAAGGAGGACCAGGAGCCCATCAGGTAGAGTTAGCCTGCCAAACCCCTCTCAAAGACTCAGGGAACTACAGCTCTCACCTCATTTCTAGATGCCCTTAACAAACTCTCACTGTTCTTTTTAGATTGAAACAGAGACAGGCAACCCCCAGTCTGCCATGGTTTGAAAATGAGGGTTGTCCTATGTAGGGATCTTATGTTGTGGCATCACAAAAAGATACAGCGACAGTTAGCTGGAGAGAGAGAGACAGAGATTGATCTGGATTGTCTCTAACGAGCTTTTCTGGCTGCACTCTCATTGATTTCTCAGTGTTGCTGAGAGAAAACCAACACCCTGGTCTGTCTGTCTGTCTGTTGATCTATCTCACACGGTCAGCCAATCCAACAGAGGCAGGGTCGCTTTCCCACACATCTATCTTCACTAAAAGCCATGATTGCATGGAACTCCCTTCCATCTTATATAGTGCAAGTGAACAGCAAACCTGGTTTCAAGAAACAAATAAAGCAACACCTCACGGCACAATGCCTCTCCCCTATCTGACCTGCTTGTTGTGTGTACTATATGTACTGACATGTACATGTAACTGATAGATGGACACACATGTACACTACATGTTAATGTTTTCAATGTATGTAAATTGTAAAGTATTTTGTCTGTAATGTCTTTTTAGTTACATGTCGGACCCCAAAAAGACTAGCTGTCACCACTGCCGTCGGCTAATTGGGATCCTAATAAAATCAACAACAGAAAACTGCTCAAAATAAGCGTTGGCTGGAGGAGAAAAGTTCTTGGACTTAGAGTCAACCTTTTCTCTTTCTGAAAGCATTTGGAACTGTGTGTGGGGGTTTGGACCATTTTCGGAAAGAGATTGTGCCTGTTTCTGGAAATATAATAAGCCTGATTGATAGTTTAATAAAACCAAGGGGAGTTGTAACAATAATCCACTGGGGAAATATTATGTGTTGAAACATTTTCAGCTTCACTGCATCTGATTAGCCATAGTGCCAAGTGCTGATTTAACGTTGACTGACTGTAGTCTGTGTCAGTGTGATAAACTGCCAAAGGGACAGATTAGACCAGATCAGACCAGAATGAAGGTGTTTTTATTTATATTTAAGTCAGGTTGATTACTAATACCGTATCGTCTCCCATTCTGCACACTGTAACTCAAAACACAAACAAAGTCATGCTGCATTCGATTCTGAAATGATATTTGCTCAACTCACCTATGAAGCTATATGTGGTCCAACTTTACATTACATAGACCTTATGTCATAGCAATAACTATGTCATTAATTACACAATTCTTCCTGACAATGCATCCTGAGCAGGAAAACTTCTGGGCCCTTGTCAGAAAAAAACTCCTGACCCTGGTTATTAGAATAACCAGAGTATCCCTACGCCATCCACAGGTGTCCGGTCCCGGGCTGTGGCGGTCAGGGTCATGTCACAGGGAAGTACGCGTCTCACCGCAGCGCATCAGGCTGCCCCCTAGCGGCCAAGCGGCAGAAGGACGGTTACATGAATGGCTCCCAGTTCACATGGAAGGCTGGGAAGACAGACGGCATGTCCTGTCCCACCCCGGGCTGTGACGGCTCGGGTCACGTCAGTGGGAGCTTCCTCACACATCGGAGGTGGGTCTGGGTCCTGCATCAATATTTGATCATACATCCTCTCTTTCTCCCTTCCTTGAAGTAATCACTGATCTGACCGGATCTATGAAAGCTAGTGGAGCCAATGCTTCACTCATCCAGTCAGGTTTTGTGTGTGTGTTAAAGTAAAATATGCACTATTTGTATGTATGTCTAAAAATGTCCTATTTTCTAATATTTTCCACAAGTTTGTCGGGCTGTCCGCGTGCCACCTCTGCCATGAAGAAAGCCAGACTGTCTGGACTGTCTGAAATGCTAACGATAAAACAGCGCACCAGCAACGGTAATGACTGTCACCGCTCACTCACACAATGGAGCCAATCAGGAGTGTGTATGCGTAATGAGCTACTGAGTGAAATCCCAATCTGACATAAAGAGCCAATCAGGAGTTGGTACGCGTAATGAGCTACTGATTAGAATCCAAATCTGACATAAAGAGCCAATCAGGAGTCGGTACGCATAATGAGCTACTGAGTAGAATCCCAATCTGAAATAGAGAGCCAACCAGGAGTGTGCGTAATGATCTACTGAGTTGAATCCCAAACTGATATAAAGAGCCAATCGGGAGTGTGTATGCATAATGAGCTTCTGAGTAGAATCCCAATCTGACATAAAGAGCCAGTCAGGATTGGGTATGTAGCAATTGTTTTATTTTTTTATTTTTATTTAACCTTTATTTAAATAGGCAAATCAGTTAAGAACAAATTCTTATTTACAATGGCAGCCTAGGAACAGTGGGTTAACTGCCTTGTTCAGGGGCAGAACGACAGATTTTTACCTTGTCAGCTCGGGGATTCGATCTAGCAACCTTTCGGTGACTGGCCAACGCTCTAACCACTAGGTAATGAGCCACTGAGTAGAATCCCAATCTGACATAAAGAACCTGACATAAAGTGTGTATGCGTAATGAGCAATAAAGGGTACAGAATTGCCATACAGCCTCTGAGCTAGCCAGTGACAATTAGTGTATAAGAGACCATCCCTCTGCCTCTATCACACATCTCATTCACCCACCACTGGTGAATGACACATCATTTGAAATATTTAGTTGGGCTTGGGGTGGGTGGCAGGTGTCTAATAATTGTTCACTGTATAATATTTTTAAGGAATCGAAAATGAGGAAGAAATTAAACAGCTGGATGAAGAAATCAAAGATTTAAGTGAATCAAATTCACAAGTGGAAGCAGATATGATCAAACTTAGAACACAGGTAGGTCAGTAGTACTATGCCATCTGTTTCCTTGAAGAGTTGACTCATTTCATGCTTACCTTTAAGTTTCTACCCATTGTGGAACATCATTCTGCTATTGTCAGCACTCATATAATGGTAATGTAAACTACAATGAAGTGTGTGTTTCATTGTTGTACAGCATACACCTAAATGAATCTACCCTCCGCTAAAAAAGTTAACAGAAAAGTTACTCCAGTTTAGAAGAAGCTGTCCAATTTTCATACATGATCTACCATCATCGAGAGAAATCCCAGTATATCTCACATCTGGGAGAATACAGTGTAACAAAGTGGGGGATTCCTAATTACAAAGCACTATACCTCTGGGAGTACCTGCTTGCTAAACAGAGAGAGCATAGTCACTCACAGCTAATAAACGGAAGCACCCTGTCCCCAATAACAGGAACAGGAGCAGCGGCTTTCACAGCTTGTATGAAAGGGTTCCTACCTAAAGAACTATTTGTGTCTGTGAGTTGCAGAAGCTACATATCAGTATCAAGGAGGTATCAAACACTCCAGGAGGAGAGGAAAGAGAGAAGCTTCACAATATTTATGTTCACCTACAGTTTGCCTTTTTGAGCTTGCATGCAAGTTTGATCTCATTTTGAAATACGGGCTGTTTTCCAACTTGTAGTACACCTTTGGAACTGCATTGTACTGTATGTGCATTGGAGGTGCATGGCATATTTGTTAGAATGCACCCCACAGACTTTTAGTACATTTGAGTGAGTGTCAGTGTATTGAATATCATCTGTCCATGCTTCATTGCTCTTCACCTGTGTTGCTTTGTTGCGGTTACATCCATCTCTCCGTGTGATGATGTCATAGACATGGCTGCACGCCAGCCAATCAGCAGTGAGTTGTGACATGTCTGAGGTAGGCCGCTGCCCGTGTTATGTGAACTGTGAACTGCACCCTGTGTGCTCCACTGTAACAACCAGAGGTAAAGAAGCACTACCTTTACGGTAACCTTCTTCTTCTCTCACTCTCCCCCCCATTCCCTAGATTACCACAATGGAGTCTAATCTGAAGTCAATAGAGGAAGAAAACAAGGTGATTGAACATCAAAATGAATCTCTCCTGCATGAGCTGGCCAGCCTCAGCCAGACACTGATTAACAGTTTAGCTAATATCCAGCTCCCTCATATGGTAAGGGAACACCAAGAACGGAAATCGGGCAAGTTCCTACAAGCAAACATACTGTAGCATATGAGTTGATTCATTTACATACTCATCTATGTACAGTATTTATCTATTCATTTCTGTGAAGCCCATAAGGTTTCAGTGGTTGTGCATGCTGAGTTGAGCAGGGGCTTTCCAAGCCTACATCAATGAAAAATAAGAGTATTCCTAATTTCAGCCAAACTGAAAAGGGGAAGTTTTATATGAGGCGTGTGTTATGAATTATAGAGAGATTAGACAATCATTTTCAAACAAAGGTGTTAACAATGCTTGACTTGGGCAGGAGATCACCAGAGCTGAGTACTGGCACCTAAAGATTTGTATTGCTTGAGTAAAGTACTGACATCTACCTGCTATCAGTGAAATGAAAACTTAAGTTTACCACTTTGGCTCTCTGTCTATAGCTATAGACTACAACTTTTGTAAATTCAACAAACTTACTTGTTGATCTATCATGGATTTTCATAGTACAGTACATGCTATAATTGCAGGTCTGTATTTACTGTAGTGCTAAAAGTATTTAAGGCATGTCAAAAACAGCTTTTCTCCATAAGCATCCATTAGATTATTTTCTTATAGTTTCAGAAGAAAAGGAAAAAATAGCACTGGTCCAAAAACTATGAATGATGTCTGTGTCAATCACAAATTAAAATCTTGGCAATTTTTTATTCTTAAAACTCTATCTCCTTATCTTAAAACGTGTAACTTTTGTGTGTGAACACAATACATTATCATTCCAGAGGCTGTGATCATTCTGACTATGTTGTGAGCTGGATTCAGTTGCTGGCCCAATTCGCTATGTTTTCGTATGTTTTGCCTCTATTTATTTCACATATCAATTGTGTCAGATGTTCTGTTGGTGCTGTAGCTCAAATGCTACCACCTAGGGTTTGTTTGAGAGAGTAACAGTAACTAGGTAGCAACTAACAGTAACTAACCTTTCCCCCCATAGAAACCGCTGGCACACAAAGAGGCTTCCATTAGAAATAACAGCTGCTTACAGATGCATCAGAGAGTAAGACAATCATTCATCATATTCTTACTATAACACTGCTTTTCTTTCTGTTAATCCTTCTCCTTGTTTCCTCATCAGGGCACTGTATGAAAGACTGGACCTGTGTTTTGCGCAATCATGTTACATAGCAAGATTTTGCCCTGTATTTTAAGCTTTATCCAGAAATGGGAATTAAACTAAAAATTAAAGCAATTGTCTGAGGATAGTGCTGGACCATCTGACAAGAAAAGGGTACACAGTGCCCTAATGATAGTATCATCAAAACACAGGGCCATAATGATACTATCATCCAAACACAGGGCCATAATGATAGTATCATCAAAACACAGGGCCATAATAATAGTATCATCAAAACACAGTGACCTAATGATAGTATCATCAAAGGCACCATAATAGAGTCAGCAGATTTAGTCCTCTGTCTGGTTCAGAAACTCTCCCATTCATGTCCTCATGTCTTTCCCATGTCCATCTTTATTTCATTCATATGACCATATATTTTTCCCAGTCTTCCTGATTCCCATCCAATCCTGAATTTTCCTATATTACAATCTTTCTAACCTCAATGATCATCTATTTGAATGGGAAAATCTTGTTTTAGCCAAGTAGAAGTGCACTTGTTCGTTGCAAAGTGTATAAACATAAAATGTGTATAGACACTGCAGTATGACCCTCTCTTCCCAATATGGACGTTACTGCATGACATCTTTCTCTGTGTTGATCATCTTTGTCTAAGACCACCACTTCTCAGCCTTTTCCCTGTGGCAAGACACCTTATTTTTAGAGCAATCAAATATGAAAAGGCACTTCCATGGGGCTAGTTTAGAGACTAGTTTGTTTCAAGTGGTTTTATTATCTCTGGTTAGATTTGTTGTTAAAACAGCTCTTTGTAAGTCTTAGCTCCTCAAAGGATGATTTTAGAGAGTTATTTTCTGGCCTGTCTTCTGTTCTCTGTTCATCACTTCTCCTTCTTATGATCTCACCTTTCTGCTGTTGTTGAAATGTTCCACAGGAGCCGATCAGCGATCAGAACTTTGATGCTTATGTGACCACTCTAACAGACATGTACACTAACCAGGAGCATTACCAGAGTCCAGAGAACAAAGCCCTGCTGGAAAACATCAAACAAGCGGTGCAAGGAATCCAAGCGTAACCCAGCCTGCTACCAAGCCCAGCAAATGACAGAGCATCTTCTCAAAGAGGAGTGAAAGAAATCAACATTCGCAGGAAAGAGCTAGAAGTGACATGATAGGATGATGCCTCATGGTTTGCTGCTGTAACGTATCATACAGTGTTACATATTGATTTTTCGTAAAAAAAAAAAAAATGTTATGCTTAGAAAAATTCATAATGATTTTTCATTTTGTTCTTGCTTTGAAGAAAAAAATAAATAAATGACAAAATAGTTTTTGAAAACATTCACCTTTTGTACGTTTTCATACTGTATGAACTGACATAGTGTGGTGTAATGTTAATAACTGCTCATGTGTGCACATTTTTTGTGTATATTTCTGAACAGTAAGCTGTATAACATAAGACTTTAGTTCCTTTCAGTGCTTGATGATGAAGCATTTCAGATGAAAAAGCTGCACTGGACAGTGAAAAAAAAAGTTTTTAAAAAATGGGGGAACTGCACGGAGGTAGCTACTTTTCAATGTTTTCCTCAATGGATGACTTTGGAATTCTAAAGATGTTTGTTTTTTCTTGTTTGCAGATTGTTGAATAGCAAGACTTGGTTGCAAATTACTTTATTTTTTAACAATGCTTGAAAAATTCTGTCTTCTTTTTAAAAGTTTGGTAGCTATAGGTGGGGGCATTTTTTATGTGTTGGAAATGAGTATGGAAAGAAACTGACTTGATGTTTGTATGAATGTAACAGTTTATTGTAAACATCATGACACGGAAACCCAATGGTGAAAATCCCATTATCTAGAAAGTACTATTCGCTCTTGATATTTTGTGTTTGTAGATACCCATTGGTGATGTATAATGGCAATAGAGTATGCAGAACTCATTCTAGCATTTAGTAGTTAGTTCTGTTTCAAATTTCGAAACTTCTGTTGCTAGAATCGGGCAATGTCTCAGCAATATATATCTAAATCATGTTTATAGATATGGGATGCAATCTACAGGAAAAAAATATTTGGGTATATGCAATGACCTGTTTATAAACATAGGGGTGGAGGAACAAATTAATCTTTTTACTATATATAAAATAAAATGTTTTATATAAATCTTTTAATTACAAAGAAAGTATTTAAAAAAGTTGGACATTCAGTTGTAAAGATGAAAGATGCTCTATGAGTTCCACTCTCTTTACAGACAATTTTGCACATAAGGGACACCTTGGTTTCCATGTTTTGATGTTTTGACAGAAACTAAAGCAGTACCTGAGAGCCTACCGGAGGGTGACAAAGGTTTTGTAAAGAGTATTTATACTAAAGTATGAGAGAGAGCGGGACTTACAGGGTCATTGTCCCCACTTGCCAGTAGACTATTTGCACTTGTCTTAGAGATAGTATCCTAACATGCGGCGGCGTGCAATTTCCAGGTGTTCCTTTGGCACACGATTGGAGCAAATAACTGCTAAGAGCCACTAGGTGATGAATTAGTACCACTGAAAGAGACTACAGGGATTTGAATCAGAAATTACGATTATAACCATACGAGTAATACTGTATTATCAAATGGTCAAACAATGATGCTATTTCATTTTGGTATGTTATATGAATATTAAATAATCCCCAGCAGCACTTTATATCTAATCACTGTACAAATTAAATAGTAAATAAATTAAAGGTAAAAAAAAAGAGGAAGTTTAAAGAGGTTGTTTTCCCATTAGGCTTGGAGAGTGGGAAATTCACTCTTCTCGTTGACTCTTCTGCTCTGAATGAGGTGATGCAGTTTCATGTCTGTATGCGGCCCCTCTTTATGTTGTGGTATTAGTTGTTAGCGACCATGTTCAGAATTGGCCTTCTTGAGAGCTAATGCAAAGGTGCTTGTCATTCACCTGATCTTGTCTATTGTACTTTTCCATCCTCTTTTAGGGCTCCATCGTCAATGACTGCATACAGTATGCCTTTCTCCACAGCATCGTGTCTGCAGCTTTTTGACAATATAGTAATGCTTTCAGTAGAGTAATACCTAGTATCAGTTTTTGAATTAATTCTCATTATCAGTACAACGGAAAGGGATTTAAAGCACAAACCGGCTGCTCATCTACCATTAGTACATAATATCAAATTTGAGAAAAGTTATCTGTGACTATTTACATAGGGAACACAAAATGTGTCACATATTAGAATGCTGAATTTTCATATAAATTATTGTGAATTCATCAGAGTTTATTTATTATAACTTATTCATTTTGAGGTTGATTTAGGTAATCATGAACAAAAACTGGATTTTGTACAAACTATTGTGCTCTCTGTGAAACTGAAGTTTAATTTATTTTTGTACTACACAGCATGGATTTGTTGACATTTTCATTTTGCTATAAGTCTGTGAGATCACAAGTTGCTGTGATATTTCATTTTTAAATTGTGAACTTTGTACAATTCTTGTCATGCTGGATGTTGACACATCTTACTCTGAATAAAGAAAAAATTGTGTTGCCACAGGCCTGTAAGTTTGATGGTCAGTCATCATTCTTGTTCATGCTCATTCAAAACCCACCATTCTTGGAACACTAAACATTTTGCGTTCAGTGAACGGCTGCATTAATTCCCATGTTTTTTTTTCAATTCACAAAATAGTTACTGAATTTTACATTCCAGGACAATCCTCAGATGTTTTGCAATAAGAATCAAGCTTTCTTAGGATAACACTTCATGCCATGTGGTAAATGTGGATTCATTGAGTGTTTTGTTACAGGCATATGCCTTCCCTGTAGCTCAGTTGGTAGAGCATGGTGTTTGCAACGCCAGGGTTGTGGGTTCGATTCCCACGGGGGGTCAGCACACGGGGGTCTGGATAAGAGCGTCTGCTAAATGACTAAAATGTAAATGTAATATACTTCCCCAGTGTCATACCACTTGAAAACCAGAGGATGGCAGCACAGAGCCTGTATAACATCATAGTCCTATGGAAATGTTCTTAGCTGTCAGTCTCGGGCTGAAGTTAGACGGAATCCCCCCAATTACCTATAATACAACACAAAATGTATCGAACATCAACCATCATATTCAGAACTACTATTATGAGCTGTAAATACATGGAAAGTAACACAATAATTTGGAGATAAGGCTGGGATTATCAGACAAATCCTGAACTATTATACATCCTTCCTAAACCATATCATAGTATGGCAATGGTTTCCATATTTGGCTGAGAATGGGCCCATCAACTCATTGTCTGTCCTACATTCCACCCAGCGGGAGACAAATTGGCAACATTTTACGGCATCATTACAGGGTAACTATGGTAATAAAATATTTATAGGTGCATTACAAGCTCAGAAAATTACCTAATTGTTGTGAATAGCAATTTCCTGGAAGCTCCAGAAACGTGAGTTACTGTGGTATAACTGTACCATGTGTTTATTGAAGAGTACATTGATCAACTTTTAAACAGATGATGTATAAAGTATAATTTTATTAATCATACTTTCCATTAGGCCTAAATCTACTTTGACATGGTTTCTTGATTGGCTTGCTCCCGGATCCAATATAACTTGTAACACTGCCCTACTTCTCTCTCTCTCTGCTGTGAGGGAGGGAGCGGGTCTAAGGCAGCTGAATTCAGCTTTACAATAACTCTGCCGATGTAGTAGTTAGTCTGCGAGAGGGGTAGCTAGCGGTGTGTTCTCTGCGCTGCTGACTCCCTAGCAATGGCGCTGAGGACAAGCCAACTCTTCTCCCCTTTTCTAGTCGCGGTAGTACTGATTTTGGTCGCAGTTGAACCGCAGCCTGTCATTTCTTGTCCAAGCCGGTGTTTATGTTTTCGTACCACCGTGAGATGTATGCATTTAAATCTGGAAACCGTACCTGCTGTCGCTCCATCGACAACCATCCTGTAAGTAACGTTACATTGTATCTAAAGGGAAAGTTTGTAGGCTATGGAGGGAACGGAATGAACGCACAGATTGCTGGACGGATTGCTGGAGGAGTAACAACCAATCCAAGCGCTTTGCGATGGCCATACGATCGCTTATGTTTGTATTTAAGCCGAATAATTTAAATTGTGTTAATGTATCAATTCTTACCATATTTAAACCACAGTTGAGAATGCAGTATCATAAGAGCTATCCTCTTCTGGACCAGATCACCATTCTGGTTGCCAATATTCAAAAGTTGCAATGATGGATTCTGCAATTTATTTTCCAGGTTTAGCTTACATCTATCATACAGAGACCAACATTCCACTAATTCACCATGCCTGTTTTTTTGGTTGGTATATCTGAAAGGGTTAGGAGGGGAAAAAAACATGGCAAATTAAAATCCATCCAAAAACCTAGTCATGATTCATTTTGACAGACCCTGTAACCAAAATACATTTTTTTACATTAACATACCACATATTCTGTCTGAAATGGGAATTATACATATATGCTTGTTCCGGAAACTAGGACAAACGCTTCAGACATCAGAGCATAGTCAGAGCCCCTTTTCTTCTTCTTCATCTCCTTCTTCCTTCCTCCGTTGGACGCTTCTGAATCTGTCAGTGTTGAGTGTTGTACGGAGGAAGGCTTTGGAGGGGAAAGCATGTGTCAGTTGGCTCGCAGGACTTTGAAGTAAGCAGCCACCTGTCGCCTTGCCCTGCCGGCCTGCGCTCAGTCTTGTCAGAACATGAATGCAAAAGTCCCTGCCTTCCCATTCTTCCACTGTAAATTGTGCACGAAGGCCAGCAATGCAACTTTCAACTGAACTCAAGCACTCTTTTGAAGGATCGCTTGATTGTGGGGAATATGTATCTCCCTGAATATGAAGTCTGTCTGCATAGCAGATCACATTAAGCCTTATTAAACAGAAGTCAGGCTGGATTAAAAGCAGCTCCTTTGAAGGAGAAAAGTGAGTGTGTATGTTTGTGTGTGGGTAGAACCATGTTATGACACCAGTCCTGTGTCATACTTTCTGGAGGCTTTATGGACCCTTATGGAGGCTAAAAATACATCATTTTGATCTAATCCCTTTCTCGTAGCTTAACTCATTTCAGCCACAGTCCCAGGACCAAACCACTGGCCCTTCCGACCTGGGTCAGCTGATGGCTGGCTGTGAGGGCTGGGGGGCAGAGGTGACTGGGTGGGCATGTTGGAGACAGGAGGTATTGTATGTAGAGGTTCATTTGGAGAGATGCTGGCTGGCCAGGCCCTGACGGTCTGGGCGTTGCATTCCTTGTCCTGATCTGGCAGTGTGCCCGTCTCTGATGTGAAAATACCTCCTCATCAGCATTCCACAACCAGGTTCCTCAAAGCTGTGGGAATGTATTTTGTTGTTGTTTGAAATCTCAATCTCTATTTCTCCTTTCTCTGTCTCTCAATCTATCGATCTCTCTCTATATGTCTTCCATTTTTTGTCTCTCCATCTCTAAGTTTCTCTCTTCTTCCATAGTATTCCCTTCTCTCTCTCTCTTACTTTCTCCCTCTGTTTCACTCTCCCCCTCTTTCTCTTTCCCGTTCTTTCTCTCTCCCTCTCTAAACTTATAAACCCTCCCTAGTTCTCTCCTGTGATGGATTTGATTAGGGGAACATTTTGGTTGGTTGGTGCAGGGCAGGCAGCTTTGTGCCAGATGCCTGTGTCTCCCCTGAGAGGCCCAGCTGGAGCTCAGTCTGACCCCAGTTCTGTGGTGTGTGTGTCTAAACGCTCTGAGCCTAGTCATTCTACCCAGTGTGTGTAATGCATGCTTCTCTACTGATGTCAATCCCTGAAAGAACTCAATGGACCCTGGCCCAACCACTCGGGCTAAAAAACATACACACATATTTGTACATTGAATAAGAGAATCTCAAAAAGTCAGTGGCTCGTGTGAGATAAGTATCGTTGAACTCTAAACATCTCTCTTCCCTTTACTTCCTGAAGGGAACAGGGGAATAAGGTACACCCAGGACCTGTGCTCGGTGCTCCCGTTGTTTTAACTTTCAGGGTTTTTCTTTTTTTCCTCCCACCATTGATGTTCCACATTTATTTTTCAGCTGTTGTCTCTGAGGACTCTGTTTGAGGCATAATAGTAAATGACCCTTCCTCTCTGTAACGACACTGCTGTACTCCTGCTCTGGGATTTCCTAAGATGGAGGAATGATTACTTTCACATTGTCAGCTCTATTTTGCCATCAGCTCTCATGAATCCTCTCGGCCTGTACCGACACACAGGCCCACAGCTGTTGATGCTTATTGTTCCGCTTGCTAATGCTCTGTAAAGGCACATTTTAAGCCATAAAAGACACAAGTGGGGATGGGTATCGTTAGATTTTAATGGTATTACTACTATTACCGATACTGCTTATCGATCAGGTACTTTAACGGTATTCTTATCGGTTCTTTTTGTTATTTTTTATGAAAAAAACCCCGAAACAAGTTAAGAACAGAATTAACATTGCTTTATTTCCTGAAATGTAAAATAAATCAAATAAACAATTATTTACAGCAAAAGAAACAGCAATGTTTTGAACAAATCACTATTATAGACTCTAATGTTGTGATGATGGAAATGTAAAACAAATGAAATAAACAATATTTTCCTGCAAAAGAAAAGACAGTGGTATAGAGCAACACGGGGTGGGGCATGCAGGTAGGCTGCAGAAGGACTAACAGTTCTTAGCAGTTCTTCTGGAGAAAGATCAACATATTTGCCTTCTCTGGCAGAAGTCGGGACCTCTCCTTGCTTATTGTGTTCCCTGCAGTCGAAAATACCCTCTTGCTAGGGGTGGAGGAGGCTTGAGAACAGAGGTAGCTTGTTGCAATGTTTGTGAGGAGTGGCAGAGTAGCTCTCTTCTCCCACCACCACATCACAGGATCTTCAGCCATAGGGACGGGAGGCAGGCCTTTGTAGAGCTAAACCTCTACGTCAACATGCTCGCTGAGGGTGAGGGACGAGGTGTCCTGTTGGATCGTCAACCTCAACTCCCTGTCCTCCTCTGAGAACAGCTCCTCCAAGGCACTCCTTGTTTTGTACAATGGAGGGACTGTCTCCTCCATTTCCTCTCCTTCTCCTTCAGGCTCCTCCTCCTGTTGCTGGTGCTCTGTGTCTGTCTGCTCCGGCTCTTCTGACAGCCCTGGTGTTGCTCCTGTCACATTGGCCTCAACAGCTGCCTTCCTCAGCCTGTCTCAGGTGGCGTCACTCACCGGCCGCCCTTTAAATCTTAGGTCCATTGCTGTGGCCTCATGCAGGAAGGCTTGAATGTCCTCATCCTGATAGCGCTCAGAGAGGTTCTCCCACACCTTCTCTTTGATGGTTGCCACTAACGTTGTATCTTCATGCTTCACAGTGAGGTTCTCTTCCAGTTTGTGGAGGATGGGTATGATCTGTCCACAGGGGGCATTCCTTTCACATGACACACACACTGTGGATGTATAGAGGATTCTCATGAGCTGGACAAACTCCTCAGCTTTATGGAAGTCCTCGTCCTTCAGACGGTCCAGGTTGTCCTTGGTCATTGCTTTGCACAGTCATGGGTCCAAGGCTGCTGCTTGGATCGCTGGATACTGCTCCATGAATCTCTATCATTAGATAGAGTTCCATCTGGTCTTGACATCAAGAATGAGTGAGTGTTGCAGAAGGCCTGAAACAACAACAAAAACAACATACATTTAATTACCGCACACTTGAATATTGCATTAAATTGTTAAATGTGGGAATTTCAAAATAATACTTTAATAGATTGAACTGGCTTCTTTCCAAGGAGCTGCTGCTTTTCCTTCCAGACTGTTTTGGACATCGAGGATCTCTTGAACCACACGACCACTGCTCTGATTTGGGCTGCCCTTTTATCAATGGAAGTCATTTGGTAGTTTATGCGCTGGGAGTTTATGCGCTGCCAGATTCAATGTGTGCGCAAAGCATCCTATTTTTACGATGTGTAGCCTCTTGATGGCAACATTCATATTGCCAGCATTATCAACAGTCACAGCTACAATCTTGCTCTATCTCAAACTCTTCCAGAATGTCTGAGATCTCCTCTGCCACTACTTCGCCAGTTTGCAATTTGTACACTGCCCTGGTGTGGAGGACCTTCTGTTTTACACTGGCCTGGCTTGTGGTCTGCACTGTAACAGTGAGATAGTGGTCCTGACAGAGGCTGGTCCACCCGTCTGATGGGATGGCCAGCTTTGCCACTTCCTTCAGCTCAGTGATCACATTGGCCTTTTCTACACCACACCAGGTAGGAATGAATGTGTCACTGAAGTAACTCCTGGAGGGAGGGTATATTTGGGGTTGAGTGCCTTGCTCATCTCCCTACAGTAAAAAAATATGTGATGAATTATCATTATTGAATTATTGTGTTGTTGTGTATTGTATTGTGGAGTGATGGGACTAACATACAACCCTTTTATACTACTATATCCTAAACATTAATACAATTCAATATATATTTTTGTAATTTTTATTTCACCTTTATTTAACCAGGTAGGCTAGTTGAGAACAAGTTCTCATTTACAACTGCGACCTGGCTAAGATAAAGCAAAGCAGTGCGACACAAACAACAACACATAGTTACACATGGAATAAACAAGCGCAATAAGTAGGCCATAGTAGCGAGGTAATTACAATTTAGCAGATTAACACTGGAGTCATAAATGAGCAGATGATGATGTGCAAGTAGAGATACTGGTGTGCAAAAGAGCAAAAAAGTAAATAAAAACAATATGGGAATGAGGTAGGTAGATTGGGTGGGCTATTTACAGATGGACTATGTACAGCTGCAGCGATCGGTTAGCTGCTCAGATAGCTGATGTTTAAAGTTGGTGAGGGAAATATAAGTCTCCAGCTTCAGCGATTTTTGCAATTTGTTCCAGTCACTGGCAGCAGAGAACTGGAAGAAAAGGCGGCCAAAGGAGGTGTTGGCTTTGGGGGTGACCAGTGAGATATACCTGCTGGAGCGTGTGCTACGGGTGGGTGTTGTTATCGTGACCAGTGAGCTGATCACTGACAGACTGTTACCTAAAGCCCTTGGACTCCACTGTTGCAAAGGGGTGTAGGCCTTTCACTATGAACTTGATCACAGCTAGTTGGCACTCATTCACCCTCTCCTCAGTCATCCTCCCACTAGCTGCCAGCGTGAAGTGGCTTTGGGCTGGTCTTTGGCTTGGACCAGCTGTATTAGAGGGAGGAGTGGGTTGGTTCATTGTAGCTGCAACTTTAACAAAAAAGTTGCAAAATCTTTAAATGAGTGATTGAATTTATGAACGCACCCATAGCTAAACAATCAGCTGGCTAATGGTTCCTTTTGATCAGGAACCCATGTTCTCATAATCTAGTTAACTCAGTGTGTGGGCTCTAGGCTGCTAGCACACATAGCTAACGTAGATCAGGCAACGAGAGATGAACTACGAGCTAGGCAGTCAAAAACTGTGCTTTTCTCTGCCTTTACATGATGCACTTTCGATAGATGTTTGGACAGATTGCTCGTGTTTCCGCCCTTACAAGCAAAAGTCTTGTTGCACTTGTGGCAACGAGCATTGTCAGCATCGACTCTGGTGAAGTGTAACCACACTTTTTAACGTTTAGTTCTCTCCGCCATCGTCACTAGTTAAGAGCAGAGTGGTTCTTGTGTGTGCGTGCGCTGTAGTGTGTGAGAGACACAGGCTCCGCCCCAGAGAGATCTCTCTTCTGGTTTGGGAATAGCGAGAATGCATCATAGACGAATGTCTTCATCTTATTGCAAATTACAAACGGTTGGTAAGATAAAATGTGCAAGATAACGTTTATGTAGCAATAATAAATAGGACATTTATTTTCTTAATTTCTCCAGTACCGAAAGCAGAACGGATAACGTCAGAGCTTGTCGACACTACGGTCTTTCATAATTTAGCCCCGGGGCCCATTTTAATTCCTTCTGCTTGTCTTGTAATTGTGAGGTTTGGGTAGAGAATGTTTGTGGCATTTCAGTGCATACCGGATTGTTACGGACTGTTTCCTTTTTGGTTCTTTCAAATGTAGATGTCTTGTCTGAAGTCTTACAAATAGTCTCTTATTTATGTACGTATATTAATTTCTCTGTGGTGACCTGCATGTGTTGTCACATGGTCTGGCACCCACTGCAGAAATGTGTTAAACATTGTGAAAGTGAACCCTTATTATAAACACATGGGCAACACCATGGCAAAGGGGAGTCTGTCCATTGTAAATGTGTCAATGTGCTAGCTCATAAAGTGGCTTGTTATGGCCTAGTTGGCCTCCTTTAAGTAATGTTTAGTATTCAAATGAGCTCCTTTATTAGCGTTTTCACTCTCACACCCTGTGGTGGATGTGGTGTTTTTAACAGAATTACTACAAACAAACCCTCTTGAAACTCTGTTCTGTATTAGACGAATAACGTTAAAGTAACATCAGAGATTAAATGTGAAGGCTCAGCCTTTGGTTCACTCTCACAGGCTATCAGGATGAATTTCAGGTCCAAGGTTTTGCTTTGTAGTTTGGAGAATCAACAAGTCAGTTTTTCACCTGATCTTCAGCGGAAACATGATAGTTGACAGGAGCAGCCAGAATCAGAAGAGTAGTTGCTGGTTGATCTGAACAGAGTGTGATAAGACAGACTGAGTGGTTAGAGGTTGACTGAGACACTGGGGGTTCAAGGCAGGTGGGGGTTGAAGTTGATCTGTACAGCATGCTACAAGGCAGGAAACCTGCCATCTATATAAGATGGTTTTGATTGGGTCTCAAGAGTGGCACAGCGGTTTAAGGCACTGATCAGTGCTAGAGGCGTCACTACAGATCTGGGTTCGATCCCAGGCTGTGTCGCAGCTGGCCACGACCGGGAGACCCATGAGCCGGCGCACAATTGGCCCCAGCATCGTCCGGGTTAGGGGAGGGTTTGGGCGGTTGGGATGTCCTTATCCTTAAGCGAGCAGTGTGTCAAGAAGCAGTGCGGTTTGGCGGTGTCGTGTTTCGGAGGACGTATGGCTCTCGACCTTCGCCTCTCCCGAGTCCGTATGAGAGTGATGGGACAAAACTGTAACTATCAATTGGATATCACAAAATTGGGGTGAAAAAGGTGTAAAAAGTACAACAACAACAAAAAATACTAAAACTAAAGATGGTCTTGATTTGCGACTTAACATTTACGAGACTCCCAAGTGAAGTCCTTAGAGCTCTACTGGGTAGATTTGGTCAGGCAGGCGACAGGGGGTTACCGTTTCTCTTTCAATCCCTACTTAGAATAGAATATGAATGACTATGTATATATGAATAGTGTGTAAATAGTATTTGTGTTGTCTCTTGGTGTCTTTCCAATATATGAACCTTATTTTATTTATTTTCTTATAATAAATGTTTATCAAAAATATAAACATCTGTACTTCGTCATGTATTTGTACGTAAAGTTTGTATATGAAAACTATTTCAAAGATGCATACTTTCAGTTTTTTTTAACTCACTTCATTTGCGCAAAAGAGGGAAGCTCTCGCTGCTGGTGCTAGCACACAAACAGATCAAATACACAGCTGGAACTCAGATTAAGTTGATGACATCTCCTAATAATTCAAAAGATTGTTCAGAAAAACAGGTGTTTTAATCGGCATATACTTACTTCGATTATGACCTTACGCTGATTAAGCTAAGCGGAGTAAGGTGTTTACATGACTGATGTCATACTCGGCCTACTGCCATAATCAGTTTCATGTTGAATTATTAGCGTGCATGAAACGTACTGATAGCCTACAGCAGGAGCCTGAATGAGTGAGTTAGAGAGCGGGACAGACAGTCAGGGAGGGAGAGACAAGAGGAGCTCCATTGTGTGGAATTTGCTGCAGTCAGTCTTTGTGAGGCGTTCAGTCTCTGCAGCATTATGGAATGCAAAGCCAGAAAATCCGCAACGCTTTGCTCATTTGCACAGGGAGATTGTGCCGAAGATAGTTGTTGAAAGGAACCCTGCTGGCCTCTCTCTTCCTGTGACTGTCCTATAGGGGGTGGAGAGGGCGCGGGGGGGACGGGGGGCAGCTTGGCTGCTGAATTCTAATGTTGTTCAAGTCTTTTTGCAGCATTTCTCTAAAAAGAGCATTGTCATAGCGTTATTACAGCATTGTTCCACCAAGGATGTCTCCTAAAAGTTAGATTCTCCCCTTGTGGCTTGTTTAGGAGCTTTTATGCATGTACAGGAGGGGCTGTGTGTGCATAGTTGCAAATCAAGCATATCAATACTTTGCAGGCATGTTGTCAGTTGATGGTCTCATTGGAGGGAAATTGTCTGGTGCTGAAGTGGATTGCTTTTTTATGCCCTCATAATGAACCTTTATAATGCTTGATAAGATCTTTGTGACTGTTGGTAAGATAGATTCCTGGATGAAGACATTAAAGGATGTCAGAGAAGACGACGCAATACCCTGATAGGGAAAAGTGAATGGGGAATCCCTTTATTTCAAATGTCATCCCTGATTATGATCTCAGTCACGTCTCCTGTGTCTTTCTGTGCTGCTACACTGCCTGTGAAAGCTTTCTCTATTGAATGTCTGAGAAGCAGTCCAGGCTGTTGAATTGGCAATGGCCCTCAGGTCCTGTCGGTGCTCTGTCCAACTCCTTCAGGCTCTGTGGGATTCTACACTGCAGGATGCACACAGAGACGTATTAAAGAAAAGCTCCAACCATGTTTGGAGATTGAGATGGCCTTGTTCTTCGAGGTGGGGAGACTGCCATGTTCTTGTTTAACAATGTATGAGTCACGCACGCCCAGAGAGAGTCCTTGGCTGTCCAAGTTGGGCATGTGTTAGAAAGCTAAACAATCCCCTGACTGAGTGAGAGAGAGAGAGAGAGAGAGAGAGAGAGAGAGAGAGAGAGAGAGCGAGAGAGAGGTGTATGTGAGAGGTCTTTGGAGGTGGGGCAGAGAGAGAGAGACTTGGATTTTTCTGCAAGGACATACAGTTATTGGTGAAACTAAAAGAATCATGCAGCGCCAAAGCGCTGTGGACTTGTTACTGTAACACTATGGAGTCTAGCTGAATGTTTAGCTTATCTTGGTTTACAGGGAGTGTGTGTGGAGCGCTTCAAGTTCCTCGGTGTCCATATCACCATATCACTATCACATATCATGGTGCAAACACACCCACACAGTCATGAAGAAGGCACAATAACGCCTCTTCCCCCCTCAGCAGGCTGAAAAGATTTGGCATGGGTCCTCAGATCCTCAAAAAGTTCTACAGCTGCATCATTGTGAGTATTTTGACTGGCTACATCACCACTGGTATGGCAGTTGCTTGACATCCGACTGTAAGGCGCTACAGAGGGTAGTGCATACCAGAGGAGGCTGTTGGGGGAAGCTATAGGAGGACAGGCTAATGGTAATAATTGGAATGTAATAAATGTAATGGTATCAAACATACAGTACCAGTCAAAAGTTTGGACACACCTCCTTATTCTAGAGTTTTTCTTTATTTTTTACTATTTTCTACATTGTAGAATAATAGTGAATTATTCTAAACTATGAAATAACATGGAATAATGTAGAAACCAAAAAAGTGTTAAACACATCAAAATATATTTTAGATTTTAGATTCTTCAAAGTTGCCACCCTTTGCCTTGATAACAGCTTTGCACACTCTTGGCATTCTCCCAACCAGCTTCACCTGGAATGCATTTCCAACAGTCCTGAATGAGTTCCCACATATGCTGAGCACTTGTTGGCTGCTTTTCCTTCACTCTGCGGTCCAACTCATCTGAAACATCTCAATTGGGTTGAGGTTAGGTGATTGTGGAGGCCAGGTCATCTGATGCAGCACTCCATCACTCTCCTTCTTGGTCAAATAGCCCTTACACAGCCTGTTGAAAAACAAATGATAGTCCCACTAAGCGCAAACCAGATAGGATGGCGTGTCACTGCAGTATGCTGTGGTAGCTATGCTGGTTAAGTGTGCCTTGAATTCTAAATAAATCACATAGGGTGTCACCAGCAAAGCACCCCCACACCATCACACAATCCTCCATGCTTCACGGTGGGAATCACACATGCGGAGATCATCCGTCCACCTACTCTGCGTCTCACAAAGACGGCGGTTGGAACCAAAAATCTCACATTTGGACTCATCAGACCAAAGGACAGATTTCCACTCGTCTAATGTCCATTGCTTGTGTTTCTTAGCCCAAGCAATTATCTTCTTCTTATTGGTGTCCTTTAGTAGTGGTTTCTTTGCAGAAATTCGACTTTGAAGGCCTGATTCTCGCAGTGTCCTATGAAAAGATGATGTTGAGATGTGTCTGTTACTTGAACTCTGTGAAGCATTTATTTGGGCAGCAATTTCTGAGGCTGGTAACTCTAATGAACTTATCATTCAGCAGAGGTAACTCTGGGTCTTCCTTTCCTGTGGTGGTCCTAATCAAAGCCAGTTTTATCATAGCACTTTTTGCGACTGCACTTGAAGAAACGTTGAAAGTTTTTGACATTTTCAGGGTTGACTGACTTTCACGTCTTAAAGTAATGATGGACTGTCATTTCTCTTTGCTTATTCGAGCTGTTCTTGCCATAATATGGGCTATCTTCTGTATATCACCAGTACCTTGTCACAACACAACTGATTGGCTCAAACGCATTAAGAAGGAAATAAATTCCATAAATTAACTTTAAACAAGGCACACCTGTTAATTTAAATGCATTCCAGGTGACTACCTCATGAAGCTGGTTGAGAGAATGCCAAGATTGTGCAAAGCTGTCATCAAGGCAAAGGGTGGCTACTTTGAAGAATCTCAAATATAAAATATATTTTGATTTGTTTAACACTTTTTTGGTTGCTACATGATTCCATTTGTGTTATTTCATAGTTGTGATGTCTTCACTATTATTCTACAATGTAGAAAATAGTAAAAATAAAGAAAAACCCTTGAATGACTAGGTTGGTCCAAACTTTTCACTGGTTCTGTATAAATCTCAACCTGATTTTCGAAGGATTTCTACTACCAAAGATTCTTATTTCCGAGCTAACAAACAGAAACCTGAAAAAAACACTTTCCAACCTGGAACTGAGTGAGTAATGTTTAGTCTGAAGCTACTTTTAAAGCCATGAAGAAAAGTACATTACAATGATATATTTTACTTTATATGGAATGAATGCTAAGTTAAGGCTACCAAGCTTGCTAGTAAAGAACATATCTGACTGCAACTTCAATTAGCACTGAGGTGTGAAGTGAGAGGTATCAAAGCCCTTGAGCCCATCAATGGCAGGAGCATTTCACAGCCTATCCCACCAAATGTAGAGGCCTTGGAAGCCCTCACCCGCTGTTCAGAGGTCATTACAATACAGTATCCTCTGCATGTAAAAAATTATATGGCACAAAATGAATACAAATAGAAGCTCCTTATGGATAATCAAAATACACATTTTGCTGACTATTATAGAAATTGGAACATAAGCAACTTAATCTTCCACACAGACCATCCCCTGGCATGGCGCAGTGCTTTACTAACACTGCGGGGTGTTAGCAATGGGTGGAAACTCAGGATATTAGACAATGAGGACTGAGTCAGCCAATGTCAACCTGTACAAGTCTGGAACATTAATGGTGCTGGGCAACCCCAAACAGTTTCAGCTGGACATTCGCATAATCAAAGAGATAGCTTAGCAGGATAAGCTCTCTTGAGAAAGATACCCTCACCCCGAGCGTGTCAGATCAGACCTCTTCATTATACAACCCCACAAGCGGAAAGAGCAACCTCCTAGCACAGAGTACTACTCCCTCATTGAAATGAAGGATAAATTCACCCAGCTGGAGGTAAGGCAAGAGAACAGCAGGTGAACACACTCCAGTCAGCACACTCCAGTCAGCTCAACAACACTCCCTCATCTACACCTGGAGAGCTGGAGGTAGAGAGAGACATATCTGCACTCTGGACTGTGGACTGTGGTGAGACAACATCAACAGGAGAAGAGCAGGAGCAGGAGAAGAACAGAGCACTAGAGAAGACAGGCTATGTGCACGCTTCCCACAAAATGAGGTGGAAACTGAGCTGCACTTCCTAATCTCTTGCCAAATGTATGACCATACTAGAGACACATATTTCCCTCAGATTACACAGATCCACAAAGAATTCGAAAACAAACCCAATTTTTATAAACTCCCATATCTATTGGGTGAAATACCACAGTGTGGCATCACAGCAGCAAGATTTGTGACCTGTTGTAAATACAACCCATATTTATGTTTATTTATTTTCTCTTTTGTACTTTAACTATTGGCACATAATATGACATTTGAAATGTCTTTATTCTTTTGGACCTTTTGTGAGTGTAATGTTTACTGTTAATTAAATTGAAATTGAATTGAGAGTGAGCGAGAGAGACAGAGAGAGGGAGAGAGAGAGAGGGGAGGGGGAGGGGTCCACACATGGCACTCAGATGCTAGAGCTGGAACTGAAGCTGTAGATGTCCCAGCCATTCCCTTAGTGCCTCACAGATTAGGGTTTGCATTGCACAGGCTACAGAGCCTTTTTGCAAGTTTACTTTTGCGTGTGGATTGCCAACGACCTTGCTAAGTGGAACTGTACTCATGCAGCCATGATGCCTGCCGTTCTACCCCACCCATAGCCAGGCCTTTCCACACTGACAGAGAAAATGGGTTTTGAGCGGGAAAGCGTTGGTGGTAATCACGGCCGTCCCTTGTTATCAAGCCCAGGGCTCTTATCGGCCATTTGCTCATTTCCGCTGTGGAATGGTTGAGTCTGGATGGGCAGCCAACCAACAAGAAGTAAGAGCATTGAGCAGCATCCTGTTTCCAAGTGTTGTCGCCATGTACATTGTGTCATCTCTTGTCTCCAGTCCTCTCCAACAGTGTGTTGACTCTATGCAGCACATGTGGCAAGGCATACATGATCTCACAATATGTATTTTGAAGTTCCAAAGGCAGTAAGGCAGATATAGTAAAGTAATAGCTTTTAACATTAATGTATGACTGATCGAAGTCCTTAGTCACTAAGAACCCTAGACAAAGGTATCACAGTTCTAACATGTACTACACACCAAAGGGGGTTAAAGATATCACAGTTCTAACATGTACTACACGCCGAAGGGGGTTAAAGATATCACAGTTCTAACATGTACTACACACCGAAGGGGGTTAAAGATATTACAGTTCTAACATGTACTACACGCCGAAGGGGGTTAAAGATATCACAGTTCTAACATGTACTACACGCCGAAGGGGGTTAAAGATATTACAGTTCTAACATGTACTACACGCCGAAGGGGGTTAAAGATATCACAGTTCTAACATGTACTACACGCCGAAGGGGGTTAAAGATATCACAGTTCTAACATGTACTACACACCGAAGGGGGTTAAAGATATTACAGTTCTAACATTTACTACACGCCGAAGGGGGTTAAACATATTACAGTTCTAACATGTACTACACGCCGAAGGGGGTTAAAGATATTACAGTTCTAACATGTACTACACGCCGAAGGGGGTTAAACATATTACAGTTCTAACATTGTACTACATGCCGAAAGGGGTTAGGATTTTCTTCCTGTGATATGTTTTTCCATAATTCTTTCACATGTGCTCTTGAGGGCTACAGGTGCTGAGCCAAGTTTTATATCCGCTTGAGTTCAAGTGCTGTGGTCTCTGTATATGTTCTACAGGAGGATTAGGATGGCCTATTCCACTCCATAAGGCCTCAGTCAGTAGCACTAAATCTCTGAATCCTCAACAGTGTGGTAGGAATCTGAAGGAATGTTTCATCTGTCGATGACCATTCATCACTGACGAGAGATAGGACAAAATGTCCCGCTTATGTGACAAGTTAAACTTCATCCTCACTGCCCCAAGCACTGTATAGCTTTCACAGATCAGAGATTACTTAGAGAAAATGGAGGAAGGATGGGTTAAATGCGGAAGACACATTTCAGTTGAAGGCATTCAGTTGTACAACTGACTAGGTATCCCCCTTTCCCCAATCATTGGTTTTGGTTACATTTTAAAGTGAAAATTGTAATCTCAGTATTACTCTGTTACTGTGGAATTGCCCTCCTCTATCTGACATGGTAAACTAATTTACCACTGCGATCACAATACCATATTGTTCGCCGGTTGTTAACCATAGTCCCCAAAACAACTGGTGGCTATTTGAGAAAGGATATTTTCTGCCATTAATGTAAGAAGAATTGCAGGCCTACTAGTGAATATGAGTGATTGCAGGACTGCTGTTTAGATTCTACTGTAGGTACCTTCGGTTCGTTTATGGCCGTATCTGGCCTGATTGGGGTTTCTTTATGTGATCCACTACATTGGGAAACACAGTCCATACTACTACACAGTTAGGATATGGACACTTTAGGGGACAAGTGCTTCTGTTAAAACTTCTCTGGGATATGTGCGACGCTAGCGTCCCACCTCGATAACAGCCAGTGAAATTGCAGGGCGCCAAATTCAAAACAACAGAAATCTCATAATTAAAATTCCTCAAACATACAAGTATTATACATCATTTTAAAGCTTAACTTCTTGTTAATCCAGCCACAGTGTCTGATTTCAAAAAGGTTTTACGGCGAAAGCATACCATATGATTATGTTAGGTCAGCGCCTAGTCACAAAAAAACATACAGCCATTTTCCAGCCAAAGAGAGGAGTCACAAAAAGCAGAAATAGAGATAAAATGAATCACTAACCTTTGATGATCTTCCTCAGATGGCACTCATAGGACTTCATGTTATACAATACATGTATGTTTTGTTCGATAAAGTTCATATTTATATCCAAAACTCTCAGTTTACATTGGCACATTATGTTCAGTAATGTTTTGCCTCTAAAACATCCAGTGATTTTGCAGGGAGCCACAACAATTTACAGAAATACTCATCATAAACGTTGATATAGGATACAGGTATTTTACATAGAATTAAAGATGCACTTTCTCCTTAATGCAACCGCTGTGTCAGATTTCAAAAAAGCTTTACGGCAAAAGCACACCATGCGATAATCTGAGTACAGCGCTCAGGCACCAAAACAAGCCATACAGATACCCGTCATGTTGTGGAGTCAACAAAAGTCAGAAATAGCATTATAAATATTCACTTACCTTTGATGATCTTCATCGGAATGCACTCCCAGGAATCTCAGTTCCACAATAAATGTTTGTTTTGTTTCGATAAAGTCCATATTTATGTCCAAATACCTCTTTTTTGTTCACGCGTTCAGTTCACTATTCCAAATGCAGAAGGCGCATGCACTAAGTCCAGACGAAAAGTCTAAAAAGTGGCATTACAGTTTGTAGAAACATGTCAAACGATGTATAGAATCAATCTTTAGGATGTTTTTATCATAAATCTTCAATAATATTCCAACCGGACAATTCCTTTGTTTTTAGAAATGAAAAGGAACTCAGCTCGCTCTCACGGCTGTGCGCGTGACTGAGCTCATGGCATTTTTCCAGACACCTGGTTGAAACAGTTCTTATTCTCTCCCCATTCACAGTAGAAGCATGAAACAATGTTCTAAAGACTGTTGACATCTAGTGGAAGCCTTAGGAAGTGCAATATGACTGTATATTGGATAGGCAATCACTTGAAAAACTACAAACCTCAGATTTCCCACTTCCTGGTTGGATTTTTTCAGGTTTTTGCCTGCCATATGAGTTCTGTTATACTCACAGACATCATTCAAACAGTTTTAGAAACTGCTGACTGTTTTCTATCCAAATCTAATAATATGCATATCCTAGCTTCTGGGCCTGAGTAGCAGTCAGTTTACTCTGGGCACCTTATTCATCGAAGCTACTCAGTACTGCCCCCAGATCCCAAAGAAGTTCACAAAGGCTTCATTCATCCAACACAATCAATAGTTGGTGTAGTCTGGTGAAAGGCTAATTCTGTGGAATATTAGGCCTACCTGATCATGATATGTGGGTGTAGTCTGGTGAAAGGCTAGTTCTGTGGGATATTAGGTCTACCTGATCGTGATATGTGGGTGTAGTCTGGTGAAAGGCTAGTTCTGTGGAATATTATGCCTACCTGATCATGATATGTGGGTGTAGTCTGGTGAAAGGCTAATTCTGTGGAATATTAGGCCTACCTGATCGTGATATGCGGGTGTAGTCTGGTGAAAGGCTAGTTCTGTGGGATATTAGGCCTACCTGATCGTGATATGCGGGTGTAGTCTGGTGAAAGGCTAGTTCTGTGGGATATTAGGCCTACCTGATCGTGATATGTGGGTGTAGTCTGGTGAAAGGCTAGTTTTGTGGGATATTAGGCCTACCTGATCGTGATATGTGGGTGTAGTTTGGTGAAAGGCTAGTTCTGTGGGATATTAGGCCTACCTGATCGTGATATGTGGGTGTAGTCTGGTGAAAGGCTAGTTTTGTGGGATATTAGGCCTACCTGATCGTGATATGTGGGTGTAGTCTGGTGAAAGGCTAGTTCTGTGGGATATTAGGCCTACCTGATCGTGATATGTGGGTGTAGTCTGGTGAAAGGCTAGTTCTGTGGGATATTAGGCCTACCTGATCGTGATATGTGGGTGTAGTCTGGTGAAAGACTAGTTCTGTGGGATATTAGGCCTACCTGATCGTGATATGTTGGTGTAGTCTGGTGAAAGGCTGGTTCTGTGGGATATTAGGCCTACCTGATCGTGATATGTGGGTGTAGTCTGGTGAAAGACTAGTTCTGTGGGATATTAGGCCTACCTGATCGTGATATGTTGGTGTAGTCTGGTGAAAGGCTAGTTCTGTGGGATATTAGGCCTACCTGATCGTGATATGTGGGTGTAGTCTGGTGAAAGGCTAGTTCTGTGGGATATTAGGCCTACCTGATCGTGATATGTGGGTGTAGTCTGGTGAAAGGCTAGTTCTGTGGGATATTAGGCCTACCTGATCGTGATATGTGGGTGTAGTCTGGTGAAAGGCTAGTTCTGTGGGATATTAGGCCTACCTGATCGTGATATGTGGGTGTAGTCTGGTGAAAGACTAGTTCTGTGGGATATTAGGCCTACCTGATCGTGATATGTTGGTGTAGTCTGGTGAAAGGCTAGTTCTGTGGGATATTAGGCCTACCTGATCGTGATATGTGGGTGTAGTCTGGTGAAAGGCTAGTTCTGTGGGATATTAGGCCTACCTGATCTGAGACCAAGAGCCATAAATGCTCCCTCTGTATTTCAGCCCTGACCTATTTTTGCCCTTCCTTTTTTCCCATAAATACATACGACTTGAGAATGTCATTGTATGCATACTGTAGATACAGAACCCTAGACAGGCTGATGTCATAGCCCCTTTCACACCAGCTAAAATGGCGGACCTATTAGGATGTCAGATAAAACTGGAATTCCCATCTCCGGTTTTATATCTATGGTTGTATGTCTAACGGTTTTGGAAAGCTTTGGAGTAGGTACTGTAAACTTTAGGGATTATCATCCAAGTGCTTGGAATAGATCATGTGTGCTTGATGGATAGGTACACTTTGCCATTTATTTGAACTTTCACAACTTTCTTGTTTACCTCTACATAAGTCTTTCAGGGCATTCCATCAGTCTTTTCTCCCAAACACTTTTCAGCAGCCTTCCTTCATCTGGTTCTAGTGTCTTGTTCTTCTAACTTTTTCCAGCCCCCAGAGCCCACTGTGCCTTCCTCTCCTCCCCCTTCTTCTCCCTCCTTCCCTGGGCCTGGAGGAGTGGGGGCAGCCCCTGTTCCAGCATGCCTTGGCAAAGCTCTTCACTCCCTGACTCCCAGGATTTATTTATTTATTTTATTTTATTTAACCTTTATTTAACTAGGCAATTAATAACAAATTCTTATTTACAATTACAGCCTACCAGAAGGCGAAAGGCCTCCTGCGGAGACGGGAGCTGGGATTAAAAATTAAAAATAAAATAAAAATATAGGACAAAACACACATCACGACAAGAGAGACACCACAACACTACATAAAGAGAGACCTAAGACAACAACATAGCATGGCAGCCACACATGAAAACACAGCATGGTAGCAACACATCATGACAACAACATGGTAGCAACACAACATGGCAGCAGCACAACATGGTACGAACATTATTGGGCACAGACAACAGCACAAAGGGCAAGAAGGTAGAGACAACAACACATCACGCAAAGCAGAACAACTGTCAGTAAGAGTGTCCATGAGTCTTTGAATGAAGAGATGGGTCTCCCCTTCAGGGCACACAACTTCACCAACAGTTATCTTCCATCTATAAACACCAGCTTCGTGCTACAGTGTGAATTCATAGAATGGAAAAATATTTTTCACCCTCAGTTTCTACTGCGTCTGTTGTATTTTGTCAGGAAGGAGAGTACAGCTGTTGAAAAGTACAGCTGTTTGGAAACATTAGAAATGTGTCCTTTTGTCATTATTGCTTTGGGTTTGATGTGGTCCGTTATGCTTGCATTTCTTATTCTATGGAGTTTGAAATATGACTAAAAGAACACAATAGACACAGAAATAAGTTGCCACTAAATTCTCAAGTTGCCAAATAAAACAATGTTATGTAACTTGACTTCTGTTGAGGTTGGGGCCTGTAGATGGTAGGATATCAGAGCAGTGTTTCTGATATTGATACAGACAGTGAATGGTGCTCAGCTGGCTTCCTGCTCTTCCTGCTATAACCAGTGGTGCACTCAGACTTTGTTGAAGCTCCTATATGAAGGGATGTGAGTATATGAAAAGCTGGGCTCTATAGTTGGATCCACATGCAGGGGTTTTACAGAGTGAGTGAACAATAAACATTTCACGGGCAATGAAATCAGGTGGCTTTGTTTTTTGGCTGACATTTTCACAGAAACATGAGAAAGGAAGACATTCTGGAATGTCCAGTTTTTATGATTTGGCCCTCGGTGACTGTTGTGCATGTGGTAACTAGGCAACATTAATACAAAGCAAACACAGACCAGAAAGTTAATAAGAACCCATGTTCCAGATGGAATTCACAGCGCTGAAAAGTAGACTGTCATAGAGAACACCACGTCAACAAAGGTGAGAGAATAGACATGGATCACACATCTTTACTGACATAGCAGAAATACAGTTTGAATTCTTCAAATCCTTTATCAGCGTATTCTATCCCAAACCCTTGACTTTACTCCCAGTTACCCACTCAGCAACACTTAGAGGAATCATCATTGGAATCACTTGACAGTGTCTGGCCAAAGTCTAACTGTGTTAGCAGAGCCTGGGGGCGTATTGTGTCCTGGAGTCAGTCAGTGAATGTTAAGGTCAGTCCAGAGTAGCTGATGAGAGTGAATTCTATTATTTATAGTTGAATCTGGGTAGCAGGGTGGTTGATCTAGGATTCCCTCTCCTAACCATTGAGATAAAGCCTATCTGTGTTGTGACTCCAACACTGTCTTGTCTTGACATTGTTAGTGTGGCTGGACTATGTCTCCTAGTTTTCTCAGCAAGCCATGTTGAGTCAGAGGCTTGCAGACTGTAGTTGTTATGGTCTTTGTTGTTGGCCTTTACAGCGAGGCTATCTGCTCTTTGTTGAAGGTCAAATGACTTAGAGGCTAAGTTCCACAAGCGTAACTTCATTGTTTAGAAATGTTCACATTTCAGTGAATTAGATGACGTGCGTTTAGCTCTAAATTCCACAGTATTTTAGTTAGGTGTTATAGACCTATCTTGATGTCATTTGTCATAATGGGCGTGAGTGGTTAATGGCATGACATGATATCGTCACTAAGCCTTTACAATGAGAGGTTCAAGTAAAGTGATAAGCTACTAAACTCCCTCATCTCTCTTAATTGTTAGCTTTAGGGCAAATGTTAAGTAAACCTATCCTATGTGCCACTGGTTAAAGCTTGATAAATGGCATTCCTGTGATATGAATAATGTGGCTATTAGTCGTCCTTTATAATGAAAAGTGATTCCTAAGAGATTCCTAAGTGATTTGGATACGTATGTGTGTACGGTGTACTATACTCTTTGTACCAGCCTGTTTCCTCATAGACATTATCCAGTAAAATTTTTTGTTATGGTAATGATTGGTTTGACAGACTCGATTGCCCCGGTGTTGTTAATGACTGTGTTCTTCCTGTTTTTCCCTTCATAGAGACCTGAGGTTCAACAAAATCAAGGACTTGCAGCCCGGCTCCTTCAGACGGCTAAAGAACCTCAACACACTGTAAGTCTCCCTCCTCTCCTCCCTTCTTCCTCCTTCCTCCCTCCTCCGTCTTTCCCCTACATACTCAGCAATTGAAGAGATTGTAATTGAATTGGTCTTGGAGAACTGTTTAAACTGAGCGTTGAAATATACACTAATGCAATCGGCACTCATCAGGAGTCGACTACTCCTGTAAGCCCCATCTGTTCCCAGAAGCACCCAGTTCTCTTTGTCTATCTTTTGTCCCAAGACTCGGAAACACGTCACAGCATTAGTTTCCCCTGGAAAGTCCTGCAATCCTGCGTACAGTCAGTCAGTCAGTCAGTCAGTCCACAAACACGGACACCGAGTGGCAAATTCTTGCTCTCTATTCTGCTGTGGTTTCACACATGTAGGTTACCTCATAATCTGGTAGGAATGTATTTTTCCCCTTCAATCTCCCAGCCATCTATCATGTGTCAGCCCTGCCAGCCTGCTAGTCTACAGCCAGCCATGTGGCAGGAATCAGCCAATAAGCCTAGTGCCTCAGAATATGAAGGGTAGGGAAGGTAATGTCAAAGCAGAGAAAGCTCAGATGAGATTTTCCTACAGTAGCAGACCACCTGCTAGACATGTAGTCTGTGGAGTTCCATTTTTCATGGAGAACTCTTCATGGCTTTAACCTCTGTCTCACAGACTGAAGAATAGCATAGTGTCTGAAGCCTGCTGGGAGACAGTTCAATATTAGTGTCTCAGGCAGACAGAAATAGATGTCTGGCTCTTATGTGAAGGAAAGACTGCAGCTAGGGGCCTGCTGCCTGTCTTTTTCTGCTTCGGCCTCTGACAGACTGTACCTACACTTAGAAAAAAGGGTTCCAAGATGGTTATTTGGCTGTCCCCCAAGGATAACTCTTTTTGCTTCCAAGTAGAACCCTTTTGGTTCCAGGTAGAACCATTTTGGGTTCCATGTCAGACCCTCTGTAGAAAGGCCAAATGTTTTCAGAAAAAAAGAGCTAGGTGAGGACTTAGGAGACATGTTTTGCCCAAGTAATGTTCTGCTTATACATATCATATTATTTTCCAAAACGTATTTCTCTGCATTAATGCCAGTTTCTAGGGCATTGAGTTAAGGGATCACCAACTCAAGATTTTGTTATGTTGCAGAAAGTCTATGACAGCCATTCTTGATCCTTGTCCAGATTATACCCCATAGACCTGAAAGCCATTAGAAATGCAAAACAAATTGTGACAGTGTGTAGGAATCAAACCAGATGCTTCATAGAATAGCTACAGTGTAGTGAGGCAAGGATGAAGGATCTCACATATAGTATATACTCTGAAAGTTGAACTGTGTTTAGACTGGCATTGGCCTAGCATTAGATCATGACACAGCAATATGCCAGCATGGACCACTTTAAAGTTAAAGTTAAAGATTCAATTTGTATAAGTGTAATAGTCCACTGGGAGGTCTTTGTTAATGGTCGTTCTCTTGACTTTACAGCCTCCTCAACAACAACCACGTTAGACGGATCCCCAGAGGAGCCTTTGAAGACCTGGAAAACCTCAAATATCTGTGAGTTGTTATGCCTTTATGTCAATGTTATTCTCTTCTGGATGTCAAGTCACATATGGATTGGTTTCATTGAAACAGTGATATTTTGCTCGGACAGGCTCAATAGGCAAACGGTTGTTGTTCAAGTTTCACTCTTCGCCTTGTCTGCTAATGATAAAGCATGGCAAAACCTGTCTCGGGCTTGTGTCTGGAAACAAAACACAAACACACTCTGTGGCTATAAACTGGACATTGCTAGACTGCTTAGTCAGAACAGAAAAAAGTATCTTAGTGTGGTACAGGAAATAAAGTAAGACAAAAAAAGAACCCCATTATCTAATCCAGTGAATTTATCTGTCTGCGCGTGGTGACCTGAAGGCAATGAGGAGACCAGAGGTAGGCTTGAGCAGCAGGCAGGCAGCACGTAGCCTTGGGTTGCTGCAGTATGGTTTAGTCCTTGTGTTTGTGAGTCACTGCCTATTATAACCCCAGCGCCTGTCAGTTGTGGTGACAGGCAGCTATGTCTGTGTTTACATTCACATACGGTACATATGTCTGAAATGTCTGGCTCTCTAGTCTCCCCATCTACTCAGTCTCATATACCCCCTGCATTCCCCTCAATGAACCTTCTCCTCTCCTCCTCTACTTGGCCCTGGGTTAGACAACTCAGACCTGCAGCTCACCAGGCTGACTTTTTTGGTTGGCTGTTCTGTACATCACTTCTTTGTCTTTACTCATACCTGATGATGGATACATTCATGAGAATAACTTGAGACAGACTAATGAGGTCAGGGCCTACTTTGGTGTGTGTATTGTAGATACTTACATTTAAAATACTGTAGAATGCATGCATAGCATGTCCGAAACTACCATCGGTACCATCTGTTTTGTAAAGTCATTTTTTGTAGATAATATGATGGTCACAGTACTGCTTAGTCACCTCAAACATGTCAGACAAACAATGTTTCTGATGCTAGCTCGTCAACTACCGTAGAGGAGGAGGGGAAAGCTGGGGATATGTCTGTCACACACACACATACCCACACATATACACACACACACACATACCCACACATATACACACACACACATACCCACACATATACACACACACATACCCACACATATACACACACACACACATACCCACACATATACACACACACACACACACACACACACACACATACCCACACATATACACACACACACACCTACCCACACATATACACACACACACATACCCACACATATACACACACACACATACCCACACACATACCCACACATATATACACACACACATACCCACACATATACACACACACACATACCCACACATATACACACACACACATACCCACACATATACACACACACACACACATACCCACACATATACACACACACATACCCACACATATACACACACATATACCCACACATATACACACACACACATACCCACACATACACACACACACACATCCCTCTCCTCTCTGCATGCTGTAGTGTGTGTGACTCCCGTGACTTTTGACTACTTTTAATTAGAAGGCCCTGTCCCCTTTAACCAGAGTTAATCTGAGGCCAGCACACTGATCCAGCCCCTGTATCAGCCCTTCAGCCCTGCCCCTCTCACCCTGCACCCATTTCCTGGGAGATTGCTCCTCTTCCCCCCCGGCCCTCTCACCCTGCACCCATTTCCTGGGAGATTGTTCCTCTCCCCCCCTGCCCCTCTCATCCTGCACCCATTTCCTGGGAGATTGTTCCTCTTCCCCCCCACCCCTCTCACCCTGCACCCATTTCCTGGGAGATTGTTCCTCTTCCCCCCCGCCCCTCTCACCCTGCACCCATTTCCTGGGAGATTGTTCCTCTTCCCCCCCTGCCCCTCTCATCCTGCACCCATTTCCTGGGAGATTGCTCCTCTTCTCCCCCGCCCCTCTCACCCTGCACCCATTTCCTGGGAGATTGTTCCTCTTCCCCCCCTGCCCCTCTCATCTTGCACCCATATCCTGGGGGATTGTCCCTCTTCCCCCCCGGCCCCTCTCACCCTGCACCCATTTCCTGGGAGATTGTTCCTCTTCCCCCCCTGCCCCTCTCATCCTGCACCCATATCCTGGGGGATTGTCCCTCTTCCCCCCCGGCCCCTCTCACCCTGCACCCATATCCTGGGGGATTGTCCCTCTTCCCCCCCCGCCCCTCTCACCCTGCACCTATAGCCTGAGTGATTGTCCCTCTATGCCCCTGGCCCCTCTCACCCTGCCCTTATAACCTGGGAGATAGTACCTCTTTCGCTTGGCCCCTAGTAAAGCCCCCTCCACTGTATGACCTGACAGAAGTCTGTACAGCCCCATTAAGGGTCAGCTCTCGGTCAAAGGGTCTAGTGTTACTGGAATATGGTTCATGGTAATGATGACTAATGCAATAAGTATTTTTCTGACCATCTGACTTGATCGAGAAGTAGGTAGTCTTGGCTTGTGCCAGCCGGAACGGCTCATAGGAGCAGGAGCCTATCTCCTATTACTGTAGCGTGAGGCAACTTGATGTACAAGTACACCCCCTAGAAAGACACTAGTCTATCGCACCGCCTTTCCCCCAATCTCATATGTGATCTTTAGGCTATAGCCTAACCAGGGCTCTGAGTTTCTTCACATGGTCAGGAGGTACTCAGGGCCCTACTTATCTCCTACTTATCTCTTATCTAAATCCACATCTCCTGTTGTGGTTTGTTGTGGTTTCTGTTGCTGTTGTTTTTGTTCTGTGGAGCTCTGATTGAGTTTTAGGCTGGCATTTTGTCAGGTTGCATAGTTAGAAATGTCATTAGATGGTCAAGGACAGAGATTACTTTACAGGCCTTGGGTTCTTCTCAGTATTTTGAAATTGGCGGTGAGGAGTAAGATCTCTCTCCTTCTGTTTCACAACACATGTGTGGGTGTACAGTCAGAGTAAAATGGCGGGAATTTTTTTAACTTTGTTTCCATTGAACATGCAATAAAGGCATTTTAATTAATTATACGAAAAGAGCCTTGGTCCTCCTTTCTTTTTGATGACCAATTTACCCCTTTTACCAAAGAGAACCTTCTGTCTACCAAAATATACACTGCTCAAAAAAATAAAGGGAACACTTAAACAACACAATGTAACTCCAAGTCAATCACACTTCTGTGAAATCAAACTGTCCACTTAGGAAGCAACACTGATTGACAACAAATTTCACATGCTGTTGTGCAAATGGAATAGACAACAGGTGGAAATTATAGTCAATTAGCAAGACACCCCCAATAAAGGAGTGGTTCTGCAGGTGGGGACCACAGACCACTTCTCAGTTCCTATGCTTCCTGGCTGATGTTTTGGTCACTTTTGAATGCTGGCGGTGCTTTCACTCTAGTGGTAGCATGAGATGGAGTCTACAACCCACACAAGTGGCTCAGGTAGTGCAGCTCATCCAGGATGGCACATCAATGCGAGCTGTGGCAAGAAGGTTTGCTGTGTCTGTCAGCGTAGTGTCCAGAGCATGGAGGCGCTACCAGGAGACAGGCCAGTACATCAGGAGACGTGGAGGAGGCCGTAGGAGGGCAACAACCCAGCAGCAGGACCGCTACCTCCGTCTTTGTGCAAGGAGGAGCAGGAGAAGCACTGCCAGAGCCCTGCAAAATGACCTCCAGCAGGCCACAAATGTGTATGTGTCTGCTCAAACGGCCAGAAACAGACTCCATGAGGGTGGTATGAGGGCCCGACGTCCACAGGTGGGGGTTGTGCTTACAGCCCAACACCGTGCAGGACGTTTGGCATTTGCCAGAGAACACCAAGATTGGCAAATTTGCCACTGGCGCCCTGTGCTCTTCACAGATGAAAGCAGGTTCACACTGAGCACATGTGACAGACGTGACAGAGTCTGGAGACGCCGTGGAGAACGTTCTGCTGCCTGCAACATCCTCCAGCATGACCAGTTTGGCGGTGGGTCAGTCATGGTGTGGGGTGGCATTTCTTTGGGGGGCCGCACAGCCCTCCATGTGCTCGCCAGAGGTAGCCTGACTGCCATTAGGTACCGAGATGAGATCCTCAGACCCCTTGTGAGACCATATGCTGGTGCGGTTGGCCCTGTGTTCCTCCTAATGCAAGACAATGCTAGACCTCATGTGGCTGGAGTGTGTCAGCAGTTCCTGCAAGAGGAAGGCATTGATGCTATGGACTGGCCCGCCCGTTCCCCAGACCTGAATACAATCGAGCACATCTGGGACATCATGTCTCGCTCCATCCACCAACGCCACGTTGCACCAGGAGTTGGCGGATGCTTTAGTCCAGGTCTGGGAGGAGATCCCTCAGGAGACCATCCACCACCTCATCAGGAGCATGCCCAGGCATTGTAGGGAGGTCATACAGGCACGTGGAGGCCACACACACTACTGAGCCTCATTTTGACTTGTTTTAAGGACATTACATCAAAGTTGGATCAGCCTGTAGTGTGGTTTTCCACTTTAATTTTGAGTGTGACTCCAAATCCAGACCTCCATGGGCTGATAAATTGGATTTCCATTGATTATTTTTGTGTGATTTTGTTGTCAGCACATTCAACTATGTAAAGAAAAAAGTATTTAATAAGATTATTTATTTCATTTAGATCTAGGATGTGTTGTTTAAGTGTTCCCTTTATTTTTTTGAGCAGTATACTATTGTGTACGTTAGCAGCTTCTGTCTACCAAAATATACTATTGTGTACCTTAGCAGCTTCTGTCTACCAAAATCTACTATTGTGTACCTTAGCAGCTTCTGTCTACCAAAATCTACTATTGTGTACCTTAGCAGCTTCCCTTCCTCTTTTTCTACAAAATGGCGGGTCAGTTGAGTTCTCATTGAACTGTGTGAGTACGAGGTCACAGAAGCTTTGGGGTTATTCTTCCCCTTGAGAGTTGACCCCACAGCTTCCGAATCCATCCGGTTTCCCACGCAGACCCCACACTTCCAGGCCTCAGCACAATCTCTCACACACAAATCAAGTCGAATCAAATCAAATTCTATTCGTCACATGCGACAAATACAACAGGTGTAGACTTTATCGTGAAATTCTTACCTGCGAGCCCTTTCCCAACAATGCAGAGTTAAAAGTAAGAGAAATTTGCTAAAAAAGGAAATAGTAACAATAAAATAACAATAACGAGGCTATATACAGGGAATACCAGTACAAAGTCACTGTGTATGGGTATGAGGTAGTTTAGGTAATGTGTACATGTAGTACGTAGGGTTGAGGTGACTAGGCAGTCAGGATATATAATAGAGTAGCAGCAGGGTATGTGAAGAGTGTGAAAGGCTGTCTATGTGTGAGTGAGTGAGTGAGTGAGTGAGTGAGTGAGTGAGTGAGTGAGTGAGTGAGTGAGTGAGTGAGTGAGTGAGTGTGTGTGTGTGTGTGTGTGTGTGTGTGTGTGTGTGTGTGTGTGTGTGTGTGTGTGTGTGTGTGTTTGTGTGTGTTTGGCATTAGTATGTATGTGAGTGTATGTTTTTGTGTGTGAGCATATGTAGTGTGTGTTTGTGTCTTTGTGTGTTTGTGTGTGTGCGTGTGTGTGTGGGTCAAGTCCAGTGCAAGAGAGTCAAAGCAAAGGAAAGGAGGTCAATGCAAATAGTCCAGGTAGCCATTTGATTTACTGTTCAGCAGTTTTGTGACTTGGAGGTAGACCCTATTCAGGAGACTTTTGGTTCCAGACTTGGCGCTCTGGTGCGGAAGCAGAGAGAACAGTCTATGACTTGGGTGGCTTGAGTCTTTGACAATTTTTAAGGCCTTCCTCTGACACCGCCTAGTATAGAGGTCCTGGATGGCAGGGAGCTCAGCCCCAGGGATGTACTAGTTTTTACGCACCAGAGGAGGCTTGTGGGAGAAATGGAATGGAGTCAAACATGATTTACGTACAGTACCAGTCAAAAGTTTGGACACACCTACTCATTCAAGGGTTTTTCTTTATTTGCGCTATTTTCTACATTGTAGAATAATAGTGAAGACATCAAAACTATGAAATAACACATGTGGAATCATGTTTTAACCAAAAAAGTGTAAAAAAATAATATATATATATTTTATACTTCTTCAAAGTAGCCACCCTTTGCCTTGATGACAGCTTTGCACACTCTTGGCATTCTCTCAACCAGCTTCACCTGGAATGTTTTTCCAACAGTCTTTAAGGACTTCCCACATATGCTGAGCACTTGTTGGCTGCTTTTCCTTCACTCTGTGGTCCAACTCATCCCAAACCATCTCAATTGGATTGAGGTCGGTGATTGTGGAGGCCAGGTCATCTGATGCAGCACTCTATCACTCTCCTTCTTGGTCAAATAGCCCTTACACACCCTGGAGGTGTGTTGGGACATTGTCCTGTTGAAAAACAAATGATAGTCCCACTAAGCGCAAACCAGATGGGATGGCGTTTCGGTGCAGAATGCTGTGGTAGCCAGGCTGGTTAAGTGTGCCTTGAATTGTAAATAAATCACCAACAGTGTCACCAGCAAAGCACCCCCACACAATTCCACCTCCTCCTCCATGCCTCATGGTGGGAATCACACATGCGGAGATTATCCAATCACCTACTCTGCGTCTCACAAAGACACGGCGGCTGGAAGCAAAAATCTCAAATTTGGACTCATCAGACCAAAGGACAGATTTCCACCGGACTAATGTCCATTGCTCGTATTTTTTCGGCCCAAGCAAGTCTCTTCTTATTTTTGCTATCCTTTAGTAGTGGTTTCTTAGCAGCAATTTGACCATGAAGGCCTGATTCACGCAGTCTCTTCTGAACCTTTTTTTTGTATTATTTATTGTTCATTGAATATTTAAAACATACAATATACTTACAGTACACAATATAAACACAGAAGCAACCAGGGCCAACGCCCTGCTCAAGGGCATGTTGACAGATCTCCCAGGTCAAAAACAGCTCCCAACCACCAGGCCACCAGCCCTCCAAGATCCCCCCCAAAGTCCACCCCCAGAAAACATCTGGAGAAAAAATGAATTCCCCACCCCCTGGATCCCCCCCCCCCCCCATGCACCAACAACCAACAAAATAAACAAAAGAGAAAGACAAAGGAAAACAGAAAACAAAAGACATCAAGGACAACAAAAATCATAACAGCAAAGCCAACTGAATATGTTTGAGTGCATGTATTGCATTATTTACATGTGTGTGTGTCCGTGTATGTGCACATTTGTGCATTTGAATGAGAGTGTGTGTATATGCATGTGTACAAACACCAGCACGGCATCAGCCTCAGGCAAATTGGCATTAGCTGTAACAACACTACCCGTCAGTGTCATTCAAACCTACTTTTTGTTGTTTTATTTTTTTTACTTTTATCTTTGACCATCATTCTATCCCCTGCCCAGCAACTTTACTCCCACTTATCTCCAATTCCACATCCCAACCCTCAGCTTCCCTCAGCCCATCCCACCCATCTCTGCTGGCCAACCTCTTCGGATTTCTACGCACAATATATCTTTCAACTATGCTGTGAGGTAAACATACAATTTCAATCTATCTAATCGAATAGAATCCTCAGATTGCGAGTTGAAGATAAATACTTTTACTAAGAGTTTTAGTATATTTTAATTGACTGACCCGGTCTCTCCAGATCTCCTAACAGTACTATTTCTAGGGTAAATTTTAGATCAATGATATGCATTGTGAAACATTCCTGAACCTGAGACCAGAAACAGGCTACCTGAGGGCAATACCAAAATAAATGGTCTATTGATTCCGTATCCTTCAATGACTATATGCCCCAAATATTCAACATTTTGTTGGTGGCAAGAATTCTATATAATAATTTTAGCTGAAAGGCACGAAGTCTTGAATCTTGTGTCATTTTATATATCAACTCACGGAATCGGTAAATCAAAAATCTCTTCCCAACTATTTTGCTATCTGTATGGCGCAGCTGTCAACATCTTGGTCCTCAAATAAACTGCTATACTTTCCTATTTATGTTATTTTTATTTCTCTGCCAGTTTTGGTCCCTTATATTGGGCAGACAGACCAGTTTCCTACCTCCTCCTGCTGCCATCTGCCTGCTCCATTTTTGGGGTAATGCTGGAATCAATTGGTTGTAACTCCATGAAAGACATAACTCTACCATTCCAATTTACAATATCATTTAAAAACAAAATACCCTTTTCAAACATCTTTCCCATAAATACAGGTCTTTTGCTAAGCAGCACCTTTGAGTTCAGCCATAATATTTGTTGTAATATTTGTTCTATCTTTTCAGGGGGGTGGAATTGAATTTGTAGCCAGCTCTGCAATGCTTGTTTGAAAAAAAGATATACTTTGAAAATTGATTGAAAACTAGACATGGCAATCTGCACAAAGGCAAAAAGGTCATTTTGGAACAATGGATGAGCTTTTCTTAGTAATCTACTTGAGAACCATTTAGGGTTCAAGCATGAATAAGTGAAGCTTTTAGAGAGAGGTTTAGTGCTTTTATATTTAATAATCTCAACTCACCCAATTCATATTCATTATATAAATAGGCACGCTTTATCTTGTCTGGTTTAGTGTCCCAAATAAAGCAAAATATTTGCTAATATGATTTTAAAAATGAATCATCAGGAGTAGGCAGCGCCATAAGTAAGTGAGTAAACTGAGATATGACTAAGGAGTTAATCAGGGCAATTTTTCTATAAATAAACAGGTATTTACCTTTCCATGGTTGCAGGATCTTGTCTATTTTGACAAGTTTTCTATTGCAATTCATTGTGGAGAGCTCATTTATATATTTTGTGATATGAATACCAAGTATGTCTACTTTACCGTCAGCCCATTTTATAGGTAAACTGCAGGGTAATGTAAAAGTTGTATTTTTTAAAGATCCAATACGTAATATTGTACACTTATCATAATTAGGTTTTAGTCCAGAGAGTCCAGATAAGTTATCTGGATCTTCAATGAGACATTGCAGGGATCTAGCTTGCAGACTTAATATAAAACTTGAGTCATCGGCATACATTGACTCCTTTGTTTTTAAGCCTTGGATTTCTAATCCTCTAATGTTGTTGTTTGATCTGATTTTAATAGTTAGCATTTTGATGGCCATAACGAATAGATATGGTGATGGCGGACACCCTTGTTTAAATCCTCAAAACTCTCTGAAAAGTAGCTGCTATTCACTGTTTTACACCTGGGGTTGCTATACATTACTTTTACACATTTTATAAGAGAATCACCAAAATGTAAAAAATCCAGGCATTTATAAATAAAATCCAGTCTTACTTTATCAAAGGCCTTTTTAAAATCTGCTATAAATACCAGGCCTTGCTTCTTAGAGGTTCCATGATGTTCTATCATTTCTAGTATTTGTCGCATATTATCTCCAATGTATTGTCAATGTAAAAAACTTGTCTGATCAGGATGAACAATACCTGGTAAAACCTTTTTAATTCTGAATGCTATGCGTTTTGCTAGTATTTCTGGATCGCAACATTGAACAATTGATGTTGAGAAGTGTCTGTTTCTTGAACTCTGTGAAGCATTTATTTGGCCTGCAATTTCTGAGGCAGGTAACTCTAATGAATTTATCTTCTGCAGCAGAGGTAACTCTGGGTCTTCCTTTCCTGTGGCGGTCCTCATGAGAGCCAGTTTTATGATAGCGCTTGATGGTTTTTGTGACTGCACTTGAAGAAACATTCAAAGTTCTGGACATTTTCCACATTGACTGACCTTAATGTCTTAAAGTAATGATGGACTGTCGTTTCTCTTTGCTTATCTGAGCTGTTCTTGCCATAATATGGACTTGGTATTTTACCAAATAGGGCTTTCTTCTGTATACCAACCCTACCGTTTCACAACACAACTGATTGGCTAAAACACATTAAGAAAGAAAGAAATTCCACAAAATAACTTTTTACATAACACACCTGTTAATTGAAATGCATTCCAGATGACTACCTCATGAAGCTGGTTGAGAGAATCCCAAGAGTGTGCAAAGCTGTCATCAAGGCAAAGAGTGGCTACCTTGAAGAACCTTAAATATAAAATATATTTTGATTTGTTTAACACTTTTTTTGGTTACTACATGATTCCATATGTGTTATTTCATAGTGTTGATGTCTTCACTATTATTCTACAATGTAGACAATAGTAAAAATAAAGAAAAACCCTTGAATGAGTAGGTTGGTCCAAACTTTTGAATGGTACTGTATGTTTGATACCGTTACATTTATTACATTCCAATCATTACAATTAGCCTGTCCTCCTATAGCTTCCCCCACCAGCCTCCTCTGGTATGCACTACCCTCTGTAGCGCCTTACAGTCGGATGTCAAGCAACTGCCATACCAGTGGTGATGTAGCCAGTCAAAATACTCACAATGATGCAGCTGTAGAACTTTTTGAGGATCTGAGGACCCATGCCAAATCTTTTCAGCCTGCTGAGGGGGGAAGAGGCGTTATTGTGCCTTCTTCATGACTGTGTGGGTGTGTTTGCACCATGATATGTGATAGTGATATGGTGATATGGACACCGAGGAACTTGAAGCGCTCCACACACACTCCCTGTAAACCAAGATAAGCTAAACATTCAGCTAGACTCCATAGTGTTACAGTAACAAGTCCACAGCGCTTTGGCGCTGCATGATTCTTTTAGTTTCACCAATAACTGTAGGCCTACTCAGTTGAACGCTCTTTGACAATATGTATGTTCAATTTGCCTCATGATCCTTGTTGACATGTAAAGTTTAGTAAGGAAAATATGCTCTCTGAGTGATGTGAGAGCTCTGATAGAGGAAGATGGAGTAAGTGGAGCTGTTTATTTTTCCATAGGCCCACATTGCGTCATATTTGCTGAGAGCATGTGAATCTCTCATCAACTACCCACCAATGTAAAGTAACTGGAGCTGAGTAGAGGAAGAAAGGGAAGATTGCCCTAAGCCATTGCTATTCTAGTGTCACATCTCTCTGTCATGTTAGAGGGAGGGAAAACACAGACATGTCATGTGATGTTTTTCTTTAAATATTCTGGAACATTACAGTGTTCCAGTTATATTTTTTAGAAGACGTCAATGAACTTTGAGGAACCCACCGACCCTCTGTCATACTGTATATTCTATCTGTTCAGACTTGTTTCCATACACACTTTTCTTTTTGTGATGTATTTTTGTGATGTATTTTTGTTATGCAAGTTATGATAAGCATTTTATTTTTATGCATTGACATTGACAACATTGACCATCTTTGGGATTTGAGATGTGAGACTCTTTTTGTAACAAACAACAATAACTTTATTTATGAAGTGCTTTTCAAACATTACTCACATTTTGCTCAGCTCTGCACATTGTGTATCAGCAGCTTTACATTTGTCATCTAGGTAAAGGTGCAGCCGTGCAGTGATATACTGTAGCTATTGTTCATGTATTGTGAAAACGGAGTATTTAAAATATTGATCCCATTAAGTTGGTTTTACTGTCATACGGTAACTATTGAACTAAGACATTCTGTCATTTTCTTAGGTACTAGAGAGAATTAATTTGATCCGCTGTGTGTTTGACTAATGTTACTGATTATTTCTCCTTTCAGCTATTTGTACAAGAATGAAATCCAATCAATTGACAGACAAGCATTTAAGGGACTTGTCTCTCTAGAGCAACTGTAAGTGACCACCTCCTCATCCTCCTCTTCCTCCTACTCAACCTCTTCCTCCCCTTCCCCTCTGCACCTTCATATCTGATCTGTCCGTCTGTCCAAACCGCCTCCTTGTGACCCCCCCCAAGCCCCCACTGTCATACAGCCACTATGCATGCCGTGTATTCACTCACCCTTGTATGTTGCGCTGACCTTATGAGTAGCATGTCTCATTGTCATGACAACGGATGTGTGTCATCCGGTCCTAATGCGTAAAGCTACAGCATGAGATCACCAGCCCTGCCCCTGCCTTGCCCCTGCCCTGCCCCAGCCCTGCCTCAGCTCTGCCCAATCATGCCCCAGCCCTCTCCTGCCCCAACCCTGCCCCTGGCCCTGCCTTAACCCTGCCCCAACCCTGCCCTGTCCCATCCCTGCCCCTGGCCCTGCCCCAACCCTGCCCTGCCCCATCTCTGGCCCTGACTCAACCCTGCCCTGCCCTGCCCCATCTCTGGCCCTGACTCAACCCTGCCCTGCCCCTCGCCTGCCCCTGCCTTGCCCCTGCCCTGTGCCTGCCTTGCCCCTGTCCTGCCCCTCCCCTGCTCTGCCCCTCCCCTGCCCTGCCTCACCCCAGCCGTACTGTAGCTAAGCAGATGCAGACTCAAGCAGGCCTTGGCTTCATGTGCTTCAGACTACAGATCCAGCTCCTGCTTGCCCCATGCACAGCTTGCCCTTCTTTGTGTGGCTTACATCCTCTGTGGGGACTACTGTACACTGACTACTTGTCTCACTTTTGACCTTAGTTGTGATTGTCAATCTAGTTGTATTATGCGCTGGTTCTGTTATTTCATAGATGGCCCCCACGCATTTCCCAAGCAGAGTGGTAGAGATCACCATGTTGTTATTACATGTGCTTGTGAGACATACTTTCAGTATCAGCATGAGAAAAGGTGGCTCAAATCTATATAAATGTGATCTCCTTTACCAAATTGCATGTCATCTTAATGACTTGAATATGTTCAAAACATTCCAGAAATTAGATTAATTTCAATTATATTTTTAAAAAACTTTTTATTGATGTAACGATTTTATGATGCGTGAAATGTGTCCTTTAGGAGTGTATGACCAAGGCTCATACAAAACTTCCAATAAAGCAAACTGTCCATGCTGTCACGGTTGTCGTAGGAATGAGAGGACCAAGGTGCAGCGTGTGTGTCTTTCCACATTTTTATTTACACAGTGAAACTATGCAATAAATAAATAAACTGAAAGACAAAAACAACAAACTGTGACGCAGAGGTGAAACATACACAACTCAAAATTAATCTCCCACAAACCCAGGTGGAAAAGAACCCTACTTAAGTATGATCTCCAATTAGAGACAACAAGGACCAGCTGCCTCTAATTGGAGATCATCCCAAACAAAACCAACATAGAAATACAAAACTAGAACATGAACATAGAAATACAAAACATAGAAAAACACCCCCTGTCACGCCCTGACCTACACTACCATAGAAAATAACATCTTACTATGGTCAGGACGTGACACATGCAGAGTAGTATATAAACGTGTATAGAGGATAACATCTGATTATTGTCACACATAGACCACCAATGTCATTGAACTGAAATGGCCTTCTTTCAGCCAATAGTAGATGAACAAGTCCTTCAACTGTTGGAAAAGGCTGCGCTCAGTGAGACTACTGTTGTTGGTTAACCCTAATCCTTCTGGGTAACTATATATCACAACAAGTTGCCTTCATATGTAAATCATATCAGAGGTACATTGACATCAGTCTAAAAAGGGTGGATATTACTGGATACTATATTTAGCAAAGTCATGTCCTCCATGTAGGCCGTTTGTGTCTAAACTACACCAAAAGAAAAATGGCTGACATGCATCTTCCCCCTCACAGCCGATCGTGGTGGTTGATCCTAGGGAAAGGCCTTGTGGCTGTTTGTCCCTCCATAACCACATGCATAGCCACTGAACAAATGGCTATTCATGAAGCGAAACCAAATCAAACTCCAGGCTCTTTGCCCTGCAGCTGGTTTGAGTTTTGATACAGTAATGAAGGGTCTTATGTGTGGGTGACAAGTTCTGAACCACTTTAATGGCCCTCTGCTATTCTGTTGGTCTTCAAATATGCTATTCAAGGTTAGGTTGGGAGGGAATAAACACTTCTTTAAAGTACCGCCAGTCTCAGATTTAATGTCCTTCGCTCCCCTGCTGTTTAAATGAGAGGATTTTTACAAGCATGTTGGCTCGCTTGTTGTTGAATATGCTAAATTCGCACATGCCTATCTGTGACCAAAAAGTAATTTAATGCCAAAGAGACTACAGAACATGAGTAGAAATGTACACAAAGTATGTTTCTGCTCCTCTTCAACATATATCAACAATAGTTCCTTGTCACAGTAAGTCTCAATTTGGTGCTTGGAATGTCTTGTGACGCTTTGTTCTATTACACTGTGCTTTAACTGTCAGGTTAGACATGTTTACATTTGAAGTTAAATCACTGGTTTGTGACTCACATACATCAACTGGCTGTGATTACAGGGCTACATGTTTGTTGCCAAGTTTTCTCTCTTCCTCTCTATCCCTCTCTCTCAGAGATTAAATATGGTTGTCTGTGTAATTCCTCTTGGCTGTTCAGTTGTCCTTGGACAATCCCCTGGCCACCCTTAACACCGCTACTCTCTGATGAGAGAAGACAGCACCCAAAATCTATCTCTTTTAGAGAGATGCAGGAAATCTTAGGTTGGATATCAACCAGACACCCTTCACTAAGATCCTTGGCTGTGTCAAATTGAGGCCTCTATTAGTAAAGCTTGTGTACTGCGCCAAAGTCTTAATGCATTTCTTTTACATATGAGTCATGTAGCAGACACTCTTATGCAGAGCAACTTACAGGAGCAATTAGGGTCAAGTGCCTCGCTCAAGGGCACAACAACAGATCTTTCACTTCGCCTATTTGGGGATTCGAACCAGTGACCTTTCAGTTACTGGTCCACTGCTCTTAAGCGCTAGGCTACCGGTCTACCTATAGTGTAGTAAGTGGATGTGGTGCTATATCCTCTATTGCACAAGATCATCATCATGTCTTGTATTGCTGATTAGTGCAGCTTGGCTCAACGTTTGCTTGCTTTGACTGTTGCTTTGTCTGTTTATTAAGCAAATATGTCACTGAACCTAAAAGTTACTGTTCAGTGAGTAATTGGAGTTCATATTTCATTTGTCTAACCTTGCTGCTTCTTGCTATTAGTTCTGAGTTATGATTAATCCTAATCTGGTGATACTGTGCTGTGCCCATGATCTTTTCTCTTCCAGGTACCTGCACTTCAACAACATCGAGTCCTTAGAACCGGAATCCTTCACCCACCTCCCAAAGCTTGAACGCCTGTAAGTCCACTATCTTCACCTTTCACTCTATTATACCAAGTGGCATTCTTTCTCTACGCTTCTCATTTTTCTAAATGATGGAGTGATGCATCTTAAACAAACAATAGGACAACTCTCCAAATGATATAATGATTTGTTGTGGCGTGTACGTGCTTGTCACCGTCAGTCTTCTACCTGAGCTGACTTATTTCAGAGGGCACTGAGTGTAGAACAGACTTTACATGCTGAACAGACGTTTACAGAACAGACGTATACAGAACAGACGTATACAGAACAGAACAGACGTATACAGGACAGACGTATACATGCTGGTAAATATACTTTAAACCCCATGAAATAGACTACATAATGTACTGGGAATAGAATGCACTGTTCCCAATTGACAGAGCCCCATGTGTTTAGCATGAAGCTGGACTTTAAGTGGGGCTTTTCAAAGCAGTACAACCGTTGGATGACCTTTCAATGTTCTGAGATGCCTTCGTCCTACATCAGGACAGCTAATCTCCTCAACAAGTCTCTTGAGGTCTATTGGGCCATTTTTAAAGCTGTTTGTCTGTTACGGGTAAATAGCGATGAGGACAGACTGGACATGGATAAATGTGCCCAGCGCATGTGTTTGGCTGTATTTTCCCAGAGCCCTCACTCTGACATCTGTCTGGTGCTCCTCCCAACCGTTGAAACTCAGATTCCTGACATGTGGTCAGGAAAAACTCAGGGCCCTTCTCATAGGTATTCTGAAAGGGCCCACAACCTGTTACGACTTCAGAGGTCTGTGTGCGTGTGTGTTCTCCACCGACCCATCAGTAGGACAGAAGTTGAGAGCCCAGGTCAGATGATTACCCTACAGGGCCAGAGGGTCCACTGATAACACCTGTGCCGTGTGTCTGGAGAGATATCAACTCTCGTGACACAACATAAGGGGGATCTGCGAGAAATAAAGGAACACTATGAGGGGACAAATGAAATAAAACAACTCTATTATTGAAGTAGCAGTAGATTCAATGGATGAATAGAGTGAGTGTTGACATTCAGTGAACTCTTGCAACCCCACTGGACCTGGACCTTCTGCCATATGGATGGCTGACCGGCCGGCTGGCCTCTGTTTTCACGCTTTCACGCCAGAGCTGAATTCCTCCTTCTCTCCGTGTTTATTGGCTACACCTGGAATCCTGCCACACACGTTCCCAACCCTCCCCAGAGAGGGAGAGGAGCCGCCTGCACACAGATGGAAAAGGGGAAGGAATTCCCAGGTGCACTGATTCTGGAATGTTTGTAGGGGAAGATCTCCATGAAAACGGATTGCCCAGTCTCGCTAGTTCGTGGACAAGAGAAGTCTGGAAGATGTATCTATCTCCTGTGGATTGAAGAGAAGAATAAGATGGAAAACGTCTTGTTGTTTCTTTTGATTTATGGTGATTGCTAACAAATATGGAGGTTTGTTGGCGTTGTTTGGGGAAAATGTTTCCATAAACATAGCTTTATTTATTAATGTATCTGTCATCGGTTTTCAATGAAGGAATCCAGAATGTAATCTTCCTGTAAGATCGTTGTATGGTTGTGAAGGAAGGGGCCATGGACGGGAGCCTTGATCATGTCATGTGTGGTAAACTGATCATATTTCTTAACCCAGATCAAAATAATGATGATATAAAATTGTCAAATGACCATCTTCCAAAAAACATATGGCTCCCAATATGAGCCTGCAGGCCTACATCAAAGGGACTGATGCTGTAAGTAATGTCTAGAATGAATGTCAAAGTAGTAAGCTCAAGTAATCCATAGTAAATATACACATTCCTCATGAGTCACTAACCTTATGTGCTTCTTGACACTGTGACATGCTGTAGCTATAGGCATTATGCATAGAGTTCAATCCCTTTAGAGGTCACCCCCTGTCAACCTACTCAACAGTCTGTCAGATGTACACATTACACACAGCATGAAGTCTATAATTATCTATGACTTTATCTGATTATCTGTGTCTTTCTCTCTCTCTTTGTCTCCTGCAGGTTTTTGCACAACAACAGAATTACCCATCTCGTGCTGGGGACCTTCTCCCATCTCCAGTCCATGAAGAGACTGTAAGTTCACTGACAATGTGCATGCACAGGGCAGCTATTGTGTTGTCTGAGAATGCTTATCCACCAACATTTGACTTCCATTACACAGAGGTGTCAGGGGGGAGAATACGAACCGTGTTTCGACAGTACACCACTCTGTCTAGGCCCCTCAAATTCAAATCTGGACCACGAAGCCAAATTCCATAGCTTTTTTTTCCTTCCCCTCTAATTATGTGCTGATTTAAATCTATGACACCAGTTGGGTGCAATTAATTATCAAGCAGAACAGAAAAACATCGGTACTTCGGACCTCCCAAGGTAAGATTTGAACATCCCTGGCTTTGGCTGTGAGAGAGACAAGCCCTGCCTGCCTGTGTACAGCGGACAGGCAGTACATTAGGATCAGCGGACAGGCAGTACATTAGGATCAGCGGACAGGCAGTACATTAGGATCAGCGGACAGACAGTACATTAGGATCAGCGGACAGACAGTACATTAGGATCAGCGGACAGGCAGTACATTAGGATCAGCGGACAGGCAGTACATTAGGATCAGCGGACAGGCAGTACATTAGGATCAGCGGACAGACAGTACATTAGGATCAGCGGACAGGCAGTACATTAGGATCAGCGGACAGAGAGTACATTAGGATCAGCGGACAGGCAGTACATTAGGATCAGCGGACAGACAGTACATTAGGATCAGCGGACAGAGAGTACATTAGGATCAGCGGACAGGCAGTACATTAGGATCAGCGGACAGACAGTACATTAGGATCAGCGGACAGGCAGTACATTAGGATCAGCGGACAGGCAGTACATTAGGATCAGCGGACAGGCAGTACATTAGGATCAGCGGACAGACAGTACATTAGGATCAGCGGACAGGCAGTACATTAGGATCAGCGGACAGAGAGTACATTAGGATCAGCGGACAGGCAGTACATTAGGATCAGCGGACAGGCAGTACATTAGGATCAGCGGACAGAGAGTACATTAGGATCAGCGGACAGGCAGTACATTAGGATCAGCGGACAGGCAGTACATTAGGATCAGCGGACAGACAGTACATTAGGATCAGCGGACAGGCAGTACATTAGGATCAGCGGACAGACAGTACATTAGGATCAGCGGACAGACAGTACATTAGGATCAGCGGACAGACAGTACATTAGGATCAGCGGACAGGCAGTACATTAGGATCAGCGGACAGACAGTACATTAGGATCAGCGGACAGGCAGTACATTAGGATCAGCGGACAGGCAGTACATTAGGATCAGCGGACAGGCAGTACATTAGGATCAGCGGACAGGCAGTACATTAGGATCAGCGGACAGACAGTACATTAGGATCAGCGGACAGACAGTACATTAGGATCAGCGGACAGGCAGTACATTAGGATCAGCGGACAGGCAGTACATTAGGATCAGCGGACAGGCAGTACATTAGGATCAGCGGACAGACAGTACATTAGGATCAGCGGACAGGCAGTACATTAGGATCAGCGGACAGAGAGTACATTAGGATCAGCGGACAGGCAGTACATTAGGATCAGCGGACAGACAGTACATTAGGATCAGCGGACAGACAGTACATTAGGATCAGCGGACAGGCAGTACATTAGGATCAGCGGACAGACAGTACATTAGGATCAGCGGACAGACAGTACATTAGGATCAGCGGACAGGCAGTACATTAGGATCAGCGGACAGACAGTACATTAGGATCAGCGGACAGGCAGTACATTAGGATTAGCGGACAGGCAGTACATTAGGATCAGCGGACAGACAGTACATTAGGATCAGCGGACAGGCAGTACATTAGGATCAGCGGACAGGCAGTACATTAGGATCAGCGGACAGGCAGTACATTAGGATCAGCGGACAGGCAGTACATTAGGATCAGCGGACTGGCAGTACATTAGGATCAGCGGACAGACAGTACATTAGGATCAGCGGACAGGCAGTACATTAGGATCAGCGGACAGGCAGTACATTAGGATCAGCGGACAGGCAGTACATTAGGATCAGCGGACAGGCAGTACATTAGGATCAGCGGACAGGCAGTACATTAGGATCAGCGGACAGACAGTACATTAGGATCAGCGGACAGGCAGTACATTAGGATCAGCGGACAGGCAGTACATTAGGATCAGCGGACAGGCAGTACATTAGGATCAGCGGACAGGCAGTACATTAGGATCAGCGGACAGACAGTACATTAGGATCAGCGGACAGGCAGTACATTAGGATCAGCGGACAGGCAGTACATTAGGATCAGCGGACAGGCAGTACATTAGGATCAGCGGACAGACAGTACATTAGGTTCAGCCGACAGGCAGTACATTAGGATCAGCGGACACGCAGTACATTAGGATCAGCGGACAGGCAGTACATTAGGATCAGCGGACAGGCAGTACATTAGGATCAGCGGACAGGCAGTACATTAGGATCAGCGGACAGACAGTACATTAGGATCAGCGGACAGACAGTACATTAGGATCAGCGGACAGGCAGTAGACAGTACATTAGGATCAGCGGACAGGCAGTACATTAGGATCAGCGGACAGACAGTACATTTGGATCAGCGGACAGGCAGTACATTAGGATCAGCGGACAGACAGTACATTAGGATCAGCGGACAGGCAGTACATTAGGATCAGCGGACAGACAGTACATTAGGATCAGCGGACAGGCAGTACATTAGGATCAGCGAACAGACAGTACATTAGGATCAGCGGGAAGGCAGTACATTAGGATCAGCGGACAGGCAGTACATTAGGATCAGCGGACAGACAGTACATTAGGATCAGCGGACAGGCAGTACATTAGGATCAGCGGACAGGCAGTACATTAGGATCAGCGGACAGACAGTACATTAGGATCAGCGGACAGGCAGTACATTAGGATCAGCGGACAGGCAGTACATTAGGATCAGCGGACAGACAGTACATTAGGATCAGCGGACAGACAGTACATTAGGATCAGCGGACAGACAGTACATTAGGATCAGCGGACAGACAGTACATTAGGATCAGCGGACAGACAGTACATTAGGATCAGCGGACAGACAGTACATTTGGATCATCGGACAGGCAGTACATTAGGATCAGTGGACAGGCAGTACATTAGGATCAGCGGACAGGCAGTACATTAGGATCAGCGGACAGACAGTACATTAGGATCAACGGAAGGCAGTACATTAGAATCAGCGGACAGGCAGTACATTAGGATCAGCGGACAGACAGTACATTAGGATCAACGGAAGGCAGTACATTAGAATCAGCGGACAGGCAGTACATTAGGATCAGCGGACAGACAGTACATTAGGATCAGAGTTTTACCTTCCCCTATTATTTTCTTCCTTTTCAACATCTCACTCTGAAAAAAACTTCCAAGATGTGTTGGACCCAGAACCAGTATGCTGTGGTTGAGAGGTACAGTAGACAGACAAGTGGCAACGTGGGAGGAACGGGATTCAAAAACAATATTTCCCTCTGATTATTACGGTACGCAGATTTGGATGATGTTCAGAGTGGGATCAGATTAAATGAGGATATTACTGTCTCCTGGAATGTACAAATCTCTCTGAAACCTGAAGAGACCAGTAGAAGAAAGGATAAATAGAAAGTTAAGTGCCAGCCAATCTGTACTCTGGAGCAGACAGACAGTTTCCCACAGCAGGAGAGGAGTTCTCCCAAAAAGGCCATGCTGAGTCAGTGTTTGGACTGAGCTGGGCATAGCTGTGTGGCATAGCTGTGTGGCATAGCTGTGTGTGTGTGTGTGTGTGTGTGTGTGTGTGTGTGTGTGTGTGTGTGTGTGTGTGTGTGTGTGTGTGTGCGTGTGTGTGTGTGTGTGTGTGTGTGTGCGTGTGTGTGCGTGCGTGCGTGTTTTGCCAGTCTCAGTCCACACTGGTAGGCTGCCAGAAAGGATTTACTCTACCGCCCAGACAGACTCATCCCACTACTGACTCCAGACAGACTCAGTCCACTACTGACTCCAGACAGACTCAGCCCACTACCACCCAGACAGACTCATCCCACTAATCTCACTACTGACTCCAGACAGACTCAGACTCCAGACAGACTCAGTCCACTACTGACTCCAGACAGACTCAGCCCACTACCACCCAGACAGACTCATCCCACTACTGACTCCAGACAGACTCAGTCCACTACTGACTCCAGACAGACTCAGCCCACTACTGACTTCAAACAGACTCAGCCCACTACTGACTCCAGACAGACTCAGCCCACTACTGACTCCAGACAGACTCAGCCCACTACTGACTTCAAACAGACTCAGCCCACTACTGACTCCAGACAGACTCATCCTACTACTGACTCCAGACAGACTCAGTCCATGACTGACTCCAGTCAGACTCAGCCCACTACTGACTAAAGACAGACTCAGCCCACTACTGACTCCAGTCAGACAGCCCACTACTGACTCCAGTCAGACTCAGCCCACTACTGACTAAAGACAGACTCAGTCCACTACTGACTCCAGACAGACTCAGCCCACTACTTACTCCAGTCAGACAGCCCACTACTGACTCCAGTCAGACAGCCCACTACTGACTCTAGTCACATAGCCCACTACTGACTCCAGTCACATAGCCCACTACTGACTCCAGTCACATAGCCCACTACTGACTCCAGACAGACAGCCCACTACTGACTCCAGACAGACTCAGCCCACTGCTGACTCCAGACAGACTCAGCCCACTACTGACTCCAGACTGATTCAGCCCACTACTGACTCCAGACTGATTCAGCCCATTACTGACTCCAGATAGACTCAGCCCACTACTGACTCCAGACAGACTCAGCCCACTGCTGACTCCAGACAGACTCAGCCCACTACTGATTCCAGACTGATTCAGCCCATTACTGACTCCAGACAGACTCAGCCCACTACTGACTCCAGACAGACTCAGCCCATTACTGACTCCAGACTGATTCAGCCCATTACTGACTCGAGACAGACTCAGCCCACTACTGACTCCAGACAGACTCAGCCCACTACTGACTCCAGTCAGACAGCCCACTACTGACTCTAGTCACTTAGCCCACTACTGACTCCAGTCACATAGCCCACTACTGACTCCAGTCACATAGCCCACTACTGATTCCAGACAGACAGCCCACTACTGACTCCAGACAGACTCAGCCCACTGCTGACTCCAGACAGACTCAGCCCACTACTGATTCCAGACTGATTCAGCCCATTACTGACTCCAGACAGACTCAGCCCACTACTGACTCCAGACAGACTCAGCCCATTACTGACTCCAGACTGATTCAGCCCATTACTGACTCGAGACAGACTCAGCCCACTACTGACTCCAGACAGACTCAGCCCACTACTGACTCCAGACTGATTCAGCCCACTACTGACTCCAGACAGACTCAGCCCACTACTGACTCCAGACAGACTCAGCCCACTACTGACTCCAGACAGACTCAGCCCACTACTGACTCCAGACAGACTCAGCCCACTACTGACTCCAGACAGACTCAGCCCACTACTGACTCCAGACTGATTTAGCCTACTACTTACTCCAGACAGACTCAGCCCATTACTGACACCAGTCAAAATGTTTACCCATACTATTTACCCATGTACAGTTAGAAGTCCTGTATTGGTGTTTGATATTACATTGTTGTCTACTGTACAGTACAGAAAATACTGTATTAATGAGAGGTTGAGTTATACTGAGGAAGAGTATAATGTATACAATCTCACAGCTTTGTGCAGGTGCAGGATACACAGATATCGGCAACTGACAAACAGGTCATTAAAAACAGCTAAAACGCTATATTTAGAGCACTACTATAAACAGGCATGAGATAGACAGTAATACTGTAATCTATCCCACCCCCCTCTCTGTCGCTCTCTCTCTCATGTTCTCTCTCTCTTCCCCTCACTCTCATTCTCTCTGTCGCTCTCTCTGTCACGTTCTCTCTCTCTTCCCCTCACTCCCACCCCTCTCTCTCTCTGTCGCTCTCTCTCTCTCTCTCACACATTCTCTCTCTCTTCCCCTCACTCTCACTTTCTCACAAACTTTCTCTCTCTATCTCCTCCTCTCTCTCTCTCTCTCTCTCTCTCTATTTCTCTCTCCCTCTCTCTTCCTCTCACGGTCTCTCTATTTCTCTCTCATCCTTGCTCTCGCTCTGTGTGCAGGCGTCTGGACTCTAACACTCTGAACTGTGACTGTGAGCTGCTGTGGCTGGCTGACCTGTTGAAGCAGTATGCTGAGTCAGGCAACGCCCAGGCTGCTGCCACCTGTGACTACCCCAGACGGCTGCAGGGGCGATCTGTGGCCACACTCACCGCTGAGGAGCTCAACTGTGGTGAGGACACACACACACAGGCGCAGGTGCTTACACACACACACACACACACACACATTACGCACACAACACACATGCACGCACACACTCATGCTCACTTAGTAGGTTGGCATTTGTCATGAATCTTGTTCTGGAGGCAGCTCTGCAGATTAGTTACCAAGCTGCCACAGCCACAAAGTCACATCAATCTGATTTTAACCTTAACCTTAACCCTAACCTTAACTCCGCTGTTAACCCTATTGCCTGAACTCAACCTTAAATTAAGACCAAAAAGCCAATTTTTGTTCTCATTAATTTTTACGATATAGCCAATTTTGACTTTGCAGCGGACCTATCTATCAGAAATTGCACAGTTCTGCCTCTAGGGTTAGATTCATGACAATAAACGTCAACCTGCGCTCACTTAGTGCAGACTATTTTAACTGTGGCAAAAACAGTGGCTCACACTCCGAGGCCTGTGTAAACACACATATACCTTCTTTCACATACCATCCACTTCACTGAAACCCCAACTCACTAGCCACATAAAGCCTTACCTGTCCCTTTAGCTGTTGACGGGGTTTCTCCAGGTGGGTCCCTGCTGTCTGTCTGTCTGTCTCTGTTTCTGTCTGTCGCTCTCTCTCTCCATCTTTCTGTCTGTCTGTGTCCTGTCTGCATTGTCTCTACTGGGGATGGTCTGTGTTCTCCAGCCAGCTGTTGTTTCACCACGGCCCCAGCAGATGTGGTCCTGGGCTGGGTAGCATGCCACTGCTCTGCCACTGCTCTGAGCCCCAGAACCCAGCCTGCCTCCTGCAGCCAGCAAATAAAAAATGTATTTGTCACGTGCGCTGAAACAGGTGTAGACTTTATCGTGAAATGCTTACTTACAAGCCCTTTCACAACAATGCGGAGTAAAAAAATAATAAAAATAAAAATAATAACACATAATAAAAATACACAAGAATTAAGTATCTGCTTAACCCATCAGGACTGTGTCCTGGGTGTGTGTGATGGATGGACGGGTGGAGTGGAGATTGGATCAAGCACCTGTCTGACTGTATGGGTTTGGGAAGAGGTGGGTGAACTGAGAAAGTGATTTGAGTATGTGAGGCACAGGAGGTTGGTGGCACGCTAATTGGGGAGGACGGGCTCGTGGTAATGGCTGGAGCGGAATAGGTGGAATGGTATCAAATACATCAAACACTACTTAGAGGAGGAAGGGGAGGACCATCCTCCTTAGTGAATTTCATAAAAGTAAAAATAGTGAAACATTAAAAAAGTTATCCTTTTTAGATAAAACTGTACAAAATGTATTCACATGTCACCAAAATAATTGATTAAAACACACTATTTTGCAAAGAAGATCTACAGTAGCCTCCACAGCATTCTGTAGGATAACACCATGGTGTAGCCGGAGGACAGCTGACTTCCGTCCTCCTCTGGGTACATTGACTTCAATACAAAACCTAGGAGGCTATTGGTTCTTACCCCCTTCCATAGCCTTACACAGTAATTATGACAACTTCCGGAAGGACAGCTATATATATTTAGTTTTTTATCACTTTCACTTACTTAGATAGCAAATGTAGCTAGCTAGTTTAGCCCACTCAAACTCTCAGCTCAAACAGAAGGATGCTATGTTAGCTAGCTGGCTAAGACTATCCAACACTGGAACTCTTCCATGTCAAGGTAAGCTTTTGGTTTTTTTAATTTATTGCCACCGGTGCCCGCTGGTGTAACTGCTAAACTGCTTACTATGCTGTACTGCATGATTGTAGTGGGTTTACTAATGTGTTAGTTATATTAGCCAGCAGCATATCACCCTGCATCCCACTGCTGACTTTCTTCTGAAGCTAAGCAGCGTTGGTACTGGTCAGTCCCTCAATGGGAGACCAGGTGTTGCTGGAAGTGGTGTAGTAAGGACAATAGGAGGCACTTTTTCCTCTGGTCTAACACAATCTCCCAGGGCAGTGATTGGGGACATTGCCCTTGGTAGGGTGCTGTCTGTTAAATGGGTGTCCTGACTCTCTGTGGTCACTCAAGATCCCATGGCACTTACTAGAAGAGTAGGGGTGTTAACCCTGGTGTCCTGGCTAAATTCCCAATCTGACCATCACCACCTAATCATCCCCAGCTTCCAATTGGCTCATTCATCCCCCTCCCCTGTAACTATTCCTCAGGTTGTTGCTGTAAATGAGAATGTGTTCTCAGACAACTTACCTGAAAAAATAAGGGTAAAATTATAGTTGATGATGTTACTTTAGCTAATATGGTGACAATGATCTAGGCTGTTTTTTTTCTCGCATGGTCACAGATAGCTAATGTGTTGTGTATTGAAGTCTACAAGCAAAAGGAAAAGGTGAGCGGAGGAGAGCTCATAGATGTGAGAAGGAATACAACAAGCTGTTTATACACTACTGTTCAAAAGTTTGTGGTCACTTAAAAATGCTCTTGTTTTTTCCACGTTGTGTTAGCTAATCCAAGTTTATCGTTTTAAAACGCTAATTGATCATTAGAAAACCCTTTTGAAATTATGTTAGCACAGCTGAAAACTGTTGTGCTAATTAAAGAAGAAATAAAACAAACTGGCCTTCTTTAGACTAGTTGAGTATGTGGAGCATCAGCATTTGTGGGTTCGATTACAGGCTCAAAATGGCCAGAAACAAAGACCTTTCTTATGAAACTCGTCAGTCTATTCTTGTTCTAAGAAATGAAGGCTATTCCATGCGAGAAATTGCCAAGAAACTGACGATCTCATACAACGCTGTGTACTACTCCCTTCTCAAAACAGTGCAAACTGGCGCTAACCAGAATAGAAAGAGGAGTGGGAGGCCATGGTGCACAACTGAGCAAGAGGACAAGTACATTAGAGTGTCTAGTTTGAGAAACAGACGCCTCACAAGTCCTCAACTGGCAGCTTCATTAAATACTACTCACAAAACACCAGTCTCAACATCAACAGTGAAGAGGCGACTCCGGAATGCTGGCCTTCTAGGCAGAGTTGCAAAGAAAAAGCCTTACCTCAGACTGGCCAATAAAAAGAAAAGATTAAGATGGGCAAAAGGACACAGACACTGGACAGAGGCCAGTGTCTCTGCCTAGAAAGGAACTCTGCCTAGTAAGATGGCGCCGGAGCAGAAGGCAGACATTTTACGTGCCCCCAACCAATTGTTTTTTTGTTTGTTTATCTGCGTTGTTTAAAAAATATTTTTACTCTTTTTGTACATAATGTTGCCGCTACTGTCTCTTATGACCGAAAATAACTTCTAGACATAAGGACTGCGATTACTCGCCACAGACTAGCAGAATCCTTTTTCGTCTTTCATGACTCTGACAAAACCGAGGCGGAGGATATACGGCTCCCTCGGGAACAGGCCCCATCCCCAGTGATCTGTGTAAAGAGGAGGCGGAGAAAGAGAGGCCGGAGAGCGGGCTGCCTTCTGAGAAGTCGGATGCGATCGAATAAACCCCCACTTCCCTCAATTCTGCTTGCAAACATGCAATCTTTGGACAATAAAATGGACGAGTTACTGGCAAGATTAAACTACCAACGGGACATTAAAAACTGTAACATCGGGACATTAAAAATGAGACATTAAAAACTGTAACGTTGTTCAGCCACAGAGTCTTGGCTGAAGACGACAATATCACCATACAGCTGGCTGGTTATACAATGTACCGGCAGGATAGAACAGCGGCGTCTGGTAAGACAAGGGGCGGTGGTCAATGTATTTTTGTAAACAACAGCTGGTGCATGATATCTAAGGAAGTCTCAAGCTATTGCTCGCCTGAGGTAGAGTTTCTCATAATAAGGTGCAGACAACACTACCTACCGAGAGAGTTTTCATCTATATTCTTTGTAGCTGTTTACATAGCACCACAGTCAGAGGCTGGCACTAAGATAGAATTGAATGAGCTGTATTCCGCCATAAGCGGAATAAGAAAACACTCACCAAGAGGCGGCGCTCTTAGTAGCCGGGGACTTTAATGCAGGGAAACTTAAATCAGTTTTACCAAATTTCTATCACCATGTTAAATGTGCAACCAGAGGGAAAATAATTCTGGACCACCTATACTCCACACACAGATATGAATACAAAGCTCTCCCTCGCCCTCCATTTGGCAAATCTTACCATAATTCCATAATTCCTCCTGATTCCTGCTTACAAGCTAAAATTAAAGCAGGAAGCACTCGTGACTAGAGCAATAAAAAAGTGTTCAGATGAAGCTGATGCTAAGTCACAGGACTGTTTTGCTAGCACAGACTGGAATATGTTCCGGGATTCCTCCAATGGCATTGAGGAGTACACCACATCTGTTGTTGGCTTCATCAATAAGTGCATCGATGACGTCATCCCCACAGTGACCATACCTACATACCCCAACCAGAAGCCATGGACTACAGGCAGCATCTGCACTGAGCTAAAGGCTAGAGCTGCCGTTTTCAAGGAGCGGGACTCTAACCCGGAATCTTATAAGAAATCCTGCTATGCCCTCCGACGAACCATCAAACAGGCAAAGCATCAATACAGGGCTAAGATCGAGTCTGACGCTCGTCGAATGTAGCAGGGCCTGCAAACCATTACAGACTACAAAGGGAAGCACAGCCGAGAGCTGCCCAGTGACACGAGCCTACCGGACGAGCTAAACTACTTCTATGCTCGCTTCGACGCAAGCAACACTGAAACATGCATGAGAGCACCAGCTGTACCGGAAGACTGTGTGATCGTGCTCTCCACAGCCAATGTGAGTAAGACCTTTAGACAGGTCAACATTCACAAGGCTGCAGTGCCAGACGGATTACCAGGACGTGTACTGCGAGCATGTGCTGACCAATTGGCAAGTATCTTCACTGACATTTTCAACCTCTCTCTGTCCGAGTCTGTAATACCAACATGTTTTAACTTCTTGCGGATCAGTGGGACGCCATTTCGACAACTTCCGGTGAAATTGCAGAGCGCCAAATTTAAATTAAATTACTATAAATATTAAACTTTCATGAAATCACAAGTGCAATACATCAACATAAATTATAAAAGTGCCAGCCATTGAAATCAGTGGTAGGATGAAATATTATTTTTTTGGGATGGTTTGTCCTCAGGGTTTCGCCTGCCATTTCAGTTCTGTTATACTCACAGACATTATTCTAACAGTTTTAGAAACTTTAGAGTGTTTTCTATCCAAATCAACCAATTGATTTGCATATGCATATCTTAGCTTCTGGGCCTGAGTAGAAGGCAGTTTACTTTGGGCACACTTTTCATCCGGACGTCAAAATACTGCCCCCTATCCCAAAGAAGTTAAGCAGACCACCATAGTGCCTGTGCCCAAGAACACTAAGGTAATGATTGTGGTCTAAAGGAAAAAGAGAATCGAGCACGCCCCCATTCTCATTGATGGGGCTGCAGTGGAGCAGGTTGAGAGCTTCAAGTTCCTTGGTGTCCACATCACCAACAAACTATCATGGTCCAAACACACCAAGACAGTCATGAAGAGGGAACAACAAAACCTATTCCCCCTCAGGATATTGAAAACATTTGGCATGTGTCCTCAGATCCTCAAAAGGTTCTACAGCTGCACCATCGAGAGCATCCTGACTGGGTGCATCACTGCCTGGTATGACAAGTGCTCAGCCTCCGACCGTAAGGCGCTACAGAGGGTAGTGCGAACGGCCCAGTACATCACTGGTGCCAAGCTTCCTGCCATCCAGGACCTCTATACCAGGCGGTGTAAGAGGAAGGCCCTAAAAAATGGTCAAACACTCCAACTACCTTAGTTATGGACTGTTCTCTCTGCTACCGCATGGCAAGCAGTACCGGAGAGCAAAGTCTAGGTCCAAGAGGCTTCTAAACAGCTTCTAACCCCAAGCCATAAGACTCCTGAACATCTAGTCAAATGGCTACCTAGACTATTTGTGTTGCCCCCCCCACCCCCTCTCCACACCACTGCCACTCTCTGTTGTCATCTATGCATAGTCACTTTAATTAACCTACATGATCATACTACCTCAACTACCCGGTGCCCCCACACATTGACTCTGTTCTGGCACCCCCCTGTATATATAGTTATTTTTTACTGCTGCTCTTTAATTACTTGTTACTTTTATCTCTTATTCTTATCCGTATTTTTTGAAACTGCATTGTTGGTTAGGGGCTCGTAAGTAAGCATTTCACTGTAAGGTCAACACCTGTTGTATTTAGCGCATGTGACTAATAACATTTTGATTTGATTAGAAGGCCAGCATCCCAGAGTCACCTCTTCACTGTTGAGACTGGTATTTTGCGGGTACTATTTAATGAAGCTGCCACAGCTCACAGCTACAAAAGTCATTTACAACATTAACAATGTCTACACTGTATTTCTGATCAATTTAATGTTATTTTAATGGACAATAAATGTGCTTTTCTTTAAAAAACAAGGATACTTCTAAGTGACCCTAAACTTTTAAACGGTAGTGTATGTGGCTATGAAAGTGAGCTGTTTGCGTGTGATCAGGGTTGTATTCATTCTGCCGATTCTGTTGAAAAATGTTTCTTAAACCGAAGCAAACGGAACAAAACGGGGATAAACATACCTGAATTTGTCCAATAGAAACTCTTGTTTGCAACTGTTGGACTAATGATTACACCCTAGTGCAGCTAGATGAAGCCAAGAATGTACAATTCTGTTTTGAATGTGTCACTGTCTGTCCATGTGTCACCTGTCTGTCAACTCAAATCTTTCTCCCAACCAGTTTGCACCTACGTTGTAAACTTTCATTCATAGGCTAGGTTGTAGCAACCTCATGATGGGTATAGGGAAAAATGTAGTAGCCTAAACCTATTGATTTTACATTGAGCTGGGTGAATGGAATATGAATGACAGTCATCCAATATGCTGTAATAGAAATAAGGCCATGCTCATAAAATAAATAATCGTGCTCCCTCATCTTAAACGGCACCGGCCGCCACTTCGTTCCAGACATTATTATGAGCTGTCTTCCCCTCAGAAGCCTCCACTGATGTGAGGGATGGATGGGTGAGGCTGGCAGAATGAAATAATGAACCCTATAAAACCCTCCTCCCCTCCCTCTCTCCCTTCCCTCTTCTCCCCTTCTCTCCTTCTCCTCTCCCCTGCTCTCCTTCTCTGCCTTCCTCTCCCCTCTTCATTCATCCTCTCCTTTCCCTCCCCTCTCTGCTCCTCTCTGCTGTAAACAATGGAACAAGCAGCTGTCAAAACAACAGGGCCTGTGGTTAAGTGCCACCTCCCTGCTGGCCTGGCTACCCACTCTCTTTCCTGTCCCTTCTCTGACCTGGGCCTATGAAGGAGACAGGACCCAGGGCTGGGTTGCCATGTTTGGAGTTAAGGAAAACGAACAGTGTAATTAGTGCCCAGTGCTGATGTGGTCTTATGTGGTATAGTGGTGGGGGTGAGAAAGACACAGTCTGAGGTTACTGCTTCCCATCGGTCTGGTTGGAGCTGCTGGTTGGCCTGCTACGCTGGTTGGTGGTGGAGGACCTGGAAGGCCCAGAGCAGACAGATTTATGTCTTGGCCTGTCCCATGTGCATGATGTGTGCATTAGGAGAGAGCGAAGAGATGCTGGACTGGAGGGCCTACTCTATGCTGTCTATTAAATGTGTCTGTCACATGTAGACAAATGGGCGTGTGTGTGCATGCGTGTGTGTGTGTGTGTGTGTGTGTGTGTGTGTGTGTGTGTGTGTGTCTGTGTGTGTGTGTGTGTGTGTGTGTGTGTGTGTGTGTGTGTTTGGATGGATGGAGTGAGACTGGCACCTAAAAGTGCCAGTCTGCAAGAGAGGTCAGAATCTCTCAGGAGGCAGCAGGCTGAAGTTCACCACCACCACCACGCTCCAGCACTCACAGGAACACTGCCTGCCTTATTCCTGGAGCAGTTGAACTATTTCCTCACAGGGACACTGCCTGCCTTATTCCTGGTGCAGTTGAACTATTTCCTCACAGGGACACTGCCTGCCTTATTCCTGGAGCAGTTGAACTATTTCCTCACAGGGACACTGCCTGCCTTATTCCTGGAGCAGTTAAACTATTTCCTCACAGGGACACTGCATGCCTTATTCCTGGAGTAGTTGAACTATTTCCTCACAGGGACACTGCCTGCCTTATTCCTGGAGCACTTGAACTATTTCCTCACAGGGACACTACCTGCCTTATTCCTGGAGCAGCTGAACTATTTCCTCACAGGGACGCTGCCTGCCTTATTCCTGGAGCAGCTGAACTATTTCCTCACAGGGACGCTGCCTGCCTTATTCCTGGAGCAGCTGAACTATTTCCTCACAGGGACGCTGCCTGCCTTATTCCTGGAGCAGTCAAACTATTTCCTCACAGGAGTTGATTGGTGTGTGTGGGTGTGTACACACACCCTTGTTTCCATCCCTGTTCCTAACCAGAGAGGCCCCTTCACCAGGCCCCTTATAATACATAATTAAGCAATTAGGCCCAAGGAGGTGTGGTATATGGCCAATATATGTTCTTAAGTATGATTCAATGTGGAGTGCCTGGACACAGCCGCGATATATTGGCCATATACCACAAACCCCAGAGGTGCCTTATTGCTATTATAAACTGGTTACCAGTGTAATTAGAACAGTAAAACATATTTTTTTGTTACAGTCTGAAATACCTCGGCTTTCAGACAATCAGCATTCAGGGTTCAAACCAGGTATGACAAAACATGTATTTTTACTGTTCTAATTACTTTGATAACCAATTTATAATAGCAATAAGGCACCTCGGGGGGTTGTGGTATATGGCCAATATACCACGGCTAAGGGCTGTATCCAGTTCACTCTGCGTTGTGTCGTGCTTAACAACAGTCCTTGGTCGTGGTATATTGGCCATATACCACACCTCCTCAATGCCTTATTGCTTAAATAATATATGCCATTTAGCAGAGGCTTTTATCCAAAGCAACTTACAGTCATGCGTGCACACATTCCACGTATGGGTGGTCCCTGGAAATGAACTCACTACTCCGGCACTATGCTCTACCAACTGAGCTACAAAGGACCCTTCACCAAGCCCCCTCACCAAGCCCCTTCACCAAGCCCCTTCACCAAGCCCCCTCACCAGGCCCCCTCACCAAGCCCCCTCACCAGGCCCCCACACCAGGCCCCTTCACCAAGCCCCTTCACCAGGCCCCCTCACCAAGCCCCCTCACCAAGCCCCCTCACCAGTCTCCCACACCAAACCCCCTCACCAGGCTCCCACACCAAACCCCCTCACCAAGCCCCTTCACCAGGCCCCCTCACAGGCCCCCTCACCAAGCCCCCTCACCAGGCCCCCTCACCAGGCCCCCTCACCAAGCCCCTTCACCGGGCCCCCTCACAGGCCCCCTCACCAAGCCCCCTCACCAAGCCCCCTCACCAAACCCTCTCACCAGGCTCCCACACCAAACCCCCTCACCAGGCCCCCACACCAAACCCCCGCACCAGGCTTCTCTACAAACCATTACTCTAGCCTAGTTATATCAGTGTCCTTTCTACAGACCATTACTCTGGCCTAGTTATATCAGTGTCCTTTCTACAGACCATTACACTGGCCTAGTTATATCAGTGTCCTTTCTACAGACCATTACACTGGCCTAGTTATATCAGACTGTCTGCTCTACAGACCATTACTCTGGCCTAGTTATATCAGTGTCCTTTCTACAGACCATTACACTGGCCTAGTTATATCAGACTGTCTGCTCTACAGACCATTACTCTGGCCTAGTTATATCAGTGTCTTCTCTACAGACCATTACTCTGGCCTAGTTATATCAGTGTCTTCTCTACAGACCATTACTCTGGCCTAGTTATATCAGTGTCCTTTCTACAGACCATTACTCTGGCCTAGTTATATCAGTGTCTTCTCTACAGACCATTACTCTGGCCTAGTTATATCAGTGTCCTCTCTACAAACCATTACTATGGCCGAGTTATATCAGACTGTCTGCTCTACAAACCATTACTCTGGCCTAGTTATATCAGTGTCCTCTCTACAGACCATTACTCTGGCCCTAGTTATATCAGACTGTCTGCTCTACAAACCATTACTCTGGCCTAGTTATATCAGACTAACAGAGACATGACTCTTGTCCTGAAGGAAATGGTCCTGTATTTATGTGGCTGGTTGCTTTATTGTGTTCTCTTAAACCTGTCTTTATCCCATCCTCCACTCATCCTCCTCCCTCTCTCCTGTGCAGAGTTGCCCAGGATCACATCAGAGCCCCAGGATGTTGACGTGACGTCAGGGAACACGGTGTACTTCACCTGCAGGGCCGAGGGAAACCCCAAACCACAGATCATCTGGCTTATGAACAAGTAAGGCCCGCTCTCCAATGGTGACATCAACGTTGAAACAATGTGTCCTAACTACTTTTTCCTACATTTAACATTTAGCCATTTAGTCAATTAGCAGACGCTCTAATCCAGAGAGATTTACAGGAGCAAGTATGGTTAAGTGCCTTGCTCAAGGGTACATCGACGGATTTTTCAACTAGTCAGCTCGGGGATTCGAACCAGCAACCATTTGGTTACTGGTCCAACACTCTTAACTGCTAGGCTACCTGCTGCCACATATAAACATACTGTATGTATGCGATTATGTAATGTTATTTATGTATGTGTATATTTCCTCAGTAATGCCCTGAACATGCATGATGACTCACGTCTGAACCTGCTGGAGGACGGGACTCTAATGATCCAGGACACGCGGGAGACGGACCAGGGAGTGTACCAGTGCATGGCCAAGAACGTAGCTGGAGAGGTCAAAACCTCTCAGGTCACACTCAGATACTTCGGAGCCCCCTGTGAGTGGTCCCTCATATTATGTAATACATTTTTGAATATTTTTCATGGGTTTGAGTATATAGTTCATGGGCTATATAATGTAAGTCCTTCTCTACAATGACAGTGAAGTGGTTACTTATGCTCTTGTACAGTTAACAAGGTACTGTATATCTGTGATCTCTTGCTCCCTCTCATTATTTCCTCCACACTTGGCCCGATGCTGTGGTTCTGTGTAGGGCCAGATAATATTTTTCTGTGTAGGGCCAGATGATATGGTTCTGTGTAGGTCCGGATGATATGGTTCTGTGTAGGGCTGGATTATATGGTTCTGTTTCAGGGCCAGATGATAAGGTTCTGTTTAGGGCCAAATTATATGGTTCTGTGTAGGCCCAGATGATATGGTTCTGTGTAGGGCCAGATGATATGGTTCTGTGTAGGGCCGGATGATATGGTTCTGTGTAATGTCAGATGATATGGTGCTGTGTAATGTCAGATGATATGGTGCTGTGTAGGGCGTGGGGCCAAATGATATGGTTCTGTGTAGGCCCAGATGATATGGTTCTGTGTAGGGCCAGATGATATGGTTCTGTTTAGGGCCAGATGATATGGTTCTGTGTAGGGCGTGGGGCCATATTATATGGTTCTGTGTAGAGCCAGATTATATGATTATGTGTAGGGCCAGATGATATGGTTCTGTGTAGGGCGTGGGGCCATATTATATGGTTCTGTGTAGAGCCAGATTATATGATTATGTGTAGGGCCAGATGATATGGTTCTGTGTAGGGCCAAATTATATGGTTCTGTGTAGGGCCAGATGATATGAATCTGTGAAGGGACAGATTATATGATTCTGTGTAGGGCCAGATGGTATGGTTCTGTGTAGAGCCAGATGATATGATTCTGTGTAGGGCCAGATGATATGGTTCTGTGTAGGGCCAGATGATATGGTTCTGTGTAGAGCCAGATTATATGATTCTGTGTAGGGCCAGATGATATGGTTCTGTGTATTATCCTGGTCAGATCAAGTGGGCTGGAACAACTCAAGGCCTTATGTGGGAAAGAATAGGCTTCTTTAGTTTCCACCCATGTTATCACTTAGATACTTTGTCTCAATCTTCCTCTGTCTCTCCTTCTCTATCTCATCCCCTACCTTCCTCCCCCAGCGCGGCCCAGTTTTGTGATCCAGCCCCAGAATACAGAGGTGTTGGTGGGGGAGAGTATCACCCTGGAGTGTAGCGCTACAGGCCAGCCCCAGCCCCGGGTCTCCTGGACCAAGGGGGACCGCACGCCCCTGCCTACCGATGCCCGTATCAACACCACCCCGTCTGGGGGGCTGTTCATCCAGAACGTGGTGCAGGCAGACGGGGGGCAGTACACCTGCTTCGCCTCCAACAACCTGGACACCATCCACGCTACCGCTCACATCATTGTACAGGGTGAATGGCACTGTAGTCAGTATTTAGAGAGAGGCAGTTGCAAACATCTTGTTTGTAATCTTCTGTAGTTTCTTGACTTTGCATGGACAATGGACAAACATGGACCAATATATTAAGCAATGATGCACAGTATAATTTGCTTTCAATGAAAAACCATATGTGTAAATGGTATTTTAATGGTACATATGTTTGAGTCTGCTAAGAATTGTCAGGTTAGCGTTTTTTGACATGAATCTTGTTCTCGAGGCAGCTTTGCAGACTGGTCACTAGCTAGCACAGCCACAAAGTAATAAAATCTGCTTTTAAACCTAACCCTAACCTTAACCCTACCCTTAACCACACTACTAACCATAATGCCTAAACCTAACCTTAAATTAAGACTAAAAAGCACTTTTTTGTTTTCATAAATCTTTCCAATATAGTCCATTTTGACTTTGCTGCGGCCCTATCTAAGGGGAAATCGGTTCAGTTCTGCCTCCAGGACAAGACTTATGACAATAAATGTCAACCTGCTAAGAATTGCCCATATGTATACAACACACTGTTGAGAGAACATGATTTAACTTGTTGTTGTGCCTAACTCTCCTGCGGTTCCTGTTCCCCAGCGACCCCCCAGTTCACACTGACCCCCCAGGACCAGTCAGTGTTGGAGGGTCACACGGTGGACTTCACCTGTGAGGCCAGCGGTTACCCCCAGCCCGTTATTGCCTGGACGCGGGGGGGCAGCCCCCTGCCCCAGGACCGCCGCCACCTGGTCCTCTCTACGGGTACGCTGAGGATCGCCCGCGTGGCGCCCCACGATGAGGGCCAGTATGAGTGCCAGGCCGTCAGCCCGCTGGGCACGGTGCGCGCCACCGTACAGCTTCACATCCAGCAGAGAGGTGAGACGGATCTCTACTCTATAGCCTAGCAGGATCCAGATGTTATGCCTGATGTATGAATATGGTATTCATCTGCATGCTGTTATGATTGACGTATGAATTCAAATGTTGTGTCTAGAGTAGTAATTATAGTACATTTTGTTTTAAGCACTTTTCGAAACATTCAAGGACACCTTGTCAATGTTGACCATTTTTAGAGAACGCCATCTGTGACGAGATAATTATACTGCATCATTGTGTAGGCTAGAAGGAAAAACATTTCAATGTGTTATTTTAAAGGCCTCTCCAAGCACTCCTAGGCTTTTTAAAAAGAGGGGAGTGGAGGGTAGTACAGATTGAGAGAGTGGGAGTGACAGTACACAACGTCTTGGGCTAATTTGTCGTTTACACTAGACTGCCTGCAATCAGAGAAATAATAATACAATAATATATGCCATTTAGCAGAGGCTTTTATCCAAAGCAACTTAGTCATGCGTGCACACATTCCACGTATGGGTGGTCCCCCTCTCTCTCTCTCTCTCTCTCTCTCTCTCTCTCTCTCTCTCTCTCTCTCTGTGTCTCTGTCTCTCTGTCTCTGTCTCTCTGTCTCTGTCTCTGTCTCTCAGAAATGAAAGGCTTGTAGTTGTAAGTAGAATGTTGAGCAGAGCGGGGCAGGAAAGCATGGCATTCTGTAATCCCAGATGACATCATGTTTTCCATGTAGTAATGGCTGTTAACATGCAGTACATGATACATAATGGCCTACAACACTGTAAACCCTGTACACACAACCCTGAGCAACACTTAAACAAAATGAGACTTTCAGCGAGTAAAAGAGCGAGAGAGAGACACGCAAACAGAGACAGACAGACAGACAGACAGACAGACAGACAGACAGACAGACAGACAGACAGACAGACAGACAGACAGACAGACAGACAGACAGACAGACAGACAAAGAGACACACTGTACGTGGCCAGGGAACATTACATTGAGATACATGTTTTTTAGCCTGACAGCGTTAGATCATAGGGTGTGTTCAGAGTGTTGTAGTGTTTCCTAGCATTGAGTTTCCTACACTGTTAGAAAAGAAGGTTCCAAAAGGGTTCTTCGGCTATCCCCATAGGAGAACCCTTTTTGGTTCCAGGTAGAACCCTTTTTGGTTCCAGGAAGAATAATTTGGGGTTCCATGTAGAACCCTCTGTGGAAAGGGTTCTACATGAAACCCAGAAGGGTTCTGCCTGGAACCAAAAGGGGTTCTTCAAATGGTTCTCCTATGGGGACAGCCAAAGAACCCTTTTAGGTTCTAGATAGCACCTTTTTTTTCGAAGAGTTTAGTCTACTTTGATATCTTGAGAACAGTTCATCTGCTTTAAACCTCAGGATCCCTCAGGGCTTAGAGGTCCTTCCTGAAACAGGGAAAGTGATCTTCCCATGACTAGGTGGCTGGCTGCATTGGGTTACACACCCACCATTGGGGAATGGGAATTTTTACTGTGAAGAGGAAAAAGCACCTCCCCAGCTGTGTGTGAGAGAGGAGTGTACCCCTCGTCTAATCACAGGGACACACTGAGTCTCCTCTGGTTTTGACTGGATAGACATTTACATTTTTTACATTTTAGTCATTTAGCAGACGCTCTTATCCAGAGCGACTTACAGTAGTGAATGCTGTACTGGTCCCCCATGGGAATCAAACCCACAACCCTGGCGTTGCAAACACCATGCTCTACCAACTGAGCCACACGTGACCATAGGATAGGACAGTAAATGAGTGTTGACCTTTGAGTGCTGTGTGTGAATGAAAAACTTCAACTAGTCCCTGTTAATGTAATAAGAGAGATTTAAGAGGACATGGAACTTAAACATGAAGAGAGAGAGGGTATGGGCGTGTGCGTGTGCGTGTGTGTGTGTGTGTGTGCGTCCCAGCAATAGATAAGTATTAGTGTCTGTTTTGACATGCTGAGAACATTTGGATGACAAAGTGTCTTTACTGCATTGGGATTGATTGCACTGCACTGTGAGCTGCTGCGAGCGTTGATGTAATCATTAACACATGTTTTTCAATCATCAGTAACGCCTGTTTTCACAAATGCTCCAAGGGACGTGACTGTGGAGTCTGGCACGGACGTCCAGATTCCCTGCAGAGCTCAGGGACAGCCCGAGCCTGTCCTCACCTGGAGCAAGGTTAGACACCTGTCACCTGGTCACCAACTACTGGTTGCCGTTGTCACGGCCTCCATGGCAACAAGGCTAGCATAGCCAGGCTCTCGCTGAGGACAGGGGATGGGGAAAGGAGGGATGGGGAAAGGAGGGATGGGGAAAGGAAGTCAAGGTCTGCTCAGATCAGGTAATGGCTGTTAGTAACTTTCACAGTATTAGTAGGCTTATATATATGAAAAAAAGTTGTTTTGTACAGCCTAGAATATCACAGCCTATTGTGAAACATAGCCATGTAACCCAAGCTGATTTTATAGTCTCCATATATCCCAACCTGGTCAGGCATTTTTTACATTTTGGGTAATTTAGCTTACAGTTAGTGAATTAATCTTAAAATAGCTAGGTGGGACAACCACATATCACAGTCATAGGAAGTTAATTTTTCCTCAGGAAAGTAGCTGTCAGCAAAGTCTAGTAAGGATGGGTGACGGGGAGGGGGGGGGTGACGGGGGGTTCAAGTGCTAGTGTTAGTTCACGAAAGGTATTATATATAATACATGACCAAAAGTATGTGGACACCTGCTCGTCGGACATCTTATTCCAAAATCATGGGCATTAATATGGAGTTGGTCCCCCCTTTGCTGCTATAACAGCCTCCACTCTTCTGGGAAGGATTTCCACTAGATGTTGGAACATTGCTGCGGGGACTTGCTTCCATTCAGCCACAAGAGCATTAGTGAGGTTGGGCACGGATGTTGGGTGATTAGGTATGGCTCGCAGTCTGCGTTCCAATTCATCCAAAATCTGTTCGATGGGGTTGAGGTCAGGGTTATTGTCATGCTGAAACAGGAAAGGGCCTTCCCCAAACTGCTGCCACAAAATTGGAAGCACAGTCGTCTAGAATGTCATTAGTGTCTGTAGCGTTAAGATTTCCCTTCACTGGGACTAAGGGGCCTAGCCCAAACCATGAAAAACAGCCCCAGACCATTATTCCTCCTCCACCAACTTTACAATTGGCACTATGCATTGGGGTAGTGTTCTCCTGGCATCCGCCAAACTTAGATTAGTCCATCGGACTGCCAGATAGTGAAGCGTGATTTATCACTCCAGGGAACGCGTTTCCACTGCTTCAGAGTCCAATGGTGGTGAGCTTTACACCACTCCAGCTGACACTTGGCATTGCGCATGGTGATCTTAGGCTTGTGTGCGGCTGCTCGGCCATGGAAACCCATTTCATGGAGCTCCAGACGAACAGTTCTTGTGCTGACGTTGCTTCCAGAGTCAGTTTGTAACTAGTGAGTGTTGTAACCGAGGACAGACAACTTTTACGCGCTACGCGCTTCAGCACTCGGTGTTCCCATTCTGTTAGCTTGTGTGGCCTACCACTTTGCTGCTGAGCCGCTGTTGCTCCTAGACGTTTCCACTTCACAATAACAGCACTTACAGTTAACCGGGGCAGCTCTAGCAGGGCATAAATTTAACGAACTGACTTGTTGGAAAGGTGGCATCCTATGACGGTGCCACGTTGAAAGACACTGAGCTCTTCAGTACGGCCATTCTACTGCCAATGTTTGTCTATGGAGATTGCATGGCTGTGTGCTCGATTTCTACACCTGTCAGCAATGGGTGTGGCTGAAATAACCGAATCCACTAATTTGAAGGGGTGTCCACATATATTTGTATATATAGTGTATATATATAAATACGTGCTGTGGGATTATTTAAGATACTATTTGAAGGGGTAGGGTTTCAGATGTTTTCAGAAGATGGGCAGGGACTCTGCTGTCCTAGCTTCAGGGGGTAGCTGGTTCCTCCATTGTGGTACCAGGACAGAGAAGAGCTTGGACTGGGCTGAGTGGGAGCTTCCCTCCCATAGGGGTTGGAGAGCCAAGAGACCAGAGGTGGCAGAATGGAGTGATCGGGTTGGGATGTAGGGTTTAAGCAGGCCTGTCAGACCCTACGGCTTTGACTGTGTAACTCAAGGCAGTCACACTAGTCACACTACCCCACACTAGTCCACACCTCCTGACCTTTCAACCCTTGTCTCTCCCGGCAACTCTGCAGGACGGTGTCCAGGTGACGGAAAGTGGGAAGTTCCACATCGCCCCTGAGGGCTTCCTGGAGGTCAAGGACGTGGGTCTAGCCGACGGTGGACGCTACGAGTGTGTCGCCCGCAACCCTATTGGCTACCAGTCCGCTAGCATGGTGCTCACCGTCCTAGGTAAGACACAACTAGAGTATGCTAATCCATGCTAACCCTAATTGTGGAGAACTACAGATATTGCAAGCTTTTGTTCCAGCCCTGCCTTAACACACCTGAATCAGATGTGGTTTTGCTGGGATAGAACCAAAGCCACACCCACTCCTCACCGGACCAAGGCTTTATGATCGCTGTAACACAACTATTGTAACACCATAGGTTGGGCCTACTCCTCAGCTCTAGCCCCAGTGTTGCTTATTTTCCTTGGCCTGCCTGCACGCTGTCTCATAGCCGATGCTAGCTAGCATGCCAACTGTGACCATGTTGGGCTGTTGTTGGACGGGTCTGCAGCCTACACATCAGACACTGAACTTCACTACCAGTCTGCCAGAAATGTGTTCTGTTCCCTCCAATCTGTGTTCTGTTCCCTCCAACAACAAAAAATTGTACAATCACCAGGAATTCATCAAAAAATTAGTTTAATTTAAGAAATCTGTTCCCAAGTATTCTCATGAATACAAAAATAGACATGATCGTGTCTCAATGTAATCAGGAATCTAGTTGCCTACCCCTGATCTAGGTTATAATACTACCTCATGCTGTCTTGAACATGACACAACAGATGACATACCCAGATGACATACCCAGATGACATACCCAGATTCTATTGTTTTATTGTCAGTGTTAGTTGATTTTACGACTGGCTATGAAAGCAGTGCCTATCTGTTTGCAGTGCCTCCAGTAAGTAGACAAGGGGACACCTTTGTGACGTCGTCTATTGAAGAGGCCATCCGCAACGTGGACAGTGCCATCGAATCCACCAGGAGGCATCTGTTTGATGGGTAAGTCAAATGCCCTTTTAGTCAGCGGGTTGGAATCAGGCTTATGAATCTAAGCTTTGATGCATTATAATTTCTGAAACCTATCTTGAGTCATGTTTTGTGTGTAAGCTCTTTGAACTGATGATATGGTTAACAGGAGCATGTTTCCATATGCACTCGCGCACACACACACACACACACACACACACACACACACACACACCACACACACACACACACACACACACACACACACACACACACACACACACACACACACACACACACACACAGCCAGCTAGGGATTTCTAGCTCTGTTGTAATAACATACCCAGATAGTGAACCTGCCTCTGGGCCCCCAGAGCTCAGTGGCTTCACTGGCTTGTGTGTTTGTGTTTGTGCTCTGTAACTGGCACATCCACTAAAGGTCTTCTCACAGCCTGAGGACTTGGATTGCAATGCTTCGTCCGATGTGTCATCATCACTATATATGACTAGCATATCAAACATTCTTAATTTGGATCCTCTAAATACTATACATTTCTTTGTAATACTACATATTTCTTTATTTCTTACTACATATGTATTTATTTATTTGTAATACTACATACCTCTATTTCTTTGTAATACTACATACTGTATTTCTTTGTAATACTACATACTGTATTTCTTTGTAATACTACATACTGTATTTCTTTAATACTACATACTGTATTTCTATGTAATACTACATACTGTATTTCTTTGTAAAACTACATACTCTATTTCTTTGTAATAATACGTACTGTATTTCTTTGTAATACTACATACTGTTTTTCTTTGGAATAATACATACTGTATTTATTTGGAATAATACATACCGTATTTCTTTGTAATACTACGTATATGTAAGGAGGAAAAGGGGATGTGCTTTGCATCATTGGCCATGTATCTGGCCATGTATCTGGCCATGTATCTGGCCATGTATCTGGCCATGTATCTGGCCATGTATCTGGCTATGTATGTCTCTAAATGATAGCCATTTGTTTTGATTTGGGGTTGGGTGTGGGACCTGCAGAGGAGGCACGTGGTAGTGCCCTGCCTGGCATGGACTGGCCCAACCCGTTTGTGTGCTTGCTTGCTTGCTTGTTTGTGTGTTTGTGCATTCGTGTGTGTCTGTGTGTGTGTGTTTGTGTGTCTGTGTGTGTCATGGTTTATAAATGACACGTTCAAAGCACCTCATAAATAACAGTGTAGTCATTGGGATGGCATCAAAGGATGTGATGCCCATATAAGGAAGTGATGTTGGTTAGGAGAATGTGCATGTTGAAGTTTTACTGCCTGCTCATGTCATTTGGGTCAGGAGGGATGTTTCATCATTCAATACTGGTAGACACATTAGAGTTGTTTTACTTGCCAAGAAAACATTAGAAATCTAAACCTGATCACATTTCTCTCTCTAAGCACCCCTCTTCGGTCTCTCTCTCTCTCTCTCCCCCCTCCCTTCCCCTCCATCACTCTCTCTGTAGTAACCCTCGTACCCCTGGAGAGTTGCTGGCCCTATTTCGTTACCCCAGAGACCCCTACACAGTGGAGCAGGCCAGGGCGGGGGAGATCTTCGAACAAACCCTGCTCCTCATCCAGAACCACGTCAACCGGGGCCTCATGGTCGACACCAACGGCACAGGTGAGACAGCAGACAGCCATCACTATGGAATAAAGAGGACAGGTTTTGATTGAGTTATGAGTTAGCAGACTTTCTATGCAATGTGAACGTATGGAAGTGAGGAGGACATGCCAATGCCCCAATCCACAAACATTCAATGGGTTACTTCAGTTGGATTTTTTAAACACCTCTGGCTGTAGATAGATGTTTATGACATGTTCTTCTCATTCTGACCCAGTGAACCACTGAGCATTTGACTGGATGCTCATAAAGGGTTTTACTACCGATACGTCATGCCTAATATGGTCAGTTGTCACGGGTGAAAGCCATCCCAGATTTGGAAAGAGCAATGTGTCCGATGACCCAAACAGGGGGACTGGTCCCCCATATTTAGGATTTGAGAGGGAGAGAGGGGGAGAGGGAGAGAGAGAGAGAGAGCTCAGTGTTTTCACTGGTTATGACAACAGTCAAGTGTTCATTGTTACACCGGGCCCTAACTTTTGCACGTCAGCAAAAACAATGTAGCCTGTTTGGTTTATCTCTATCTGACCTGGGACACCCTCTCCCCCCACACACTGCTACCCCAAAGGTTGTGTATGGCTGGATCGATTCTGTGAATGACCAGAGGGTGGAGGTGGAAGGGTGGGATTCGGGGGGAGATGGGAGGGTTGGTGGTTGTTGATGTTTCATCAGCCAGCTGACTTCTGACGGGAAGTCTCACTTTTCCCCATTGAGTTGAGTTACACAAAGCACCTCACACATCACACAAACACACACACTGAGCTGTAACACAGGAGCTGTCTAGTTTCCCAGGGAGTTAGCGCATGTCAGAGGAACACTCTTTTCCCTCAAGATGTAGGTTTACATTCCCAGGGCAAACGTTAGTAGCCTACATGCTCCTCTGTTAGGTGGAACTATATTCTTGTAGTGGTGTAGTACACAGCCCTGTGCTTGTTTCCTCTGTATGTGGCCTTATACAGTACACCATAAAGTACACCTCCTGTCCCTCCCTTCGTCCCCAGCATTCCGCTACAATGACCTGGTGTCCCCTCACTTCCTGGATGTGATCGCCAACCTGTCAGGCTGCACGGCCCACCGCCGCTTCAACAACTGTTCTGACATCTGCTTCCACCAGAAGTACCGCAGCCACGACGGCACCTGCAACAACCTGCAGCACCCCATGTGGGGCGCCTCCCTCACCGCTTTCCAGCGCCTCCTCAAGTCAGTCTACGACAACGGCTTCAACCTGCCGCATGGCGCCAGCAGCCGTCATCACAACGGCCATGCCCTGCCTCTGCCCCGCCTCGTTTCCACCACAATGATCGGCACGGAGACCATCACCCCAGATGACCACTACACCCACATGCTCATGCAGTGGGGACAGTTCCTGGACCATGATCTAGATTCCACAGTTGCCGCCCTCAGCCAATCACGTTTCTCAGACGGTCAGCTGTGTACCAACGTGTGCACCAATGACCCTCCCTGCTTCCCCATCCAGTTCCCCCCGGGGGACCCTCGGCAGGCGCGCAGCGGGGCACGCTGCATGTTCTTTGTGCGCTCCAGTCCCGTGTGCGGCAGCGGCATGACATCACTCCTCATGAACAGTGTGTTTCCACGGGAACAGATCAACCAGCTGACATCGTACATTGACGCGTCAAACGTGTACGGCAGCTCACGCCACGAGTCAGAGGAGGTCCGCGACCTGGCCAGTCAGAGGGGACTGCTGAGGCAGGGCATCGTCCAGCGCTCTGGGAAGCCCCTGCTACCCTTCGCCACGGGGCCCCCTACAGAGTGTATGAGGGATGAGAACGAGAGCCCCATTCCCTGCTTCCTGGCTGGAGACCACAGGGCCAACGAGCAGCTGGGTCTGACAGCCATGCACACCGTGTGGTTCAGGGAACACAACCGCATAGCTACAGCGCTGCTCAGACTCAACCCACACTGGGACGGAGACACCATCTACCACGAGGCAAGGAAGATAGTTGGCGCACAGATGCAGCACATTACCTACAACCACTGGCTGCCCAAGGTAAGGACTACTCTACCATATAGATTTACTACTCTGTCTCATACTCTAACCAAGGTAAGGACTACTCTACTATATAGATGTAGTACTCTCTCATACTCTAACCAAGGTAAGGACTACTCTACTATATAGATCTACTACTCTGTCTCATACTCTAACCAAGGTAAGGACTACTCTACTATATAGATCTACTACTCTGTCTCATACTGTAACCAAGGTAAGGACTACTCTACTATATAGATGTAGTACTCTCTCATACTCTAACCAAGGTAAGGACTACTCTACTATATAGATCTAACCAAGGTTCCTGTGAAGGTCTTCAGATTGATGAAAGGTGTTGTCTCTGTAAATTATTATTATTGGTGATGATGATGATGGTCACCCCCTCCCTCAGGTCATGGGTGATGCGGGGAGGAAGCTGATTGGCGACTACCACGGCTACAACCCCAACATCAATGCCGGCATCCTCAACGCCTTTGCCACGGCCGCCTTCCGCTTCGGACACACCCTCATCAACCCCATCCTGTACCGGCTGGACGAGCACTTCCAGCCCATCCCCCAGGGCCACATCTCCCTGCACCGTGCCTTCTTCTCCCCCTTCCGCATCGTCAATGAGGGGGGCATCGACCCCCTGCTGCGGGGCCTGTTCGGCGTGGCGGGGAAGATGCGCGTGTCGACCCAGCTGTTGAACACAGAGCTGACGGAGAGGCTGTTCTCCATGGCCCACTCCGTGGCGCTGGACCTGGCCGCCATGAACATCCAGAGAGGAAGGGATCATGGGATACCGCCCTACAATGACTACCGGACCTTCTGTAACCTGACCTCGGCACAGAGCTTTGACGACCTGAGGAATGAGATCAAGAACCCCCAAGTCAGGGAGAAGCTGCAGAGGTGCAAACCAGGTTTTAGCTATCAATCATTTGCAGACACACTTCAGCTGTGGCTCCGTTGGGGTTGAGTAACAGTGCTGTGACTGTCTGTCTGTCTATTCCTATCTCTCTAGGCTATACGGCACTCCCCTGAACATCGACCTGTTCCCTGCTCTGATGGCTGAGGACCTGGTTCCTGGGAGCCGGCTGGGACCCACCCTCATGTGTCTGCTGGCTGCCCAGTTCAAACGCCTTAGAGATGGGGACCGGTGAGCTCACTTCCCCTCAGCTAACAATTCTTGTCAAATTAATTATGCTCATCCTCAACACATTTTTTAGGAGGATGTGAGAGAGAGAGAGAGAGAGAGAGATGGACACAGTGTAGGTTTTGTCTGTATGGTGTGTGTTTACATGTAACCTTCCATCCTCTCCTCTCCTCCTGGGTTGTGCTTCCAGGTTCTGGTATGAGAACCCAGGTGTGTTCACCCCGGCCCAGCTGACCCAGCTGAAGCAGGCGTCTCTGACGAGGGTGCTGTGTGACAACGGGGACAACATCACCCGTATCCAGCAGGACGTGTTCAGCGTGGCACAGCTGCCCCACGGATACGGCAGCTGTGACGACATCCCCAACATTGACCTGCGCATGTGGCAGGACTGCTGCGAAGGTGGGTAACATAGAATATAAAACACACATTCATTCTGTTTTAAATGACTCCTTATTCCTTAAATAGTGCACTACTTTTTGTCATGGACATAGTGTATTGTCTTTCTGTATGTCTTTGGTGAAAAGTAGTGATGTGTGGGAATGGGGAGTCTCTGGGATTGGTTGTGTTGATGCTGTTTTATGCACGTTGTGGAGTGTAACTATGGTCCAATACTCTTGAGTCAACTTCCTCTTCTTCTTCATCAGAATGGAATGATTTTAGGATTTACTGCTTCAAAGATTTATAAAAGATACCCAGACTGTTGGTACTGTTGGTACACAGGGTTATCCACGGTTACGCAGGGTTAATGTTTGGACACTTATTTCTGTGGAATGTGATGTGGGAAGCAACAGGACATGAGAGGCTCTACATTTGATTAGGAGGCACCTGACTAGGCTTTGGGTAATAATTGGTCAGTGCCCCATAGTGTTTGAGACTGCATTTACAAAAGCTTTGTGCATTTGTCTGACAGTGCTATCTGTATGACTGCTGTCATTTGCCTGCATGTGAAAACAACAAACCCAGATAAGATAGGACAGAGATGAAATAATACAAATGTCTTCAGGCTTTGTCTCATCACAGTGAAAAGGTCCATTGACTAGCTAGATTGGATCTCCAGTTGTGGCTGTATAGGTTAGGGCTTGGGTATGATTGGAATTGATTAGTGGGTCAAGAATGTACCTTTGATCAACATTACAGTAAATGCCATGGGTTCTTTTTCAGATTTTGGTAGTGTGTTTGTCTTGAGAGCTGTATGTAATCAGCTACCTACTCTACTGTTCCCTACTACCCTCTGACCCCAGACTCCTGGTACTACCCTCTGACCCCAGCCTCCTGGTGCTACCCTCTGACCCCAGTCTCCTGGTACTACCCTCTGACCCCAGACTCCTGGTGCTACCCTCTGACCCCAGACTCCTGGTGCTACCCTCTGACCCCAGTCTCCTGGTACTACCCTCTGACCCCAGTCTCCTGGTACTACCCTCTGACCCCAGACTCCTGGTGCTACCCTCTGACCCAAGACTCCTGGTGCTACCCTCTGACCCCAGCCTCCTGGTGCTACCCTCTGACCCAAGACTCCTGGTGCTACCCTCTGACCCAAGACTCCTGGTGCTACCCTCTGACCCCAGCCTCCTGGTGCTACCCTCTGACCCCAGCCTCCTGGTGCTACCCTCTGACCCCAGCCTCCTGGTGCTACCCTCTGACCCCAGCCTCCTGGTGCTACCCTCTGACCCCAGCCTCCTGGTACTACCCTCTGACCCCAGCCTCCTGGTGCTACCCTCTGACCCCAGCCTCCTGGTGCTACCCTCTGACCCCAGCCTCCTGGTGCTACCCTCTGACCCCAGCTTCCTGGTACTACCCTCTGACCCCAGCCTCCTGGTACTACCCTCTGACCCCAGCCTCCTGGTACTACCCTCTGACCCCAGCCTCCTGGTGCTACCCCCTGACCCCAGCCTCCTGGTGCTACCCTCTGACCCCAGCCTCCTGGTACTACCCTCTGACCCCAGCCTCCTGGTACTACCCTCTGACCCCAGACTCCTGGTACTACCCTCTGACCCCAGCCTCCTGGTGCTACCCTCTGACCCCAGCCTCCTGGTACTACCCTCTGACCCCAGCCTCCTGGTACTACCCTCTGACCCCAGCCTCCTGGTACTACCCTCTGACCCCAGACTCCTGGTACTACCCTCTGACCCCAGCCTCCTGGTACTACCCTCTGACCCCAGCCTCCTGGTACTACCCTCTGACCCCAGCCTCCTGGTACATGAACAGGCTTTTAAGACATTGCCATGTGATTGTAAGGGTTACATATTAAATTGAGAGTTAAGCCCTGATGTTGTACATTCCATCCCAGGGTTCCATTGACTAAACCAGCAGTAGGCTACATGACTGGGATGACAGTAGGTATGAGTATGAGGGCTTTCAGTTGGGGTTTGTCTCGTCCCATCTACTAAAATATATTATTTGGTTAGCATGTTGTCACATGTATGACCAGTGCAACCAATTCACCAATGTATTGCTTCTCTTCAGCCAAAGCATAGGCTAGTAGATATGCTATAGGAAATTGTTGGAAAGTTGGAATTGGTATCTGGGGGTGCAGGAGAGGTTTTGGCTTTTGGAGAGCAGCTGAATTTTCCCTCCAATGAACCCCTGAGTGGATGACTCTGAGCCACTTATTCTGGGTGGCTGGGTGAGAATACAGGGCTTCTGTGAGCAGTGTGCTATTACACATATTAAGCTATTTACTCCCTACTGTGAGCCACACTAGTCACAATGCACTTTTCCATTAGATCCTTTGAATGTTTTAGATGATGTCATGATTTACACTGAGTAGTGTTTATTGAGTTAAAAGCGTTTGTATTCAGGTGGATACGGGGGTGAAGTGGAGAGGTCTGGGGGTGTACTCACCCTACTTTCACCCCACTCTCCCTCCACCCTCAACTGTTGCCTCATGTAGTGAAATATAATACACGTATGTTTTATTCAGAATCAGCCTTGGACAACAGCCAACTAGTTTCACTAGTCCATGCTATGAGCTCAGATAATGTCCCTTGAGAACGTAATGATTTTGGGATTACATTTACGACTGTGGTCTCTTATCCTTAGATGATTGTTTTCCTTTTTTCTCTTGGCTCTGACCCTGAGTTCACTCAGCCTTCACAAATGAACATGGGAAAAGCGAATAAAAAGTGAATATCCTGTCAGTGGAGAGGGTCAGATAGGGAGAGAGTCAGAGGAGAAGAGGGTCAGAAGAGAAGAGGAGAAGAGGGTCAGACGTGGAGAGGAGAAGAGGATCAGATGTGGAGAGGGTCAGAGGAGAAGAGGGTCAGAGAAGAGGGTCAGAGGTGGAGAGGGTCAGAGTAGAAGAGGGTCAGAGTAGAAGAGGGTCAGATGTGGAGAGGGTCAGAGTAGAAGAGGGTCAGAGGTGAAGAGGGTCAGAGTAGGGGGGGCAGAGGTGGAGAGATTCAGACTTGGAGAGGGTCAGAGGAGAAGAGGGTCAGACATAGAGAGGGTCAGACATAGAGAGGGTCACAGGTGGAGAGGGTCAGAAATAGAGAGGGTCAGACATAGAGAGGGTCAGACATAGAGAGGGTCACAGGTGGAGAGGGTCAGATGTGAAGAAGGTCAGACTTGGAGAGGGTCAGAGTAGAAGAGGAAGTGTGTGTGTGTGTGTGTGTGTGTGTGTGTGTGTGTGTGTGTGTGTGTGTGCCTTTCTCTTCGTGCATGTGAGTGAGCGAGAGTTTTGTTTTTGATAAATAAGTATTATATAGCTGAGTTTTTTTTCACACATATAACATGTGTTTTATAGCTTTTGTTTACCATCACCCCAACCTGAGAAGCTCCCACAGTGTACGTTACAGCCCACTTAATTACAGGGCCTCAATTACAGGGCCTCTCTGTGTAACTGGTTTCTGTCAGGGGGTTTATTGCTCTTCTATTATAAGGATGGTGTGAGCATCTTGGGGGCAAAGTAGATGGTGTTGGCTTTGAAAAGGATTATTGGCAACATGTAAATAATATTTTGTCTCCATATGTATTGAAAACATAAATGCATTTTCACAATAAGCACTTGTTGTCTCTCAAATACATCGCTGCAGTTGTTAGCTAGCTGGTACATTTTTGCCATATTATCATAGATGTGGTATAAGTCAAAACACCTCAAAACAAGACAAGGTATCAAAAACAAGATACAACTAGCTGAAACAAACCACCTACGATTCCCCACATGGCAGCTTCTGGTCATTGTGGCTAGCTATCTGACCATTCAGAATCATAACACAGGGCCTTTGCAATGCATGTCCATCATTTTCGTGACGTTGTCAGGGAAACCGTCTATAAGGTGTGTGGGTGTGTGGGAGGCTGACGTCTTGGTAGCCCTGCTCTTAGATAAGCTCTTTGAAGTGTGTTGAAAGGTGGACCTGAAGATGAAGTGGTGTGTGTTCAGGGCAGATCCCCATCTACCACCACACTGTACTAAGGTGTGAGAGAGAAACTGGTAGCAGAGCTTCAGCAGTACTCACCTGCATCACTGATCACGTCACAGATAAGACGGCACAGGGCATGGGCCTAGAGCTTTAATTAATCTTTATGTAATCTGAGTTTCCTGATTTGCCCCATTGTTTTAGTTGTGATTTGTTGTACCCCCAGACTGCAGAACCAAGGGTCAGTTCAATGCCCTGTCCTACCACTTCAGAGGGCGCAGGTCAGTGGACCAGAGCTCTGCAGAGGAGAAGCCTGCAGCCAACAGCATACAGGAGAACAGCAGGTACCTCTGGCTACGTTAAGTTCCTTGAATGTGATAACCATTCTGCGTCATAGCTAACGACTGTGGTGACTAAAATTATTATAACTCACAAAGTTATGCTATAATAACATAAGGTTGTATTTTGGGATGTGTTTTCTTATATTTCAGCCCAGCTGAAGGCACTCCTGAAAATCTTGTGAATGTCTCTCTCACCTGGCAACAAAGCATTGAACCTTCGCTGAATGACTTCCAAGACTTTGTGGTGGACATGCAGAAGACTATCACAGGTTTACGGAAGCAGGTGAGAACAGTTGTATACTACATAAGGCTAGATCTGCTGGATTTGTTCTTTAAGCTCATCACACGTTGAAATAGCAACAACAGACTTGTTGGATAGTGATTTGAGTGCTTCTTTACATCCTTCCTCTACACTGCAAGTCCAGTCATATTCAGCTCAGACTCTTACACATAGAACCTATGCAGAACAGTGTAGAATCTAAACACTATAAGCCGGTATTGTATGTGCCCAGATTGAACAGGATATGCTGCCTGATGGTAGAGCATTTTAGCATGTAGCACACTGGGATGGGATAAAGGAGAGCTAACTGTGCTGTAGGCTAACAGGCTAACATGGCTTTGATTAAAGTGGAACGTACAGCGTTTTTAACTACTTTGCAGATATGAAACAAACAGACAATCATAATATCAGTAAAAAATATACAATTCCCAGTTTAGGCAAAAAATTCATTTGTAAGAGATTTAAAAAATGCATCATTTTTTACTCCAAATTCCATTGTTGGCCGAATAGAGGGATGCAGTTCGATGCATAATTAAAATAATTCACCAATACATTTATTGGTAGTTCCTGCTATCAGGTTGTAAATCACAGCTGGGCTGGTACACTGTTTGCTTCCTCTACCCATTCAGGATGTACTGTTTCAGTTTCAATGACTCTTTATTTTAGACAAAACGGACGAATGTAACTAATGCTGGGAATGTCAATACAATCAAACTAGCAAGGGCAATGATCACAAGTCAGTCATTACATGGCTTATAGACAAGCGTATCTATTTATGTAGCTATTTATTTAGCTAAAAACACGGACCCAAACGTTAGTTAACTAGCTAGCTGCTGGGAGGTTGTCATGTCATTGGACGAGTGGGTGACTTTTTACCCTCATCTCGTGTTTTTTTGTGTTGCTACAGCTAGAGATGCAGGTGTCATTTGGTTATCAAGCAAGAAATGAGGATCGCTTTGCTAGCTGGCTAGCTATGCTGAACTTGAACTACAGTTAGCATGCATATCTCTTAGTTGTCAATCCAATGTATTTGGCATCAATTAAATGGGCGGGCGGGCAGTTCTCATTCAATTGTCAAAACGTGGGTTGAGACAAGCCTGCATTTGCAGGCGAGCTGCAGAACGGCGAGTGGGCTACTATTCCCCATCGTTTATCAGCGCAATTTTGATGGTCAACTACAAGCTGAAAAAGTTTGAGTGTTTATCTACTATTCCCTCGTTAGATTTTAGCTCATCTTTCTCTGGCTAACATTAGTTGTTGATCTTAAGGAGGGAAAGACACCTGTTCATGGTTGTTGGATCAATAGGACTGTAAAGTTCCTAAATGTAAGTGGGCTCACGTGGTATTTACATATTCGCAGAAATCCATTCGGGTGTATTTTGGTGAATGTGTTCTAATGGTCTAATGTCGCGCTGTTGCTACTGTCTGTAAACACAGTCCAGTTCAAAGTGAATGATGGCCAACCCGTGTAGCAAATGGCTTATTTGCATATCAGCTCTTATTGGTCAAGGCGCACCGGTCTGTGTAGAGTCCGGTCCTGGACAAAACGTACACGTTTTTATTATGCCTTGATCACACAGAGTGTCATTGCGCTTTGGTACACCAGAAGTATATTCATTTCCAATGGAACTCTGCGTTTGCCTTGCAGCATTGCATTACAGAGGCAGTTGCTGTGCATTCTGTGTGGTGCATACATAGGATGTATCAAACGTATGCATGAAACTGTATGCGTAGACGGCTTGACGGAAATGATAGCAGAAGGTGAATGTTGAACTTTTGTTGCACACATATCCAGATGATGCTGCGTACCATTTTGCACAGCGACGCTGTAGGTTTGATCGAGGTTTTATTAGGTTTAATTGGTTTTATTTACTGCAGTGTCTATTCATTGTCCAAACGCACACACGGCCGCTTTCCCACTATATATTGCTACAGAATTTTTACAAATGTGTTACTGTATGTCATTCCCAAACATTCTATGAAAGTATGAAAATGTGAAAATGACCATATCTAAGCATCAGAAAATGTCGTCATATTTTTTCCTGGGGGTGTATATGAACAGATTTTTATAAGATTTCATGTTGCTAAAACACTGTCAGTTCCACTTTAAGTTGTAAGTGGTACAGATGATTTAAACAGACTGGGCCCTGTGCCCTGCCCTTGGCCCCTCTGTGCTGCCTGGGTCTTTGAAGGGGGGGGGTGTATTTATTGTAAGTGGATGGTTAAATAAAACTGCCCCGGTCTAGCTTGTTCGCGTGACTCGCATTACAGGAAAGACGTTGGGCTGTGGGTGTGTGTACGTGATTGGGCGGGGGGGGGGGGGGGGGGTCTGGGCTTTAGTTAGCAGAGGGGGTGCTACCTCCATTAACCCCTCCTGTCTGTCTGCAGATTAAAAGACTTGAAGCTCGTCTGAGTAAGACAGACTGCACTGATGAGGAGGGCCGTGAGCGATCGGACGGAGAAAGGTGGAAGAAGGATCCGTGCTCCACATGCGAGTGCAGAGTATGTACCCCTCCACACACATGCATACACTCCCCTACGTATTTATTTGGACAGTGAAGCTGTAACTTTTAATTCGACTCTATACTCCAGCATTTCAGATTTCAGATGCAAAATATTTCCTATGAAGCGAAAGTACAGAAAGGGTTTTTTAATGCAGTATCTGTTTTACCATTTAGAAATGAAATCACTTCTTGTATTTAGTCCCCCCATTTGAAAGTGTCATAAGTATTTGGACAAATTCACTTATACATGTACAGTTGAAGTCGGAGGTTTACATACACTTAGGTTGGAGTAATTAAAACTCATTTTTCAACCACTCCACCCATTTCTTGTTAACAAACCATAGTTTTGGCAAGTTGGTTAGGACATTTACTTTGTACATGACACAAGTCATTTTTCCAACAATTGTTTACAGACAGATTATTTCACTTATAATTCACTGTATAACAATTACAGTGGGTCAGAAGTTTACATACACTAAGTTGACTGTGCCTTTATACAGCTTGGAAAATTCCATAAAATGATGTCATGGCTTTAGAAGGTTCTGATAGGCTAATTGACATAATTTAAGTCATTTGGAGGTGTACCTGTGGATGCATTTCAAGGCCTACCTTCAAACTCAGTGTCTCTTTGCTTGACATCATGGGAAAATCAAAAGAAATCAGCCAAGACCTCAGAAAATAAATTGCAGACCTCCACAAGTCTATTTCATCCTTGGGAGCAATTTCCAAACGCCTGAAGGTACCACATTCATCTGTACAAACAATAGTACACAAGTATAAACACCATGGGACCACGCAGCCATCATACCACTCAGGAAGGAGACGCGTTCTGTCTCCTAGAGATGAACGTGCTTTGGTGCGGAAAGTGCAAATCAATCCCAGAACAACAGCAAAGGACCTTGTGAAGATGCTGGAGGAAACAGGTACAAAAGTATCTATATCCACAGTAAAACGAGTCCTATATCGACATAACCTGAATGGCCGCTCAGCAAGAAAGAAGCCACTGCTCCAAAACTGCCATAAAAAATCCAGACTATGGTTTGCAACTGCACAAAGATCGGACTTTTTGGAGAAATGTCTGGCCTGATGAAACAAAAATAGAACTATTTGGCCATAATGACCATCATTATGTTGGAGGAAAAAAGGGGAGGCTTGCAAGCCGAAGAACACCATCCCAACCGTGAAGCATTGGGGTGGCAGCATCATGTTGTGGGGGTGCTTTGTTGCAGGAGGGACTGGTGCACTTCACAAAATATATGGCATCATGAGGCAATTATTTGGATTGAAGCAACATCTCAAGACATCAGTCAGGAAGTTAAAGACCCACAAATGGGTCTTCCAAATGGACAATGACCCCAAGCATACTTCCAAAGTTGTGGCAAAACTGCTTAAGGACAACAAAGTCAAGGTATTGGTGTGGCCATCACAAAGCCCTGACCTCAATCCTATAGAACATTTGTGGGCAGAACTGAAAAAGCGTGTGCAAGCAAGGAGGCCTACAAACCTGACTCAGTTACACCTGCTCTGTCAGGAGGAATGGGCCATAATTCACCCAACTTATTGTGGGAAGCTTGTGGAAGGCTAGCTGAAACGCTTGACCCAAGTTAAACATTTTAAAGGCAATGCTACCAAGTACTAATTGAGTGTATGTAAACTTCTGACCCATTGGGATTGTGTTGAAAGAAATAAAATATGAAATAAATCATTCTCTCTATTATTATTCTGACATTTCACATTCTTAAAATAAAATGGTGATCTTAACTGACCTAAGACAGGGCATTTTTACTAGGATTAAATGTCAGAAATTGTGAAAAACTGAGTTTAAATGTATTTGGCTAAGGTGCATGTAAACTTCCGACTTCAACTGTATGTGTATTAAAGTTTTCAAAAGTTAAGTATTTGGTCGCATATTCCTAGCACGCAATGACTACATGAAGCTTGTGCCTCTACAAACTTGATGTACATGTACATACAGATCACACACATGTACAGACCACACACAGACTTGCACAACCACAGTCTATTCACCACCCTCTCCTCAACACGCACACAGTGCAAAGTGTACAGTATATTCACAATTCACATTCACACCCAGCTTATCAGGCCTGTTTGCCATTAACGGCCTCTTTCCACAACTTTTCACACTGCCTGGAGGCAGGCTAGATGATCAGATCGACAGAGCCATTGGCGTGCCATCACTGCTCCACTCAGCACCATGCCAGTGCCAGGATCCACCTGTCCTGTCCCATTCTTCCCTGTTCTGGCGCCATGGCCAGCATTACACCCTTCTAAATCAAATCAAATCAAATCAAATTTATTTATATAGCCCTTCGTACATCAGCTGAAATCTCAAAGTGCTGTACAGAAACCCAGCCTAAAACCCCAAACAGCAAGCAATGCATGTGAAAGAAGCACGGTGGCTGGGAAAAACTCCCTAGGAAAAACTCCTGAGAAAGGCCAAAAACCTAGGAAGAAACCTAGAGAGGAACCAGGCTATGAGGGGTGGCCAGTCCTCTTCTGGCTGTGCCGGGTGGATATTATAACAGAACATGGTCAAGATGTTAAAATGTTCGTAAATGACCAGCATGGTCAAATAATAATAATCATAGTAATTGTCGAGGGTGCAACAAGCACGTCCGGTGAACAGGTCAGGGTTCCGTAGCCGCAGGCAGAACAGTTGAAACTGGAGCAGCAGCATGGCCAGGTGGACTGGGGACAGCAAGGAGTCATCATGCCAGGTAGTCCTAGGGCTCAGGTCCTCCGAGAGAAAGAAAGAAAGAAAGAGAGAATTAGAGAGAGCATATTTACATTCACACAGGACACCGGATAAGACAAGAGAATACTCCAGATGTAACAGACTGACCCTAGCCCCCCGACACATAAACTACTGCAGCATAAATACTGGAGGCTGAGACAGGAGGGATCAGAAGACACTGTGGCCCCATCCGATGATACCCCCGGACAGGGCCAAACAGGCAGGATATAACCCCACCCACTTTGCCAAAGCACAGCCCCCACACCACTAGAGGGATATCTACAACCACCAACTTACCGTCCGAAGACAAGGTCGAGTATAGCCCACAAAGATCTCCGCCACGGCACAACCCAAGGGGGGGGCGCCAACCCAGACAGGAAGACCACGTCAGTGGCTCAACCTACTCAAGTGACGCACCCCTCCCATGGACGACATGGAAGAACACCAGTAAGTCAGTGACTCAGCCCCTGTAAAAGGGTTAGAGGCAGAGAATCCCAGTGGGAAGAGGGGAACCGACAAGGCAGAGACAGCAAGGGCGGTTCGTTGCTCCAGCCTTTCCGTTCACCTTCACACTCCTGGGCCAGACTATACTTAATCATAGGACCTACTGAAGAGATAAGTCTTCAGTAAAGACTTAAAGGTTGAGACTGAGTCTGCGTCTCTCACATGGGTAGGCAGACCATTCCATAAAAATGGAGCTCTATAGGAGAAAGCCCTACCTCCAGCCGTTTGCTTAGAAATTCTAGGGACAATTAGGAGGCCTGCGTCTTGTGACCGTAGCGTACGTGTAGGTATGTACGGTAGGACCAAATCGGAAAGATAGGTAGGAGCAAGCCCATGTAATGCTTTGTAGGTTAGCAGTAAAACCTTGAAATCAGCCCTTGCCTTAACAGGAAGCCAGTGTAGGGAAGCTAGCACTGGAGTAATATGATCAAATTTTTTGGTTCTAGTCAGGATTCTAGCAGCCGTATTTAGCACTAACTGAAGTTTGTTTAGTGCTTTATCCGGGTAGCCGGAAAGTAGAGCATTGCAGTAGTCGAGCCTAGAAGTAACAAAAGCATGGATTAATTTTTCTGCGTCATTTTTGGACAGAAAGTTTCTGATTTTTGCAATGTTACGTAGATGGAAAAAAGCTGTCCTTGAAGCAGTCTTGATATGTTCTTCAAAAGAGAGATCAGGGTCCAGAGTAACGCCGAGGTCCTTCACAGTTTTATTTGAGACGACTGTACAACCATCCAGATTAATTGTCAGATTCAACAGAAGATCTCTTTGTTTCTTGGGACCTAGGACAAGCATCTCTGTTTTGTCAGAGTTTAAAAGTAGAAAATTTGCAGCCATCCACTTCCTTATGTCTGAAACACAGGCTTCTAGCGAGGGCAATTTTGGGGCTTCACCATGTTTCATTGAAATGTACAGCTGTGTGTCGTCCGCATAGCAGTGAAATTTAACATTATGTTTTCGAATGACATCCCCAAGAGGTAAAATATATAGTGAAAACAATAGTGGTCCTAGAACGGAACCTTGAGGAACACCGAAATTTACAATTGATTTGTCAGAGGACGAACCATTCACAGAGACAAACTGATATCTTTCCGACAGATAAGATCTAAACCAGGCCAGAACTTGTCCATGTAGACCAATTTGGGTTTCCAATCTCTCCAAAAGAATGTGGTGATCGATGGTATCAAAAGCGGCACTAAGATCTAGGAGCATGAGGACAGATGCAGAGCCTCGGTCTGACGTCATTAAAAGGTCATTTACCACCTTCACAAGTGCAGTCTCAGTGCTATGATGGGGTCTAAAACCAGACTGAAGCGTTTCGTATACATTGTTTGTCTTCAGGAAGGCAGTGAGTTGCTGCGCAACAACTTTTTCTAAAATTTTTGAGAGGAATGGAAGATTCGATATAGGCCGATAGTTTTTTATAATTTCTGGGTCAAGATTCGGCTTTTTCAAGAGAGGCTTTATTACTGCCACTTTTAGTGAGCTTGGTACACATCCGGTGGATAGAGAGCCGTTTATTATGTTCAACATAGGAGGGCCAAGCACAGGAAGCAGCTCTTTCAGTAGTTTAGTTGGAATAGGGTCCAGTATGCAGCTTGAGGGTTTGGAGGCCATGATTATTTTCATCATTGTGTCAAGAGATATAGTACTAAAACACTTTAGTATCTCCCTTGAGCCAAGGTCCTGGCAGAGTTGTGCAGACTCTGGACAATGAAGCCCTGGAGGAATACCCAGATTTAAAGAGGAGTCCGTAATTTGCTTTCTAATGATCATGATCTTTTCCTCAAAAAAGTTCATAAATTTATTACTGCTGAAGTGAAAGCCATCCTCCATTTGCGAATGCTGCTTTTTAGTTAGCTTTGCGACAGTGTCAAAAAGAAATTTCGGATTGTTCTTATTTTCCTCAATTAAGTTGGAAAAATAGGATGATCGTGCTGCAGTGAGGGCTCTTCGATACTGCACGGTACTGTCTTTCCAAGCTAGTCGGAAGACTTCCAGTTTAGTGTGGCGCCATTTCCGTTCCAATTTTCTGGAAGCTTGCTTCAGAGCTCGTGTATTTTCTGTATACCAGGGAGCTAGTTTCTTATGACAGATGTTTTTAATTTTTAGGGGTGCAACTGCATCTAGGGTATTGCGCAAGGTTGAATTGAGTTCCTCGGTTAGGTGGTTAACTGATTCTTGTACTCTGACGTCCTTGGGTAGGCAGAGGGAGTCTGGAAGGGCATCAAGGAATCTTTGGGTTGTCTGAGAATTTATAGCACGACTTTTAATCTTCCTTGGTTGGGGTCTGAGCAGATTATTTGTTGCAATTGTAAACGCAATAAAATGGTGGTCCGATAATCCAGGATTATGAGGAAAAACATTAAGATCCACAACATTTATTCCATGGGACAAAACTAGGTCCAGAGTATGACTGTGGCAGTGAGTAGGTCCAGAGACATGTTGGACAAAACCCACTGAGTCGATGATGGCTCCGAAAGCCTTTTGGAGTGGGTCTGTGGACTTTTCCATGTGAATGTTAAAGTCACCAAAAATTAGAATATTATCTGCTATGACTACAAGATCCGATAGGAATTCAGGGAACTCAGTAAGGAACACTGCATATGGCCCAGGAGGCCTGTAAACAGTAGCTATAAAAAGTGATTGAGTAGGCTGCATAGATTTCATGACTAGAAGCTCAAAAGACGAAAACGTCATTGTTTTTTTTTTGTAAATTGAAATTTGCTATCGTAAATGTTAGCAACACCTCCGCCTTTGCCGGATGCACGGGGGGTTTGGTCACTAGTGTAACCAGGGGGTGAGGCCTCATTTAACACAGTAAATTCATCAGGCTTAAGCCATGTTTCAGTCAGGCCAATCACATCAAGATTATGATCAGTGATTAGTTCATTGACTATAACTGCCTTGGAAGTGAGGGATCTAACATTAAGTAACCCAATTTTGAGATGTGAAGTATCACAATCTCTTTCAATAATGGCAGGAATGGAGGAGGTCTTTATACTAGTAAGATTACTGAAGCGAACACCGCCATTTTTAATTTTGCCCAACCAAGATCGAGGCACAGACACGGTCTCAATGGGGAAAGCTGAGCTGACTACGCTAACTGTGCTAGTGGCAGACTCCACTAAGCTGGCAGGCTGGCTAACAGCCTGTTGCCTGGCCTGCACCCTATTTCATTGTGGAGCTAGAGGAGTTAGAGCCCTGTCTATGTTCCGCAGTACCAACCTGCTGGCACCATAGTGCCAACCTCCTGTCACCGCAGTACTAACCTCCTGGCACCGTAGTGCCAACCCCCTGGCACCGCAGTACTAACCTCCTGGCACCACAGTACCAATCTCCTGGCACCGTAGTACTAACCTCCTGGCACCGTAGTACTAACCCCCTGGCACCGTAGTACTAACCCCCTGGCACCGCAGTACTAACCTCCTGGCACCGCAGTACTAACCCCCTGGCACCGTAGTACTAACCCCCTGGCACCGTAGTACTAACCCCCTGGCACCGCAGTACTAACCTCCTGGCACCGCAGTACTAACCTCCTGGCACCACAGTACCAATCTCCTGGCACCGTAGTACTAACCTCCTGTCACTGCAGTATTAATTTCCCGGCACAGCAGTACCAACCTCCTGCACCGCTGTACCAACTTCATGGCACCGCAGACCCATGTACAGTGTCACTTTTCAGCTTGACCGAATCTTTTCACCTCTTTATCTTCATGAATCTCCAGTCTCTCACTTTTCCAACTGCTGGCAGAGGTGACGGTTTCTCATGCCAAACCTGACGACCCCCACTCTCTCTTTCTGTCTTTCTTTCTTTCCCTCCCTCTCTTTCCTCCCCCACTCCCTCCCTCCAGGATGCCCAGGTGACGTGCTTCATGGAGTCGTGTCCTCCGCCGGTGGAGTGCCAGGAGCCTGTGAAGCTGAAAGGATTGTGCTGCCCCGTGTGTCTCAACCAAGGAGAGGGAGCAGCCAGTAACAGCCAGACCCAGACAGGGAGCCAGGCGCCGGGTAGCCCTCATCACGTATAACCCTCAGGGGCCCCATGCCCTAGTGTCTGACACACACACACATACACACACAGAAGGAGAGACCCTGATGGTGCGCTTACCTTACAGCCACCTGCACCCAATTGCCTCGTTTTTTTAATCGTTTTTAGAAAAATCATCATTTGTATTATTTTGTTATTTTGATTGTCATGTCCCCCATGGCCAACGAACTGCCTGAGGCTTGGTTTCAAATCCACTGGCAACAGGAGAGCAGTCACAATGGATCTGCTTCCTTCTGGAAGGATAAATGGATGGAGGAATATTTGGATGGATGGACAGATGGACAAACCCCTTCCTCACTCGGGGCCTTCCAAACAGGCCCTCAGAGGTCTCTGATCTGAAGTGTTACCTCACCACTGCATTTGAAGGCCCCACAAAGCGGCTGAAACAAATGTGTTGTTTAAAGAGGAGGAAATGGCACTGCAGCCATTAGATCGACCATGGGTCGGCCATGTTGTCTCAAAACGCTTTCTCAGGTTAGAGATGCCGAAAAACTGGTGCTAATTTTCCCCTTTGTCTTAACGATTTAGTCACTAAATACAACACTTCAAAGTATTATTATTATTTTTTACAATATGCAAGCAACAAATATACACTCATTATGTGCCTTTTGTTCTTAAAAAAATCACATTTGAGAGACATTTTATGTACTAAATTACTTCCGCTTTCAAAATGTTTATGGTGCTTTATATCATATTATGAATATGTATTTTCCCTTTTGTATCACCTGCTAACATATGAAGATAATGTGAAGCCCTACAAAAACCTTTTGCAATTCAAAGATGTCTACTGATTTTTACCTTGTTATCACATCTGTCTTCAATGGCAACTGTTGGTGAACTAAATAACTTCTGGTATTTAGATATGTTATCTCCTCTCCTCAAGGCAATGTCAAACTTTTACAAACTTGAGGGGTGTTGGTTGGAGTTGGGGCTTGGGGTTGGGTTGGAAGGGGAGATGTTCCTATTTGGCTCAACCGCTCTTTACTAGATGTAATGCTTTTTCACACTCCATGTTGTTAAAGCAGTGAAAGGCCATTTGTTACCACTGTAGAGATGTAGTCATTTTTGTCCCAACGTTATCAGTGCTCTTTCAGTGCCAACTGCTAGCCTACCACAGCAGTACTCTGTCCTACCCCTAGTGTCCCGTCTACCCCTCTGTCCAGCATTAGCCCATACTCACACATAGACATTAAAGGACTGCAGCCTTACCTCCCTAACTGATGCTCTCATAACCAAACCCACAGCTTCTCAGCTCTAGTTTACTGAAGGACACTCACTCACATGCATTCCTTTCCCCTTCCCAAGCACTCAGCCCTTATGATGTAACTATTCTCCTCTGTGTGCTGGAGAGTTGTGTGTGTGTGACCAATCACCAGGTCTCTGTAGTTTTAATGCAGGTGAGAAACCTTGCCTGGCTCTCGTCTCTTAGGTTCCTAGGAGACGATGGATATGGAGGCGAGGTGACGTCATTTGGCCGGGTGTGTGAAGCGCAGACTTCCACCTCTCTGAACCCCATTCCTCTCTAATGGAAGCCAGATGGGAGGGTAGGGTGGAACGGGAGATGGTGTCAATCAAATATCTGGCGCTGCTTTATTTTCTGGAGGCTCCCTACTGTTACAATCAGCCAACAGAGTGTGTCCCATTGACGGACACACACACACACACACACACACACAGAGGCCCATAAATCAGATACAAGTATGTAAAGTATGCTGTTTGGATTTGGGGTTTCTCCTAGAATGTCAAGGCAAGCATGTAGTTGTGGTGGAGCTCAGTAGCAATGTTGGCACATTGGTATCATACCACATGGAATACATACAGCATTATGTATTGTAGACCCTTCTTTTCTCCTCCCTCTACTTTCCTCTGCAGTACCTCGGCTTTTACTCCTGCTTCTCTGTGTGTGTGTGTGTGTGTGTGTGTGTGTGTGTGTGTGTGTGTGTGTGTGTGTGTGTGTGTGTGTGTGTGTGTGTGTGTGTGTGTGTGTCTGCGTCTGTATATGCATGCAACCCCAGGTTTGGCTCCCATTGCACTGTGACCTCACTTCCTCTGCATCGCTGGTTGTCATGTCATCTTCAGCCATGTTGTAATGAGTACCTTTCGTTGTTTTTTTTATTTTCATTCTAACCCTCATGTTACTGGTCTCCCCTTTGTTCCCCAAACCCCCCACTGTCACCGGAATGCACTGCTCTGCAAGACTGAACATGCTTTACCTACACTGTCCCAAAGTGAGTGGTCAAAGTGGATACCTATCTGACAATTGTATTGTAAGTTTGCCAAAGAATTGTTTGCACTGTAATGTATGCCTCTCAAAACAATAATAAAAAATAGGCCACATTTGAAATACAACCGCCATGTTTGTTTGTTATTTCCCTGGTGGGTGCTGCTACTCTTTAGATATGTTGCCAAACACTGTCATTATGGGTAAACATGTACAGTACTGCCTCGTGTAAAGCAGATTGATGATAGAGTTGCATGTCTTAAGACCTGATCCAGTTTTTGCCCAATGCCATCAATCCTGTACTGTACTATGTAGCCATTCCTAGTCAGTTGTAATTTGGCTTTTAGACGTAAATGAAGAACATAAGAGTCATGTTTGATGAATACCTGTTGTAGTGGAAACTCTATCCCCTGTGTAACTAAGGGATATCTATCTGTGAGTTTCTGTGTTGTGGCACTGTGGAGTTAAACTATATTCACGGTTATTGGTTAGAGAATGGCTGTGCTTTTATTTCTCTTGTTAATTAGTCTCTAGAATTGTTATGGTTTGGGAACCACCAATGTCTTTGGTTACCTCATCTGGAGAGCCAATAGTTGTTCCTGATCATGTGACCTGACCAGGAAAAACTTCAGACCCTAGTTATAACCTGTAATAGTATAAGTTCTAGAGATGTTCCTTTGTCAGAGCTAACAATGCCTTTTGAAACCTGATGTAATTATAGATTATCACATCCTCATCATAGTTTGTCAATTGTTCTCTCTACATTTGTCTGGTGCACAGATGTTCTGTTTTCATGACGTACCATGAGTGTTGTAAACAGACCAACAAGCATCAGAAAGCTCCTTTAACCAAACAGGAGGCAGCTGGTGTTTACTGAATGACGTCTCCTCCATTGATCATCAAAACATTAGTAACATTGTCCATAGATCATCATCTTCCCATCGGTGCTTTTGAATGTTGTTATGGTCTTTTCAACCAGTGTTCACTTAAAAATACATTTATTTTGAAGTAGGATGTCTGATGCTGTCACGGCTGTTTGAAGGAGCGGACCAAGATGCAGCGTTTCGTAGTTCCACATATTTATTAAAAGTGAAACTGAATGCAATACACTAATAACTTGAAAATAGGAAAACAACAAACCGTGACGCAGCGAGGACAACACACTACTCAAAAGACAATAACCCACAAACAACAATGAGAAAAAACCCTACTTAAATATGATCTCTAATCAGAGGCAAATGAGGATCAGCTGCCTCCAATTAGAGATCAACCCCAAACAATCCAACATAGAAATAGAAAACTAGAAATCAAACATAGACTAGAAAACATAGATCAGCCCAAAAACACCCCCTGTCACGCCCTGCCCTACACTACTATAGAAAATAACATCTTACTAGGGTCAGGACGTGACAGATGCAATGATTTATTGTGGCTTTTACAAAGCTATCCCAAACATTGTGTCTGGATTATGTCTTCAACAGTCTGTCCATGGATTACCTTCAACAACAAACCCCATTTGATCCTGAAATACTGGAACAAATAGTCCTACATTGGGACTACAATTACTTTATAATGAGAAAGTAATGAGTGAATGGAAAGTTATCTATGATGCTGAACCAATGACAGAGTTTTGATTAAATAAGCTCGTCTTGACACAAAGCAGTCTGCTTGATGTCCACTCCTGAGTCCTGTCTGAACCAGGTGGTCTCTTTGTCTGTCTCTGAATTTCTCTCTCCTTCTCTGATCATCCATCTTTATCTCTCTCTCCATTCTTTATTCCTTCTGTCTATTATTGGTATCTTCTCAGAGGAGGGCCTGATCCTTGTCCTCCTTCCGGTGGAAGCCCCTCTCATAGTCAGAGAGATGGAGGGAATGAAACTGGAGGTGGACTTGAGGTTTCCAGTGGTGGGCCAGATAAAAGGCCTCCTCTTCCCAGTCAGGAAAAGCCATTATCGCCATGACAACATGGGACCAATCACTCCATAGACATCCTCAGAAGTCCCACCAGTAGTGGTGCGTGGGTAAAATCACTGGGGAAGCCAGGAAAAAAATGACGATATTGCAACCTATGTGTGATATTTGTGTTGTTTGCTCTATAGCCTGTTAGTTTATATGCTTTTGCCACTGTGATGTATAGGCCTAAGGCACAGACAGTAAGAAGACACAGTGGCAGAATAAATTCGCCCACACCTGCGTTTCATCACAAAACCAGAGAGCAACATCTGTCCTCTGAAGTTCACAAAGCATATTGTCGGTCCCGTGTGGCTCAGTTGGTAGAGCATGGTGTTTGCAACACCAGGGTTGTGGGTTCAATTCCCACGGGGGACCAGTACTGTGAAAAAAATTAATGAAATGTATGCATTCACTACTGTAAGTCGCTCTGGATAAGAGCGTCTGCTAAATGACTAAAATGTAAAATATATTGCATGTAACAAACAGTTACATGACCTACAGCATGGTCAAGCAAGTTAATGTTTCTGACATCTTCAGACTACTAAACAACTATTGATTTAGAACCATGGAGAGTTACTGCAAGTCACAAAGAAAACAGGAGCTGCCTCCACTATTCCAGTGCCATTTCAGCAAAATGGATTGTGAAAGTTTCAACATCTAAAATCGCCTATGCTTACTCTAATACAGTGACAACTAAAAGATACCAAAAACAATTTAATCCAATCAACCTAAGCTAAATATAATGTGGCTGGTAAGGGCACTGATTTCTGTGTGTGCGTGTGTTCATGCAAGTTGACTCACCCTACACCAATGCCATCCTCCTCTCTTTCATGTTGCCGAAACAGTCTATGACTCTGTCATACAGTACACGCTTTTAGTTTTAGTTTTTGTTGTCCTAGGCTACCTGTTTGCTCACTAGCCTAACTTCCTTTCATGGGCAACAATGAGCCAGCTAGTTAACATTAGCCTACTACATCTAGCTACATATTGAACTTCCATCCTCTCAGGTAAGGGGCACAATGTATGAATTTATGGTTTGAATGGTCAGAATCACCGTTATAATCATTGGCCTGTACGGAGAATTAAGTAAAACCACAAGACCAAATCCATATCTCCATCCAAGGCTAATTTAGGAAAGGGCCAATTTTAGCTAGCTAGCTAGCCACCGGAGGACAACAACACAACGAGATTGAACAATTCAGTTTTTTTCTGTCAATTACGTTTGGCTTTTGATGTGATTGATGTGAAGCCAAATCCAAACTGGCATCCTTGACACTCATTTTTGGTACGCCAGGACCATTCACAGTAGAGTTCACTCAGTTTAGCTCAACGCAGATTGGCTATTATTTTATGTAATTTGTTTATCAAGGGAGGCCAAATGCTCGCTGGCTTTCCTTGCATTCAATGCTACGGGTGGCAACAAATTCATACTCTTTTGACCAGACAGCATCAGACAGATGGGCTACATATACAGAGACAGAGGGGCCTTGTTTTGCTCGCTCGGATTCTTTCTCCAGTGAGATACATTCAGCCTCTTGCGAATTGAAGGAAAATGATGAAAGCAAGACGAATTATAATTATTTATTATTTTGGGGGGTGGGGGGAGCCTGACTACCCTTTGCATCCATGGATACCTGCCACTGGGTCCTCAGATAGGAGGCCCCCTAGAGGGCATGTTGGGGGGGAGGGAATCACCAGCATGTGGTCTTTCTCTCCCATATCCCTTCATAGTTTATTCTTTCCGGTATCTCCCATAGTCCTAGTCCCTGCACGCACTGAAGCCTCTCTCCTGGCCACTTAGCGCTGAGCTAAGCCCCAATGTTGACTTTGGGACGGGGTGAGATTATGTAAGCGAGGAAGTGCTGTAGGTGTTCCAGGCCTTTCTCCAGACATAGCCAGATGGTGTGAAGCAGACAGACAGACCTACAGACAAACACAGGACATCTCCCCTACCCTACACATCCTGCAGCTGCACAGCCCTGGCTCTCCACAGCCTCGACTCTACTTTCTTAATCAGGACCTGGAATTTAATTTGGAAGACCGGGTTTCTGTATTGCCTGACCAAGGTGGGAGTTTTCTTCCCACCCTCCCTCTCTCCCCAGGAACGTCAGTCTCATTCTCTATGCCAGGTGATGAAAGGGCGAAGAACTCTGGATCCTGCTGTTCGCTTCAAAGCACCAGGGCCTTTGATTGGTTGTCATCCAGCTGAAGCCTTTTATTGTTTTCCAAAATGGCACGAAGCGCTTTTGTAGTGTGTACTGCATGTACAGTAACTATGTTGGTTTAATGTTCTGAGGGAGAATGTCAGTAGATCTGTTTTGGCACAGAAAGCAGACGAGACTTGGGGGAGAGGAGCTCTTGTTAGCATTATATGGCAACGTACATTCCTTTTTCCAGTTCAGGCCTTGATTACATTTCCAGATTTTTTGTCACTCCCAATGTCGGTTACAGTAATTAGATTTACGGCTGAAACTCGAACCCAGAGAGAGTGCTACATCTGACCCATTCCCCCTTCCTCCCTCAGGATTTTCAGCCCTATGCAAATGCCAACTTTCTTTCCGTAGTCTATTAATCCTAATTGCCTAAACAGAATATATCCTCTTAACCTAACTGCAAAAACAGGTCAGTTTTCGAGGACGGGGAGTGTTCTGACATTAGATACGATCTTCCACTGAGTGATAGAGCTGGGGGGGGGCTAGTGGTGGTAGTGGGAAGAGGGAGAGGGAAGGGTACATGAAGTAATTGTTGTCGTTAAAAACAAAGCTAATCTTGTCTGAGGAGTGACTATGACTGTGACTGACTTACCCTGCATTCCTCCAACAGGGATCAGACTGCACCAGTAATAATCTCCTGCCTGCCTGCCAGGCAGAACTCCTAATAAGCTCTCCTCTCCTAGGCCTGAAATGGCCCTAATAGGCCCAGCCGGAGAGGGAGAGAACCAATAAAAAAACTGAGACAGAGCCAATCCCTTCTGCAGCAGCAGACGGGACAGGTCCGACTGCAGTACACCCTCTCATCCACAATCTGGAGGAATGTGAGATACTGGGTTGATAAAGGAGAATAGACTGTTTGTGGGAAATGTTGTGTTTTGAGGTGTGAGAATTGGAGAAAGGATGAGAGTGCCAAAGTGGTTTGGAAATGTCTCAGTTGTCTCAAACTTGTGTGAAGCTTATACAGTGGGAATTCAGTTGATGTGTAAACATATTTCCCTTCACAGGCCAAGCCAGATCCCCTGCCAGGAGGATAGTGTTGTCGGGTTGTCAGGTATCAAACACTCAAAAGAAAATGTATTACAGAGTCTATTCTTTCTGTTGGTGTGCGCCAGTAGACCAGTGATGAAACTGGATCTTGTGTCACCAACCCCTGGCTGTCAAACTCTGCAATATCACTAGAGTCAATAAATATTGTAACCGATCCTCTCCCACTTGTTTTCTATGGCAGCTCTCCTGTTGGCTTTCCCAGTTTGCTCTCATACTGATATGATAACAAAGGGCAAAGATCAGGTCAGAGATTAGCCGGTGTGTGTGTGCGTGCGTCCCGTTTTAAGATTGCAGAATCCATCCCTGGGAGCAGACGAGAAAAACATTTATTCAGGAGATGACATCACTCCGAGGGTCAGGCGGGCTGATTTATGGTTGGCCGATGGTGCCTGGAAAAGGTAACACACACACACACTCACCGTATTTCAATTACACACTGCTCCAGGTTTGTCAGGCCGTTGGTCTTTGCCCTCATTCCCAATTAATCAGTTAAGTGCTACAGATGTACAGTGGTGTAAAGTTCTACTTAAGTAGTTATTTGGGGTATCTGTACTTTACTATTTATATTTTTGACAACTTTTATGTTTACTTCACTACATTCCTAAAGAAAATAATGTACTTGTTACTCCATACATGTTACCTGACACACAAAAGTATGTGTTACATTTTGAATGCTTAGCAGGACAGGAAAGGGGTCCAAATGGTCACACATATATCGAGAGAACATCCGATAGTGCCAATAGTGTGCAAAGCTGTCATCAAGGCAAAGGGTGGCCACTTTGAAGAATCTAAAATCTATTTTGATTTGATTCACACTTTTTTGGTTACTACATGATTCCATTTGTGTTATTTCATAGTTTTGATGTCTTCACTATTATTGAAACCCTGAAATGAGTAGGTGTGTCCAAACTTTTGACTGGTACTGTATATATACAATGCTTTCGAAAAGTAATCAAAACCCTTACATAAGCATTCAGACCCTTTACTTAGTACTTTGTTGGCAGCGATTACAGCCTCGAGTCTCCTTGGGTATGACACTACAAGCTTGACACACCTGTATTTGGGAAGTTTCTCCCATTTTTCTCTGCAGATCCTCTCAAGCTCTGTCAGGTTTGATGGGGAGCGTTGCTGCACAGCAATTTTGACGTCTGTCCAGAGATGTATGATTGGGTTCAAGTCCGGATTCTGGCTGTGCCACTCAAGGACATTCAGAGAATTGTCCCAAAGCCGCTCCTGCGTTGTCTTGGCTGTGTGCTTAGGGTCGTTGTCCTGTTGGAAGGTGAACATTCACCCCAGTCTGAGGTCCTGAGCGCTCTAGAGCAGGTTTTCATCAAGGATCTTTTTGTACTTTGCTCTGTTCATCTTTCCCTCGATCTTGATTAGTCTCCCAGTCCCTGACGCTAAAAAACATTCCCACAGCATAATGCTGCCTCCTCCATGCTTCACCTTAGGGATGGTGCCAGGTTTCCTCCAGATGTGACGCTTGGCATTCAGGCCAAAGATTTCAATCTTGGTTTTATCAAACCAGAGAATCTTGTTTGTCATGATCTGAGAGTCCTTTAAGTATTTGTATTTATTATGGATCCACATGCCAAAGCAGCAGCTACTCTTCCTGGGGTCCAACAAAATGAAGGCAGTTTATACAATTTTAAAACATTACAATACATTCACAGATTTCACAACACACTGTGTGCCCTCAGGCCCCTACTCCACCACTACCACATATCTACAGTACTAAATCCATGTGTATGTTATCGTGTGTGTGTGTATGTTATCGTGTGTGTGTGTATGTTATCGTGTGTGTGTGTGTGTGTGTGTGTGTGTGTGTGTGTGTGTGTGTGTGTGTGTGTGTGTGTGTGTGTGTGTGTGTGTGTGTGTGTGTGTGTGCGCGCGCACGCGTGTGTGTCTGTGCCAATGTTTGACAGCCCGCTTGGCAAACTCCAAACGTGCTGTCATGCGCCTTTTACTGAGGAGTGGCTTCCGTCTGGTCACTCTACCATAAAGGCCTGATTGATTTAAGAATGATGGAGGCCACTGTATTCTTGGGGAGCTTCAATGCTGCAGAAATGTTTTGGTACCCTTCCCCAGATCTGTGCCTCGACACAATCCTGTCTCGGAGCTCTACGGACAGTTCCTTCGACCTCATGGCTTGGTTTTTGCTCTGACATAGACTGTCAACTGTGGGACCTTATAGAGAGGTTTGTGCATTTCCAAATCATGTCCAGTCAATTGAATTGACCACGGTGGACTCCAATCAAGTTGTAGAAACATCTGAAAGATGATCAATGGAACACAATGCACCTGAGCTCAATTTCGAGTCTCATAGCAAAGAGCCTGAATACTTATGTAAATAAGGTATTTCTCTTATTAATATTGAATACATTTGCAAAATATTCTACAAACCTGTTTTTGCTTTGTCATTATTGGGTATTTTGTGTTGATTGATGAGAATAAAAAATAAATACATTTTAGAATAAGGCTGTAATGTAACAAAATGTGGAAAAAGGGAAGAGGACTGAATAATTTCCAAATGCACTAGAGAGAGAGAGAGAGAGAGAGAGAGAGAGAGAGAGAGAGAATATATAGATATATACAGTTGAAGTCGGAAGTTTACATACACCTTAGCCAAATACATTTAAACTCAGTTTTTCACAATTCCTGGCATTTAATCCTAGTAAAAATGCCCTGTCTTAGGTCAGTTTATTTTAAGAATGTGAAATGTCAGAATAATAGTAGAGAGAATGATTCATTTCAGCTTTTATTTATTTCATCACATTCTCAGTGGGTCAGAAGTTTACATACAGTCAGGTTTGTAGGCCTCCTTGCTTGCACACGCTTTTTCAGTTCTGCCCACACATTTTCTATAGGATTGAGGTCAGGGCTTTGTGATGGCCACTCCAATACCTTGACTTTGTTGTCCTTAAGCCATTTTGCCACAACTTTGGAGGTATGCTTGGGGTCATTGTCCATTTGGAAGACCCATTTGCGACCAAGCCTTAACTTCCTGACTGATGTCTTGAGATGTTGCTTCAATATATCCACATCATTTTCCTTGCCATCTATTTTGTGAAGTGCACCAGTCCCTCCTGCAGCAAAGCACCCCCAAAACATGATGCTGCCACCCCCGTGCTTCACGGTTGGGATGTTGTTCTTCGGCTTGCAAGCCTCCCCCATTTTCCTCCAAACATAACGGTGGTCGTTATGGCCAAACAGTTCTATTTTTGTTTCATCAGACCAGAGGACATTTCTCCAAAAAGTACGATCTTTGTCCCCATGTGCAGTTGCAAACCGTAGTCTGGCTTTTTTATGGTAGTTTTGGAGCGGTGGTTTCTTTCTTGCTGAGCGGCCTTTCAGGTTATGTCGATATAGGACTCGTTTTACTGTGGATATAGATACTTTTGAACCTGTTTCCACCAGCATCTTCACAAGGTCCTTTGCTGTTGTTCTGGGATTGATTTGCACTTTTTGCACCAAAGTACATCCATCACTTGGAGACAGAACGTCTCCTTCCTGAGCGGTATGACGGCTGCGTGGTCCCATGGTGTTTATACTTGCGTACTATTGTTTGTACAGATGAACGTGGTACCTTCAGGCATTTGGAAATTGCTCCCAAAGATGAACCAGACTTGTGGAAGTCTACAATTTTTTTATGAGGTGTTGGCTGATTTCTTTTGATTTTCCCATGATGTCAAACAATGAGGCACTGAGTTTGAAGGTAGGCCTTGAAATACATCCACAGGTACACCTCCAATTGACTCAAATTATGTCAATTAGCCTATCAGAAGCTTCTAAAGGCATGACATAATTTTCTGGAATTTTCCAAGCTGTATAAAGGCACAGTCAACTTAGTGTATGTAAACTTCTGACCCAATGGAATTGTGATACAGTGAATTTTAAGTGAAACAATGTGTCTGTAAACAATTGTTGGAAAAATTACTTGTGTCATGCACAAAGTAAATGTCCTAACCAACTTGCCAAAACTATAGTTTGTTAACAAGAAATGTGTGGAGTGGTTGAAAAACGAGTTTTAATGATTCCAACCTAAGTGCATGTAAACTTCCGACTTCAACTGTATATACATACACTTAGGTTAAAACTCTATATATTTCCTCTTTGCATTATTATTACTATCTGCTAGTTGTATTCATTTTTATATTGTGAATTTCTGTACATGTCACGACTTCTGCCGAAGTCGGTCCCTCTCCTTGTTCGGGCAGCTTTCGGCGGTCGACGTCACTGGCCTTCTAGCTATCGCCAATCCACTTTTCATTTTCCATTTGTTTTGTCTTTGTTTAACACCCCTGGTTTCAATTTCCCAATTACATGTTCATTATTTAACCCTCTGTTTTCCCCATGGTTTTTTTGCGTGATTGTTTTATGTATGTTCGGTCCGTTATTGTGGGCTCGGTATTAAGACATGCTATTGTAATATTTGAGTAAAGTTACTTGTGTTACTCATCTCTGTTGTCCTGCGCCTGACTCCTTTGCACCAGCTACACCCAGACCACTACAGTACATTAGCAGAAAAATCGATAAAAATGCTTTTTTTAAGGGTTCAGAAGTTTGTAATTTCCACTTTGAAATTTCAGACTTGATTTTCCCTTACAAAAAAATGTATCAACGCTTTAACAATTTCAATGTATTATAATCCACAAAATAATTCACATTTCCTGTTGCTGCAGGATTATTTTCCTGCTGTAGCAAACTCAAATTAAGATCCTACATCTGTATACATGAAACGCTCTAATTCAGCTCAGCCCAAACGCACACCTCTCTGAGCACACTGGTTCTGAGCTGTTATCAGTTAAGCATGGCTGATTTCCACATTTGAAACAGTATCAAGCCAGGGGATACTTGTTTTAATATACCAAGTGGTTGTATTTGTTTTTTTTTTACATAAAGAACTCCCCAACACGCACCCCCCCCCCCACCCCCCCACCAACATCTGGTGGTCCTTACCGTGGTCCTGGAACATCCAGTTTTTTGGTGTGTTCACTTGAGCTGCTAGTAGTTGACTGTCCCGTCGAGAGGTTGGCCTTTATTGTCATGAATCTTACCCTGGAGGCAACTCTGCAGAGTGGTCACTAGCTGGCACAGACACTACGTTATAAAATCTGATTGTAAACCTAACCCTAACCTTAACCACACTGCTAACCCTAACCTTAAATTAAGACCAAAAGCAAACTGGCGGAAATTGCTCTGTTCTGCCTCCAGGGCAAGATTCATTAAAATAAATGTCAACCTGCGTCCCGCTGACAGTCCAGGGGAGCAGAGATTTATTCCGTGCCGGAAAGTAAAAAGGTTTAGAAGGACTCTATTTTTGCAAGCCTATCAGCGTCATTTTGTATGCATAGCCCATCTCTCTGTGGAAACATCTGACTGCCAGCCAGCTAGTCATACACACACACACAGACACAGACAGACACACACATATCCCTCTACCTCCCATCTACGCGGGAACATGGTGACTAGACAAGTCCTCAGGCCTACCATAGCTCATTGAGACAGGAAGGAGCACCATGTCGTGTCCAGCACATTTCTCCCATACAGCACTTCCAAACACACACACACTACTGCCAGACAAACGCCTCTAAAGGATGGGAACCCTGGAAGTGTGCATCGCCCCGGCTCCACAACATCCCCTTTCCACAAAACAAGCGGGCAGCTTGTGTAAATGTCATGTTGGCTTGGAATTAAAGAAACATTCTCCTCTCCTGAATGTTTTCTCTTCAGGATTGGTCTGGGGGACCCCCCTACCCCTGCTCAGTGGATCAGACACAAGCTTCAGAAACTCTCTCTCACACACACACACACACACACACACACACACACACACACACACACACACACACACACACACACACACACACACACACACACACAAATCAAAATCAAGTGAAATGTATTTATATAGCCCTTCTTAGATCAGCTGATATCTCAAAGTGCTGTACAGAAACCCAGCCTAAAACCCCAAATAGCAAGCAATGTAGGTGTAGAAGCACGGTGGCTAGGTAAAACTCCTTAGAAAGGCCAAAACCTAGGAAGAAACCTAGAGAGGAACCAGGCTATGAGGGGTGGCAAGTCCTCTTCTGGCTGTGCCGGGTGAAGATTATAACAGAACATGGCCAAGATGTTCAAATGTTCATAAATGACCAGCATGGTCAAATAATAATAATCACAGTAGTTGTCGAGGGTGCAACAGGTCAGCACCTCAGGAGTAAATGTCAGTTGGCATTTCATAGCCGATCATTGAGAGTATCTCTACCGCTCCTGCTGTCTCTAGAGAGTTGAAAACAGCAGGTCTGGGACAGGTAGCACGTCCAGTGAACAGGTCAGGGTTCCATAGCCGCAGGCAGAACAGTTGAAACTGGAGCAGCAGCACGGCCAGATGGACTGGGGACAGCAAGGAGTCATCATGCCAGGTAGTCCTGAGGCATGGTCCTAGGGCTCAGGTTCTCCGAGAGAGAGAGAAAGAAAGAGAGAAAGAGAGAATTAGAGAGAGCATACTTAAAATCAGACAGGATACCGGATAAGACAGGAGAAATACTCCAGATATAACAGACTGACCCTAGCCCCCCGACACATAAACTACTGCAGCATAAATACTGGAGGCTGAGACAGGAGGGGTTAGGAGACACTGTGGCCCCATCCGATGATACGCCCGGACAGGGCCAAACAGGCAGGATATAACCCCACCCACACACACACACTCAATAACAGCCCTATAGCACATACTGTACAGTAAATAAACACACACACATACACACTTTGCATATATATGATACACACCCTCTCTCTCTTTCTTACACACACATGCACAGACACACCGGTCGGCCCCTCATCATATTCATGCCTTAGAATTCATACCAGAGGGGGGTTAAGAGCAGCGGTGAGCCCTGGGGGCTGCTGGTACAGTCCACAGTGCAGTCTGTCCGTGAGGAAAAATTCAATGCGATGACTTTGAAGCAACATGGAAAACGGATTGGATTCAAAGGAAGTCATCAACGTAAGGGAATTTCGTATTTGAACCTAAATTGATTTCAGGTTGAATTCCCTTTAGGAAATGTAAAACTTGTAGTGTATTTGAGGTTTAAAAAGGCTTGACATTTCAGACTTGATTTTCCCTTATGAAAAATGTTCCAGGAATTATATCCACATAATAAATCACATTTCCTTTGCTGCAGGATTATTTTCATGCTGTAGCAAACTGTCTCAAAGTAAGATCCTACATCAGTATTCGCCGTTCTTTGCAGAAAGGCTGCAATCAGTATGAAAAACAACTGAGTCACAGCCAGTTGACTAGGTAGCCCTCTGCAGTGGGCTGCACTTCCTTTTATTGTGGTCAAGGATCTCCGCTGCTGATAAGGGCAACCCAAAACAGATGTTGTATCTCTGATGACCGGGAGAGGGATATGGACTTGACCTGGATATGACCTGCCATGCAGAGGGGTACGAGAGAGAGAGGTCCCATTTTCCAGATAGCTCTCTCTGTCTCTCTCGCGCTCTCTTTCTTCACCACTGTGCTGCTGCACCTGTTTTGCCACTCTGGTTCAGGGGGCTGAGTCCTGGGGTATATCCACTCCTAGCAGGCAGAGGATCAGTCCTACTGGGCAGCACCTGGAGGAACTCTGCCGGATCTGAGCTGAGACCTTGTCCCTGAAGTGGGGGGTCCTCTTAATTGGGCCTGTCTAACTAATGGGCCACAGGTGGATTGTTCTGTGGGAATGGTTGTGAGGTATGTTGCTGCCTGAGATTGTTCACTGCTACCACACTCTGATCATTACAAGCTAATTTGGCATTACAAGGGTTGTATTCCTGTGTAAATCTCCCTTTTGCAGAATAGGCTGTGTCAAGATTATACTTATTTAACCATGGAATATGGATATGTGACTAAACTGACAGGCAGGAAAGCAAGATACTATCCTGGATGAATGGAATACTACCCCTACTTCTTCCTGCTACTGATAGTGTATTATGTATTGTTATGTATTCTCATTGCTGGGTAAATATGCTCATGGATTATTTTAGATATTTTGCTGTCTGGGGACATCCAGTGGAGCATTCAGGAACTGGTCTTTAGTGCAGATACACCACCCCAGCCTAGGGCACCACCGGTCATTCTTTAAAAGTGCATCCTTTCTTCCCTTTTTTGAAGTAATCTCTGCTATGTGTCAACAGATCTCTACAAGTGCATATAGGGGCAGAGGTTACACAGGGTTGATTTGGAAATGGGCATATGCATAGCCTACTTCCTCAGTTTCAAATGTTTATTATTATTTATTCTGTTTTGTTTCTTAGGAATGCGATCCTGGTAGCCTACTGGTAGTTGATGCAGAGTCTTTACCAGATAAAGTAAAGTTAGGATGTGTCAGCTTTTGTCCCGGTGATATCGTTGATACATCACGGGTGCACGCTAGGTACGCAGGTCCAGTTGCGATTTTAGCATGTCAATCTTAGTGGAGCAAACAAAAAACAAACCAAAAAATTATGCATGCCAGCGAAGGCACTACACAATACAACACTAAACAATACATTCATTTCACTATAACAGTGACAAACAGTGCCCACAAATTGTTAGGGCCTACATAAAGCTCTCTCAACAACAGAGTCCCAACAGCAGTCCCAAAACCTTACCACTGCTACACTTGGCTATCAGCCGAGCCTTGTCTGGCAGCGAAACAGTTCATTCAGCCTCATTTACTGCTTTAAAAAGAAACATAGCTGACTTGCTTAAACAAATTTCGTTTCTACTGACAATTGAGATTTACAAACAATGGCATAAGGGAACGACGAGCGGTTAATAGGCAATCGGTAATTTCGATTAAGACATTAATGATCGAGCTAGGATGGACGTTGTCAATATAACTATTAGTTCAGCACTTTTGAAATGTTCAGTGACAGAATTCAGAACATGGGCCATTCTTACAGTATTCTCCGTGTACACCAAGTCAGAACTGTAGGATAAATAACGGGGGCATATAAGCAGACAATGAAAGCTCTTACAATATTTGATGATTTCATTTCTCTAAAACAGGCTATAGGCTTCATGTGCACGTGCACCACCAAGTCAGAACAGTAGGCGAAATGAAGAGGGGAAAAGGGACCAAATTATTATGGGCTACTAACAGCTTACTACACAACATGCACTTAGTATTACTTTCTTACCTACAGTATACATATCTCCCTGGCATATTACATAACTTATGCAGCAGCATACAATACATTTTTGGACTCAACTTGTTGTGCTGTGCTCACTTCCTTCCAAACCACTCATTGTTGAATTAGCGATTTCCAACTTGTTGTGTAATGTTTATGTTCAATGGCCGATGAGCACCGATAAGTTTTGTCTATAATTTCTCTTCAATATTTATTTTCATATGACAAGGAATTAAAAAGGATTTGCCAGTAGATTTTTGACTTGATTCATGCTGATGACTGCTAGCTAAGATTTTGAAAGTATGATATTGACATGATCAGTCCAATGAAAGCTACTGTACATATAACGTGATTTAACGTAATTTTATCTGTGACCAATGTAACTCTATGGCTGCATTCCAAACACTAAACAGACACACCCTCTCCCCTCAAATCCTGCAGCAAAGGAAATGCCCTCAAATTAAGGTGACACTTCTGATGACTTATCTTGACGTCTGACGAGTTTACCCTTGCCCAAAAATGTGTCAGTCGTTCATCCTGCGAAGATTGTGTTTTCAGCCACCGGTAGCTTGTGGGTGCTTTATATGTGCTACAGTCAATTATGATTGCATGTCTACTTATATTAACTATATAATTATTAATATATGCCTACTGTATGATAGCTAGCAAATTAATTAGCTAACCGACAGCCCTCGGCCCTAAACCCTTAGCCCTTGGTGGAATCCTCGCTGACATATTTGTCATCGGTCCAAATGACTAGCCAAGCAAGGGAAGTTTGCAACATAAGCCCCTCAGCCCTCCTTTTTAATGGAATTTGCGAGTGTAGAATTATGTTCACTTCGGGGCCTGAAACACCCCATAATTAAATTTGTGAGGATTGTACATCCGCTAAGAAAAGTCCACCAAAACTTAAAAACTCAACGTCAATATTGAGTCAACACACAAGTGTAAGTAAAAACAAATGTAAATAAGTTAGAAATTGTGCTATTAATGCACAAACACGTCTCATAAAAGTAATGATGTTTTTGTTTGGTTAGCTTTTGGAAATTGTAGAAATAAAACATTTTCCTTCTTCAGAAGTAGCTAGGCAGGCTAACATTAGTTAGCTAATTAATTAGCTAGCTATCATACAGTAGGCATATATTAATAATTATAATGAATATAAGTAGACATGCAATCAAAATTGACTGTAGCGCATACAAAGTACCCACAAGCTGCATACCCACAAGCTGGCTGAAAACACAATCATTGCTGGATGAACGAGTGACGAAGTGTATACTCGTCAGACGTTATGATACGTCATCAGAAGAGTCCACTTCATTTGAGGGCTGAGGGGATAGGGTGTGTCTTTTAAGATTTTAAACACAGCCAATGATATATATATATATATATTTTTTTACATTGTTTGCAAACTGATATGTGACATGTATTAATGCCAAAATAACATGCAAAAACAGGCAAGCCCCTCCCACATTTTTTAAATTCGTATTTATTTATAATTTTTTCGTTAAAATAGTGGGGCTCAAAACAGGTGGGGCTCTCACCTGCCCTGAATGACGGGTCGCCACTGCGCGGGTCACAGGAACATCGCCAAGAAGTCAACGTGACGACGACCAGCTGGTGAGTAACTTTATCCATATAAGTATGTTACAAATTGCTTTATCTACCAGTCAAAGTAGGCAATGTTGAGAATTCTCCCTGACAGTGCTTATCACCATTTCACAACCCTTTGGGGTAGATCACTCGAGTGGTCCTGCACCTATCCCCCCCCGCACCTATCCCCCCCCGCACCTATCCCCCCCCGCACCTATCCCCCCCGCACCTACCCCCCCGCTTGGAAAAAAAACTCACATCTGACCAGAGCCCGGTTTCCCAAAAGTACAGGTCTAAATTCATCGTTAGAACCTTCTTAGGAGCCTGATACACAGCCAATACAGAAGGTGGTGGCATGCACCTATAATTTGTATGAGCACCGCCATAATACGGGTCACCTGAAATTCTCAAAGAAGTCGACGTGACATCGACCAGCTGGTGAGTAACTTTACACATGTAAGCATATTACAAATTATACCTACAGTCAAAGTAGGTATTGTTGAGAATTCCCCCTGGCAGTAGTGTTATTATGGAGCCAGGTACCTTTCAAAAGGCTGAACGTACATATCGTTATGATCATAAGAAAATCCATACGTAAATTGTTAGGATCTTAAGAAAAGCCAAACGTGAAACATGAAATATAAAGGTTAAAATAGATCTGTTACGACTATGAATGAATATTTACATGTTCAATTCTTACTTTACGTTGGCTACAGATCTTTTTACGCATACAAACTTTTGTCAGCAATGGGGCATCTGCAAAGTACATGAACCGAACATAGCTAGTCAAAGTTAGCTAGTCCATCAAGTAACTGTTGCCCAGACGTTAGAGTTGCTTTGCAGCTTCCGGTTTCATTTCAAAAATAAAATTCTAGAGCTTGTTTTAGAACTGCATTTAATAACAACGTTATACCAGTAGATGACGTATTAGAGGCTTGGGCCTTCAGCAAATGACTTGTGTGAGAATGATAGACACAGAAGTGCCTTGTCTAGAAAAACTGCCTGAGCTGCAAAATATAATGTATTTTTATTTTTTTTCACCTTTATTTAACCTGTTATGGATTGGGGGCAGTATTTTCACGGCCGGATAAAAAACGTACCCGATTTAATCTGTTTATTACTCCTGCCCAGAAACTAGAATATGCATATAATTCATTGATTTGGATAGAAAACACCCTAAAGTTTCTAAAACTGTTTGAATGGTGTCTGTGAGTATAACAGAACTCATATGGCAGGCCAAAACCTGAGAAGATTCCAAACAGGAAGTGCCCTCTCTGACCATTTCTTGGCCTTCTTTAGGCTCTTTATTGAAAACAGAGGATCTCTGCTGTAACGTGACACCTTCTAAGGCTCCCATAGGCTCTCAGAAGGCGCCAGAACGTTGAATGATGACTGCAGTCCCAAGCTGAAAAACAGTAGCGCATTTGGATAGTGGTCGATCTGAGAACAATGAGACGTTCAGAAATAGCATTCCCACCGAACACTTCCAGTGAATTTACTAAATTACTCACGATAAACGTTCACAAAAACATAACAATTATTTTAAGAATTATAAATACAGAACTCCTTTATGCAATCGCGGTGTCCGATTTTAAAATAGCTTTTCGGTGAAAGCACATTTTGCAATATTCTGAGTAGATAGCTCGCCATCACGGGCTAGCTATTTTGACACTCACCAAGTTTGGTACTCACCAAACTCAGATTTACTATAAGAAAAATTGGATTACCTTTGCTGTTCTTCGTCAGAATGCACTCCCAGGACTTCTACTTCAACAACAAATGTTGGTTTGGTTCCAAATAATCCATAGTTATATCCAAATAGCTGCGTTTTGTTTGTGCGTTCAAGACACTATTCGAAGGGTAACGAAGGGTGACGCGCGGACGCGTATCGTGACAAAAAAATTCAAAATATTCCATTACCGTACTTCGAAGCATGTCAAACGCTGTTTAAAATCAATTTTTATGCGATTTTTCTCGTAAAATAGCGATAATATTCCGACCGGGAGTCGTTGTTTTTGTTCAAAGACTGATAATCTAAAATGGACTCTTCACGTGCACACGTACACCCGTTTCATTGTTCTCAGATCGACCACTTACCAAATGCGCTACTGTTTTTCAGCCATGGGCTGCAAAGTCATCATTCAATGTTCTGGCGCCTTCTGAGAGCCTATGGGAGCCTTAGAAAATGTCACGTTACAGCAGAGATCCTTTGTTTTGGATAGATTTGACAAAGAAGGCCAAGAAATGGTCAGACAGGGTACTTCCTGTACAGAATCTTCTCAGGTTTTGGCCTGCCATTTGAGTTCTGTTATACTCACAGACGCCATTCAAACAGTTTTAGAAACTTTGGAGTGTTTTCTATCCAAAGCTAATAATTATATGCATATTCTAGTTTCTGGGCAGGAGTAATAATCAGATTAAATCGGGTACCTTTTTTATCCGGCCGTGAAAATACTGCCCCCAATCCATAACAAGTTAAGCATGTCCCAGTTTAGGTCACCTAGCAGGACAAATTCATACTTAGTGTAAGGTGCCAGGAGAGAGTTTAGGGCAGGTAGGGTACAGACCGGTGCTGATGGAGGACGATAGCACCCAGCAACTGTCAACAAAAGAGCCATTTGAAAGTTTAATGCTTAAAACCAGCAAATCACATTGTTTGGGGACAGACTTGGTGGAGACAACCGAGCACTGAAGGTGATCCTTGATAAAGATTGTCACTCCCCCACCTTTGGAAGATCTGTCTTGTCGAAAAAAGTTAGATCCAGAAAGGTTAACATCAGTATTCAAAACATTCTTCCTTAACCATGTCTCAGGAATGACCAACACATCTGGATTGGAGCTGTGAACACACACTTTCAATTGATCCATTTTAGGTAATAAGCTTCTAGTGTTAATGTGATGGGCCAGGGTGTACATTCACTTTTACAGATATCATCAACAGTAATACAATCAAAACAAAACAGAACAGGGAGAGCTCTGCAGTGTTGATTTGTCTTTATTCCACTACTGAAGAAGCATGACTCAAATCACCTCATTTAAAAAAAATAAAAAATAAAAAAAAATGTATGAAATGTAAACATTTTTTTAAAATGAAATGTATTAAATATATGTATTCACTACTGTAAGTCGCTCTGGATAAGAGCGTCTGCTAAATGACTAAAATGTAATGTAAATGTTGATTTATGACATCTGAATGTGCATCAGATGGCAACAAGAGCATATTGACAGCAATTTCATCAGGTAACATGTATACAAAGCCGGCAAGAGGTGGTTAAAATAGGATGGGAGGCCAAAAGTCTGTGTAACCAATAGAGAGTTAGAGTCCCAAATGTGGGAACAAACAGTTGGGTAAAGAAAGTTTGCTGTCAACAAAGCATGCAGGAGTCATGAGGCAAATAGCAAAATGCACAAGAACAAAATAAAATCTATAACAACTTGGAGCTAGCCATTGTAAGTTCAGAGTCACTCGCCCCAACAATGCATGTGTGCTGGAGGCGAGCGAAAGCTCTGGAGAGAGGGTGGAGTGTGGTGGGGTACCTGTACCAGACAGGGGGAGACAGGCCAGGGCAGACGCTGAACAGATCGCCAGGTGAAATCCAAGCAGCAGTGCAGCAGGCAACGGGAGTAGGTGTCACACCCACTTGGGAGAAGCTTTTATTTCTGGAGGTAGATTTCTTGTAGAAAATGCCAATGAATGGTCATTGAACACTCCTGCCACTTGTTGGGCCCAAAGGCTTCTGACACATTTTACTTCACACCTCAGTGCTAATTGAAGTTGTATCTGGTCTGTCCTTGCAAGCCTGGCAGCCTTAGCTCAGCATTCAGTCCCCATAAAGTAAAATGTATCATTGTAATGTCATTCCTTTTTCTTTTTCTTCTTGGCTTTCAAAATAGCATCAGACCAAACACTACTCACTCAGTACCAGGTTGGATGGTGTCCTCAGGTTTGTTTGGCAGAGCACCCTCCGTATAGCTTGGAAAAATGAAACCTTGGTAGCAGTAATCTCTCCAGTAAATTTTTGTCAAAATTAGGTTGTAGGTTTGTAGTTTTGATCTGGAGTGAAGGCCATGCTGTGGAGGGTAGCATGGCCATATCTCCCTGCCGAAAAATCGAAGTTTATCTAACTCCAAATATATGCTTTTGTAAAAAACATCCATTCTCTAAAAAAAATGTAGGTCTAACCAAATAAACTGTGGGCCTTGAACTTGCAGGCATTGCAATTTTGGCCATAATTTTATGTACTGGTGTCTTGCGGATACATTTTAGAACTCCATTTGTGTTTTATAACCATTTTTATTATAGGGCTCCCTTTAAAAAGAGACCCTAGCTCACAGGCCTCTAAATATAGCCTCTAAATACATTTTTAACAAAATAGTTGAAGAAGCACGTGCTGTGGCTGATAGGGAAAACAGATCTGGCAATAAGAACAATTTGCTCTGGACAGGTTATAGCCAAGACTTAATCAATATTTAGTTTTGTCTCGTTTATTGATATGGATATAGCCTTTGCATGATGGGGTTGTGCAATGCAAATGGATATAACAAGCCTACATACAGAGTGGAATTCACTAATACAGTGGTTCCCAAACTTTGTATAGTCTCGTACCCCTTAACATTCAATCTCCAGCTGCATATCCCCTCTAGCAGCAGGGTCAGCACACTCTCAAATGTTGTTTTTTTGCCATCATTGTAAGCCTGCTACACACACTATGCAATACATTTATTTGTGTCACAACCCGGCTCCTGGGAAGTGACAAAGAGCTCTTATAGGACCAGGGCACAAATAATAATATTATAATAATAATCAATCATTTTTATCTTTATTTAGCCATCTTACTTATTAAACTTTATTTGTTCATCAAAAATTGTGAATAACCCACCACAGGTTGATGAGAATGGTGTGCTTAAAAGGATGCACATAACTCTGCAATGTTGGGTTGTATTGGAGAGGGTCTCAGTCTTAAATCATTTCCTACACACAGTTTGTGCCTGCATTTAGTTTTCATACTTGTGAGGGCCGAGAATCTACTCTCACATAGGTACGTGGTTGCAAAGGGCATCAGTGTCTTAACAGCGCGATTTGCCGAGGCAGGATACTCTGAGCGCAGCCCAATCCAGAAATTTGGCAGTAGCTTCTGATTAAATTCCATTTTCACTGAACCGTTTGATGCAATTTTGATGTGGCTCTTGTTCAGATATCGGTAAGTGGACTGGAGGCAGGACATGAAAGGGATAATGAATCCAGTTGTTTGTGTCATCCGTTTCGGGAAAGTACCTGCATGATTGAGCATCCAACTCACTCAGGTGCTTCACTAGATCACATTTGACATTGTCCGTAAGCTTGAGTTTATTTGCACACAAAAAATCATACAATTTGAAAGACCTGTGTGTTGTCCTTAATGCAGACAGAGGAGCTCCAACTTCTTAATCATAGCCTCAATTTTGACCCGCACATTGAATATAGTTGCAAGAGAGTCCCTGTAATCCTAGATTCAGATCATTCAGGCGAGGAAAAAACATCCCCCAGATAGGCCAGTCGTGTGAGAAACTCGTCATCATGCAAGCAGTCAGACAAGTGAAAATGATGGTCAGCAAAGAAAACGTTAAGCTCGTCTCTCAATTCAAAACACTGTGTCAATACTTTGCCCCTTGATAACCAGAGCACCTCTGTATGTTGTAAAAGCATTACATGGTCGCTGCCCATATCATTGCATAGTGCAGAAAACACACGAGAGTTCAGGGGCCTTGCTTTAATACAGTTAACCATTTTCACTGTAGTGTCCAAAACGTCTTTCAAGCTGTTAGGCATTCCCTTGGCAGCAAGAGCCTCTCAGTGGATGCTGCAGTGTACCCAAGTGGCATCGGGAGCAACTGCTTGCACGCACGCTACCACTCCACTATGTCTCCCTGTCATGGTTTTTGCGCAATCAGTACAGATACCAACACATCTTGACCACCAAAGTCCATTTGATGTCACATAGCTGCCCATCCTCTCCTGTTGTCCTGGTTTCCAGTGGTTTGCAGAAGAGAATGTCTTCCTTAATTGACCCCCATAAACGTAACGGACATAGACCAGGAGCTGTGCCAGGCCCGCCACGTCTGTTGACTCATCCAGCTGTAACGCATAGAATTCACTGGCTTGTATGCGAAGCAGTAATTGTTTCAAAACATCTCCTGCCATGTCACTGATGCGTCGTGAAACAGTGTTTGATGGAGGCATTGTCTGTATAGTTTTTTTGGGCCTTTTCCCCCAGCATTGTCCCAGCCATATCCGCGGCAGCAGGAGGAATTAAGTCCTCCACAGTAGCATGGGGCCTACCTGTCCTAGCCACTCGGTAGCTCACCATATAAGATGCGTCTAGCCCCTTCTTATTAATGGTATCTGTTGCTTTTATACATGTCTTACTACTCAAAAGTCGTCTTAATTCTCGATCAAAAAAGTCCTGTGGCTTATTTTTCAAATGAACATGTTTTGTTTCTAAATGTCTGCGCAAGAGTGAAGATTTCATAGAGTTGTGAGATTGTACTTTTGCACATATAATACATTGTGGACAGCCAAATCAATGTAGTTCTCATCATATTTACGCCTTTTCGATGGTCCAACGTCCCTGTCTGTTGTTCGGTGCTTTCCAGGGTAAGGGGGCAGTTGCTCTTCGGCTGCATGAGATTCACAACTGTCAGTGTGAATGCTAGCTGGGCTAACAACAAATGTAGAATTACTGATGCTACCATTGGATGTGCTCGTGGAAGCAGAACAACTTGTGTCGTCGATAGGTGCAGGTGTAGTAATGCTGGTAGTAGCAATACTACCAGTAGAGCTGGTATGTGTCTCTATGGACGCAGGCCTTACTTTTTTTAACCATTTATCAATTTTCGAGCAAACAGAATGAGCAGCAGCTACGTTTGGCTACATACGGACCGTTAGTGGAATTCCTGCGAGAGAGTAACTGTTAATGTGATTGGATGTTAATTATTTGACTAGGCTACTTGTATTTGACATTGTGTTGTTATTTTGCAGAACACAAGATGGTTTCATTTTATTTATGGCAGTGAAACGAGGCTACTCAGGTGAGAAAAATACATTTTTGTATTTTTTTAAATGCACATTTTGTATTATATATATATATTAAATGTGAATCACATCATACCCCTGACGGCATCGCACAGTTTGGGAATATATTACAATCTACTTAAAAATGCCTAATATGAGGCCTACAGTCCCTGCTCCCAAATACTGGAAAAAGTGTTAAATATTAGGTTACATGATCACCATAATAGCCCCACGGGTCTATAAAAATAAATTATGCAATTATATGGCCATTAAATAACACACAACAGTATGGCATATTTAGATAGCAAAACAGGCCTAGGCTAGTGCTCCCGAGTGCAGTAGCGGTCTAAGGCACTGGAGCTCAGTGCAAGAGGCGTCACTACAGTCCCTGATTTGAATCCAGGCTGAATCACATCCGGATGTGATTGGGAGTCCCATAGTTAACCTTGTTCTGAACACCTCCAAAACAAAGGTCATATGGTTTGGTAAGAAGAATTTCCCTCTCCCCACAGGTGTGATTACTAGCTCTGGGGGTTTAGAGCTTGAGGTAGTCACCTCATACAAGTACTTGGGTGTATGGCTAGACGGTACACTGTCCTTCTCTCAGCACATATCAAAGCTGTAGTCAAAATCTAGACTTGGTTTCCTCTATCATAATTGCTCCTCTTTCACCCCAGCTGCCAGACTAACCCTGATTCAGATGACCATCATTCCCATGCTAGATTACGGAGACATCATTTATAGATCGGCAGGTAAGGGTGTTCTCGAGTGGCTTGATGTTCTTTGCCATTCAGCCATCAGATTTGATACCAATGCTCCTTGTAGGACACATCACCGCTCTCTATACTCCTCTGTAAACTGGTCATCTCTGTATGCCCGCCGCAAGACCCACTGGTTGATGCTTATTTATAAAACCCTCTTAGGCCTCACTCCCCACTATCTGCGATATCTACTGCAGCCCTCATCCTCCACATACAACACCCGTTCTGCCAGTCACATTCTGTTAAAAGTCCCCAAAGCACACACATCCCTGGGTTGCTCCTCATTTCAGTTCGCATCAGCTAGCGACTGGAACGAGCTGCAACAAATACTCAAACTGGACAGTTATATTTCAATCTCTTCATTCAAAGACTCAATCATGGACTCTCTTACTGAAAGTTGTGGCTGCTTTGTGTGATGTATTATTGTCTCTACCTTCTTGCCTTTTGTGCTGTTCTGTTCCCAATAATGTTTGTACCATGTTTTGTGCTGCTACCATGTGTAAGGGGTGTGTACTGGCGGCAGAGAAGTTAGGTGCAGGAGAGCAAAAACTGTGTTTACAACGGCGCCGTTAAACTTCTTATGGATGGGTGGCAGTATTGAGTAGCTTGGATGACTGACGTGCCCAGAGTAAACTGCCTACTGCTCTGGCCCAGAATTTAAGATATGCATATTATTAGTAGATTTGGATAGAAAACACTCTGAAGTTTTTAAAACTATTTGAATGATGTCTGTGAGTATAACAGAACTTATTTGGCAGGCGAAACCCCGAGGACAAACCTTCCAGGATTTCTTATTTTTTTGAGGTCACTCTCTTCCATTGGTTTTCATTGAATCTAGAATTCTAAGCGAGTTGCTTGCAGTTCCTATCGCTTCCACTGGATGTCAACAGTCTTTAGAAATTGGTTGATGTTTTTCCTTTGTGTAATGAAGAAATAAGGCAGTTTAGAATGATGCTCGAGGGAAGATAGAGGCACGCGACCTGAAAGCACTCTCCACTTTGTTTTCTTCCGGTATTGAACGCAGTTTATCCCGTCTTAAATTTTATCAATTATTTACGTTAAAAAATACCTAAAGTTGTATTAGGAAAGTTGTTTGAAATACTTTGACAAAGTTTACAGGTAACTTATGAGAGATTTTGTAGTCATGTTGCGCAAGTTGGAACTGGTGTTTTTCTGGATCAAACGCGCCAAATAAATAGACATTTTGGATATATAAACAATGAAATTAATCGAACAAAAGGACCATTTGTGATGTTTATGGGACATATTGGAGTGCCAACAGAAGAAGCTCGTCAAAGGTAAGGCATAAATTATATGTTATTTCTGAGTTTTGTGTCACGCCTGGCGGGATGAAATGTGATTGTCAGTATTTTTTTGGGGTGCTATCCTCAGATTATAGCATGGTTTGCTTTCGCCGTAAAGCCTTGTTGAAATCTGACACGGTGGCTAGAAATACAAGAAGTTCAGCTTCAATTTGGTGCATTGCACTTGTGAATGTATGAAAGTTAAATATGTAATAATTTTTTGAATTTGGCGCTCTGCCATTCCACGGATCACGATCCTGTTAACGAGATTTCAGCCATAAGAGGTTTTAATAATAAAAACCACCAGAAACAGAACAATAAATCAGTGGGTACAAAACCCGTTGCACACCAGAATAACGTGCACAAGCACTTACAATAAGCAATTCCGGACAAGGACATGGGGGTAAATACACAACATGTAATGATGAAATTGAAACCAGGTGTGTGGGAAGACAAGAAAAAACAAATGGAAAATGAAGTGGATCGATGACGGCTAAAAGACCGGCAACGCCGACCGCCGAACGCCGCCGGAACAAGGAGAGGAACCAACTTCGGCAGAAGACATGACAGTACCCCCCCCTTGACGCGCGGCTCAGCAGCGCGCCGACCACGGAGACGACCCGGAGGGCGAGTCGCAGGGCAATCCGGACGAAGACGGTGGAACTTCTGCAGCATTGAAGGGTCCAACACGTCCTCGACCGGAACCCAGCACCTTTCCTCCGGACCATACCCGTCCCACTCTACGAGATGCTGAAGGCCCCTCGCCCGACGCCTCGGATCCAGTATGGAACGAACGGAGTATGCTGGGGCCCCCCTCGATGTCCAGAGGGGGTGGAGGAACCTCCCGCACCTCAGACTCTTGGAGCGGGCCAGCCACCTCCGGCCTGAGGAGAGACACATGGAACGAGGGGTTAATACGGTAATCGGGGGAAGCTGTAACCTATAACAAACCTTGTTCACTCTTTTCAGGAATTTAAATGGCCCTACAAACTGCGGACCCAGCTTCCGGCAGGGCAGGCGGAGGTGCAGGTTTCGGGTCGAGAGTCAGACCCGGTCTCCCAGTGCGAACACCAGGGCCTCACTGCGGTGACGGTCTGCGTTCTCTTTTTGGCGCAGCACGGCCCGCTGAAGGTGAACACGGGCAGCTTCCCATGTCTCCTCCGCACGCCTGAACCAGTCGTCCACCGCAGGAGCCTCGATCTGACTCTGATGCCAAGGCGCCAGAACCGGCTGGTACCCCAGTACGCACTGGAAGGGAGAGAGGTTAGTGGAGGAGTGGCGAACTGAGTTCTGTGCCATCTCGGCCCAGGGCACGAACGCCGCCCACTCCCCCGGGCGGTCCTGGCAATAAGACAGCAGAAACCTGCCCACATCCTGGTTTACTCCCTCCACCTGCCCATTACTCTCGGGGTGAAACCCCGAAGTAAGGCTGATCGAGACTCCCAGATGTTCCATGAACGCCTTTCAGATCCTAGACGTGATCTGGGGACCTCGATCAGACACTGTCAAGTTGTGTATGGTTCACACTGCAGCTCTTTGCCCAAACTTGAAAAAGGCCTCTTTAAGGACAACTCAATTTTCTTCTGACTTCTTTTATTTATTTAGTCAGTTAGTTAGTTTTTTAGTTAATTAGGTTGATAACCGTTAAAGGCAAAACACAAAAAGAAATATACATTACTTCAAGTAAGGTCATTTCAAATTAAATATATAATCTCAATGTAGTCATATTATCTAAATTATACAATATACTAAATTAGACAATTGGTCTCAATTCTCAACACAAATAAACACCTAACTGGCAACAATTTTACACAACAATGTCCATGTGCCTACCGGTTGAGTCTCCAGAATCCTAAATGAGCTGAATGTGTATGAATGAGAGTCTCCTCTTCCATGAAGGACTTCCAGTGAAATGCTTTTTCACCAAACATTTCACCACCTGCTATCACAAAGGTGCACCAGTATATATGTTCCCCAGGGAAACACAAGCTAATGATGGGTTACACAATGCATACACTCTTTCGGCCCCTGCTGGTGTTTTATCTTTGAAATCAGTTGAAAATGTGAATGCCTTGAATATGAATACCTGTCTTTTGACGCAACACCTCCCACTTGATCTCCTGGTTCTTGAACCCAAGGAGGTCACATCGGCTTCATCTTCGATGGCTTTGCTTCTGCTCTTCTACAGGTAATAACACAACCAAACGCCTGACGTCCCTGTGAAGAATTGTAGCAGGGATTTTGGTTGAACGTTTCTTTGCTTTGTCTCCATGAACATGCTTCAAAGTTGAGATGGGATAACTTGGGAAGGTTCGTATATTTGCATCTCTCACAATGACCACAGTTTCTTTGGATGCCCCCTCAGTGCCGTGAATCTTTGGTAGGTCAGTAAGAAGCCTTCAGTTGACTGGTCACTGACAACATCTGTGTGTATAGCTCTGGATGCCATACAGCAGAAGACAATTCCCCACACCTTGAGCTTGACTTTCTTTCTCACCTGGTCCTTGACTTCATATGGTCCAAATAAGTCCACTGTTGTGTACTCAAATGGTCTGGCTGGTGTTATACGCTCGGGTGGAAGGTCACTCATGATCTGTTGGCACTTTCTGGCCCTAGCCTTTCTGCACACCACACAGTTGTCAACTCTCTTTTTAGCCAGCTTCCGGCCTTTTATCACCCAGGCTTTCTTCCTCATCCGGAGGAGTGTACCTGCTATTTCTTCATGGTTTGCATCATGGGCCTCTTGAGCTAGGAGAGTGGATATCCATGCCTCATATGGTAGAATTGGTACAGCAGTCTCGTCCTCATCAAAGATCTTGAACCTCCCTCCACAATCCAAGAGCCCAGTCTCTTCATCTCTGTAAACAGCAAGTCTGTTGAGAGTGGTGTCTTGAAAGGTTATACCTTCTTGAGCTGCAAGGAACAGGTCTCTTAGTGCATCTTCACACTCCCCAACAGTGAGTACAGCTTGTTGGCCTCTGGACTTCCAGTTTGTTGAAAAAATGTCCTCCCACTTTAGTTTATCTGAGGCTGAATTCTTGGTCAACACTTCTTTCCATTTCGATGCAGCTCTCCAAACCCAGGCAGTGACTCGGATCAGCCTGGTCAGGCTGCTGAATTTCCTGATGTCAATCAGTTTTGTTACCGCAGAGCCAGCTGGTGGTCTTCGGATCTTAGTCTTAGGTTCATCTGGGTTATTTTGCCTGCTTTGCTGTGCATCACACTGACTTTCCTTCTGAACTACCACTTCAGGAAGTACATCATTCTTGTTTCTCTTGGCCTGCGCTCTGGTCAGTGCTGCAGAGAAATATTTCCTTTGAAGTTTGTTTATGCCTTCCTTGGCAATTTCTTTGGCTGACCTCTGTGGCCACTCTTCCACAGGTTGCCGCAGGAACGCTGGTCCATTCTGCCACGTGGAATCTTCTTGGAGGTCTTCCGGGGCTGCCCCTCTTGTTATGTCAGCACTGTTCGGGCCTCCCGGGATCCACCACCAGTCTTCGACGGATGTGGATTTCTGGATCTCTCCAACTCTGTTCGCGAAGAAAGATTGATACCCATAAGGCCAGCATCCCGGAGTCACCTCTTCACTGTTGACATTGAGACTGGTGTTTTGCGGGTACTATTTAATGAAGCTGCCAGTTGAGGACTTGTGAGGCATCTGTTTCTCAAACTAGACACTCTAATGTACTTGTCCTCTTGCTCAGTTGTGCACCGGGGCCTCCCACTCTTTCTATTCAGGTTAGAGCCAGTTTGCGCTGTTCTGTGAAGGGACTAGACTGACAAGATTCAGAAGAAAGTTCTGTTTCTGGCCATTTTGAGCCTGTAATTGAACCCACAAATGCTGATGCTCCAGATACTCAACTAGTCTAAAGAAAGCCAGTTTTATTGCTTCTTAAATCAGGACAACAGTTTTCAGCTGTGCTAACATAATTGCAAAATGGTTTTCTGTGACTATAGAGTGTATGTATTGAAAGTGACACAACATGCACTCATCTGTATAAACAGCAATAAATAAATACATTTTTCAACAACCAGTTCATGCTTAAAATGACTTGATGTGGCAAAATACCCATGCATGTTTGACTGACTTGGTCACATTATACAGTGATGTGAAAAAGTACACCCCCTGGAAAGTGGTCTTTTTAAAATGTATTTTAACATATTTTGGGGGCGGCAGGGTAGCCTAGTGGTTAGAGCATTTGGCTAGTAACCGAAAGGTTGCAAGTTCAAATCCCCAAGCTGACAAGGTACAAATCTGTTAGTCTGCCACTGAACAAGGCAGTGAATCCACTGTTCCTAGGCTGTCATTGAAAATAAGAATTTGTTCTTAACTGACTTGCCTAGTTAAATAAATATTTGCATAAATGGATATTTGAGCTAAATTCCAACCACATTCATTGATAAAGCTGACCCAATTTAACAAATCACACAAAAAAATGCAACTTAGAAAATGTTATACAACTAAAATAAACAAAAATGCAAAATTAGTAGGCCCCTACCTTTATGTCACATAAAATTGCTAAAATTAAATGCAGGTGGAAATGATGAGAGAGTAACTTGGGAGGGACCAGCCTTCCATAAAGATTAGAAACTTGGTCTGGTTTGGTCTTAACCAAATGGGTTTGTGGTAACACATCATGCCAAGATCAAAATACCTGTCCGAGGCTCTTGGAAGAAAGAGTGATGACCATGAGTCAGGGAGGGGGTTACAAATCCATTTCCAAGCAATTTGAAGTACATCATTCCACTGTCCAACGGGTCATCTACAAATGGAGAAAATTCCAGAGCACTGGCAATCTACCTAGGACAGGTCATCCCACCAAATTCAGCCCAAGAGCTGTCATAGAAGTCTCTAAGAACTCCAGGGTAACATCAAGGGATCTACATGCCTCTCTTGCCACAATCAATGTCGAAGTGCATGAGTCAACTGTCAGAAAGAGACTGCACAAACACTTGGCCTACATGGGAGGTCAGGATGGACGAAGCCTCTGCTCTCAAAAAATATCAAGTCTCGACTTACATTTGCCAGACAACACCTGGGTAATGATCGAAACTACGTGCTCTGGACAGATGAGTCAAAGGTGAAGTTGTTTAGCTGCAATGCAAGATGCCATGTTTGGCAAAAACGAAACACTGCCTTTGAACAAAAGGACCTCATACCAACTGTAAAGCATGGAGGTGGTGCATTAAGGTTTGGGGCTGCTTTGCTGCCTCAGGGCCTGGTCAACTTGCCATCATTGAGTCAACCATGAATTCAATATTGTGACAGAGGATTCTTGAAAGGTGAGGCCATCTGTCAAAAAGATGAAGCTGAACCGAACATTGATCTTTACCTCCCTTATCTCACCTCATTTGCTCACATTGTATATAGACTTATTTTTCTACTATATTATTGACTGTATGTTTGTTTTACTCCATCTGTAACTGTGTTGTTGTGTGTCGAACTGCTTTGCTTTATCTTGGCCAGGTCGCAATTGTAAATGAGAACTTGTTCTCAACTTGCCTACCTGGTTAAATAAAGGTGATTTAAAATATATATATATATATATTTTAAACAGGACAATGATCCAAAACACACAAGCAAAGCTACAACAGAATGGCTCAAAAATAAGAAATGGAGGGTTATGGAATGGCCAAGTCAAAGCCCAGATCTCTATCCTGTCAATGCTCTGGGGGGGGGGGGGGGGGGGGGGGCTTGAAGCATTGAAGCAGGCCGTGCATGCAAGAAAGCCCTCAAACATGACACAGTTGAAGCAGTATTGTAAAGAAAGGGCAAGAATTCCTCTGAGTCTAAATGAGACTGATAGACAGTTACAAGAAACGGCTACATGGAGTTATTTCAGCCAAAGGGGGCATTACCAGCTATTGAAGCTAGGGGGTGTACTTGTTTTTTCCGCACTATGGAATTGCATTTCTGTAGATTTGATGAATACATGATTTCAAAGTATAATCTTTTAGTGTCACTTGTTCAATTAGGTTACCTTTGTCTGTCAATAGTGTTGAAGTGAAGATTACATATCCACCTTTCCAAAAACTTTCCAGGGAGTGTACTTACTTTTTCACATGACTGTAGGTCATTGTTCCCTGCCGAAGGTACTAGATTGAGAAATCTGGATAGTTTCCTTCATAGTGACTTTGGTAGGCTAGACTGACATTGCAATGATAACTCTGGTACAGCAAGAGACCAATAGGATTAGAGAGACAAAACACTGATTTAAATCCCCGCTTCTCTCCCCGATTTTTTCATAATGCGTTGGCAATTTTGGACAGGAATTTATCCAGTGAGTATGACCAAATTACTCAGTAAAATTGCTCATCTTAATCTTTTGGCTCTCTCCTCATGACTGTTTCTCAGTAAACACAATCTTATCTCGGCACTCTACAGACAATTCCTTCGACCTCATGGCTTGGTTTTTGCTCTGACATGCACTGTCAACTGTGGGACCTTATATAGACAGGTGTGTGTCTTTCCAAATCATGTCCAATCCATTGAATTTACCACAGGTGGACTCCAATCAAGATGTACAAACATCTCAAGGATGATCAATGGAAACAGGATGCACCTGAGCTCAATTCGAGTCTCATAGCAAAGGGTCTGAATACCTCCGTAAATAATGTTTATTTTTTATTTTTTTTAAATTAGCTAAAATTTCGAAACATCAGTTTTCGCTTTGTCTATGGGGTATTGTGTGTAGATAAAAAAAATAACATTTAATCAATTTTAGAATAAGGCTGTAACGTAACAAAATGTGGAAAATGTCAAGGGGTCTGAATTCTTTCCGAATGTACTGTATATTCATAAAAATGATGCCAGCTGGTTCATGATTTAGACTGGCTGAGAAACACTGCCTGCCTGTCTGTCTCGTCCCGAATCCCGACACGTTCATTACTCTGGGACAGCTGGAGATCGAATTTGAATATTGAAACAATGTTGCAAATGTTGGCGACAGGCAGCAGGGTTTATACAAATCTCGGCAGTTGAAAACTAAATATTAGTCCAAAAGAAATGTGAGATAATGTCTAGATGCTTTTTATAGTGGCGATCAAGTTTATAAAATGCGAAGCTGGTCTGATGAGACAGTGGATTGCGCGGTCAGATGGTTGCAGGGTTAAATAGGCATTTTAACGTCATATGTTTAGCTGGTGGTAACTTGTGGAATAGACACTGGCTAGAATGTGGTTTTAACCAATCAGCATTCAGGATTAGACCCACCAGTTGTATAAATGTGTTTAAAGTTATGGAACCAGCAGTATGTGCAATCCTTGGAAGCACATGTAAAACCATTCAACAAGCAAATCAAATCATTATTTGTCACATGTGCCAAATACAACAGGTGTAGTAGACCTTACGGTGAAATGCTTATTTACAAGCCCTCAACCAGCAATGGCGTTTTTAAGAAAGATAGTCCTGGGGATACCGGTACCGAGTCCATGTATGGTGGTACAGGTTACTCGAGGTAATTGAGTAATATGTACATGTAGGTAGGGGTAAAGTGACTATGCGTAGATAATAAACAGTGAGTAGCAGCAGCGTAAAAAAAGGGGGGGGGGGGTCAATGCAAATTGTCCGAGTAGCCATTTGATTAGCTGTTCAGCAGTCTAATGGCTTGGGGGTAGAAGCTTTCTCTCAAACATAGAAAATAGCTAAGGGGTATTCCCAAAATATATACTTTTATATTCTGCCTTTAAACCTGGTAGGTTCATGCAATGCCAAAGTAGTAAAACTGCATTTGTGTAGACATTTGACAAAAACATCCTTGGCTTTCATGGTTCCTTTTACATGGAAACATACAGTTGAAGTCAGAAGTTTACATACACCTTAGCCAAATACATTTAAATTCAGTTTTTCACAATTCCTGACATTTAGTCCAAGTAAAAAATTCCCTGTCTAAGGTCAGTTAGGATCCCTTTATTTTTAGAATGTGAAATGTCAGTATAATAGCAGAGAGTATGATTTACTGAAACTTTAATTTATTTAATCACATTCCCAGTGGGTCAGAAGTTTACATACACTCAACGAGTATTTGGTAGCATTGCCTTTAAATTGTTTAACTTGTCTCAAGTGTTTTGGGTAGCCTTCCACAAGCTTCCCACAATAAGTTGGGTGAAGTTTGGCCCAATCCTCCTGACAGAGCTAGTGTAACTAAGTAAGGTTTGTAGGCCTCCTTGTTCGCACATGCTTTTTCAGTTCTGCCCACACATTTTCTATAGGATTGAGGTCAGGGATTTGTGATGGCAACTCCAATACCTTGACTTTGTTGTCCTTAAGTCATTTTGCCACAACTTTGGAAGTATGCTTGGGGTCATTGTCCTTTTGGAAGACCAGTTTGCGACCAAACTTCCTGACTGATGTCTTGAGATGTTGCTTCAGTATCTCCACATAATTCTCCTGCCTTATGATGCCATCTATTTTGTGAAGTGCACCAGTCCCTCTTGCAGCAAAGCACGCCCACAACATGATGCTGCCACCCCCGTGCTTCACGGTTGGGATGGTGTTCTTCGGCTTGCAAGCGTTCCCCCTTTCTCCTCCAAACATAACGATGGTCATTATGGCCAAACAGTTCTATTTTTAATTCATCAGACCAGAGGACATTTCTCCAAAAAGTATGATCTTTGTCCCCATGTGCAGTTGCAAACCGTAGTCTGGCTTTTAATGGCGGTTTTGGAGCAGTGGCTTCTTCCTTGCTGAGCGGCCTTTCAGGTTATGTCGATATAGGACTCGTTTTACTGTGGATATTGATACTTTTGTACCTGTTTCCTCCAGCATCTTCACAAGGTCCTTGCTGTTGTTCTGGGATTGATTTGCACTTTTCGCACCAACTTACATTCATCTCTAGGAGACAGAACGTGTCTCCTTCCTGAGTGGTATGACGGCTGCGTGGTCCCATGGTGTTTATACTTGCGTACTATTGTTTGTACAGATGAACGTGGTACCTTCAGGCATTTGGAAATTGCTCCCAAGGATGAACCAGACTTGTGGAGGTCTACAATTTTTTTATGAGGTCTTGGCTGATTTATTTTAATTTTCCCATGATGTCAAGCAAAGAGGCACTGAGTTTGAAGGTAGGCTTTGAAATACATCCACAGATACACCACCAATTGACTCAAATGATGTCAGTTAGCCTATCAGAAGCTTCTAAAGCCATGACATCATTTTCTGGAATTTTCCAAGCTGTTTAAAGGCACAGTCAACTTAGTGTATGTAAACTTCTGACCCACTGGAATTGTGATACAGTGAATTATAAGTTAAATAATCTGTCTAAACAATTGTTGGAAAAATGACTTGTGTCATGCACAAAGTAGATGTCCTAACCAACTAGCCAAAACTATAGTTTGTTAACAATATATTTGTGGAGTAGTTGAATAACGAGTTTTAATGACTCCAACCTAAGTGTATGTAAACTTCCGACTTCAACTGTAGGTCATTTGTTATGGTGGGTTATCTTTTACCATTCGCTGGTGTAACGCCCTGGCCATAGAGAGCGGTTTTTGTTCTTTATTTTGGTTAGGCCAGGGTGTTACATTGGGTGGGCGTTCTATGTAAATTTTCTATGTTGTCTGTTTCATTGATTTTGGCCGTGTGGCTTCCAATCAGGCACAGCTGTTGTTGGTAGTTGCTGATTGGGAGTCACACATAAGTGCCTGTTTTTCCGATTGGGTTTTGTGGGTAATTGTTTCTGTTACGTATTGCACCTGACAGGACTGTTTTGGCTGTCGGTTTTCTTGTTTTTTTGTATCGTGTTCTTACGTTAGTTAAATAACTATGATGAACATTAACTCCGCTACGCCTTGGTCTACTCTCTCTCCTGACAGTCGTTACAGAATTACCCACCAAAAACGGACCAAGCAGCGGAGGAAGGAGAGGCACCAGGAGAAGGAAAGTAATATGGACTCATGGACTTTGGGGAAGATGGAGAGGAACATTCCGGATTCCTGGAGATGGGAAGAATTAATGGACAGAAAAGGACCATGGGCTCAAGCTGGGGATTATCGCCGCCCACAGTGGGAGATCGAGGCAGCGATAGCTGAGAGGCGCTGGTATGAGGAGAGGGAGCGCAACAGGCACGAGAGGCAGCCCCAACACAGGGAGTGTGGCGGAACCAGGAAGGAATTCTGGGCCAACTCCCCGTGCTTACGGCAGGCAGCGCAGTACTGGTCAGGCACCATGTTATGCTGTAAAGCGCACGGTGTCTCCAGTGCGCGTGCATAGCCTGGTGCGCTATAGGCCAGCCCCCCACAAGTGCCATGCGAGTGCAGGCATCGAGACAGGGCGGATGGTGCCAGCTCAGCGCGTCTGGTCTCCAGTGCGCCTCCTCGGTCCAGGTTATCCTGCGCCGGCACTGCGCACTGTGTCTCCAAAGCGCTTGGAGGGCCCACTTCGCCCAATGTCTGCGCTCCGCCCATGCCGGGCCAAAGTGGGCATTCAGCCTGGAGTGTGGGTAAAGAGCGTCCATACTAGAACTCCAGTGCTCCCCCACAGCCCGGTTTACCCTGTGCCTCCTCCTAGGACCAGGCCTCCAGTGGGTCCCCACATCCTGGTCCGTCCTGTGCCTCCTCCTAGGACCAGGCCACCAGTGGGTCTCCCCATCCTGGTCCGTCCTGTGCGTCCTCCTAGGACCAGGCCTCCAGTGGGTCTCCCCATCCTGGTCAGTCCTGTGCCTGCTCAACGGACCAGGCCTCCAGTGGGTCTTGCCAGTCCGGAGCCGCCAGAGCCGCCCGCCAGTCCGGAGCCTTCAGAGCCGCCCTGCCAGTCCGGAGCCGTCAGAGCCGCCCGCCAGTCCAGAGCCGCCAGAGCCGCCCGCCAGTCTGGAGCCGCCAGAGCCGCCCGCCTGTCTGGAGCCGCCAGAGCCGCCCGCATGTCCGGAGCCGCCAGAGCCGCCCGCCTGTCCGGAGCCGCCATCGACACCCGCCAGCCGGGCGCAGCCAGGGTCGCCCGCCAGCCGGGTGCAGCCAGGGTCGCCCGCCAGCCGGGCACAGCCATCACCGCCCGCCAGCCCTCCGGCGCGGCCAGGGGCGCTACCTAAGTGGGCAATGCCGAGGGTGGAGCGGAGGCCACGTCCCGCACCTGAGCCGCCGCCGTAAGAAGGCCCACCCTCCCCTTCAGAGTCAGGTTTTGCGGGGGGGGGGGGGGGGGGGGTACTGTAACGCCTTGGCCATAGAGAGGGGTTTTTTGTTCTTTATTTTGGTTAGGCCAGGTTGTTACATTGGGTGGGCATTCTATGTTCATTTTCTATGTTGTCTGTTTCATTGATTTTGGCCGTGTGGCTTCCAATCAGGCACAGCTGTTGTTGGTTGTTGCTGATTGGGAGTCACACATAAGTGCCTGTTTTTCCATTGGGGTTTTGTGGGTAATTGTTTCTGTTACGTATTGCACCTGACAGGACTGTTTTGCCTGTCGGTTTTCTTGTTTTTTGTATCGTGTTCTTACGTTAATTAAATAACTATGATGAACACTAACTCCGCTGCGCCTTGGTCTACTCTCTCTCCCAACAGTCGTTACAGCTGGCTTGTTATGTGCCCCTTCCAAGTATTGCTAATTGGTTTTTCACAGGCGATTACTACTAGAACAGACTCTCTGAGTACAGAAGATTTGTTGATCCACCATGCGCAAGATACAATTTGTTTTCTAAGTATTTATCTGAAGTGCCTATTCATTGTGCGATTTTTATTTTTTTATTTTTTCATTTTTTCATTGGAAAAAGTAGACCGCATGATGATGACGCTGTTTGTCTTGGCACAATGTTACATAATTTTTAAGCAATAAGGCCCGAGGGGGTGTGGTGTATAACCAATATACCACGGCTAAGGGCTGTTCTTGGCCACGATGCAACGCAGAGTGCTAGGACACAGCCCTTAGCCGTGGTATATTGGCCTTATATCACAAACCCCTGAGGTGCCTGATTGCTATTGCAAACTGGTTACCAATGTAATTAGAGCAGTAAAAATAAATGTTTGTCATACCCATGGTATACAGTCTGATTTTCCTTGGCTTTCAGCCAATCAGCATTCAGTGCTTGAACCACCCAGTTTATAATATGCATTATAGGAGTTCTGTGGTATTCTTACTCTTTGTCAACTGATCACTTTAAGGAGTAGGCTATGTCCAGTCGCTGTAGGCAAAGGGGTCATAAACTCTGGGTCCTCCAAATTTCCGGTGACCTCCACTAGCCAATCAGAGGCAGTGATCTGTCTTGCATGGCCAAGGGCCGGACTCCACTAGCCAGGGGCCAAACAGTTCCTGAACTCCATTATCCCAGACCTTAGCCACCGAGTGATTTCCATGTATGAACTTTAGCTCAGAAAATGTTTGTGTCACGCCCTGACCTGAGAGAGCCGTTTTTCTCTGTTTAGTTAGGTCAGAGTGTGATATGGGGTGGGCATTCTATGTGTTTTATTTCTATATTTTGGCCGGGTATGGTTTCCAATCAGAGGCAGCTGTCTATCGTTGTCTCTGATTGGGAGCCTTTTTCCCACTTGATTTTCGTGGGTAGTTGTCTTCTGTTTTCTTGACAGAACTGTTGGCTGTCGTTTTGTTTCTTTGTCTAAGTGTTTCATTTCATTAAACTTAAATATGAGCACTCAACACGCTGCGCCTTGGTCGCCTCTATACGACGCCCATTACAGTTTGATATTGCTACATGTTGCGTTTTAGTATTTTTGTTCAGTGTATATTTTCTGGATTTTGACATTACTAGTTTTGTTATTTCTTAACTTTTTGGGATTAGGTGTGTGTTGTTTTTTATATTACTGTACTGTTGGAGCTAGAAACACAAGCATTTCTCTGCACCTAACATCTGCAAATCTGTGTACGCAACCAATAAACTTTATTTTGATTTATGTTAACACCTGGATCTTAATCATTTTAGCTGCACTCATTCATTTGGTTAATTTGTGCATTCGTGTGTATTCAAATGTAAGTCTGGCATTGTTGTGCTTTTTGGGTTGAGTTTGTACTGTTGTGGCTAGCCTACCTCTTTACACAGTCCATTGTTAATATGAGGCTATGGTGGTGGTTTCTCTAGAGACCATTGTGCTATTGTTAGTGTATTTATCGCACCATTTCATCCTGCATACACTTAATTGTTGCTTGTTTGTTGGGCTACATATTCTTTCTGTTGAATTTATTGCAGTCATTAGTTCTACTCCTGTTAATTCCAGAACCATGTCAACCACATTTCCAATGATGTCCTGTGTGTGTTCTATCGCTGCAAGGTTGGGCTATTCTCCTAAAGCAGGGGTGTCACATACATTTAGCCCTAGGGGTTGAATTCGGTCTTCCACGAGGTCGGGGGGGGGGGGGGGGGGGGGGGGGGGCGCACTGAAAATGTATTATATTTCCTCGCAGTCATTTTTACTGTAGGAGTATTGAGCTCAACGAGACAATTCTGTTTACACTGCGCTGCTTGTAGGGGGGCTACTGTTGGGCTAGGGTTGTGCGTTCCCTCTTGAGGTAGTGGTCAAGATGTGAGAAATTTGCAGAGACGTGAGAAATTTGTAGCTTTACATTACAGTAATACTGTACGTCTATTCTCTGGATTTTTCCCATACCTCTCGAGAATCTCCATCTTTAGGCAATGTAAATGGGCCTAAGACATTGGAGTTGGGGCATGTCCAAAGACTAGAGCAACGTTGAAGTCCCCCTCCCGATAAGCCGGTCCCTAGCATGTGATAGACTTGTTGATTGTTTGACTATAATCAGTTAGTACAGGCGGCTGTCGAACATGTCAGAAAGAAAGGCTTCTCTTTAACAAAGATGGGTTACAGCCTCAATTTTACATGCTGTCTCAATTAGTTTCACTTGAGGAACCCAAGGGATGTGTGTGTGTGTGTGTGTGTGTGTGTGTGTGTGTGTGTGTGTGTGTGTGTGTGTGTGTGTGTGTGTGTGTGTGTGTGTGTGAGTAAGAACATGGTGAAATATACACGTGAAATTGATACACCTATAGACAACACACAGTGCCTTCAAAAAGTATTCATGTCCATTGAGTTTTTCCACATTTTGTTGTTACAAAGTGGGATTAAAATTGATTTAATTGTCATTTTTTGTCAACAATCTACACAAAATACTCTGTGAGAGTGAAGGAATTTATAAATGTTTTATTAAAAATAAAACACTATTACAGTGCCTTGCAAAAGTATTCATCCCCTTGGCATTTTCCTTTTTTGTGGCATTACAACCTGTAATATAAATATTTTCACTTGGATTTCATGTAATGGACATACACAAAATAGTCCAAATTGGTGAAGTGAAATTAAAAAAATAACGGAAAAGAGTTGCTTGCATATGTATTCACCCCCTTTACTACGAAGCCCCTAAATAAGCCCCTAAATAAGATCTGGTGCAACCAATTACCTTCAGAAGTCACGTAATTACTTAGATTGCACACAGGTGGACTTTATTTAAGTGTCACATGATCTCAGCATATATACACCTGTTCTGAAAGGCCCCAGAGTCTGCAACACCACTAAGCAAGTGGCACCACCAAGCAAGCGGCACCATGAAGACTAAGGAGCTCTCCAAACAAGTCAGGGACTAAGTTGTGGAGAAGTACAGATCAGGGATGGGTTATAAAAAATATCCGAAACTTTGAAAATCCCACGGAGCACCATTAAATCGATTATTAAAAAAGAAAAAAAAAAGAATATGGCACCATAACAAACCTGCCAAGACAGGGCCACCCACCAAAACTCATGGACTAGGCAAGGAGGGCATTAATCAGAGAGGCAACAAAGAGACCAAAGATAACCCTGAAGTAGCTGCAAAGCTCCACAGCGGATATTGGAGTATCTGTCCATAGGACCACTTTAAGCCGTACACTCCACGGAGCTGGGCTTTACGGAAGAAAAAAATAAGCAAACACGTTTGGTGTTCGCCAAAAAGCATGTGGGAGACTCCCCAAACATATGGAAGAAGGTACTCTGGTCAGATGAGACTAAAATTTTGTTTTTTGGCCATCAAGGAAAATGCTATGTCTGGCGCAAACCCAACACATCTCATCACCCAAGAATACCATCCCCACAGTGAAGCATGGTGGTGACAGCATCATGCTGTGGGGATGTTTTTCATCGGCAGGGACTGCGACACTGGTCAGAATTGAAGGAATGATGGATGGCACTAAATACAAGGAAATTCTTGAGGGAAACCTGTTTCAGTCTTCCAGAGATTTGAGACTGGGACGAGGTTCACCTTCCAGCAGGACAATGCCCCTAAGCATACTGCTAAAACAACACGAGTGGTTTAAGGGGAAACTTTTAAACGTCTTGGAATGGCCTAATCGAAGCCCAGACCTCAATCCAATTGAGAATCTGTGGTATGACTTAAAGACTGCTATACACCAGCGGAACCTATCCAACTTGAAGGAGATGGAGCAGTTTTGCCTTGAAGAATGGGCAAAAATCCCAGTGGCTAGATGTGCCAAGTTTATAGAGACATACCCCAAGAGACTTTCAGCTGTTATTGCTGCAAAAGGTGGCTCTATAAAGTATTGACTTTGAGGGGGTGAATAGTTATGCATGCTCAAGTTTTCTGATTTTTTTGTCTTATTTCTTGTTTGTTTCACAATAAAAAATATTTTGCATTTTCAAAGTGGTAGGCATGTTGTGTAAATCAAATGATACAAACCCCCCAAAAAAATCAATTTTAATTCCAGGTTGTAAGGCAACAAAATATGAAAAATGCCAAGGGGTGTGAATACTTTCACAAGCCACTGTATATCTTGATTAGATAAGTATTTAACTCCTGAGTCAATACATGTTAGTCACCTTTGGCAGTGATTACAGCTGTGAGTCATTCTGGGTAAGTCTCTTCAGAGCTTTGCACACCTGGATTGTACAATTTTGCCATTATTCTTCAAGCCCTAGTTGTTGATCATTGCTAGACAGCCATTTTCAAGTCTTGCCATAGATTTTCAAGCCAATTTAAGTCAACTGTAACTAGGCCACTTAGGAACATTCAATGTCGTCTTTGTAAGCAACTCCAGTGTATTTATGGTCTTGCATTTTAGGTTATTGTCCTGTTGAAAGGTGAATTTGTCTCCCAGTGTCTTTTGGAAAGCAGACTGAACCAGGTTGTCCTCTAGGATTTTGCATGTTCTTAGCTCTTTATCCTACAAAACTCCCTAGTCCTTGCCGATGACAAGCATACCCATAACATGATGCAACCCCTACCATGCTTGAAAATATGAAGAGTGGTACTCAATGATGGCTTATGTTGGATTTGCCCCAAACAAAATGCTTTGTATTCAGGACAAAAAGTTCAATTCTTTGAGACATTTTCTTCAGTATTACTTTAGTGCATTATTGCAAACAAGATGCATGTTTTGGAATATTCATATTCTGTACAGGCTACCTTCTTTTCACTCTGGCATTTATGTTAGTGTTGTAGAGTAACTACAATGTTGTTGATCATCCTCCGTTGTCTTCTATCACAGCCATTTAAACTCTAACTGTTTTAAAATCACATTTGGCTCATGGTGAAGTCCCTGAGCGGGTTCCTTCCTCTTTTGGAAGGATGCCTGTATCTATGTAGTGACTTGGTGTATTGATACATCAGCCAAAGTGTAAAGTTAATAACTCCACCATGCTCAAAGGGATATTAAATGTCTGCTTTTTTACCCATTTACCAATATGTGGCCTTCTTTGTGAACCATAGGAAAACCTCCCTGGTCTTTGTCCTTGAAATTCACTGCTCGATTTAGCTTACAGATAATTGTATGTGTGGGGTACAGAGATGGGGTAGTAATTTCAAAATCATGTTAAACACTATTATTGCACACAGAGTGAGTCCATGCAATGTATTATGTGATTTGAAAAGCACATGTATTATTTAGGCTTGCCATAACAAAATGGTTGAATACTTATTGACAGAAGACATTTCAGCTTTTCATTTTTAATTAATTAGTAAAAAATGTTTTTAACATAATTCCACTTTGACATTGTGGGGCATTGTGTGTAGATCAGTGACACAACATTTTTAGTTTGTCTTTTGGGAAAGTAGCAACTCGACAAACATCACATTGCCATAATATCAAGAGCACCCTAAACCCAACAGAGTTCATGGGCAATTCAATGATAACGGAATTGCGCTGAGAGTCAGATTTTTCATTTAAAAAATGTATACCATGTGCAGATGCAAAGTTTGGTAAAATAATTTTGGTAAAATCTCCCTCAGTTTGTGACCTCTGTTTTTAAATATCTCCCCCGAATGAAGATTCAAAGATGTCTGCAGAAAGAATGAGGTGTCAGCTATGACATGACACAATGAAATCTATTTTGGTTATTGAACTACAGGAAGTGGATTTACACCCGGTAATGGAATTTCATCATGGGTCCCTGATCTGTTTTACACAGACATGCATAATTATGGATACACACTGGCTATTATTTGAATGAGCTCTGCCCCCAAACAAGACCAAAATTGGTTGGACTGGAACAAATCTGAACCAATCATAGACGTCTATGTTTCACAAGTGTTGAGAGCACAGTAAAGTAAAAAGAAACAACGTTTAGTAAAGTATAGTTCAGTAAAGAACACAGTAGAGAACACTATAATTGAGGACACTATAATGTACTGTACTCTACTCTACTGAGCTCTACTGTTCTGTACTGTATTGTACTTTGATGTCCAAACTTGTGAAACATAGACATCTATGATTGGGCCAAATCAGCATCTCTCGACATTGAAATTAAAACTTGTCTGGACCATACCAAAAACACAAAATCTGGACTCACAAAATGAACATCCATGTATGTCATTTTTACATTTTAAGTCATTTAGCAGACGCTCTTATCCAGAGCGACTTACAGCAGTGAATGCATACATTTCATACATTTTTTCTCCATACTGGTTCCCCGTGGGAATCGAACCCACAACCCTGGCGTTGCAAACACCATGCTCTACCAACTGAGCCACACGGGACCAGTCCAGTCCGCTGACGGTCGGTGTTCAGTGGGTAAGGATGCTGGTTACAGTAAATGTAAAGAGATTGGGCCCATGGGTAGGTGTCAGTAAGAGCCGGGAGAGGCAACATTAAATGGAAAGAAGAGAGAGATGGAGTGGTTGTCCAGTCTGTTTTACACTTGCTTTGACCACCAGACGACAGAAAGAGAAAGACAACCGTTATGATTTGAAAATGCGCGTATACCAGTGGAAGGGAGGACTGTAGCAAGTGACCCGGCTGTCGTTAGTGACTACTATGATTTCCCATTGTTGCCAATTGAATTGCAGTATCTGTTACAGATATTTGTGAAGTTCCGCTACCAATTTGGGAACAGAATTTCATGTTTTAATAACCTAATGATTCATACACCACATAGATATCAGTAAAAAAAACTTTACTTCTGTGATCTTTCATTATCCTCCCTCCTCATGAGGGAGAGATATTAGAACATATGCATCTTAAAGATGTGTTTTTGGTTACGGAATTTCAAGGCACAGGGCAATATTTCTTAATCTAAAACAAGGCAAATAATTTATCCAAAACTAAATATATGTTGATATTAGCTGGCAGGGGTCTTTACTTCAACGTTATTGTGTTTTGATGTATTTCTAATACTTTATTGGATTTTCTGGTAGACGTTTTCCAATACCCTTTTTCTATCTGTTTGAACAGAAATCAAAGTCTTTGCTTATTCCTAATATTTAGGATAGAAAATATTACTCAAATGTATATATGCCTTAATTTCTCAAATATAGACTGTTCGCTTTCATTTGACACCAGATTTGACAGTCTCCTATAAACTTCACGTTGGTTTTCATGGGTCCTTTTACATTGAAATGGCCTCATGAGTCCAGCATCGTAGACATTGGTAAGATATACCCCACCATAAGAAAAGACCTTTCACTTGTTTGTTATCGGCCCCTTCCAAGTATCTCTAACTGGTTTTTCATAGGCGATTACTGCTAGAACAGGCTTTCTCAGAGTCCAGAAGATAACCATTTTGACGATCCACCATGCGTAAGATGCAGTTTGTTTTCTAAGTATTTATCTGAAGTGCCTATTCATTGTGTGATTTTTCACGGGAAAAAGTAGACCGCATGATGATGACACTGTTTTGTACAATAACATCTATAGTCTTGGCACAATGTTATATTATATTTAAGCAACAATGCCCAAGGGGGGGTGGTATATGGCTAATATACCATGGCTAAGGGCTGTTCTTAGTCAAGACACAACAAGGCGTGTCTGGAAACTGCCCTTAGACATGGTATATTGGCCATATATCACAAACATGTATATATATATATATATATATATATATATATATATACACTGCTCCAAAAAATAAAGGGAACACTTCAACAACACAATGTAACTCCAAGTCAATCACACTTCTGTGAAATCAAACTGTCCACTTAGGAAGCAACACTGATTGACAATAAATTTCACATGCTGTTGTGCAAAATGGAATAGACAACAGGTGGAAATTATAGGCAATTAGCAAGACACCCCCAATAAAGGAGTGGTTCTGCAAGTGGGGACCACAGACCACTTCTCAGTTCCTATGCTTCCTGGCTGATGTTTTGGTCACTTTTGAATGCTGGAGGTGCTTTCACTCTAGTGGTAGCATGAGACGGAGTCTACAACCCACACAAGTGGCTCAGGTAGTGCAGCTCATCCAGGATGGCACATCAATGCGAGCTGTGGCAAGAAGGTTTGCTGTGTCTGTCAGCGTAGTGTCCAGAGCATGGAAGCGCTACCAGGAGACAGACCAGTACATCAGGAGACGTGGAGGAGGCCGTAGGAGGGCAACAACCCAGCAGCAGGACCGCTACCTCTGCCTTTGTGCAAGGAGGAGCAGGAGAAGCACTGCCAGAGCCCTGCAAAATGACCTCCAGCAGGCCACAAATGTGCATGTGTCTGCTCAAACGGTCAGAAACAGACTCCATGAGGGTGGTATGAGGGCCCGACATCCACAGGTGGGGGTTGTGCTTACAGCCCAACACCATGCAGGACGTTTGACATTTGCCAGAGAACACCAAGATTGGCAAATTCGCCACTGGCGCCCTGTGCTCTTCACAGATGAAAGCAGGTTCACACTGAGCACATGTGACAGACGTGACAGAGTCTGGAGACGCCGTGGAGAACGTTCTGCTGCCTGCAACATCCTCCAGCATGACCGGTTTGGTGGTGGGTCAGTCATGGTGTGGGGTGGCATTTCTTTGGGGGGCCGCACAGCCCTCCATGTGCTCGCCAGAGGTAGCCTGACTGCCATTAGGTACCGAGATGCGATCCTCAGACCCCTTGTGAGACCATATGCTGCTGCGGTTGCCCCTTGGTTCCTCCTAATGCAAGACAATGCTAGACCTCATGTGGCTGGAGTGTGTCAGCAGTTCCTGCAAGAGGAAGGCATTGATGCTATGGACTGGCCCGCCCGTTCCCCAGACCTGAATCCAATTGAGCACATCTGGGACATCATGTCTCGCTCCATCCACCAACGCCACGTTGCACCACAGACTGTCCAGGAGTTGGCGGATGCTTTAGTCCAGGTCTGGGAGGAGATCCCTCAGGAGACCATCCGCCACCTCATCAAGAGCATGCCCAGGCGTTGTAGGGAGGTCATACAGGCACGTGGAGGCCATACACACTACTGAGCCTCATTTTGACTTCTTTTAAGGACATTACATCAAAGTTGGATCAGCCTGTAGTGTGGTTTTCCACTTTAATTTTGAGTGTGACTCCAAATCCAGACCTCCATGGGTTGATAAATTGGATTTCCTTGATTATTTTTGTGTGATTTTGTTGACAGCACATTCAACTATGTAAAGAAAAAAGTATTTAATAAGATTATTTCTTTTATTCAGATCTAGGATGTGTTGTTTAAGTGTTCCCTTTATTTTTTTGAGCAGTATATATATATATATCATGGCCATATATTACCAGCACAAAAGGAGACACTCTAGACCCAAACTGTTATAGACCTATATCCATCCTGCCCTGCCTTTCTAAAATCTTCAAAAGCCAAGTTAACAAACAGATCACCGACCATTTCGAATCCCATCGTACCTTCTCCAATATGCAATCTGGTTTCCGAACTGGTCATGGGTGCACCTCAGCCACGGTCCTAAACGATATCATAACTGCCATCAATAAAAGACAGTGCAGCCGTCTTCATCGACCTGGCCAAGGCTTTCGACTCTGTCAATCACTGCATTCTTATCGGCAGACTCACTAGCCTTGGTTTCTCAAATGACTGCTTCTCCTGGTTCACCGACTAATTCTCAGACAGAGTTCAGTGTGTCAAATCAGAGGGCCTGCTGTCCGGACCTCTGGCAGGCTCTATGGGGATGCTACAGGGTTCAATTCTCGGGCCGACTCTTTTCTCTGTATATATCAATGATGTCGCTCTTGCTGCTGGTGATTCTCTGATCCACCTCTACACAGACAACACCATTCTGCATACATCTGGCCCTTCTTTGGACACTGTGTTAACAAACCTCCAAACAACCTTCAATGCCATTCAACACTCCTTCCGTGGCCTCCAACTGCTTTTAAATGCTAGTAAAACTAAGTGCACGCTCTTCAACCGATTGCTGCCGCACCCACCCGCCCGACTAGCATCACTACTCTGGACGGTTCTGACTTACATTAAGCATCTCCAATCCTAATTTAAATCTAGAATCGGCTTCCTATTTTGCAACAAAGCCTCCTTCACTCATGCTGCCAAACATGCCCTCATAAAACTGACTATCCTACCAATCCTTGACTTCAGCGATGTCATTTACAAAATAGCCTCCAACACTCTACTCAGCAAACTAGATGTAGTCTATCACAGTGCCATCCATTTTGTCACCAAAGCCCTTATACTACCCACCACTGCGACCTGTATGCTCTCTTTGGCTAGCCCTCGCTACATGCCAAACCCACTGGATCCAGGTCATCTATAAGTCTTTGCTATGTAAAGCCCCGCCTTATCTCAGCTCACTGGTCACCATAGCAGCACCCACCTGTAGCACTCGCTCCAGCAGGTATATCTCACTGGTCATCCTCAAAGCCAACACTTCCTTTGGCCGCCTTTCCTTCAAGTTCTCTGCTGCCAATGACTGGAACGAATTGCAAAAATCACTGAAGCTGGAGACTTATATCTCCCTCACTACTTTAAGCATCAGCTGTCAGAGCAGCTTATCGATCACTGTACCTGTACACAGCCAATCTGTAAATAGCACACCCAACTACCTCATCCCCATATTGTTATTTATCTTCTTGCTCTTTTGCACCCCAGTATCTCTACTTGCACATCATCATCTGCACATCAGTCACTCCAGTGTTAATGCTAAATTGTAATTATTTCGCCTCTGTGGCCTATTTATTGCCTACCTCCCTAATCTTCTACATTTGCACACATTGTACATAGATTTTTCTATTGTATTATTGACTGTACGTTTTGTTTATGTGTAACTGTGTTGTTTTTGTTGCACTGCTTTGCTTTATCTTTGCCAGGTCGCAGTTGTAAATGAGAACTTGTTCTCAACAAGCCTACCTGGTTAAATAAAGGTGAAATAAAAATAAATAAATAAAAAATGGGTCAAAAAGGTCTCATCATCTCTGGCTCCTGGACATTTCCGGTGACCTCCATTGGCCAATCAGAGGCAGTGATCTGGCCTGGATGGCCAGAAGCCAGACTTCAGTGGGCTAAACCATGGATCCCGAACTCCATTCCCTCGGACCTCAGCCACCCGAACCACGGCCTGTTCACCCCAGAAGGTGGAGACCGTACATGTGCATCAAAGCTGGGACCGAGAGATAAACAGCTTCTATCTCCAGGCCATCAGACTGTTAAACAGCTACCACTAGCCAGCCTCCGCCCAGTACCCTGCCCTGAACCTCAGTCACTGTTATTAGCCAGCTACCACTCGGTACTCTATCCGGCACCTTAGCGATTGTTGCCCTATGTACAGTCATTGAACACTGGTCACTTTATTCATGTTTCCATACTGTTTTACCCACTTCATATGTAGTCATGGCTCATCCTATATGACTACTGCTGTGCACCTTTTCTATTCATATACTGTCTATACAGAACTTAATTATAATATTTTATATATATAAATAATCTGGACTCTGACATTACTCATTCTGATATTTCAGAATTTTTGGGGGATTATGTGTATATTGTTTTTTATTGCTAGGTATTACTGCACTGTTGGAGCTAGAAACACAAGCATGTTTGTTTGCTTGTTTGACACCCCTGTCCTAAAGCATAGAGAACATCCCAACAGTCTGCACAAAAAACTTCTTTGTTGTCTTTCAGGAATAAATAGCCTACACCCCTGGTTGAGAATGGACGCTGTTGCTGACAATTTTGCAATGATGGAAAGCATTATTGGATAACTTCTAAACATCGTTGGCATGGATACCGCTGCTCTCACTTCCTTCCCCTTTGGAAGAATCATTGTCTCATCCGTTTGTGCGATCTTTTTCCTGGCCCTCATACTCTTGTCGTGCCGTGGCAGGAACCAAGAGGTGATAGGAGCGGGCCGTGCGGTACTGATAACGGGCTGTGACAGCGGATTCGGTCATCATCTGGCCCGCAGGCTGGATGCTCAGGGGTTTGTGGTCTTTGCCGGTTGTCTGTTTCCCAACGGAGACGGTGCCCAAACTCTGCACAGAGAGAGCTCCAGCAACATGAACATTCTCAAGCTAGACGTCACTAAAGATGGAGATGTGACACAGGCAAGGACTGTGGTCCAATCTAACCTGCCAGAGAAAGGTGAGTTCTGTTACAAGTAGGTTACTTAACATAACAATTACGGACTGTTAATGGAATAATTTATATCATTTCCTTCTCAAAAGAAACTCTTAAGACTAAGCAGGGGTAGGCAACTATATTCAGCCATGGGCCAATTTTTGTCGGAGCGGATAGTCAGGGGGCGGAACATAGCCCAATTGTACACTGCAAATTGAGCACAACTAAACCCAATAAGATTTTTTTTTTTAAATAATCATGTCATACACAATCACGTCTCTTTTTGTGGGAATACTTTGGAACAGATTTCATAAATGTAACACATTTTGGCTCAATTCCTGGTGATTTTAGCCTCGTTTTTTTTTTTTTTTTACTTAAAAGAAATTCATTGGGGGCTGTTTTTGGCTTGTGGGACACCTGTTGCTGACCCATGACTAAGACTATTCAGAGGTTGATGTTCCTGCTCTTCACAAGTCCTTTTTCCCCCAGGGCTTTATTAATGATGAATTGACTGTTATTAACCTGTTGTCAACTAAAACATAAAATGTGCAACCTGGGCTCAGGGCAATTTGTAGGATTTTGTGCATACCTCCATTTAGCATGTTATATTACATTTCTTTAGGTAACATTATGAATTGAATAGCGGTCGTACAATATCATACGAATTAGAGGATTTATGGTGTCACTCAAACTCGCAACCCTTGGATTGCAGGAATTAGGGCTAGGGTAGAGCTGGGTGACACGGACAAAAATCCATATCCTGATGTTTACCTATTTTTTGCGATAATGATAAATCAGCGATAAATACTTTTTGTGGGAGGTGCTAGAGCCTGACGATAGTATGGACAAAAAGAAATGTGACAAATGTAACTATTTGTAACGTGGGTCGTCTAATGGGGACCAAGACGCGGCGTGTGATGTGCTCATAATTACTTTTATTGAACTCAAAATCAAACAACAAACGACCGAAAACAGTCCCGTCAGGTGCAACATACACAAAACAGGAAACAACCACCCACAAAACACAGGAAAAAACACCCCTACTAAATAGGACCTTCAATTAGAGGCAACGAGGAACAGCTGCCTCCAATTGAAGGTCAACCCAAGAAACTAAACATAGAAATAGACACACTAGAATAAACATAGAAATATACTACCATAGAACATAAACCAAAAACCCCGAAACACATAAAACAAACACCCCCTGCCACGCCCTGACCAAACTACAATAACAAATAACCCCCTTACTGGTCAGGACGTGACAGTACCCCCCCCCCCCCAAAGGTGCAGACCCCATATGCACCTCAAACAAAAAACACAAAATTAACCCAAAATAAAGGGAGGGAAGGGAGGGTGGCCACCGTCACCGACGGTTCCTGTGCTACACCCCACCTTCCCAAACCTCCCCCCATGGAGGTGGCTTTGGCTCCGGGCTTAATCCCCACTCTAACCTGTCCACCCCTGCTGAAGGCTCAGGGCTGTAGCCTACCGCTGAAGGCTCTGGGCTGAGGGGCGACTCTGGCTGCGCCGGACTGGCGTGCGACTCTGGCTGCGCCGGACTGGCGGGCGACTCTGGCGGTTCCGGACTGTGGGCCGTCTCTGTCAGTTCTGGACTGTGGGCCATCGCCGGAAGCACTGGACTGGGCAGGCGCACTAAAGGCCTGGTGTGTGGGGCTGGCTTTGGAGGCGCCAGAACCGTAACACGCACCACATGGCTAGTGTGAAGAGCAGCAACAGGACATACTGGACTGGGCAGGTGCACTAAAGGCCAAGTGCGTGGGACTGGCTTAGGAGGCACGCACCTCAGGGCTAGTGCGAGGAGCAGGAACAGGACGTACTGGACTGTGGAGGCTTACCTGAGAGAGAGTGCGAGAGGCAGGCACATGCACGACACAATAAGCACGGGGAGTTTGCTCAGGGCCTAACCCTGGCCCAGCCAAACTACCCGTGTGCCCCCTCCCAAAAAAATTGGGGGGCTGCCTCTCGTTCTTCCCTGGTAGGCTCCGATAACGTTCAGTAACTTGCCCCCAAGTCCAGTTTCTTCTCTCCATCCACTCCAATACCAACCAGGTGTCCATCTCTACCCGGGCACGCCGCTTGATCCAGTCATGGTGGGTGGTTCTGTGTGGTTCTTTAAAAATATCACTATTTTGATGGACAGTTACTTTGCAGGGCTCTAAAATATTTTTTTTCCAGTGCCAAGTAAGACAACGGAGATGGTAGCCTATATATGATTCAAAGAGTAGCTATGTCATCAAACCTATCCAGGGAATGCATGATTGAAATTGTGATGTGAAACCTGTCAAAAATTATCCAGAATTATCAGATTTTTGGGGGGGCTCTTCAGAGAATTTGCAGACACCTATAGGCAATATTATTTCACCTCCTGAGGTAGTGGGAACTCAAAACACTTAGCTAGTTTGCTGACTCTAAATATGATATTGTTGCTATATAGCCATGTAGGCTAATAGATTAAGATGAATCAAATATTAAATGTAGGCTAATGGCAAAAACTTTCCAGCACAAGGCCTAGGCTCCTTGATGAAGGCCTAGTCGCTGTGAATTGTGCGCTCGGCTCCGCTCCGCGGGCGTATCTAAACCATATTACAGCCTGCTCCAGATATGTTTAAGATGTACTATGCATAAATCACTCCGCCATTTCCTGGTTGCTAAAATAGAGTAGTTTTAAACCACTGTGAAATACCTTTTCCATAACAAAAAATATTGTACTTTCAGCTGTTTTAAGCTGGTGTAGAAAACTGAAAGTAAAAGACGCAAAAAACGAAACTTGAGAAAGGGAAGCATAGAAATAACGCACACAGAGCATATCTACCGCTTCTTAGACTTGCTTTCAATAAGAATGACAGCTCAATGTGGATTTGGTCAGGTTTAAAGTAACTGGACCATTAGTATATATTTTTTATTATTATTTAACCTTTTTAATTAGGCTTGTCAGTTAGTTAATTAAGAACAAATTCTTATTTACAATGACGGCCTAGGAACAGTGGTTTAACTGCCTTGTTCAGGGGCAGAACGACAGATTTTTACCTTGTCAAGTCAGGGATTCGATCTAGCAATCTTTCGGTGACTGGCCCAACGCTCTAACCACTAGGCTACCTGCCGCCCCAGAAACTGTATATACAGTTTCAATCATCTTGGAGGTGCTCAGAAATATGTATAGTATGCTTGATATGGCTCTGACGCCAGGCTGAAATGTGAGACACTTATGACAAAACTGATTTAACAGGTTTTACACACATTGTTAATGTAAGTTGATTTGTTTTGTTTGAAGGGCTTTGGGCAGTTGTGAACAATGCTGGCATCGTAGACTGGTCAGAGACAGAGTGGAACACCATTGATGATTATCGCATTATGGCTGAGGTCAACTTATTTGGCAGCATCAGGACCTCCATAGCTTTCCTCCCATTGGTTCGTGCCTCAAAAGGTAAGTTTAATAATTATTTTACCATCACCATTTCATAATGGTGATCGCAGTTCTTCATTTATCACATTCAATGTTCATATTACTCCACAGTGTTCTAAAATGTGTAATGTTCATTGATTTCCGTAGGACGGATGGTGTACGTCTCAAGCATCTTTGCGTTCTTCAACTGTCTGACCATGGGGGCCTACAGTATGTCCAAGAGAGGACTGGAGGCGTTTGCAGACTGCCTACGGGTAGAGATGGCCTGTTTTGGAGTAAAGGTAAAGACAACTCTTGGTAATCATAATAATTACTGTGTGTGTGTGTGTCTTTTTAATGCTCTGTAGATTTTTTTTACATTGATTGTAACCAACACATTCCCTTTAGAACGATTGCTATAGCCATTTATGGACATTTAAGTTAATGATATACAGTATACCCATTTATTCTTGAAGAATATAACGTATAAATGCCTCATGAGCGTAGTTCAACTGTGGTACCCCATCAGAACCCAAAATATAAGCTTGTTTTACTTCTTTGTTGGCTATAGCTAACACTATAGCTTTAAAACATGGTTAAATCTATAACTTTGATATCATGGATGACCAATCCTTGCATCCATAGCTCTGTTTATGAATTTGAGAAAGGTTACATTTCTCCAGCCCCATCCCTCAGGTCTTCACCAAAACACTGGCGATGTGACTGCTTATTGTTTGAACTTCAGAGTGCCCCTTTAACATTGTGGTGATGATCTCAGGTGAGCATCATCCAACCAGGTAACTTTGGTCCTGCTACCAGCATCCTGAGGAGGAGAACAGGGACAGAAATCTGGGAGAAACTGGACAGGGAGCGTCAACAGATGTTCAACAGGCAGTATGTGGACCTGGCCAATAACTACCACATGTCTACATGTATGACTGGCAACCAGGACAGCAGCCTGGTCATAGACGCTATGGTGGACGCCCTCACGGCGGACAGACCTAAACGCAGATATCTGTTGGTCTCTAAGCTGGATATGTTGTTCTTCTATGCCTTTCCCTATCTGCCGACATTTGTCACTGATGCAGTTTTCTACCTCAGTCCCATGTACAACAAAAGAAAAGCCATGCTTTATTCCAAATAGAGAATATCTGTATTATGCTGGAGTGACAGTAGAAAAAGTGTATGGCTTTGTGTTATGTTGTAATGTGACAATATTTTTATATCGTGCTTCTCACTTATTTTGTGTTGCACACTTGCATGTGTCCCAAATTCTCTGGGAAGTGTATGCATTCCTTCCCACCAACAATACATTAGGGAAGAATAGAAGATGTTTGGGACGTAACTAAGAGGATTCAATGGCATGTTACTGTGTCTTGCAGCTGCTTGCTTCACTCATAACCACAAAATTACATATTTACCTGATTTGTTTGATATTAATAGTTAGCAATTGATACTTAACAAATAGGAGGATATTTCTGTCCTGTTAGTGTCTGTGTTTTTATGGTCTCCACTCTAGTTTCCTGCAGCTAATCTGGGCGTATGGTCACCAGAGATGGCTTGAGCTGACAATTTAGTTAAAGACTGCATTACATAGACAAGATGTGGTGGGTGTAACCGAGATAGAGATAGCCAGGAAGAGTTTAGAACAATTCCTCATTGTCTCTAAATCCTCCTTGCATCTGGGAAACTAAGCCAGGGTGGGGTAAAGACAACACCCATGTGCAGATAACGACAGGATGGTTTGATGCTCCTTGGTCTGCATGAGGGGGGTTGAATCAACCATGACTGAGCATTGTTAGTGTCAGCTATATATAGTACTCTGCATTTGTGTAAAGGTTAGGTTACTTGGTCCAACACTCAAGGGTGGAGGGTCGACCAGCCTAATTATTGCAATAATTAATCGATATTTAATAAAGATGATTGTTTGAAGAAATGACCAAATCTCTCTCAGTACTGAATTTCCACGACAGTATACAGAACCTACACTACATGACCAAAAGTATGGGGACACCTGCTCTTCAAACATCTCATTCCAAAATCATAGGCATTAATATGGAGTTGGTCCCCCCTTTGCTGCTATAACAGCCTCCACTCTTCTGGGAAGGCTTTCCACTAGATGTTGGAACTTTGCTGCGGGGACTTGCTTCCATTCAGCCACATCATGGATGTGTGCTCAATTTTAAACACCTGTCAGCGATGCGTGTGGATGAAATAGCCGAATCCACTATTTGAAAGGGTTGTCCACATACTTTTGTAGATATAGTGTGTGTGGTTGTTTTATTCAAGAAGCTGTATGCAATGTTCTTTATACCAGTATTTGTTTTACTCCGTTTTTTACTATAATACTTTAAACACAACACAATGCTTTATGCAATAAACTTGTCAAGAATACAACCTCAATTCTAAGTACATTATCACTACAGAATCCATAGGCTTTAAAATGGATGTGCATAGTAACAGTGTCCCCTCTATTGGTGTTAACTACCTTTCTCTTGGTGCAGGAAACTGCAGTTTATGGGGAAGACCCTTTATCTTTAAGCTAATTCTTGCAAATGGAGTGTTGGGGAGTTGTTTGAAAAATGTCCCTTTGTGCTCAAGGGGGCCCTAAATGCTTCCTTATGCTTCGGTTTGGCTGGCGCCTTGCCAAACTCATGAAATCTGTTATTAATAACTAAGATGTTTGGTGCAGTATTTCTCAAGTGAAAAAATGTGCATGAAAACAAGTCGTCTTTTGTTATTAAATGACAACAAACACTTCATTGAAGAATCCCTACTGTTGACAAATGATCGACGGGGCATAGACTTAGTGGATTCGTCTATTTCAGCCACATCCATTGCTGACAGGTGTATGAAATTGATCACACAGTCATGCAATCTCCATAGACAAACATTGGCAATAGAATGGGCTTACTTTTAATTTATTTACATACATACATACATACATACATACATACATACATACATACATACATACATACATACATACATACATACATACATACATACATACATTCATAGGATGCCACCTTTCCAACAAGTCAGTTTGTAAAATGTCTGCCCTGCTAGAGCTGCCCCGGTTAACTGTAAGTGCTGTTATTGTGAAGTTGAGACATTTAGGAGCATCTACAGCTCAGCCGCAAAATGGTAGGCCACACAAGCTCACAGAACGGGACCAGCGAGGACTGACGCTTCCATTGCTCCAAATCATCTACAACACTCACTATCGAGTTCCAAACTGCCTCTGGAAGCAACGTCAGCACAAGAACTGTTTGTCAGGAGCTTCATGAAATAGGTTCCATTGGCCGAGCAGCCGCCCACAAGCCTAAGATCACCATGTGCAATGCCAAGCGGTGGCTGGAGTGGTGTAAAACTTGCCGCCATTGGACTCTGGAGCAATGGAAACGTGTTCCCTGGAATGATGAATCATGCTTCACCATCTGGCAGTCAGATGGACTAACCTAGGTTTGGCGGATGCTAGGAGAATGCTACATGCCCCAATGCATAGTGCCAACTGTAAAGTTTGGTGGAGGAGGAATAATGGTCTGGGGCTGTTTTTCATGGTTTGGGCTAGGCACCTTAGTTCCAGTGAAGGGAAATCTTAACGCTACAGCATACATTGACATTCTAGTCGATTCTGTGCTGTCAACTTTGTGGCAACAGTTTGGGGAAGGCCCTTTCCTGTTTCAGCATGACATTGCCCCCGTGCACATATCGAGGTCCATACAGAAATAGTTTGTCGAGATCAGTGTGGATAACTTGACTGGCCTGCACAGAGCTCTGACCTCACCTTTGGGATGAATTGGAACGCCAACTGCGAGCCAGGCCTAATCGCCCAACATCAGTGCCTGACCCCACTAATGCCCTTGTGGCTGAATGGAAGCAAGTCCCCGCAGCAATGTCCCAACATCTAGTGGAAAGCCTTCCCAGAAGTGTGGAGCAACTCCATATTAAAGCCCATGATTTTGGAATGAGATGTTCGATGAGCAGGTGTCCACATACTTTTGGGCATGTAGTGTTTGTGACGTAGTAGCAATTTTCGGCGACCACTTTTGGCTCGTGAATGCTACTTTCAGAACTACTGACTAAAAAGTATACAAAAGTACCTGAAAATCTCTTTATTAACTTGATGGTTACATAAAGGCCTAAGCAGTTGATGATCATCAAGTGCTGCTCACAGCTCGGCTCCATGACGGTTTCATATCTACAGATGTTGTCCTTATAGGAAAATATTAGATGAACTCAGTCACTTGCTCTGAGAGCATTTTCTGTCATCTTAGAGACAGTTGTACTGCAGTATAAAACGTCTTCAATGTTACTGCTATTGTTGAAGCTATAGTTTCTAGTGCCTTCTGTATGCAGTGTGATAAAATCTACACTGCATACAATAGGCTATATTATATCACTGACTGTCTCATTGTACTTTCTCCCCTCTGCTTCCTCTGGAAGGCTTTATTCAAAGGCAGATGGCATGAGAATCTGTATTCGTCCGAAATACCATATTCGCAAGGAATATTTCAAGCATTTTTTCCTATGGGTACTGTCTACATGGTTGGAAAAAGTTAGTGTATCATCATTAGGGTTTAGTAGAGGTTTAGGGAGGGGCATTACAGGTGCTGTCTGTGACACAAATACTGTGGACATTGTCCTACCAGCAGTCACTTCATTATTGTGCATTATTGTCCAATTATACGGCTAATGTTGTACAACTGTTTTATGGATGCCACTTTTTTAGCTTTTCTTCCTCCGCTGCATCTAAAGCCTTGTTTGTACCTGGTGCTAACATCCATCCATATTCTGATTGTGTCCACATTGTAGTCATTGCGTCTACACATGGTACTAAAATGTGTCTCTTATTCGTCCACTGTGTCCGCATTGCGACCAGATATCCTGGTCCCTCCCAGTATGCAAATTGTTTGACAGATATTCTTTCAAAATAATATATATTTATTTTAAGACAGATATTGATGCTATAAGTCAATGGTGTCACCTGTCAACTGTTTTAGAGGGCGGGATAATGATGATTTAAATGGTTTCACTGTCCAGAGCAGTCTACACTTGTAAGATATACAGATACAATGCGAGTTTGACTACCTCCGGAGGTGGTCAGGAAGATGTGTCTTTTAATGTATACACCAGTCTAAAAATGTGGGCACAATAACAATGTGGACAAGATCAGGACAAAGATAGCATGTTAGAACCAAGTATAAACAGGGCTAGTGCCTTTTAACTCTGCTCAACACAAACACTTTCATGTGGATGACTGCAGTCTTTACTTTCCCTCCTATAATTTTGCACAAAGCAAAACCTATGTTGTTGAAATGTGCCCTTTCCCTGAAAAGCTCATAAATGGTTGAATCAAAAACAGGATGTTAATAGAATAAAGAGGAAGGTCTTAATGTGTCTTTGTTGTGATATTGGACATGGGGAAGTGATCAGAGTACTGTAATTGTTAAGATAAACACAGTATACTGTATGCTAAGGCTGTAATGATATGAACGGCACAGGGGTCAATTAGGGATTTATTAGGGATTTATTCCTTCCTATCACCCAATAAGATCACACCCTGCTTCTGTCTGGTCTTTTTGTTGGAAAGGCTCCCTCTGGCACCAAGTTACTTTTGCTGAAATGATTGGTATATTCAAATCATCCCATGGAAATATTAGTGAGAGCTTATTTGTATTTTCCGTGTGAGATTATATCTGTCCTAGGCAAATACATGTATTTTAGAGACCTGAAATGCAGTATTTGTATTGTATTAGGTTGCATCCAGTTACATGTTTTAGTAATTCTTTGCTACATTTTCACAAAAGATCATATCATGCTGCGAAGTTGGCATTGATAAACACGGTGGAACTAATTCAACATTTCACAATACAAAATATGCAAAGAATGTCATATTCTTGTAAAAACCCATAGCAATTTCATTAAAGAAATAATACAAGGCCATTTATTTTAATTTCTCTCCTTTTCTATGTTGTATATTGCAGCGCTACTGATTTCTGCATGTCGCACCATCAAAGACGCTCACCACCCCCTCACCAGGCTGACGTGCTGGCTGCTTTAAGTGGAAATGCCTTTTTCTCGACAATGGACCTTACCTCTGGCTACTATAATGTGGAGATGCATAAGGATGACCAGAGATTCACAGCCTTTACATCGCCATTTGGATTTTATGAATACAACCATATTCCACAGGGGTTATGTAACAGTCTGTAACATTCATGAGGATGATGCTTGTCACGACTTCCACTGAAGTTGGTGCCTCTTCTTGTTCGGGTCGACGTCACCGGCTTTCTAGCCTGTACCAATCTACATTTCTTTTTCCATTTGTTTTGTCCGTATAGTACACACCTGGTTCCCATTTCGTTTGAATTATTTCCCTATTTAACCCTCTGGAGCCATCATGGTTTTGTGCGTGTTTATTGTTGTCAGTTGTCTCATTTATGTGTTCTGGATTTTTGTTCTCCTTGTTGGAGGATTATTTTTGAGTAAAGTTACTATTATTACTCATCTCTCTGTTCTGCGCCTGACTCCGCCTTACCCACATCACCTAGATTCTGACAGAAACACGCACCTTCAATGGAGTCAACAGGTGCACACAGCCCTCCTCTACCTATGGAGGAGTGCGTCCAGCAGCACGCGACTATGTTGCAAAGTCTCGGCACAGCCATGGATCACGTGCTGCAAACCATGGAGTGATAGGAGAGAGGGGGTTTTCCAGCAACCCCATCATCATCACCCCAGCTCCCACAACAACCCACACCGCTGTCCACCCCTCCTTCACCGGGATCCAGTGGAATTCGGCTCGCGCTCCTGAGGGTATACGATGGAACGGCTGCCAGGTGCCAGGGGTTCCTACTCCAGCTTGGGCTCTACCTGGCAACCGTTCACCCAGCTCCTTCGGGACGCGAGAGTGTAAATGCCCCCATCTCCTGTCTGACAGGTAGAGCACTCGAAAGGGCCAACGCAGTCTGGGGAAGGGAAGGACCGACGTTGGACAATTATGAGGATTTTACCCGCCGCTTCCAGGCAGTTTTCGATCATCCACCTGAAGGGAGAGCGGCGGGGGAGCGCTTGTATCATCTCAGACAGGGGATGAGGAGCGCACAAGACTTCGCTCTGGACTTTCGAACTCTGGCCGCCAGCGCGGGATGGAATGAGCGGGCCCTGATCGACCACTACAGGTGTGGTCTACGCGAGGACGTTCGTAGGGAGCTAGCCTGCAGGAACACCACCGTTACCTTTGACCAGCTGGTAGACCTATCCATCAGACTGGATAACCTGTTGGCCTCCCGCGGACGTCCGGATCGGGGTTCGTCAGTCCCATTTCACCAGCACCTCAGATCCAACGCCGATGGAGCTAGGAAGTGCTGCTATGAGGGGGACCGGAGGGGAGGCCATTCCCTGCACCACCTGTGGCCGCAGAGGGCACACTGCTGGTCGGTGCTAGGGAGGTTCTCCAGGGAGTCGAGGCAGCAGGCAGGGCACTGGTGGATCATCCCAGGTGAGTAGACACCCGACTCACCCAGAACTTCCTGTTTCGCACATGTGTGTATGTGTAGAATTTCCTGAGTTTTCCCCGCATTCCCAGCATAAGGCACTAGTAGATTCAGGTGCAGCTGGGAGCTTTATTGATCGTTCATTTGCAATTAGATAAGGGATCCCTATTGTTCCTGTTGATGTGCCCTTCCCTGTACATGCCTTAGATAGTTGTCCTTTAGGGTCGGAACTGATCAGGGAGGTCACAGCTCCACTATGTATGATAACGCAGGGGGATCATAAGGAGAGAATTAGTGTCTTTCTGATCGATTCACCTGCGTTTCCTGTGGTGTTGGGGCGTCCCTGCTTGGCCGATCATGACCCCACTATTTCGTGGAAACAGAGATGGTCAAGGGATGGTCACGTCAGTGCTCGGGGAGGTGTGTAGGTGTTTCCATAGGTGCAACTACGGTGGAGAGTCCAAACCAGGTCTCCACCATGCACATCCCCCCTGAATATGCCAATTTGGCTCTTGCCTTCTGTAAAAAGTAGGCGACTCAATTACCATTCAATCGACGGGGGGATTGTGCGATAAATCTCATGGTAGATGCAGCACTTCCCAGGGGTCACGTGTATCCTTTGTCACAGGAGGAGACGGAAACATATGTCTCTGAATCTCTGGGACAGGGATACATTCGGCCTTCCACTTCACCTACCTCCTCGAGTTTATTTTTTGTGAAGAAGAAGGATGGAGGTTTACGCGCGTGTATTGACTATCGAGGTATAAATCAGATCACAGTGAAGTACAGTTACCTGCTGCCTCTCATAGCCAGTGAGACAGAGTCATTGCACGGGGCGCGCTTCTTCACAAAATTGGATCACAGGAGCGCTTACAACCTGGTGCGTATCCGGGAGGGGGATGAGTGGAAGACGGCATTTAGTACCACCTCTGGGCACTATGAGTACCTTGTCATGCCATACGGGTTGATGAATGCTCCATCAGTCTTTCAATACATTGTAGATGAGATTTTCAGGGACTTGCACGGGCAGGGTGTAGTGGTGTATATAGATGACATTCTAATATACTCCGCTACACGCGCAGAGCATGTCTCCCTGCTGCGCAAGGTGCTTGGTCGACTGTTGGAGCATGACCTGTATGACAAGGCTGAGAAATGTCTGTTCTTCCAACAGTCCGTCTCCTTCCTAGGGTACCACCTGTCCGCGACGGGTGGAGATGGAGAAGGACCGCATTTCAGCCGTGCGTAATTGGCCGACTCCAACCACGGCAAAGGAGGTGCAGCGGTTTTTAGGGTTTGCCAACTACTACCGGAGGTTTATCCGGGGCTTTGGTCAGGTAGCGTCTCCAATTACCTCTTTGCTAAAGGGGGGACCGGTGCGACTGCAGTGGTCAGCTGGGGCGGACAGGGCTTTTGGTCACCTGAAGGCTCTGTTTACCTCGGCTCCCGTGCTGGCTCATCCTGATCCCTCTGGCATTTATAATGGAGGTGGACGCGTCCGAGGCTGGGATAGGAGCTGTGCTGTCTCAGCGCTCGGGTATGTCACTGAAGCTCCACCCCTGTGCTTTCTTTTCGAAGAAGCTCAGCCCGGCGGAGCAAAACTATGATGTGAGTGATCGGGAGCTGTTGGCTGTTTTCAGGGCGCTGAAGACGTGGAGGCATTGGCTTGAGGGGGCTAAACACCCTTTCCTCATTTGGACTGACCACCGCAATCTGGAGTACATCCGGGCGGCGAGGAGACTGAACCCTCGTCAGGCAAGGTGGGCCAAGTTTTTCACCAGTTTTATTTTCACCCTTTCCTACAGACCAGGTTCCCAGAACGCTAAGGCAGACACACTGTCCCGGATGTATGACACAGAGGAGTGGTCCACGGATCCCACTCCCATACTTCCGGCTTCGTGCCTGGTGGCACCGGTGGTATGGGAGATGGACGCGGACATCGAGCGGGTGTTACGTATAGAGCCCACTCCCAACCAGTGTCCAGTTGGGCGTCTGTAGGTTCCATCTGATGTCCGCGATCGTTTGATCTGTTGGGCTCACACGTCACCCTCCTCTGGTAATCCTGGCATCGGTCGGACAGTGCGGTGTCTTAGTGGGAAGTACTGGTGACCCATTTTAGCTAAGGACGTGAGGGTTTATGTTTCCTCCTGCTCGGTGTGCGCCCAGTGAAAGGCACCTAGACACCTGCCCAGAGGGAAATTACAACCCCTACCCATTCCACAACGGCCGTGGTCACACGGATCTTCCTCCGTCACAGGGAAACACCGCGACGCTGGTTGTTGTGGATCGGTTCTCTAAGTCCTGCCGTCTCCTTCCTTTGCCCGGTCTCCCTACGGCTCTACAGACTGCGGAGGCCCTGTTCACCCACGTCTTCCAGCACTACGGGGTGTCTGAGGATATAGTTTCTGATCAGGGTCCCCAGTTCACGCCTAGGGTCTGGAGGGCGTTTATGAAATGCCTGGGGGTCTCGGTCAGCCTCACCTCAGGTTTTTACCCCGAGAGTAACGGCAGGTGGAGAGAGTTAACCAGGATGTGGGTAGGTTTCTGCGGTCCTATTTCCAGGACCGGCCGGGGGAGTGGGCGGCTTTCATCCCCTGGGCAGAGATGGCCCAAAACTCCCTCTGCCACTCCACCACTAACCTATCTCCTTTTCAATGTGTTCTGTTTTATCAGCCGGTCCTGACACCGTTCCATCAGATCCAGATTGAAACACCTGCGGTGGACGAATGGTTTCAGAGCTCGGAAGAAACATGGGACACTGCCCATGTGCGCCTGCAACGGGCCATCAAGCGGCAGAAGGCGAGCGCCGACCGCCACCGCAGTGAGGCCCCGGTGCATGCACCGGGGGATCGGGTCTGGCTCTCGACCCAAAACCTACCCCTTCGCTTGCCCTGCCGGAAGCTGGGTTTGCGGTTTGTGGGGCCATTTAAAGTCCTGAGGAGACTGAACAAGGTTTGTTATAGGTTACAACTCCCCCCTGATTACCGTATTAACCCCTCGTTCCATGTGTCTCTCCTCAGGCCGGTGGTGGCTGGTCCACTCCTGCTGGTCCACCAGCAGGAGGTTCCTCCATCTCCTCTGGACATCGAGGGTGCCCCGGCGTATACTGTGCGAGTCATTATGGACTCAAGGCGTCGGGCGAGGGGCCTTCAGTATCTCGTGGAGTGGAAGGGGTACGGTCCGGAGGAGAGATGCTGGGTGCCGGTGGAGGACATCCTGGACCCTTCCTTACTGCAGGAATTTCACCGTCTCCGCCCGGATCGTCCTGCACCTCGTCCTCCGGGTCGTCCCCGAGGCTGGTGTCGGCGCACAGCTGGTACCGCGCATCAAGGGGGGGTACTGTCACGACTTCCACCGAAGTTGGTGCCTCTCCTTGTTCGGGCGGCGATCGGCGGTCGACGTCACTGCTTTCTAGCCTCCACCGATCTACATTTCTTTTTCCATTTGTGTTGTCTGTATTGTACACAGCTGGTTCCCATTTCATTTGAATTATTTCCCTATTTAACCCTCTGGAGCCATCATGGTTTTGTGCGTGTTTATTGTTGTCAGTTGTCTCGTTTCTGGATTTTCGTTCTCCTTGTTGGAGGATTATTTTTGAGTAAAGTTACTATTATTACTCATCTCTGTGTCCTGCGCCTGACTCCGCCTTACCCACATCACCTAGATTCTGACAATGCTAAACATCTTCGGAGATCAGAACTTTCTTAGCCTGCTGTGTTACCTTGATGATGTCTTGTTCTATGCACCCACTGAAGACCTGGGTTCTGCAGGGACTGGAAATGGTCTTTGAACGTCTTAAGGCTCACAACTTGAAGCTCAACCTGAAAAAGTGTCACTTTTTGCGGAGGTCTGTGATGTTGTTGGGGCATATTTTTTTATTTAACCTTTATTTAACTAGGCAAGTCAGTTAAGAACTAATTATTGGCATCAGTGTGGATGGTGTAGCTACAGATCCTGAGAAAAGTTAAGGCCATTGCAGGCGTGACAGAAGTTGACCTGATGGAAGACGGAACTGACATCCCCTCTCAGAATAAACTAAGATTGTTCCCCTGGATGGTGGTGTATTACCAACAGTTAATTGAAGGATGCTTGACCATCGCAAAGCTTCTCTTTTGGATGACAACTGGGCACAAGGCTCCATGCTGCAAGATGAAGAAGAGCTGCTCACCTGTCAAGAAGTTGACGGCAGCTGACTGGACAACAGAGTGCAAGCAGGTCTTCCTCGAGCTAAAGCAAGCCTTGCTGGACAAGGTCTTGTTGGCCCACCCCAACTTCGACAAACCCTTTCTACTCTCTGTGGAGGCATCCAGCAATGGTCTAGATGATGTGGTATAGCCTTCACAAGCAAGTCACTCATGATAGCCAGTTTCATCATAGCGCTTGATGGTTTTTGCGACTGCACTTGAAGAAACTTAAGTTCTTGAAATGTTCCACATTGACTGACCTTTGTCTTAAAGTAATGATGGACTGTCATTTGTCTTTGCTTATTTGTGCTATTCTTGCCATAAAATGGACTTTTGCCAAATAGGGCTATCTTCTGTATACCCCCCTACCTTGTCACAACACAACTGATTGGCTCAAACGCATTAAGAAGGAAAGAAATTCCACAAATTAACTTTTAACAAGGCACACCTGTTAATTGAAATGCATTCCAGGTGACTACCTCATGAAGCTGGTTGAGAAAATGTCAAAAGTGTGAAAAGCTGTCATCAAGGCAAAGGGTGGCTACTTTGAAGAATCTTAAATGTAAAATATATTTTGATTTGTTTAACACTTTTTTGTTTACTGCATGATTCCATATGTGTTATTTCATAGTTTTGATGTCTTCACTATTATTCTACAATGTAGAAAATAGTACAAATAAAGAAACCCCTTGAATGAGTAGGTGTGTCCAAACTTTTGACTGGTACTGTACATCCTGACAAAAACAAAGCTTAAAGCTTGTGAGCAGAGATGGGTTGCCAAGCTGGCACCGTATGAGTTTGACATCAAGTACTGTACATCCCTGGTCCCAAAAATTTGACTAGTTTCAGAAAACTAGGCGCATATTGCACGTCACTACTTCACAAGAGAGGCATTTGAATGTAAACTTTAAAACAAAATCGAAATCCGTTTTTTGGCAGAAATGCCTTCTGGAACGTGAACTTTCATGTGCCTTAATAATGAACTTGTATGCCATCTGTAAATACGAATACAATTGTTAAATTATGAGCCTAGTTGGTTTATCCACGGAAAAAGACAGGAACCTTCCCGCTAGCCATGATTGGCTGAGATAATGGATGGTCTAGACATGCCGACAGATGAGTTCGGATTGGTCTGCCATGTGGCACGCTTCTGTCTATAATATGAGCTGGTCAGTATGTGTAGGCAATCCTTTCTAACACAGCTTTTTTTAAAGATATCACATAGTAGAACTACAAAAGTGTTGCTCTCCACTTTCTGGAGGACCGAGTTTTGAAATCAGTGGAATGTCGGTGGAATTAGAGTATGATAACTAAGGAGATGGAGAAAATGTTGCCGTTTGATTGCAAATATGCAGAGCGAGTTGAAAAGCAAACACACAGAAGGCTGTTGTAATCCGGAGACAAGTGTTTTATGCATCTGCAACCATGGCATTCGTGACAGAGAGGGAGAAGCGTCCATCCATGTATACAGGTAAGATAGTCTAGCTAACTACATTTTCAGGTATTATACATTTCTAATTTTGTCATTTTCATTTCAAGTTAAAGCATACTGTTCCCTAGCTAGCTAATGTTAGTGGGCTGGCTCGCTAGCTAACATTGCATGTATGATCTGTGCAGTAATATTATACGCATCTCAGAGCCATTTACATTGCTAGTTATAGTCTAATGTTAGCTAGCTAACATTGAATCTGGTTGGTTCGCTACCTCACAGATTGTGAAATCTGTGAATGTATTGTAATGTTTTTAAAATTGTATAACCTGCCTTAATTTTTGCAGGACCCCAGGAAAAGTAGGTGCTGCTTTGGCAGCAGCTAATGGGGATCCATAATAAATGGTGTGAAGTTACTTTGTCAAGCCAGACAACTTAGGGGAATCTGTGTACTAGATATCACCTCACAAAAGTGATATCTAGTACACAGATTCCCCTAAGTTGTCTGGCTTGACAAAGTAACTTCACACCATTTATTATGGATCCCCATTAGCTGCTGCCAAAGCAGCACCTACTTTTCCTGGGGTCCTGCAAAAATTAAGGCAGGTTATACAATTTTAAAACATTACAATACATTCACAGATTTCACAACACACTGTGTGCCCTAAGGCCCCTACTCCACCACTAGCACATATCTACAGTACTAAATCCATGTGTATGTATAGTGTGTATGTTGTTATCGTGTGTGTGTCATGCAGGGTAGTAACGTTTTGAGTTGGGATTATGGTTCATTGTTTAGCTAGCTGTCTAAACAAAACATGTCTAAACAAAAGACTCCACTACGCAAGTAACCATTTCACTACAACTTCTGTATCCTGTGCATGTGAGAAATAAACAGATTTTATTTGATATACTGTAGTATGTATTTACCAGAGATGGTAATGTGAAAAACAACATGACCTACACCAAAGTCAAATTAGGATATAACATTAGGCAACGAGACAGTGTCCAAGTTCTACAATTCTCTGGTAGAATGCCCGGCTTTTATTTACGCACACTCACAACCGTAAGCTATTTTCTGTCATTTCTGTAATTGGAGTAGCGATGAGCATTCAAAGTGCTTCTACACCTGCATTGCTTGCTGTTTGGGGTTTTAGGCTGGGTTTCTGTACAGCACTTTGAGATATCAGCTGATGTAAGAAGGGCTATATAAATACATTTGATTTTATTTGAGTAATACAGCAAATACTATAGGTAAATGATGTAGATACAGTTGCAAACAAATACTCACACTGTACACAGAATATAAGTCACTACTTGATTTCCTGACTAACCATGCTATCATCACCCATAGTCATTGGAGGCAATCTCTACATACTCCCATCTTCACATGGTAAACGACGAGCCATTCTTGTTGGATCCGTCAGAGGACTTGTGTGCTGGGATATAGAGGTCAGAGGTCATGCGTGAGGAGCGTCCAGACGGGTAGATGTACTTCCTGCCCATGCACCACAGGTCCTCCAGGATCTTCCTGAAGCGACTCCTGAACTTGACCCCAATGAAGGCATACAGGATAGGGTTGAGGCAGCAGTGGAGGTAGGCCAGGCTCCTGGTGATGGTGAGGGTGGTGAGGAGGATGTTCTCTACCTCACACTCCCTCTGCTGGAACAGCGCCACCGTGTGGTAGAGTAGCACCACGTTGTAGGGCAGGTGGCACACGATGAAGACCACCACCACGGCTAGGACCACACGAACCGCCTGAAGAGAAGATGAGATAAACTTAAGAAACATTGACTTGGACACAAATATATTCTTAGAATTAAACATTCCAATTCTATTACTGGAATTTTGGTGGATACTTAAACCTTGTGTCTCTGGGTGCTTTGGGCCCTCAGTAGGGTCCATAGGATGCTGGCATAGCAGATGACCATGGCCAGGAGGGGCAGGAAGAACCCCATGGCCACCTGCAGGCTAGGCACCAGCACCTTCATCAACCGGGCGGTCCTGTTACTTTGGAACTGCGCCTGGCACACGGTTATAGTCCCTTCTAGCAAGATGGTCTCCTCAACCCGCTCATTGTAGATGACTGTGGGGACGGACAGGGCTATGGCCAGAGCCCAGATGGCTGTACAGATTAGGCGGCTATAGATCAGGTTCTGGGACCGGAGGCCAAAGGAGCGCCTGGCCTGGACGATGGAGATGTAGCGGTCTCTACTGATGCAGGCCAGCAGGAGCATGCCACTGTACAGGTTGATGCTGTAGGCTCCTCGAAAAGCCTTATAAATTAAAATAAAATGAAGAAAAACATTGTCCATGCAATGTGGAAATGAACACATTTTGAACTTTGGAACTTATATTGGGAACTTCATTAGGAACTGTGAGAACTCCATACCTTGCAGGCCACTGAGCCCATGCTCCAGTCATGCTGCTCATTGTATATTATGAGAGGTAGGGCCATGATGAAGAGCAGGTCTGCCACCGCCACGTTCAGAAGGTACACGTCCGTCATGGTCTTGGCTTTCTTGTAGAAGGCATATGTGACTATCACCAATGCATTGCCACAGAAACCGAATGCACAGATGAAGGAATGGAAGTAGGTCTGTATGACTATCTCCATATCACGGTTGGGATTCAGGTTACAGATATATTCATTATCATCTGGATAATCTTTAGTGTAGTTTTCTGTGTTGTCATAATCATATGCATCTGTGCACATCTCATTCATGTTTTATCACCTGTGGAGAAGACATATTTTGCTGTAGAGAATAGTAGTCTTCTATCCTGATTTAGTCATTAAATTACTCTTTAATGGTGTACAATCAAGTCCATGACAAAAAAAGAGAAAAACATCACAGTATTTGTGAACTATCTTAAGGCTGCAGCTACAATGTGCCATTTCTTATTTTACACATACTGTTGAGCGCTGCAACTTGGACTCAGGGATAGATGTAACATAGTAAATGTAAATCTGTCTCCCTCCATTTAGTATGATATGTTACGTTTCGTATGTATTCATTTGTGGATGTCCATCATCCATTTTGTATAATATGTTGCAAATTGCGATTGGTACATTAAGTGACTAATTTGCAATATATACACTACCGGCCAAAAGTTTTAGAACACCTACTCATTCAAGGGTTTTTCTTTATTTTTACTATTTTCTACATTGTATAATAATAGTGAACATATCACAACTATGAAAAAACACATGGAATCATGTAGTAACCAAAAAAGTGTTAAACAAATCAAAATATATTTTATATTTGAGATTCTTCAAATAGCTACCCTTTGCCTTGATGACAGCTTTTCACACTCTTGGCATTCTCTCAACCAACTTCCCCTGGAATGTTTTTCCAACAGTCTTGAAGGAGTTCCCACAAATGCTGAGCACTTGTTGGCTGCTTTTCCTTCAATCTGCGGTCCGACTCATCCCAAACCATCTCAATTTGGTTGAGTTCGTGGAGGATTGTGGAAGCCAGGTCATCTGATGCAGCACTCCATCACTCTCCTTCTTGGTAAAATTGCCCTTACACAGCCTGGAGGTGTGTTGGGTCCTTGTCCTGTTTAAAAACAAATGATAGTCCCACTAAGCCCAAACCAGATGGGATGGCGTATCGCTGCAGAATGCTGTGGTAGCCATGCTGGTTAAGTCTGCCTTGAATTCTAAATAAATCACAGACACTGTAACCAGCAAAGCACCCCCACGCCATAACACCTCCTCCATGCTTTACAGTAGGAAATACACATGCGGAGAGCATGTGTATTTCCCATTTGGACTCATCAGACCAAAGGACAAATTTCCACCGGTCTAATGTCCATTGCTTGTGTTTATTGGCCCAAGCAAGTCTTCTTCTTATTGGTGTCCTTTAGTAGTGGTTTCTTTGCAGCAATTCGACCATAAAGGCCTGATTCACACAGTCTCCTCTGAACAGTTGATGTTGATGTGTCTGTTACTTGAACTCTGTGAAGCAGTTATTTGGGCTGCAATTTCTGAGGCTGGTAACTCTAATAAACTTATCATCTGCAGCAGAGGTAACTCTGGGTCTTCCATTCATGTGGCGGTCCTCATGAGAGCCAGTTTCATCATAGCGCTTGATGGTTTTTCCGACTGCACTTGAAACTTTCAAGTTCTTGAAATTTTCCGCATTGACTGACATTTATGTCTTAAAGTAATGATGGACTGTCATTTTTATTTGCTTATTTGAGCTGTTCTTTCCATGAAATAGGGCTTTCGTCTTATTTTACCAAATAGGGCTTTCGTCTGTATACCCCCCTACCTTTTCACAACGCAACTGATTGGCTCAAACGCATTAAGAAGGAAAGAAATTCCACAAATTAACTTTTAACAAGGCACACCTGTTAATTGAAATGCATTCCAGGGGACTACCTCATGAAGCTGGTTGAGAGAATGCCAAGAGTGTGCCAAGCTGTCATCAAGGCAAAGGGTGGCTATATGAAGAACCTCAAATATAAAATGATTAACACTTTTTTGGTTACTACACTTTTTTGGTTACTACATGTGTTATTTCATAGTTTTGATGTCTTCACTATTATTCTACAATGTAGAAAATAGTAAAAATAAAGAAAACCCCTTGAATGAGTAGGTGTTCTAAAACTTTTGACCGGTAGTGTATATTTTATGAATTCCACTTTGTTGTGGCCAGGGGCCACACACACACACACACACACACACACACACACACACACACACACACACACACACACACACACACACACACACACACACACACACACACACACACATCCTAAAATGACATTTAGACCCCCCCCCCCCCCCCACACACACACACACACACACACAGTTTATCATTGCATTGTCATACAAAAAGCGGCATCGGTGTGCTTTAGGACCAGAGCGGTCAGGCTTTTTGGTGGTTTCAGCCGAGGGGATTTAGAACTGCAGGGACACCACTTTGTTTTGTCCAGTTGCAACAGAAGTAAATGAACTTGGCTCGTTTTCGCCAGTTGGCTATCGCCAAAAGTTGGCTAACGTTACATATTATTTTTGCCCCAATCACAGTCAGTGATCACAGCCCCAATCACAGTCAATGTAACGTTATTGATTTGTCAGTTTCCCTAGCTAATTCCCTACTTTTCACACTGACACGGTATAAACAGCTCTACAGCCTTCACTGTCATGGTGCACAGTCAGTACACAACACTATGCTCATCATGTCTTAGCAGGATCAGATGGTGACAGGTGTCCCAGCCGGGTCAGACAGCCAGGGAAGACCAGTCTACGGAACGGAGGTGAATTTTGAAGTATATTATAACAATCAGTGAATGGATACAAAGTTCCATCTTGAGTTGATGGGCAGGCTACAGTCTGGGATCTGGGAATAATGGTCATTTCAATTATTGAACCATTGATTCTCTTCTTGGATAATATAATGTATAAATGTACACCAGGATCAGATGGTGACAGGGGTCTGATGGCTTTGAGGTTAACTCTTGCAGATGCAACACTTTATTCTCTCTGGGTAGCAAACACTGTACAAGCCAGGAGCTTCAAAGATTGAAACTATTTTAAAACAGTCTGACAAACCTCTAAAGTTGATTTCCAAACTGTAGCAAGGGTTGACACAGGCTTTTACCGATGACACAAACAAAATGTGATGAAGACCTGGGAGACACTACTGATGATGATGAATGGATACAGATATGTTTGAATAACCAATCATGTTCATATAATCTCAGACATAAACGACTTTAGTTTAAGACCATCCATAGAATGTACTATATGCTAGTGAAACTGAACATCATGCACTCAGATATGTAATTCCTCTACTGGAGGTATAAAACACAAAAGGGGATATATTTCAATGTTATTGCATATGTTATGCTCTGGTGAAGGCTGAGTGAATTCTGGCAAAGAGTATGTTATTTTATCTTAGCATGTCTACAGATTCTCCCTTCTCTCTGTTTTTGTTTGCTTGGAAATGTTGATACTGGAGACTGTGTAACCTATCATTTATAGCGGCTGTGAAATGCATTGCCATTAATTGGAATGTTGGTTATCCTCCCACAATGTCAAAATGGATGGCAGAAATGTAAAGTTATGTGTCACTAGATTTGATTTATTACAAGATTAAACGTACACTGTGCAAATTTCATACGGTCTGGATACCTTATATGGAATGCTGTATGTGGACACCTGCTCTTCGAACATCTCCAAAATCATGGGCATTATTATGGAGTTGGTCCCCCCTTTGCTGCTATAACAGCCTCCACTCTTTTTGGAAGGCTTTCCACTAGATGTTGGAACATTGCTGCGGGGACTTGCTTCCGTTCAGCCCTAAGAACATTAGTGAGGTCGGGCACTGACGTTGGGTGATTAGGCCTGGATTGCAGTCGGCGTTCCAATTTATCCCAAAGGTGCTCAATGGGGTTGAGGTTAGGGCTCTGTGCAGGCCAGTCAAGTTCTTCCACACTAATCTCAACAAACAATTTCTGTATGGACCTCGTTTTGTGCACGGGGGCATTGTCATGCTTCAATCTATAGCTAGAGGACTCCTGATATCTCCAGGAGTGATAAGTATATTTTTTTTGTCTCTTTATCTGTTGTGGTCTAGTACTGTCTTCTTGTTAGCTAGGGCCATCTACTTTAACTGCTGCCTGTCTTCCCAGTGGCCTACTTGCTGTGTGAACTGCTGACTGTGCATAATTTGCCGATAGTTATTGACACATCAACCCGGATTGGGGGGGTGGGGCCAATTAGCAATTAGTACAGAGAAGTGTGCTCTCCACCTCTGCTAGGCTATTAGCAATTAGAGTTAGTTCTTCAGTCTCCCCTAGTTTCTCAGCAGCATCTGTAAGTGTCGGTCATGTCAGTGGCGGTTTTGTCTTAAAACTAAGACCGTGGCCGAAACAAAGACGGTTCGAGTTATTCTGCAGAGTTGTTCGAGGAAGGAAAGAGAGGAAGGCTCCACACCACTCTCTCACATGAGTATTTTACCTAGTTATTTACAGATTATCAAATGTTGCTCTTTTGTAGCTTTGTCAACTATGTATGCGTTTTCTATACCGTCGCACCTCTTCCTGTAGGCTTTACACAAGCTCCCCACCCCTTGGCTGCAATCCTTCTAATTTAGTGTACCTTACGCGCACAACCCATGTGGAATTCCGAGTCTCAGGCAGCATTTGGAACTGCCGATCTGTGGTCAAGAACGCCGAGTTCATCTCAGCCTATGCTGCTCTTCAGTCCCTTAACTTTTTGGCCCTGACAGAGACATGGATCACTCCAGAGAACACTGCTACTCCAGCTACTCTTTCTTCATCTGACTACGTTTTCTCTCATAGTCCAAGAGCATCTGGTCATCACGGTGGTGGCACAGTTCTACTAATTTCTCCTAAGTGGAGATTTTCTCCCTCTCTCACCTGTCCATCTCTTCATTTGAATTCCATGCTGTCACTGTCAATTGTCCACTCAAGCTTAACATTATTGTCACCTATTGCCCACTACTCGCTACTCTTCTATCATCTCTCCCTTCTGCTACATCCTTCTCCCTCCTGTTTCCTGATTCTGCCTCTTCGACCCTACTCTCCTACTTTCTCTTTCCGCATCCTATAACTCGCACTGTCCCCTTTCCTCCCGGGCTGTCTCGGCCCTCCTGCTCCGTGGCTGAGTGACTCATTGCGAGCTTACAGAACGGGGCTGCAGGCAGTTGAGCGAAAATGGAGGAAACTAAACTTCTGGAGGACCTATCATCCTTTCACTCCCTCTTCTCTACCTTCTCTTCCTCTGTATCCGCTGCTAAAGCCGATTTCTAGCACACTAAATTTCAAGCTTCTGCCTCTAACCCCAGGAAACTCTTTTCCACCTTCTCCTTCCTCCTACCTCTCTGTGAACGACTTTGTCCACCACTGGAAAAAAAGGTTGACTACAAGACCATGGTGCTTACCGCGCTCCAGCAGGTATATTTCACTGGTCATCCCCGAAGCCAACACTTCCTTTGGCCGCCTTTCCTTCAAGTTCTCTGCTGCCAATTACTGGAACGAATTGCAAAAATGACTGAAAGTGGAGTCTTATATCTCCCTCTCTAACTTTAAGCATCAGCTGTCAGAGCAGCTTACCGATCACTGTACCTGTACACAGCCAATTTGTAAATAGCTCACCCAACTATCTCATCCCCATATTGTTACTTATCCTCTTGCTCTTTTGCACCCCAGTATCTCTACTTGCACATCATCATCTGCACATCTATCACTCCAGTGTTAATGCTAAATTGTAATTATTTTGCCTCTGTGGCCTATTTATTGCCTTACCTCCCTGCTCTTCTACATTTGCAAACACTGTACCTATATGTTTCTATTGTGTTATTGACTGTATGTTTGTTTATGTGTATCTCTGTGTTGTTGTTTTTGTCGCACTGCTTTGCTTTATCTTAGCCAGGTCGCAGTTGTAAATTAGAACTTGTTCTCAACTGGCCTACCTGGTTAAATAAAGGTGAAATGAAAATAAAGAAATAAAAAACTCCAGCCGACGCTTGGCATTGCACATGGTGCAATGTAAGCTCTAGCACTTACAGTTGACCGGTGCAGCTCTAGCACTTACAGTTGATCGGTGCAGCTCTAGCAGGGCAGAAATTTGACAAACTGACTTGTTGGAAAGGGGGCATCCTATGTCAGTGCCACCTTGAAAATCAATGAACGCGTCAGTAACAACATTTTACTGCAATATTTGTCTATGGAGATTGCATGGCTGTGTGCTCGGTTTTATACACCTGTCAGCAATGGGTAAGGCTGAAATAGCCAAATCCACTAATTTGGGGTGTCCACATACTTTTGTGAATATAAAGTGTATATTGTGTTAAAGTAAAAATATCTCTACAATACTATTAGGTGTTGATTTTGTTTTATTTTATTTTTTTATGTCTGTTTTCTTTACCCACTACCTTTTTGTGATAAATATGAATTACGTAATTATTGGGACAGTGAAGCATTTCTTCTTATTTTGGCTCTCTACTCCAAAAGTTTGAAATCAAACAATGACTATGTGTTAAAGTGCAGACTCTCAGCTTTCATTTAAAGATATTTTTATCGATATCGGGAGAACCGTTTAGAAATTACAGCACTTTTTGTACTTACTGTAGCCCCCCATTTTAGGGGACCAAAAGTACAGGGACAAATTCACTTGTATGTGTTTTAAAATAAACTCAGCAAAAAAAGAAACATCCTTTCACTGTCAACTGTTTACTTTTAGCAAACTTAACATGTGTAAATATTTGTATGAACATAACAAGATTCAACAACTGAGACATAAACTGAGCAAGTTCCACAGACATGTGACAAACAGAAATGGAATAATGTGTCCCTGAACAAATGGGGGGTCAAAATCGAAATTAACAGTCAGTATCTGGTATTGCCACCAGCTGCATCAAGTACTGCAGGGCATCTCCTCCTCATGGACTGCACCAGATTTGCCAGTTCTTGCTTTGAGATGTTACCCCACTCTTCCACCAAGGCACCTACAAGTTTCCGGACATTTCTGGTTGGAATGGCCCTAGCCCTCACCCTCCGATCTAACAGGTCCCAGACGTGCTCAATGGGATTGAGATCCGGGCTCTTCGCTGGCCACGGCAGAAAACTGACATTCCTGTCTTGCAGGAAATAACACACAGAACGAGCAGTATGGCTGGTGGCATTGTCATGCTGGAGGGTCATGTCAGGATGAACCTGCAGGAAGGGTACCACATGAGGGAGCGTTGAGATTGAATCTAGAATCGGCTTCCTATTTTGCAACAAAGCATCCTTCACTCATGCTGCCAAACATACCCTCGTAAAACTGATTATCCTACCGATCCTTGACTTCGGCGATGTCATTTACAAAATAGCCTCCAACACTCTACTCAGCAAATTGGATGTAGTCTATCACAGTGCCATCCGTTTTGTCACCAAAGCCCCATACACTACCTACCACTGCGACCTGTATGGTCTCGTTGGCTGGCCCTCGCTTCATATTCGTTGCCAAACCCACTGGCTCCAGGTCATCTATAAGTCTTTGCTATGTAAAGCCCCACCTTATCTCAGGTCACTGGTCACCATAGCAACACCCACCCGTAGCACGCGCTCCAGCAGGTATATTTCACTAGTCACCCCCAAAGCCAACTCCTCCTTTGGCCACCATTCCTTACAGTTCTCTGCTGCCAATGACTGGAACGAATTGCAAAAATCACTGAAGCTAGAGACTCATATCTCCCTCACTAACTTTAATCATCAGCTGTCAGAGCAGCTTACCGATCATTGCACCTGTACATAGTCCATCTGTAAATAGCCCACCCAACTACCATCCCCATATTGTTATTTATTTTTTGCTCCTTTGCACCCCAGTATCTCTACTTGCACATTCATCTTCTGCACATCTATCACTCCAGTGTTTAATTGTTAAATTGTAATTATTTCGCCACTATGGCCTATTTATTGCCTTACCTCCCTAATCTTACTATATTTGCACACACTTTATATAGACTTTTCTATTGTGTAATTGACTGTACGTTTGTTTATCCCATGTGTAACTCTGTGTTGTTTGTGTCGCACTGCTTTGCTCAATCTTGGCCAGGTCGCTGGCCTACCTGGTTAAATAAAGGTGAGAATTTTTTTGGGCCTGCAATGACAACAATCTCAGTCCGATGATGCTGTGACACATCGCCCCAGACCATGACGGACCCTCCACCTCTAAATCAATCCTGCTCCAGAGTACAGGCCTCGGTGTAACGCTCATTCCTTCGACGATAAACGCGAATCCAACCATCACCCCTGGTGAGACAAAACCAAGACTTGTCAGTGAAGAGCACTTTTTGCCAGTCCTGTCTGTTTTTTGTTGTTGTTTTTTTTACCTTTATTTTAACTAGGCAAGTCCGTTAAGAACTTATTTTCAATGACGGCCTAGAAACAGTGTGTTAACTGCCTTGTTCAGGGGCAGAACGACAGCAACACCTTGTCAGCTCGGGGATTTGATCTTGCAAGCTTTCGGTTACTAGCCCAACGCTCAACCACTAGGCTACCTGCCACCCCTATGGGTTTGTGCCCATAGGCGATGTTGTTGCCGGTGATGTCTGGTGAGGACCTGACTTACAACAGGCCTACAAGCCCTCAGTCCAGCCTCTCTCAGCCTATTGCAGACAGTCTGTGCACTGATGGAGGGATTGTGCGTTCCTGGTGTAACTCGGGCAGTTGTTGTTGCCATCCTTTACCTGTCCTGCAGGTGTGATGTTCGGCTGTACCAATCCTGTGCAGGTGTTGTTACACGTGGTCTGCCACTGCGAGGACGATCAGCTGTCCGTCCTGTCTCCCTGTAGCGCTGTCTTAGGCACCTCACAGTATGGACATTGCAATTTATTGCCCTGCCCACATCTGCAGTCCTCATGCCTCCTTGCAGCATGCCTAAGGCACGTTCACGCAGATGAGCAGGGACCCTGGGCATCTTTCTTTTGGGGTTTGTCAGAGTCAGTAGAAAGGCCTCTTTAGTGTCCTAAGTTTTCATAACTGTGACCTTAATTGCCTACCGTCTGTAAGCTGTTAGTGTCTTAACGACCGTTCCACAGGTGCATGTTCATTAATTGTTTATGGTTCATTGAACAAGCATGGGAAATAGTGTTTAAACCCTTTACAATGAAGATCTGTGAAGTTATTTGGATTTGAACAAATTATGTTTGAAAGACAGGGTCCTGAAAAAGGGATGTTTCTTTATTTTGCTGAGTTTAGTAAAAAGTTAAGTATTCGGTCCCACATCCATAGCGCACAATCACTACATCAAGCTTGTGACTCTACACATTTGTTTGATGTATTTGCTGCTTGTTTCAGATTATTTTGTGCCCAATAGAAATTAATGGTAAATAATGTATTGTTTCATTTTGGAGTCACTTTTATTGTAAATAAGAATATAATATGTTCTAAACACTTGTACACGAATGTGAATGCTAACATAATTATGTATAATCCTGAATGGATCATGAATGGTGATGAGTGAGAAAGTTACAGACTCACAAATATCATACCCCCAAGACATGGTAACCTCTCACCATTACAATAATATGGGAGGTTAGCATTTTTTGGGAGGTCTGATATTTGTGTGTCTATAACTTTCTCACTCATCATTATTCACAATTCATTCAGGATTATCCATAATCATGGTAGCATTCACATTCATTTAGAAGTGTTTAGAAACATATTATATTCTTATTTACAATAAAAGTGACCCCAAAAGGGTAAAATTACATTGTGTAGAAATACAGGAAATTAGCTTTAGATCCCTCAAACATTCTGAGGGAGGACTCCCAGACCTCCTGACAGGTTATGCTCTCCCCCCCTCCACTTCTAAAACCAGATTTGCACCACTGGTTGTGGCTAATGTTAGCTAGGTGGCAAACTTTAGCTAGGCTAGGTGTTCAGGTTAGGGTTAGGAGTTAGGATTAGGGTTTAAGGGGTTAAGTAAAATGGTGCAGGAGAGGATGGCAGACTTTTTATGTGCCCCGAGCCGATTGTGTTTTTTTGTTCATTTACTTGTGTTTGTAACTTATTTTTTTACTTATTTTGTACATAATGTTGCCGCTACCGTCTCTTATGACCGAAAATAACTTTGAGACGTCAGGACTGCAATTACTCACCATGGACTAGCAGAATCCTCTCTTTATCCTTTCACGACTCTGACGAGCCCGACGCGAAGGATACACTGCTTCCTCGGGAACAGGCCCCGATCCCCGTGATCTGCGTGAAGAGGAGGCGGAGAAAGAGGGGGCAAAGGTCGGCTGCCTTCTGAGAATTCGTAGGCGATCGAATAAACCCCCACTTCCCTCCATTCTGCTAGCAAACGTGCAACGTGTACCGGCAGGACATTAAAAACTATAACATCTTATGCTTCACGGAGTCGTGGCTGAATGACGACAACATCAACACACAGCTGGCTGGTTATACGATGTACCGGCAGGATAGAACAGCGGTGTCTGTTAAGACAAGGGGCGGCGATCTATGTATTATTTGTAAACAACAGCTGGTGCACGATATCTAAGGAAGTCTCGAGCTATTGCTCGCCTGAGGTAGAGTATCTCATGATAAGCTGTAGACCACACTACCTACCGAGAGAGTTTTCATCTATATTCTTTGTAGCTGTTTATACATACCACCACAGTCAGAGGCTGAAACTAAGACAGCATTGAATGAGCTGTATTCCGCCATAAGCAAACAAGAAAACGCTCACCCAGAGGCAGCGCTCCAAGTAGCCGGGGACTTTAATGAAGGGAAACTTAAATCCGCTTCACCAAATTTCTATCAGCATGTTAAATGTGCAACCAGAGGGAAAGAACTCTGGACTACATATACTCCACACACAGAGATGCATACAAAGCTTTCCCTCGCCCTCCATTTGGCAAATCTGACCATAATTCCATCCTCCTGATGCCTGCTTACAATCAAAAATTAAAGCAGGAAGCACCAGTGACTAGATCAATAAAAACGTGGTCAGAGGAAGCAGATGCTAAGCTACAGGACTGTTTCGCTAGCACAGAGTGGAATATGTTCCACGATTCCTCCGATGGCATTGAGGAGTACACCACATCAGTCATTGGCTTCATCAATAAGTGCATTGATGACGTCATCCCCACAGTGACTGTACGTACATACCACAACCAAAAGCCATGGATTACAGGCAACATCCGCACTGAGCTAAAGGCTAGAGCTACCGCTTTCAAGGAGCGGGACTCTAACCCGGAAGCTTATAAGAAATCCCGCTATGCCCTCCGATGAACCATCAAACAGAAAAAGCATCAATACATGGCTAAGATTGAATCAAACTACACCGGCTCTGATGCTTGTTGGATGTGGCAGGGCTTCCAAACCAATACAGACTACAAAGGGAAGCACAGCCGAGAGCTGCCCAGTGACAGGAGCCTACCAGATGAGCTAAACTACTTCTATGCTCGCTTCGAGGAAAGTAACACTGAATGCATGAGAGCACCAGCTATTCCAGAAGACTGTGTGATAACACTCTCTGCAGCCAATGTGAGGAAGACCTTTAAACAGGTCAACATTCACAAGGCCGCAGGGCCAGACAGATTACCAGGACATGTACAGCGAGCATGCGCTGACCAACTGGCAAGTGTCTTCACTGACATTTTCAACCTCAACCTGTCTGAGTCTGTAATACCAGCATGTTTTAAGCAGACCACCATAGTGTTCTTTGGCACAGGGACTAAGCTAACCTGCCTAAATGACTATCGACCCGTAGCACTCACGTCTATAGCTATGAAGTGCCTTGAAAGGCTGGTCATGGCTCACATCAACACCATCACCCCAGAAACCCTAAACCCACTCCAATCTGCATACCGCCCCAACAGATCCACAGATGATGCAGTCTCCATTGCACTCCACACTGCCATTTCCCACCTGGACAAAAGGAACATCTATGTGAGAATGCTATTCATTGACCACAGCTCAGCGTTCAACACCATAGTGCCCTCAAAGCTCATCAATAATCTAAGGTCCCTGGGACTAAACACCTCCCTCTGCAACTGGATCCTGGACTTCCTGACGGGCCGCCCCCAAGTGGTAAGGGTAGGTAACAACACATCCGCCACGCTGATCCTCAACACAGGGGCCCCTCGGGTGCGTGCTCAGTCCCCTCCTGTACTCCTTGTTGACTGCATGGCCAGGCACGACTCCAACACCATCATTGAATTTGCCGATGACACAATAGTGGTAGGCCTGATCACCGACAACGACGAGACAGCCTATAGAGAGGAGGTCAGAGACATGGCCATGAGGTGCCAGGACTACAACCTCTACCTCAACGCGATCAAGATAAAGGAGATGATTGTGGACTACAGGAAAAAGAGACAGAGCACGCCCCCATTCTCATCGACGGGGCTGCAGTGGAGTAGGTTGACATCACCAACAAACTAACATGGTCCAAGCACACCAAGACAGTCGTGAAGAGGGCACAACAAAACCTATTCCCCCTCAGGAGTGAAAAGATTTGGCATGGGTCCTCAGATCCTCAAAAAGTTCTACAGCTGCACCATCGAGAGCATCCTGACTGGTTGCATCACTGCTTGGTATGGCAACTGCTCGGTTCCGACCGCAAGGCACTACAGAGGGTAGTGCGAATGGCCCAGTACATCACTGGGGCCAAGCTTCCTGCCATTCAGGACCTCTATACCAGGCAGTGTCAGAGGAAGGCCCTAAAAATTGTCAAAGACTCCAGCCACCCTAGTCATAGACTGTTCTCTCTGCTGCCGCATGGCAAGCGGCACCGGGGCGCCAAGTCTAGGTCAAGAGGCTTCTAAACAGCTTCTACCCCCAAGCCATAAGATTCTGAACATCTAGTCTAATGGCTACCCAGACTATATGCAGTGCCACCCCTCACCCTCTCTCACCCCTGTTTACACCACTGCTACTCTCTGTTGTCATCTATGCATAGTCACTTTAATAACTCTACCTACATGTACATACTACCTCAAATAACCAGTGCCCCCACACATTGACTCTGTATCGGTACCCCCCTGTATATAGTCTCGCTAATGTTATTTCACTGCTGCTCTTTAATTACTTGTTACTTTTATCTCTTATTCTTATCTGTATTTTTTTTAAATTGCATTGTTGGTTAGGGGCTCGTAAGTAAGCATTTCACTGTAAGTGACGCTTTTGTATCACTGTTGTATTCGACGCATGTGACTAATAACATTTGATTTGAAGATAAGGGGAAAGGTTAGCTAACATGATAAGTAGCTAAAATGTAGTAAGTAGTTGCAAAGTTGCTAAAATGCTAAAGTTGTCCGTGATGTGATTTGAACATGCAACCTTTGATTTCCTAGACGCTCAAGTTATATGCCCATACATCCTCCCTGACCATCCTACCTCCTTTCATGTCTTATGTAACCATACCAAACGTAACGTATTCTAATTTGAGTGTCATAGATTTACGTTTAACCATGTTATGTCTTTGAGGCCAAGCACTGAAAGTGATCAACACTATTTACTGAGAAACAGCTTGAGAACATCTGCTAGTTGTGAATGACCCCATTTTCTGTTGTAACTGAGAGTACGTCAAGACACGTGTAGTTGAGTAAAAAAAAAGCACAAAAAAAGCACAAAAGCATCATAGGTTCCTATGGTTTTAACGACAAACTTAGCCTTAAGATGCGTTTGGGAACCCGGGGCCGGATCTTTCAGACCCAGGGCTAGAGATACTCAGACACATTGTACAGGGCATTTGACTAAAACAGGTCAAAGAGGTGCTAGTGGAGCCTGCTGGTCATAATCAAAGATAAGCACATTGAGAATCAGCTCACAGACTGTTATCAGGAGTCAACACTAATAGTACTATGGTTTCACTTCTGTTTGATAAGAATTATAAAAATTACTGAAAAGAGTTCAAGAGTGTAAAACATTGAACTACCCCATATTACACAGTTGAAATTGGAAGTTTACATACACTTAGGTTGGAGTCATTAAAACTAGTTTTTCAACCACTCCACACATTTATTGTTAACAAACTATAGATTTTGCAAGTCGATTAGGACATCTACTTTGTGCATGATACAAGTCCTTTTTCCAACAATTGTTTACAGACAGATTATTTCACTTATAATTCACTGTATCACAATTCCAGTAGTCAGAAGTTTACATACATGAAGTTGACTGTGCCATTAAACAGCTTGAAAAAAATCCAGAAAATGATGTCATGACTTTAGAAGCTTCTGATAGGCTAATTGACATATTTGAGTCAATTGGAGTTGTACCTGTGGATGTATTTCAAGGCCTACCTTCAAACTCAGTGCCTCTTTGCTTGACATCATGGGAAAATCAAAAGAAATCAGCCAAGACCTCAGAAAAAAAATGTGGCCCTCCACACGTCTGGTTCATCCTTGGGAGCAATTTCCAAATGCCTGAAGGTACCACGTTCATCTGTACAAACAATAGTACGCAAGTATAAACACCATGGCACCACGCAGATGTCATACCACTCAGGAAGGAGACGTGTTCTGTCTCCTAGAGATGATGAAATAGAAATAGAACTATTTGGCCATAATGACCATCGTTACGTTTGGAGGAAAAAGGGGGAGGCTTGCAAGCCGAAGAACACCATCCCAACCGTGAAGCACAGGGGTGGCAGAATCATGTTGTGGGGTACTTTGCTGCAGGAGGGACTCGTGCACTTCACAAAATAGATGGCATCATGAGGTAGGAAAATTATGTGGATATATTGAAGCAACATCTCAAGACATCAGTCAGGAAGTTAAAGTTTGGTCGCAAATGGGTCTTCCAAATGTACAATGACCCCAAGCATACTTCCAAAGTTGTGGCAAAATGGCTTAAGGACAACAAAGTCAATGTATTGGAGTAGCCATCACAAAGCCCTGACCTCAATCCTATAGAAAATGTTTGGGAAGAACTGAAAAAGCGTGTGCATGCAAGAAGGCCTACAAACCTGACTCAGTTACACCAGCTCTGTCAGGAGGAATGGGCCAAAATTCACCCAACTTATTGTGGGAAGCTTGTGGAAGGCTACCCGAAACGTTTGACCCAAGATAAACAATTTAAAGGCAATGCTACCAAATACTCATTGAGTGTATCTAAACTTCTGACCCACTAGGAATGTGATGAAAGAAATAAAAGCTGAAATAAATCATTATCTCTACTATTATTCTGACATTTCACATTCTTAAAATAAAGTGGTGATCCTTACTGACCTAAGACAGGGAAGTTTTACTAGGATTAAATGTCAGGAATTGTGAAAAACGGATTAAATGTATTTGGCTAAGGTGTATATAAACTTCCGACTTCAACTGTGTATACAGTGTATGCATTTTTTTTGTAAATAATATTTTTTTATACTAATTGTTTGCTCAGAGAGAGGGAGAGATTTCTTGAACATGTAATAGTTATGTCACACATGCAGCTAAAAAAATTATATGGCAATTTCTGCTCTACTCAATTACAACCAAACTAATTGCAACATTGCAGCTAAAATGGAAGCGGCAAGTGGAAGGGGGAAAGTAGGAAACGTGTCTGTCGGCCCTCGATTAAGGACCAAAATTGTCTAAAGAAAATTGTGATGAATAAAAAAGTATATATGGGGGATTGGAAATGATGCAGACAATTACATTGATGGAATCTACAATCTATCTGCAATGTTAAAGCTGATCTACCCCTAAAAAACAAAACAAAGGTAGGGGTCAAAATTGACACCCCTGTTTTCAATACCTTTCAACACTTCAACAATAATGGCACTGAGCCTTTCAACTATAATGTTTTATGAATTGGAGAACACATTGGGCCGGTTCTTTAATTTTTTTCTTATTTTTTTTTACTTTTACCCCTTTTTCTCCACAATTTCGTGGTATCCAATTGTCTCATCGCTGCAACTCCCTTACGGATTCAGGAGAGGCAAAGGTTGAGAGCCGTGCGTCCTCCGAAACACAACCCAACCAAGCCGCACTGCTTCTTGACATAATTCCCACTTAACCCAGAAGCCAGCGTCACCAATGTGTCGGAGGAAACATTGTGCACCTGGTGACCGTGTCAGCGTGCACTGCGCCCGGCCCGCCACAGGAGTCGCTAGTGTGCGATGGGACAAGGACATCCCTGCCGGCCAAACCCTCCCCTAACCTGGAAGACGCAGGGCAAATAGTACTTCACCCCATGGGTCTCTCGGTCACGGTCAGCTGCGACAGGCCTAGACTTGAGGCCAGAATCTCTAGTGGCACTGGGACGGTTTCTTAGACCATTGCTCCATACAGAATCCTTTCAGATCCTTGATACCCTTCATCTGCGCTTCAGGACTGCCCTCTTCAATTCAAACCATAGATTTTCAATGGGTTTCAAGTCTGGAGACTGAGATGGCCATTGCAAAATGTCGAATTTTGTGGCCAATTAACCATTTCTTTGTGGAGTTTGATGTGCATGGCCAAAGAGCTCTATTTCCATGTCATCTAACCAAAGTACCGGAAATGATTTGATATTGAGATTAAAAAAAACGTCTGCATTAGACATTTTAAGTTTGTTCAATCGTATCAGACCACAAGTCCAAGACCACTATGATAACACACCAAATGTGTTTGATGGATCCTTTTTGTCTTCTTCTAATGCCTCTTAAGGGGCAAGTGATCCAAAAGTAACGGAAAGTAATCAGATTACCTTACTGAGTTTGGGTGATCAAAAATTACGTTACTGATTACAATTTTGGACAGCTAACTACATAGTAACTGTAGCAGACTACATTTAGGAAATAACCTACTCAACCCTGCTTGAGTTTTGATGTGCCACATTCATTGCCTGACATTTTTATTTTCAGTTGTAACTGAGAACTAGATTATTTCAAATACATTTCGTAAATTATCAGTACATACCTGTAGAAAAGTCCTTGAGAGAACAGGTTGCCGGGATACAAAACAATTGATGAAGTACTTTCTGGTCAGATTATCTCCAAAATAAAGTCCTCCAAATCAGACAAAGGCTGGTCAATCCTGTAAACTACGATGCCTAGAAATATGAGCTTGAGTTGGAGTACTCCTGTTATAGCAACTACAACAACAGGCTACCTGACACTCTTGGCAGACTGAAGTTACTGTTTGTTTGTGTGGTGGGGAGGTGGACACAGAGGTTCAGTGTGGTTGGTTGTGTATTTACTGGGAGGTGGAAGCCCCGCAGCTAACAGCTTCTGCATAGCTTATCTGATCGTTGCTTATCTCATCTCTCCTCTTTTGGCCTTGTCTCCTGCACATCTAAATCCCACCTGTGTTCAAAGATACAGACAGGCTTTTATGTAACACACGCTCTGAAATGAAAAACACAGTACACAGTATGGCATCTCTGGGACATTCCCAGCTTCATATTAAAATCTAACTTTTACAGTTTGAGCACACAACAAGCACTGGTCATGTTTAAAATGAGATGAATTGACATTCATGCAAACATGGACCCCTAGCCCAACACCCTAGGAACAGCATCTGAAAGGATATGATGGGAATAAGCTTTATGGCAATAGCATTACTTATACTAATTAAATCCTTTCCAAAAGTGAATAGGGCTGGGGGCCATGTGAATGAATTACAGTAGATGTATTTGAACTTGAATTTCCCCAATATGGCCAGCAGGGAGGGCCAACATATCTAAAATGTATGTACGCTTTTACAACTATCGAGACAGGTTTTGCCCAGTGATTAGGCTTTTATGGCACACAATTCCCACTTGACACAGTTTGGATATAGCGTTTTTTTTTTAATATCGTATAGCATCGTATGTCTTACTCGATTATACAATAGCATAAGAATTGAATGCCAGGCCTCCCGATTGGTGCAGTGGTCTAAGGCACTGCATCGCAGTGCTAGCTGTGCCTCTAGAGATCCTGGTTTGAGTTCGGGCTCTGTCGCAGCCGACTGCGACCGGGAGAACCATGGGGCAGTGCACAATTGGCCCAGTGTCTTCCGAGTTTGGGGAGGGTTTGGCCGGCAGCGATGTTCTTGTCCCATCGTGCACTAGCGACTCCTGTGGCGGGCCAGGCGCAATGCACACTGACACGGGCTCCAGGTGTACGGTGTTTCCTCTGACACATTGGTGCAGCTGGCTTCCGGGTTAAGTGGGAGTTGTATCAAGAAGCAGTGCGGCTTGGCTGGGTTGTGTTTCAGAGGATGCACGGCTCTCAACCTTCGCCTCTCCCGAGTCCGTACGGGAGTTGCAGCGATGTAACTACCAATTGGATACCATGAAATTGGGGGGGAAAGGGGTAAATATATATAAAAAATAAACTAAAAATAAGGAATTGAATGCCATAACTTATCATACATCTTGGAGGATGTATAGTATTGCACGTCTTTATCTGAGACCAGGTTGCTTGTTGCACTAACAACCAAAGATAATTATGGGGAGAGTTTACTTTGATGGTTAGGGGAACTAAAGACAAATGTTGGTGGTTAGGGGAACCAATGGCAAAGGTTAGGAGAACTAAAACGACAAAGGTCAGGTGAATTTACGTAGCAGGTTAGGTGAATTGGGTTAAGTTTAGAACAAGTGTTAGGGGAAGGGTTAGCTAAAATGCAACGGTTAGGTGAATTTACGTTGCAGGTTAAGTGAATTGGGTTAATTAAGTGATGATGCCCAAGAAGCTGGTGTTTGGAGGATATTGGCACAGGTGTTGTTGTGCCAATATATCCTCCAATCATCGGCTTTGTGTGCATTATCACTTTTAAACAACGGGTTACCAACATGTTCAAATAATGACTGACATATTTTCAATAAACTTCTTCAGGATCAGTGTCCCTTCCACGGAACGGTTGAGCTAACGTAGGCTAATGTGATTAGCATTAGGTTGTAAGTAACAAGAACATTTCCCAGGACATAGACATATCTGATATTGGCAGAAAGCTTAAATTCTTGTTAATCGAACTGCACTGTCCAATTTACAGTAGCTATTACAGTGAAAGAACACCATGCTATTGTTTGAGGAGAGTGCACAGTTTTGAACATGAAAAGTTATTAATAAACAAATTAGGTACATTTGGGCAGTCTTGATTTTTTTTTAATTATCAGAAATGCAATGGTCCATTGGATCAGCCTAAAACGTTGCACATACACTGCTGCCAAATAGTGGCCAAAATCTAAGTTGTACCTGGGCTGGAATAATACATTATGACCTTTCTCTTGCATTTCAAAGATGGTGGTACAAAAAAACACCACAAACCGGTTGTTTTTTTCTTTGTATTATCTTTTACCAGATTTATTGTGTTATATTCTCCTGCATTCCTTTCACATTTCCACAAACTTCAAAGTGTTTCCTTTAAAATGGTACCAAGAATATGCATATCCTTGCTTCAGGGCCTGAGCTACAGCAGGTAGACTTGGGTATGTCATTTTAGGCAAAAATTGAAAAAAGGGGCAGATCCTTATTTAATCCTTCCACGAGATATGGTCCTGAAACAAATCTAGGGTTGCTACCCAAGCCGGCTGGTTGTTCGTTCTATCGTTCAGTTGCCGGAGACGCGACCCAGTCGTTAAGTCTTTTGTTCTGTATCTATGGACGTTAGTTATAAATGTTCTATTACCATACTGGCTGGCAGCGTTCTTATTTATCCCTTGCTTGCTAGCTAGCCGACTACGGCTAATTTACAGTCACGTCAAACAGTGCAGCCAGAATAACATTAAAGTAGCTGCATTTGCATTTGTTTAAGCTATTTTCTGGTGACATTTATTTGGATACATTCATAAGAATGAGTTAATGATGCGCGATTTCACCTGGCATAGTAAAAATGCGCTCTCGTCAGGTCACTGTTGTTCAGACGAGCTAGCCAACAACCGCTAACATTAATAAACGTTTTACCTGTTTTCGATTGACATTTATTTGTGTGTCCATAAAAATTATGCTGATTCATGATTTCAGCTGGCTGAGAAAAGCTGCCTCCCTGCCTTTCTGTCTCATCCCAACCCCTACACGTTCATTACTACGGGATATGAGATCGAATTTCAATGTTGAAACAATGTTCCAAATGTCAGAGACAGATCACAAGTTTTATACAAATCTCCACTATTGAAAACCAATTGTTAGTCTAAAAGAAATGGAAGATAATTTCTAGATGCTTTTTACAGTGGAGTTTAAAAACTGGCTGGCTGGGCTGATGAGACAGTGGATTGCGCAGTGAGATGGAACAGAGTAAATAGGCATTTCAATATCATAGCTTTAGCCATTGGTCATTTGTTGAATAGACACCTGCTGGAATACGGTTTTAACCCATCAGCGTCCAAGATTAGAACCACCCGTTGTATAAATGTATAATAAGTGTTAGGGGAAGGGTTAGCTAAAATGCTACAGTTGTTCCAGATGCGACTCGAACATACAACCTTAAGATTGCTAAACGATTGTGGATTACACCCGCCTGTCCAACCTCTACTTGTGTTTCTGTTTCAAGTAATTTATTAGACTAATAATAGGTATCATAGACTTGGAGGTGCTCAGAAATATGAAAAGTACATTTCGTATTGCTCTGAGGCCAGGCTGTGCAGAAAAGTGCATACAGTTCTGCATGAGCAATGTGTAATTTATGTTATATATCACTGTGACAGATATGAACAGATTTTACCTGTAGCTGCAGGTGGCTCTGAAAGTGAACCAAGACTACCTATTATATGTGCTTGAACTCCGTTAGGACCCGGAAGACGACACACTGCAGTGAGGGAGGTTAAACATTTAGGAGTTTCACTGAGACGGGTAGAAGATCATTATCGCTGCGCATTTGGAAACGCGCGCTAGGGCTCTTGGTATGCGCTTTTTCAATCGCTGTAGTCTACAAATAGTCTGCATAGATTGGTTCTATAACATTTTTTGTTTCACATTTCGATTGTTGTATAGTTTTTTTTCCCAAATAAATGTATTATAGACTTTAAAAAAAGTAGCATTTCGGGCAATCATGAGTAAATCTGGAACATTAAAAATAAAGAATTTGTTTCATAAAACAAAGTCACCGGATAAAGAAAACAAGGAAGGGGAAAAGCACACATTTAAAGATGCAACTTCATATGGAGATGGACAGCTTGCGAGCCCAGGCCCGAGATTACCGTCGAGTCCCGGACTTGTCAGCCCCGTCAGCCCCCTGGATGGGACGCTGCATAGGAGCCCAGCAAGTGAGAAGAAAATGAAGAAGAAACGGTTCTTGTCCTTGCAGCTCAAGAAGAAAGGCTCAAAGGAGGCAGGGCGCATCGACAACCCACTGTTCTATAACGGTGCTGACGAGCTCGACAGCTTCAGCAGTAACATGTAAATTAAACCTTTATTTACCTTATGGAAATTGTACTCACTGGGGTAGGTCTATTATCACCCTGATTTGTGTACCTGGATACACCATTTAGTGCCTTCAGAAATTATTAAAACCACTTGACTTATTTCCCATTTTGTTGTACAGCCTGAATTCAAAATAAATTTAACGGATTTGTTTTTATCACCCATTTACACACAATACCCCATAATGACAGTGAAAACATGTTTGTAGAAATGTTTTCAAATGTATTGGAAGTGAAATACAGAAATATCTCATTTACATAAGTATTCACACCTCAGAGTCAATACCCGTGTGGCTCAGTTGGTAGAGCATGGTGTTTCCAATGCCAGGTTTGTGGGTTTGATTCCCACGGGAGGCCAGTATGGAAAAAAATGTATGAAATTTATACATTCACTTCTGTAAGTCACTCTGGATAAGAGCGTCTGCTAAATGACTAAATATGTAAAAAAAAAATAATAATAATAATACTTTGTAGAAGCACCTTTGGCTGTGATTACAGCTGAGAGTGTCTAAGTGCTTTTCATAACTGAATTGTGCAACATTTGCCCATAGATTTTTTTCTAAATTCTTCAAGCTCTGTAAAATTGGTTGTTGATCGTTGCTAGAAAACAATTTTCAGGTATTGCCATAGATTGTCAAGTAGATTTAAGTCAAAACTGTAACTAGGCCAGTCAGGAACGTTCATTGTCTTCTTGGTAAGCAACTCCAGTGTAGATTTGGCCTTGTGATTTAAGTTATTGTCCTTCTGAAAGGTGAAGTCATCTCCCAGTGTCTTGTGGAAAGCAGACTGAACCAAGTTTTCCTTTAGGATTTTGCCTGCGCTTATAGCTCCATTCCTTAAGTATTTGGATCCACCACTTTTTTTCAATTTTCGCCTAAAAAGACATACCCAAATCTAACTGCCTGTAGCTCAGGCCTTGAAGCAAGGATAAGCATATTCTTGATACCATTTGAAAGGAAATACTTTGGAGTTTGTATATACTGAAATACAGTATATAGGGAACAGATTGCATAGCAGCAAGTCTTGAACCTGTTACGGCTAGACATTCCGCTAGCGGAATATCCGGTGAAATTGCAGAGCACGAAATTCAAATTAAATTATTAGAAATATTTAACTTTCATAAAATCACAAGTGCAATACACCAAAATAAATCTTAATTTCTTGTTAATCCAGCCACCATGTCAGATTTCAAAAAGGCATTACGGCGAAAGCAAACCATGTGATTATCTGAGGACAGCACCCCATCATACAAACACATGAAAATCATATTTCAACCAAGCAGGTGTGACAAGAAAGTCAGAAATAACGATATAATTCATGCCTTACCTTTGAAGATCTTATTCTGTTGGCACTCCAATATGCCCCAGAAACATCACAAATGGTCATTTTGTTTGATAAAATCCTTTTTATATCCCCAAAATGTCAATTTATTTGGCGCGTTTGATTCAGAAAAACACCGGTTCCAACTCGCCCAACATGACTACAAATTCTCTAATAAGTTACCTGTAAACTTGGTCCAAACATTTCAAACAACTTTCCTAATCCATCCTTAGGTATCCTAAAACGTAAATAATCAATAAAATTTAAGACGGAATATACTGTGTTCAATAGCGGATAAAATCAAAGTGGAGCGAGCTCCAGGTCGCACGCCCCAAACAGAAGGGTCCACTTGGCGTGACACTCATTCTGAATAGCCGTACTTCTTAATTTCTAAAAGGAAAAACATCAACCAATTTCTAAAGACTGTTGACATCTAGTGGATGCCATAGAAACCTCAACCAGGTTCCTCATGAATCTAGTTTCCCATAGAAAGCCAATAGAAAACACAGTGACCTCAAAGAAGTTTCCTGGATGGTTTGTCCTCGGGGTTTCGCCTGCCAAATAAGTTCTGTTAAACTCACAGACATTAATTGAACAGTGTTTTCTAGAGTGTTTTCTATCCAAATCTACCAATTATATGCATATCCACGCTTCTGGGCCTGAGTAGCAGGCAGTTTACTTTGGGCACGCTTTTCATCCGGACGTGAAAATACCGCCCCCTATCCCAAAAGGGCCATGTCCTTTTGGTCTGTTTTGCCTTTTAGTTGCTGCCAGTTTGGAAGCCTTTGTTAAGGACTATAGAAGTGCAAGTGATATAAAACACCATATATTCATTAATACACTGTAATATGCAAACACTTTACCTAGCGGCCAAGCTGCTTGTACCAATCCCTTGAAATTACAATAAAATACAAACCCCTTCCCTCAATGAATTTCATCTATCCATTCATTAATTCATTACGGTATAATTTACTTTTTGACAGAATAGTCCTAATACAGTACATTTTACAGTTTTGTACTGTGTGTCATTACACAGTACTTGCTTTGATACCATATTTATATTACAGTAGGTGTACTGTAATATGAAATACATAATTTTACTTCACACTGAGCTGCCTGTAAATTACTGTTAATTTCACAACAACTCCTTTACAGTGTACTTTCTTTATCAAATAATGTGTGATTGCACCATGACCTGCACAGTGTAACAATAGCTATTAGTTGTGTGTGTGTGCATGTGTTTGTTAGCAATGTAGTTGGGATCAGCTACTGGATTTCAACAGATATAGGCCTACCTGATATGATTGGGCTGGGTAATAATACGTAGCCTGGGTGCCAGTCTGTTTATGCTATATTGCCAACTCTATGAAATTTTCGTGCCAAACAATGAGTCACGAGGAGTTGGCAAAATAGCACAAACAGATCTGGGACCAGGCTAGGTAATATGCACTTCTTCATCTGCACTCTGTACACTTATAAAGATAAAGTTAGCTCCTCAAATATTTATGTAGATTACAATCCTGACTCCCGGGTAATCAAATCAAATTGTATTTGTCACATGCGCCGAATACAATAACAGGTCTAGACCTTACAGTGAAAGGCTTACTTACAAGCCCTTAACCAACAATGCAGTTTTAAGAAAAAATAAGTATTCAGTTTTTTTGTAAATACTTTCTTAAGTAAACAATAAATAAATAAAAATAAGAAAATAAGAAAATCCTGTATTTCAGTCAAACCTACAATGCATAATAACTCTGTGGTATTTCCAGGTAACACTACAACTAACACTGTAACAAAACACCACCAGACCAGACATATGTTTCTCAAGTTAAACTCAGATAATCCTCCTTATGGTCATGTGTGTCCTACCGCACCGGGAGTGTTTGTCGACTGAAATGTGTTTTGATGTATTAATTTAATTTTAAACGCAGAGCAGAGTGAATCTTTCCCCTGTGGCAGTTTGTACAGGTAAACCAGTGAGGTGTTTAGTTCCTGCTTGTCTAGTTCAGGCTTGCGCAGGTTTTGTTAACTGTTGAAGGCAGACAAGTTTGATCTGAAGTTTGGGTCATGACTGGCATCCACCCATCTGTGAGACAAAATGTGGAATTTACCAGCAAGCAGCAACAGCATAACAATGAGAAAAGCAAGAGAAGTAATAGCAAGGTGTGATAGGGGTAAAAGAGGTGAAAATGAAAATGGAAACAAATTATGTTAAGCTGTATTTTATAGTTTTTTTGTTCTTAAATGTTTAGTGGATTTAAATCTGCAGTCTGTAGTTTTAAACAGCCTAACCCTGCCACTGTTTGGAAAGCTGAGGAATGGGGTTGAGGAAATGTTTCTCGATAGTTTAAACGTATTTTGAAGCTACACATGACATACCATATGGCATAAACAGTCATGACAGCTGCTAATTATTCATGACGGTTATCTCATGACTATGACAGTGTTATGTCGTCCTTACGGTGGAGGTAAAGTTAAGATAATACATTACTTTCAACAAGCAATAGACTCTTCTCATTGCTATGCAAGTGTACTGTATATGTTTTCTATTAACATATTCCATAACACATCCCCAATAGATGATAACCACCAACCACAACCTAACTGGGTTCCACTGACAGACAAATACATTCCATTGTGTGATGTAGTGGTAAAAAAAAGGGGTGTGGGTAAACTCTGTTACCAGTCACTTCCTATACTTTCAATGCATTTTTCCACTGAAGGTGGGTAAATTGTCGCGCAAAATAAAAAAGGTGGACAAACTGCAATTTACTTGCGTTTAGCCTCTACACCACTGATTGTACATGGTGGGACTCACCTGGTGCTATCCAGTGTAATTTACCTTGCAAATATGCATGCATTCATTGCTTACATCTGCTATGAAAGGATCATTGTCCATCCTCCCTCCCAAAAGCCTGGAAGGGATGAGAATGCCAAGCCTATGGGTTCATAGCTTCAACTATGCAGCACACACACATACTTACACACACCAACTGATTAATGGACTGCTGAATGTACAGTTGAAGTCGTAAGTTTACATACACTCAGGTTGGAGTCATTAAAACTTGTTTTTCAACCACTCCACAAATGTCTTGTTAACAAACTATAGTTTTGGCAAGTCGGTTAGGACATCTACTTTGTGCATGACACAAGTCATTTTTCCGACAATTGTTTATAGACAGAATATTTCACTTATAATTCACTGTATCACAATTCCAGTGGGTCAGAAGTTTACATACACTAAGTTGACTGTGCCTTTAAACAGCTTGGAAAATTCCAGAAAATGATGTCATGGCTTTAGAAGCTTCTGATAGGCTAATTGACATCATTTGAATCAATTGGAGGTATACCTGTGGATGTATTTCAAGGCCTACCTTCAAATTCAGTGCCTCTTTTCTTGACATCATGAGAAAATCTAAATAAATCAGCCAAGATTTCAGCCAAGATTGTAGACCTCCACAAGTCTGGTTCATCCTTGGGAGCAATTTCCAAATGCCTGAAGGTACCACGTTCATCTGTACAAACAGTAGTACACAAGTATAAACACCATGGGAACACGCAGCCGTCATACTGCTCAGGAAGGAGACACGTTCTGTCTCCTAGAGATGAACGTACTTTGGTGCGAAAAGTGCAAATCAATCCCAGAACATCTGCAAAGGACCTTGTGAAGATGTTGGAGGAAGCAGGTACAAAAGTATCTATGTCCACATTAAATTAGTCCTATATCGACATAACCTGAAAGGCTGCTCAGCAAGGAAGAAGCCACTACTCCAAAACTGCCATAAAAAAGCCAGACTGTGGTTTGCAACTGCACATGGGGACAATCATACTTTTTGGAGAAATGTCCTCTGGTCTGATGAAACAAGAATAGAACTGTTTGGCCATAATGACCATCGTTATGTTTGGAGGAGAAAGGGGAAGCTTGCAAGCCGAAGAACACCACCCCAACCGTGAAGCATGGTGGTGGCGGCATCATGTTGTGAGGGTGCTTTGCTGCAGGAGGGACTGGTGCACTTCACAAAATAGATGGCATCATGAGGCAGGAAAATGATGTGAATATATCTCAACATCTCAAGACATCAGTCAGGAAGTTAAAGCTTGGTCGCAAATGGGTCTTCCAAATGGACAATGACCCCAAACATACTTCCAAAGTTGTGGCAAAATGGCTTAAGGACAACAAGGTCAAGGTATTGGAGTGGCAATCACAAAGCCCTGACCTCAATACCATAGAAAATGTGTGGGAAGAACTGGAAAAGCGTGTGCGAGCAAGGAGGTTGTCAAACCTGACTCAGTCACACCAGCTCTGTCAGGAGAAATGGGTCAAAATTCACCCAACTTATTGTGGGAAGCTTGTGGAAGGCTACCCAAAATGTTTGACCCAAGATTAACAATTTCAAGGTAATGCTACCAAATACTAATTGAGTGTATGTAAACTTCTGACCCACTGGGAATGTGATGAATGAAATGAAAGCTGAAATAAATCATTCTCTTTACTATTATTCTGACATTTCACATTCTTAAAATAAAGTGGTGATCCTTACTGACCTAAGACAGGGAATTTTTACTAGGATTAAATGTCAGGAATTGTGGAAAAACTGAGTTTAAATGTATTTGGCTACGGTGTGTGTAAACCTCCAACTTCAACAGTATGTTTATTTTTTTTAACTTGCTTTGTTTGCTCTTTTCCATATTATGTCTTTCTCTGATCAGCTACCAAGGAAAAGGCTGAAAATAGCCCATATTAATATATGTAGCCTTAGAAATAAGGTTCATGAAATCAATATCTTGCTAACACCTGATAACATTCATATTAGCCATTTCCGAGACTCAGTTAGATCATTCATTTGATCATACAGCAGTAGCAATGCAAGGATATAACATCTATAGAAGAGTCAGGAATGCTTATGGGAGAGGTGTTGCTGTATATATTTAGAGCCATATCCCTGTAATGCTTAGAGAAGATGTTATGTCAAGTGTTATTGAGGTGCTGTGGTTGCAGGTTCACCTGGCACATCTAAAGCCTTTTCTTTTGGGCTGTTGATATAGGCCACCAAGTGCTAACAGTCAGTATCTAAATGATATGTGTGAAATGCTTGATAGTGTACGTGATGTAAACTAAGAGGTCTACTTTCTTGGGGACCTGAATATTACCTGGTTTTCAATAAGCTGTCTGCTCAAGAGGATGCTTCTCACTGTAACCAGTGCCTGTAATCTGGATCAGGTTATTAATCAACCTACCAGGGTGTTTACAAACACTACAAGAACAAGATCATCCACATGTATTGATCACATTTTTACTAATACTGTAGAACTTCGTTCTAAAGCTGTATCAGTACCCATTGAATGCAGGGATCTCATTATAGTGGCTATATGCAGGAAAGCCAAAGTTCCAAAAGCTGGGCCTAAAATAATGTATAACAAATCATACAACAGTTTTAGCAGTGACTCTTACAGTTGAAGTTGGAAGTTTACATACACCTTAGCCAAATACATTTAAACTCAGTTTTTCACAATTTAATCCTTGTAAAAATTCTGTCTTAGGATCACCACTTTATTTTAAGAATGTGAAATGTCATAATAATAGTAGAGAGAATGATTTATTTCAGCTTTTATTTCTTTCAGCACATTCCCAGTGGGTCAGAAGTTTACACACACTCAATGAGTATTTGGTAGCATTCCGTTAAATTGTTTATCTTGGGTCAAACGTTTCAGGTAGCCTTCCACAAGCTTCCCACAATAAGTTGGGTGAATTTTGGCCCATTCCTCCTGACAGAGCTGGTGTAACTGAGTCAGGTTTGTAGGCCTCCTTGCTCACACACGCTTTTCAGTTCTGCCCACACATTTTCTATAGAATTGAGGTCAGGGCTTTGTGATGGCCACTCCAATATCTTGACTTTGTTGTCCTTAAGCCATTTTGCTACAACTTTGGAAGTATGTTTGGGGTCATTGTCCATTTGGAAGATCCATTTGCGACCAAGCTTTAACTTCGTGATTGATGTCTTGAGATGTTGCTTCAATATATCCACATAATTTTCCTACCTCATGATGCCATCTATTTTGTGAAGTGCACCAGTCCCTCCTGCAGCAAAGCAACCCCACAACATGATGCTGCCGCCCCGTGCTTCACAGTTGGGATGGTGTTCTTCGGCTTGCAAGCCTCCCCTTTTTCCGCCAAACATAACGATGGTCATTATTGCCAAACAGTTATATTTTTGTTTCATCAGACCAGAGGACATTGCTCCAAAAAAGTACGATATTTGTCCCCATGTGCAGTTGCAAACCGTAGTTGGGCTTTTTTATGGCGGTTTTGGAGCAGTGGCATCTTCCTTGCTGAGCGGCCTTTCAGGTTATGTCAATATAGGACTCGTTTTACTGTGGATATAGATATTTTTGTACCTGTTTCCTCTAGCATCTTCACAAGGTCCTTTGCTGTTGTTCTGGGATGATTTGCACTTTTTGCACCGAAGTACATTCATCTCTAGGAGACAGAATACGTCTTCTTCCTGAGTGGTATGACGGCTGAGTGGTCCCATAGTGTTTATACTTGCGTACTATTGTTTGTACAGATGAACGTGGTACCTTCAGGCATTTGAAAATTCCTCCCAAGGATGAACCAGACTTGTGGAGGTTTACAATTTATTTTCTGAGATCTTTTGATTTTCCCATGATGTCAAGAAAAGAGGCACTGAATTTGAAGGTAGGCCTTGAAATACATCCACAGGTACACCTCCAATTGACTCAAATGATGTCAATTAGCCTATCAGAAGCTTCTAAAGCCATGACATCATTTTCTGGAATTTTCCAAGCTGTTTAAAGGCACAGTCAACTTAGTGTATGTAATCTTCTGACCCGCTGGAATTGTGATGCAGTGAATTATAAGTGCTATAATCTGTCCAACAATTGTTGGAAAAATTACTTGTGTCAGGCACAAAGTAGATGTCCTAACTGACTTGCCAAAACTATAGTTTGTTAACAAGACATTTGTGGCGTGGTTGAAAAATGAGTTTTAATGACGCCAACCTAAGTGTATGTAAACTTCCGACTTCAACTGTACTGTATAGGGATGATGTTCAAAATATGTTTTGCTCTGATGCAATTAATAAGGAGCATCCAGATGCTGCACTTGGAAGAAATTGCTTCTTCCAATTATTGATAAACATGCACCTGTTAAGAAACTGACTGTTGTAACTGTTAAGGCTCCATGGATTGATGAGGAGTTGAAAAACTGTATGGTTGTAAGAGATGGGGCAATATGAGTGGCTGATTTACTGCAAGTTAAGAAATTATTTGACTAAACTCAGCAAAAAGAAGAAGAAACTGTATTATGAAGCCAAGATCAATTGTATAACAAATGGTGTAAATTTATATGTTAAAGGAAATTTTGGGCAGAAAGACAAATTGACTGATTGCTTCACTTGTTTTTATGAGAAACGTTAATGTGTTGGAAATTCAAAATTGTTTGCATAGTCAAATTACACACAGCACTGACACACATACTTACCCTATCAGACATGTCACCAGGGGTCTTTTCACAGTCCCAACATGTGACCTACTTGTTTTGTGTATGTACTGACATGTATGTGTAACTGATAGATGCACACACACCAACACTACATGTTAATGTTCTTAAATGTATGTCAATTGTAGTCTTTTGTCTGTAATGTATTTTTCGTTGCATGTCGGACCCCAGTAAGACTAGCTGTCACCATTGGCTTCAGCTAATGGGGATACTAATAAATCAAATTCAATCAAATTAATTCAGAGACAGTGTTGTTTTCCTCCTACTGATGCCATCAAAGAAACACAGACCATTCAGTTTACATAACATAACAAACCTTCTACCGTACTCCTTTACAAACCCATTTTTTAGCACCCTACAGGAACTAGTACTGTCCTGTATTCTCAGTCATCAGGTATACGTTTTGCAGTAGCTTTTACCCCCTTGAATGACATGTCTTCTGCTCAAAATAAGTGTACGGTCTCAAATGGCCCTCAGCTGAAAGTGTGTACAGAGTAGTCATGCAATCCTACAAAAAGGATATGGAATGATATCCTTCTGGATTGTTAGGAGGCACAGTTGCCAGACTGCAAACCAAAAGTGTGTGAAGTGTAGTGTGTTGCTCCAGCATGCCTGAAGTTATGGTTGTGGGTGAGAAAAGACATGTCACATACCATTTGCCCTGTGCCATAAGGTTATTTTGTACTGTATATGCTTTTGGTAAACTTCAGATTCTTGCTTGATCATCCATCTCCATTTCAACATTTCTAACCTAGTAACCCATGGCTTTTAGTTGTTGTAGCATTTCTTCAGCTTCCCTTTCTAAGATTTGCTGCCCTGCCCACCCATACTGGAATTATAAGACCAACCATACCTGAAACAGAGTTCCTTTTTGTTTGGCCATACTAATTTTCCTTCATCCAAAATAATGTTGAATAGTGGGATGTGATGTATCATTTTTTGATATAACCCACATATTCAGTTTGCACAGTTTGACCAAACATTCACAGCCTTACAGCTTGAATAATTCCATTTTTATTTTACTTCAATGCTTATCATACTGTACTGTAGTTTATAGAATCGATATATACATTTAGGCCTACAGCTTTTTGTGACAGAAAGGGTTATGTGTTTGCTCTCTTTCTGTGTGCTAAAGTATATGAATTGAGTAACGGCATTTTTAAGCAATAAGGCCTGGGTTTGTGGTATCTAGCCAATATACCACAGCTAAGGGCTGTTCTTAGGCACGAGGCAGCACTGAGTACTGGATACAGCCCTGAGCCATGGTATATTGGCCATATACCACAAACCCATGAGGTGCTTTATTGCTATTATAAACAGGTTACTAACGTAATTAGAACAGTACATAAGTAGTGTTGCATCATACCAATAGTACTGTATATTGTCTCATATACCACGGCTTTCAGCCAATCAGAATTCAGGGCTCAAACGACCTGGTTTATAATAAGTAATAAGGCATGACAGCCCATGGTATATTGTGGATTACACATAGTTCATGGGTGTTCTTAGGCCTGGTGCATTGCAGTGTAGGCCTATGAGTACTGTATGTGTATTTGAGTTCATCCGTGTATGCATTTTGTGTTTGCATTGTACATTTTACGCTATGTAATCAGTTAATGTTTTGGACAGGAGTAACAAGAGCAGAGCATGAATGAGAGTATTTTTGTTTAATTTCTCTCATGTCGGCCTACTCCCCCAACATGCATGTTTCGCTGACACCACGATACTGAATCAAAACTTGAGCCTATGAGCTTTACAGACAAGTCTCTAGCAGTATCGCTGAGTGGACTCGTGTTTTATATTCCTGCTAGGCTCTGTACTGACAGGCTCTCCAGTATGATGTGTCACAGCCACGTTGTGGTGTGTGCCTGGGGGGAAGATGTGGAGCAGGGCCAGGTAGGTTGGATGATAAAGTGAAGCAATTTGTAATACACCACATATCCTATGATTCATTTACTGTATGATTCATATACTGTATGATTCATATCCTATGATTCATTATACATTTGAATGATTGGATGTTATTGTCTATTGGTTTTGTGGGAATGTGGCAGTTCAAGTACAGATTGTGTACATACAAACGAAGCTGACACATATAGTATCTGTAATAACCAGATCTTTGCACGTCTGTTGATGGAGTTTGCCAGGGGAACAATAAACAGAAGCAGCCTGACTGCCAACTGCTGCAGATCAGAGTCAGTCTGTCAGTGTTCTCTCTCCAGCTCCCTGCTTTGACTTTGATCCCAGCTGACCAAGGGAGAGTGTTTGTACGCAACTTCCTGTAGAGCAAAAGGAAAGCTGCCACAATGTTTGACTGATAATATTGTGGTGAGACACAGCATGCAGACACAGTGGCGAAGTTCATCATCTGACATGATGTTTCAGATATATCAATAAAATGTGTTGATTGATCACCATTGCAAGACATTCTAGATGGTTCTACTGTAGTTCCAATCAAGTTTTCAATTATTGAAATATTCCCTGCTCACATGATTCATATCCCCCAGGCTTGAACGGCTTTTCTTTACCAGAGAAATCTGCAGTAAATCTCCTCTGATGTGACATAATTTATTCACATACCTGCTCCTTGTTCCCTAGATCGGCAGAGTCACTCCAGAGGAATGCACTTAGCCAGCAAAGCTTTGACAAATAGTGCCTACTTTAGGACCATTAGATAAGACATTGATTTGCCATTCTGTCTATGTCAGCTCATTGATCCCTGTTTTGTTACATCAATTCGGTGCCTTTATAAACAAACATACAGTCAATAATACAATAGAAAAGGTGTGCAATGTGTGCAAATGAGGTAGGATTTACAGTCTAACCAGACACCTAGGTATTTGTAGTTGTCCATATATTCTAAGTCAGAACCGACAAGAGTAGTGATGCTGGACGGGCGGGCAGGTGTGGGCAGCGATCGGTTGAAGAGCATGCATTTAGTTTTACTTGCATTTAAGAGCAGTTGGAGCCCACGGAAGGAGAGTTGTATGGCATTGAAGCTCGTCTGGAGGTTAGTTAACACAGTGTCCAAAGAAGGGCCAGACGTATACAAAATGGTGGCGTCTGCGTAGGGGTGGATCGGAGAATCACCAGCAGCAAGAGCAACATCATTGATGTATACCGAGAAAAGAGTCGGCCCGAGGATTGAACCATGTGGCACCGCCATAGAGACTGCCAGAGGTCCGGACAACAGGCCCTCCGATTTGATACACTGAACTCTGTCTGCGAAGTAGTTGGTGAACCAGGCAAGGCAGTCATTTGAGAAACCAAGGCTGTTGAGTCTGCCGATAAGAATGTGGTGATTGACAGAGTCGAAAGCCTTGGCCAGATCAATGAATACAGCTGCACAGTATTGTCTCTTATCGATAGCGGTTATGATATTGTTTAGGACCTTGAGCGTGGCTGAGGTGCACCCATGACCAGCTCAGAAACCAGATTCCATAGCGGAGAAGGTACGGTGGGATTCAAAATTGACTGTGATCTGTTTGTTAAGTTGGCTTTTGAAAGGTCTGTAGCAGTTTGGGTCTAGAGTGTCTCCCCCTTTGAAGAGGGGGATGACCGCGGCAGCTTTCCAATCTTTGGGGATCTCTGACGATACGAAAGATTGGTTGAACAGGCTAGTAATAGGGGTTGCAACAATTTCAGCGGATAATTTTAGAAAGAGAGGGTCCAGATTGTCTAGCCCAGCTGATTTGTAGGTTCCAGATTTTGCAGTTCTTTCAGAACATCAGCTATCTGGATTTGGGTGAAGGAGAAATGGGGGAGGCTTGGGCAAGTTGCTGTGGGGGGCGCAGGGCTGTTGAACGGGGTAGGTGTAGCCAGGTGGAAAGCATGGCCAGCTATAGAAAAATGCTTATTGAAATTCCCAATTATCTCGGATTTATCGGTGGTGACAGTGTTTCCTAGCCTCAGCGCAGTGGGCAGCTGGGAGAAGGTGCTCTTATTCTCCATGGACTTTACAGTGTCCCAGAACTTTTTATAGTTTGTGCTACAGTATTCAAATTTCTGCTAGCTTCTGCTAGGCTAGCTTTTTCAAACTGCCAGTGTATGTTGGTTCTTAACTTCCCTGAAAAGTTGCATATCGTGGGGGCTATTCGATGCTAATGTAGTACGCCACAGGATGTTTTTGTGCTGGTCAAGGGCAGTCAGGTCTGGAGTGAACCAAGGGCTATATCTGTTCCTGGTTCTACATTTTTTGAATGGGGCGTGCTTATTTAAGATGGTGAGGAATGCACATTTAAAGAATAACCAGGATATATACATGTAGTTGTGTAAAAGAAAAAAACTATTATAAGGTACGAGGCCTGTCTGGGGAGAGCACGAAGGACAGTTGTCAAAATCATGAAAAAAAAGTACAATTAAAAACTTTAATCAATCGTAGCAAAGCTTGAGTCTTATCTGTGCTATCCTAGTATTATCATATTGAGAACTTGCATTATCAGTATTATCCTATTGAGAACTTGTATTATCAGTATTATCATATTAAGAACTTGTATTATCATATTGAGAACTTGTATTATCATATTGAGAACTTGTATTATCATATTGAGAACTTGTATTATCAGTAGTATCATTTTGAGCGCTTGTGTGAGTTTGAGTGGATTAATAGACAGTAACAGACGGAGCCCTGCAGGTAGAGACAGAGAACGGGGTGGGGTCGGCGAGAGGGAGGAAGGGAGGGAGGGGTTGGAGTGAGTGATTGGTGGGAGGAGTAAGACAGAGGGCAGAGTGAGGAGGGGTGGGAATGAGAGGGTGGGACAGTGGAGGATGCAGGGCGATGTGCTTGTAATTTAACCGCCATGGCTGACTGGTTCTGGAGTCTATAGAACTAAGAACTTTAAGCATCTTGTCTTCAGTGAAATAGAATGTGTATGGTATGAACCTGGAACCAAGGTTGAGAGATCTTGTAGAATTTCTCTCCTGAATTAAATTTGTTGTGTGCCTAGTCCTTTATTAGGTCATTTAAAAACAAAATGCATGCATAAAGAAAAGGACTAGGAAATACTTAGCTTAACAGCCATTTATCCATTGAGCGAGGTGTTTAGCAAGGTGTCAGTAGCCATGTAACCACTATGTCTAAGTGACACTAGTGTTGATCCCTGCTTAATTGGTCTTTATTGTTTTCCCTCCCAAAATGTTTCTAAGATGACAGATGTCTGTCTACATCCACAGATTAAATTAATAATAATAACAATATTTCATTTGTAAAGTGCATTTCCCACACTAAATAGAAAACAAAACAAACAAAATTCTGCAACACTACATCAGAAAGCAGAAAAAAAGTTCACAATACATAAAAAACATGACCTACTAATATAGACTTTAAGCAGATTAAGCGATCAAACGTTAATTAATGAGTGTTCATTAACATGGTGATAGAGTGATGCATTAGGCATCACTCTATCATCAACGCATAATTACTGACACAATCAAAGGACGGACAGGGCTGGACGTAGCCTACAGCTTTGTACTGACACCGCTGGGCATTGAGTAGGTGGTGCTGTTGTGTCTCTTTAAGGCCAACTCTTGACATTTTGAGACAATGCAAGTTTTGCTGTTCAATGGTCATTTCGATTCTTGAGCTTAGTACAAGTGTCTTACCCTACCATAACCTGAAGTAAAAGGTTGTACTACATATTTTTTTATATAATTTAGGTCTTTGTAAACAGGGTTGGTCCGTATCCAGATTTCCATACCTTCATACTGTACCTGTACCATACCGGGCTATACGGTATTACCAGCAGTGCACACAAGGGCCGCTATTCCTATTCAAACGTTATTTAAAAAAAACATTATGCTAACAAAGTACTAGCGATTACCCATAGCAGACGCTAGCTAAATGCTCACAAGCTCAAGCGAGGACAGACAAACCTGGCTCATAAAGTTATGCAACTATCTCAAAAGGCTAATCACACTATAATCCAGGAGAGGATTAATTGTCTCTTCTGTAACCAAGAAGCGTTGATCTTGCAAGCTAACCACCTCCCGACTCCGACTGTTTGGTCACCTGGTCAGATCAAACCCACCTCTGGAGCCTGCCCTTATCCTCAAGGAGCCATCCCCCAACTGGCCACACCCAAGATAAAGAATGAGAGTCTGGTTTGGTCACCAGTTGGAGGTTGACCTGCACAACCTGGGACTCAACACCACATCAGCCTGGGACCTTGCTCAGAATAGGATGGCGTGGCGATCACTGTGCTCCAAGCAGCGAGCGAAGATGAGTGAGTGAGTATTTAAAATCATATCGTCTGTATTTCAAAATACCCCTGTATACGGTATATATGGGCTATCTGTCAGGTGAGGAGGACTATGACTGGTATGATCATTAAAGAAGGCCTTCTGAGGCTGAAGAGCCCCAGCCCCACCTGGCTGCATCGTTTCCATTGTGAAGCATCATCACTGTTTAATGGACTGATGTGTTTACAGTCAACGTCGGGAGGTGGCTAGCTTGCAAGACCAAGCCTCTTGGTTACAGCAGAGACAGTCAATCAGGCAAGAGAATGTGGCCGGTTTGGTCTGAGTCTAGATAGATATGCAACATTTTACAACAAGATTCAGTTGTAGTTAGTTAAAAGGCCAGATTAGCTGGTGGCTTGTGACAATGATCTGACCTAGGAACAGAGGACTTGACATTAAAGGAGTAGCATTGTTTTTACATCCAAAGCTAATGAAAAGCAATCTGGGTGAGGGCATTATAGGGGTGTGTGTGTGTGTGTGTGTGTGTGTGTGTGTGTGTGTGTGTGTGTGTGTGTGTGTGTGTGTGTGTGTGTGTGTGTGTGTGTGTGTGTGTGTGTGTGTGTGTGTGTGTGTGTGTGTGTGTGTGTGTGTGTGTGTGCACATCCTGTTATCCCTGCGTGTGTGTGTGTGTGCATACACCTGGACTAGTTTGTTTTAATGGACTGATTTGCTTACCCAATGTCTTGAGCTGTAAGACAGGGGACTCTGTGCCACAACATAGGGCGGAGGTTTGAATCTATATAAATTGTAGTTTGACTAAACAAACTACATTAACCAGGTTTCCATCCAACCTTTTTATGCCCGTAAAGTGCATGTTGGATAAAAAATGTCATGACAGGCCTGATGGAAAGAGCAAATTTGTTATTAAACTTTCCAAATATCTACAAAAATAGTAAATTTGCTAGACAAGGTGGGATCTTTTTGTGTCTGTAAAATTCGTTATGCGAGTAAAAAGTACATTATTTTCTTTAGGAATATAGTGAAATAAAAATAAACAGTAAAGTACAGATTAACCCAAAAAATACTTAAGTGGTACTTTAAAGTATTTTTACTTAAGTACTTTACACCACTGTAGACAAGGTGGGATTTTTTTGTGTCGTTAAAATGAATTATGCGAGAAATGGCGGTGGAAATGTTTTTATGCGCAAATATTGATATAATAACCATCGTATGGAAGTACCATCGTATCGAATTTTCCAGTGGAAATAAAGCTTTCTTTGTTAAGGTAGTTCTGGACTTAGTCATTATTGCAGCATACAGAACTGACTGTTTGAAGAAAAAATGTGTTTCCTATCACCATCCCCTTTACCCTGTTTTTACTAACAGTCAGACATCTGGTGTGTCCATTCTGGCTTGGACATGGCTACTTGCTTACTTTGAGATATGGTGTGCTTGTTTCTGTGCCACCCACTTTTTTTCTGGTCATATTTTAAATACAAATTATTCCAATATAGCTATACAACACATGGTCCATTTGTCAGAAATTGAAAGCTTGCACATTCATGCTAAACTAATCAAAATACCATTGCATAGGTTGTTATTATGGACATAACATCATCATGTCAAGTGTTGCGTTACATGTCCCAAAGATGTCTATCTTTATGTGGAGCAGTGAACAGGAGAGAGAGATAAGTGTCAGGATGAATGTGCGCTCTTTCCTCATCCTCCTCCAAAGTCAACACGTTCAGGATTACGACAGGCCTAGTTGTGAAAGCAGGTCATCCGAGCAGATCACTCTGCATTGGGCTGTTGTGGTAACATCACACTTGTTTCTCAGTCCCTTGATGATTACAAAAGTGATAAATGGAGTCTGTATTACTCTCTAGTGTACTGGTCTGCATCTATAGCCTCCAGTAATCATTTCAGGTTCAGTAGCTCTGTCTTTCAGCTGGTAATTGTGTACTGTACTGTGTGTGCACAGAGTGCTATATAGTGTTTCATATTCATATTCTATATGCAGTCATAAAACTCTAGCTGCTGTCCAAACTAGAGCAGTTAAAGTTTGTTTTGGAGTTTGCATTAGATTGGGCCTGGCAGGAACAAATATATCTTTCATCAACAGCCACTGGTGACTCACCCAACCAGCCCCACTCATAACCTGTAGAATTATGTATGAGTCATGCCTTGACTTCACTCCATCCCTTGTTTGACTTTATGAAGTCCCGCAGGTTCGTTCACTGCATACGTTTAATAAAAATGTTTGTGTCTGTTTCTATATGACGAGTGATGCGAGTCATGTGACTGTTTTGATACCATTGACATGTGCCAAGCTGTAGGCTGTGTGTGTGTGTGTGTGTGTGTGTGTGTGTGTGTGTGTGTGTGTGTGTGTGTGTGTGTGCGTGCGTGCGTGTGTGTGTGTGTGTGTGTGTGTGTGTGTGTGTGTGTGTGTGTGTGTGTGTGTGTGTGTGTGTGTGTGTGTGTGCTTGATACTCTGCCTTGCTGTGTTGAGTTTTGCCATTGTAAAAGTGTATCGATACAGTTAATGCAAAACAACAGAGCCATTGTTTTACTGAGGAGGATAATGCTCTGTGTGTGGGCTGTTGCTGGCTTTTATCAGTCAACTCCTCTGTTGACTATTCTGCAACATTACAGTGTGTTGTCTAAATGATCTGCTTGAGAGCGTCTGTTATGTTGCGTGGGAGGCTGTTCTACTTCTGTAATACTATAACTCGCTGTAGGCTAGCTGCCATATTTCCTAAACATACCCAGGAAACTAGTGGGAGCCACCAAAGGAGTTTCACAACAGTTCATTGAACTTCCAATATGTCTAAAAACATTGTAAAACATTTAAGTTTTCAATGTTAGTGTTTCAGAAAATCTAAAATAACTTAATATAACCCTTCTTGTTATATTGAATTGTGCCAGATCTGAATACCTGCTACACGCTTAGTAAAAAAGGTTTTATCTAGAGCCTAAAGCCACATTGATACCTGTTGCTAACATGCGTCCTTTGTCCTGATCTTATCCACATTCTGATTGTGCCCACATTGAAGCCGTTGCATCTACACATGGTGATAAAATGTGTCTCTTATCCATCCACTCTGTCCACAATGTAACCAGATTTCCTGGTGCCTCCCTGTATGCAGATTATTTGACAAATATCTTTCAAAATAATATTAATTTATTTTAAGACAATTATTGATGCCATAAGTCAATGGTGCTACTTTTCAATGAGTTTGAGGCCGATATAATTATTTAAATGTTTTATCCATCCATATCTGTTTATACTTGATTGATATTCAGATACAATGGGTCCCTGACTACCTCCGGAGGTGGTCAGGATGATCTGATCACAATCAGATCACAATGAGTATTTTCATCGTTTACACTAGTCTAAAAATGTGGGCATAATCAGAATGTGGACAAGATCAGGAAAAAAGACACATGTTAGAACCAGGTATAAACAAGGCTTAAAAGGGTAATTTGGCTGTCCCCATAGGAGAACCCTTTGAAGAACCCTTTGGGTTCCAGGTAGAACCCTTTTCAGTTCCATGTAGAACCCTTTCCACAGTGTTCTACATGGAACCCAAAAGAGTTCTACCTGGAACCAAAAAGGGTTCTCCTATTGGGACAGCCAAAGAACTCTTTTGAAACCCTTTTTTCTAAGAGTGTAGGGGAGGGATGGCATCAGATGGCATGGAGTAACAGAGAAAGACTCCAAGCACTTTGGAGCTGGTTGGTTTAGGCCTCAGACGTGTTCAGATGCTGCAAACTGATACAGAGAGACTGAGGAAATGTTTACCCAAAACTGGTGACTGATGTCTTACTGAGGTCAAAGGGCAAGGTTGGGGGTTAAGTTTATGTAATTACGGAACGATTGCTTTTGTGTGCTTTGTTCCATCTTACTTATTTGACCTCAGCAAAATCTCAAGTCATGTTGATTTGCTGCATGGTTAATATGTTGCATCTGTATACAGCGCCACATGGGAGTGTGGATGGTTCCTGTGGTCTTTATAATTACTCAGTGCATAGTTGTTGCATTGGATATGTCATAGTCATTATCCATTATGAAACATGAGAAAGGTCCTGTGACATGATTGTCTAAAACACAGGGTCCTAATTATGAAACATGAGAAAGCAATTAGCACTCATATTTATTCATATCCTTTCAGATCAAGCTGTGTATGTGAGATAACCCATTCTGCCTGATGTGCTTCCTCTTTGGGCTTGAAGTTGGAACAGATACCGCTGTCTGCAAGTAGACACCCACTGGGCACAGACGTCAGTTCAATGTCTAGTTTTGATTTACATTTGGTTGAGTTGTCAACAAATGTGAATTCAACTTGAAATCAGCAAAACATTTCACTATGTCATTGGATTTAGATTAAAATTTAAATGACCTTAAAATGGACTTTTTTCCAAATCCAATCAGTTTTTCACATTGATTCAACGTCACAGATTTATTTTGGTTGAAATTACGTGGAACGTTGATTCAACCAGTTTGTGCCCAGTGGGCAGTAAGAGAAAACAAGAGAATAAAACTTTATGGATGCTTCTTCTGTAGAAGTCTTGCAAACTCAGCATAATTTAGCAAAATAATCTATTATAATCAAAACCATCCCTGGTTCAACCCCAATTCATGGCTCATAGACCCAATGTCACAGCAATCTATTCGGCACAGTTTGTTATTTACCCAAAGTCACTGTACAAATAAATCATTAACTGACGAGACTGGCTTCAATGTGTTGGCAAAGTAGGCATGGCCAGGGTAACTAAACATATGCCAACGGAAACAATAGATCCTGTCGAGTAGCAGTTTGATGGCTTATGGTTCTGTATGATTCATTTGGCAACTTTGTCATGATGAAAATGTATTCTGCACACACCCTATTGTGGGCAAAGATGGTATAACAAAGCCAGAAGATGCTGGTCAATGATGAACAAACAAACCTCTTTTGGTGAAAAATGTACGTGACTGCCCGTTTTACTCAGGTGGTTGAAACGTCCCTCATGTAGCAGAGTAAGACAATTATCTTATTGATTGATGGGGAAAGTGTTTTTAAATGTAGTGCATTTATCTTCAACATTTCTAAAATGTCTCCGAACATTTCACCCCTCTGAACACACCCATGGTGTTGCACCTGTGTCTACAGTACAGGAGGTTGGTGTCACCTTAATTGGGGAGGACGGGCTCGTGGTAATGGCTGGATTGGAATGGTATTAAATCCATCAAACACATGGTTTCCATGTGTTTGATGCCATTCCATTCCAGACATTATTATGATCCGTCCTCCCCCAGCAGCCTCCACTGATCAACAGTGGAATGCTGGTTCCCATTCTGCATTCTAAGAGTGATTCTCATAGCTCACTATATTGGGATGCCACAATGGGTGTGAGCTAGCCTAACTGCTTCCATTGACAACACAGAGTCAACTTAAAAGCCTTTGGGTACAGTGGTGACCTCCTGAAAACAGACCAGGGCCTAACTACTGCACACACACTATTGTGACTTGTGACTAAGTCAGGGTGAGAGTCGTCTGACCAGTGTACCATTTCTCTCTGCAAGGGTGTCAGATGTCACAGTTAAAACAGGAAACAGAAGCGTTGTGGTTGTGTTCTGGATGTGTTGATGTTTTAAAAAAAGTGTACTTACAGCTGAGTTACTTTCAATGTGTCAAGCAGTCATGGGCGATGACTGGACCTTTGTACCTTTTCATTTTGAAAAGGCCATACAACATTAATGTGATAGCAACATATAGGTGGAATGGGTCGCGGGTGGCACAATTAGCCATGCCATGGGGTTTGTGAATGTGTGTCTGAGAAAGTGGGCCAGAGGATAAGGGCATGTTATAATCCTGAAGTGGGTCTAATCCTGAATGCTGATTGGTTAAAACCATGATAGAAAAGAGGAAATCAAAAGAAAGACTCAGAGAGTGGGCGAGGGATAGAAACCAAGTTTCAGCATCTTTTCAGTGGTTACTGGGTGAGAACAGCGGCCTACTCTAAGCCTAACAGTACCTCTCTCTCTCGCTATGTCTGTCTGTGCGTCAGGAGTTTTGACCAACTGAGCGTGAAAACAGAATACAGCACCACGACTGACAGGGATGCTACGTCCATGATCAGCTATGACATGTCAGCCTTCAACAGCCTCAGCCCCAGCAAGTCCAAAAATAAGGTATGTCACAATATAGTAGACAACAATAGGAGTCCTCTGTTGTGTTGTGGAGAAGTCATCTGGAAATATACGTTCTATATTTGAATTACTGTACTTTTAAACCCCACACTCTTTAACATCTGTGAGGCCAATCTAAGGTAATTTAGGACAGACTCATCTAAGAATAATGATGAAATGTGACTATACAATACATAGTAGCAAAACATACTGTACCATACATTTTTTATCATAGTTCTGTTCTACAATTGTCAAAGGTATGTGTCAAACAGAGAGTACTTTCAGAGTGGTTAGATTCATATGCAACACACTTGATATTGATCAAAACAATGACTAAACATAATTTCAGAGTGACAGAATCTGTCTCTTAGATTGGAGACATTTACCCCATACTACTGCTTGCCACTGCTTGCACTGTGCCTGGCTGTGCAGTCATATAGAAGGTGTGCAGATGAGGGCAGTATTGACTCACTTTGTAGGGCCCTGGCTGGAAAAGAGGTAAGGTAAATCCCAAACCAGTCCCTCCCTTCCTCCTCACTCCTCGGCCCTCCATTTGCACGATCAAGTGTTATTGAGGATGTAGGTGCTAATTAGACCATTTGATAGCCACTTCAACCGAGCCAGCAAGGCCGCAGGCTTCAGGGCGAAGTGCTATCCCAACACGCACCGCGATATGTACATAAACAGTACAGCAGTTCAGATTCTTCAGACAGACCCCTCAATAAAAGTTTGAGTCAGTTTATAGCTTCGTATTATGCAATATTTAGGTTTTGAATACCGATCTATATGATCATTTCTTCAATGCCTTGGGGCATTAAGATAAATGTAAGAGACGTTTATCAGGATGCCTCTTAAAGTTGTATACCAATCATTAGGGTTGAAGGGTATAATATATGCCCACCTACAGATGCAGTATCTGAATTTGACCTATATTGTCACTATACTGTTAATATAATCATGTGCTAGTGTGGGCTTACAGTGAATGTATATCAATTATTTAACTAATCTGCATTTCCTGCGATGCAGGAAAATTCTCAACACCAAAAGAGTGATCAAATTAGAATCCTAAACCTGTATTACATAACATCATAGATATCGTAGGTGAGATGGGATGGTAGAAATGATATGTTAGGACTGAATTTCTTCCTGTGTTATTCTCCATTGGCACCTACTTGTCCAACCTGTTGTCCAACATGTGCACTGTATATTATAGTAGTTATGAATTATGAATTATTATTATTAATGGGGTAGGATTCACTATCTATGTTCTATTGATATCAATCCAGCTTTCACAAATACGTAATTGAGTACATTAATCCGTTCAAGAAGAATGATGTTTCCCTGGAAACTTTGTTACTGGAGTAGAAAGAATAGGATCCTGTGTCTTTTATTTTATTCATTAAAATTAAGAATTTCTAAGCTAGGCATACAATTTGGAACATGAACTTGAACACATTAACCACTAAGTTTGTGCCTGTACCTGTCATGTGTTTCCTGAAAGGTCTGAGGCCATTTAGAAACAAAAGAACAATCAGCTCTGTTTCAACAGGATTTTTAATAGGTGAAAGTCCTGTGGAGATCCAGAGTCTGTTTCTATTACTGAAGAAGGATGTGCACAGGTCCATATGAAACAACAACAGCAAGTCATTCAACTCATGCCAGTTATAGGCACGAAAGGGCAAAAATTTACATCCTTTCGTGTGTCAGAGTTGGTCGAACCATTCGCACTGTACACAGCTAAATCATGCAATGATTAGCAAATGTACATATTGTGTTGGGTACAACCAAAATATATGTTTTTTTCCCCTTGTCTTTTCCACTGTATTATGATATTGATAAAGATGTCCCGGGGCTACTGACTTGCCCCAGTTTGATTGAGGGAAGAAGGGTGGAGATGTTAGTCAGACATCCGTGTCCATATATTCTCATTGGATAATTAGTTCATGTGGGTTTTTTTTATGTGAAAGCTCTTTCACAATAGCCTTTATGCTGCACCTGTGATAGAAGTGGAATTATGCCCTGAAGCAATGTACCTTAGTTTGTTTGATACAAGTCTACTCAGGGCTAGACAGATATAGATACACACGGATATCACACACTCTCTGTCTCTCTATCTGTCTGTGAAGGTAGAAATAAATACTTATTGTATTTGGCGGCATTGACTTTTATCCCAGCTTAGTAATTGTATATTGTTATCTTCAACCAAGCAGCTTAGCAGGAAGTTAGAAGCTGATATACATTCACTTTTTGCACCTGATTTGCTATTGGTGCAGGATATGGTTATTATGCCGGGACTGTAAGGAAAATAAATCTACAGGCTAAAATCCAGCAAGTATCGCTAAAATGGTATGTAGCGGTTTCATTTTAAGTGTTTGTGTGTGTTATCTTTAGTTATGATGTTCTGTATACTCTTCCAGCCTGTACTATAGTAGGAAACGGACAAACAGAGTGTGCTGGGCTTTTGTATGTATGCTACTGTGTATGTATACTACTGTGTGTACTGTGTTTTTGTTTAGACAGCCTTTATGTGATGTGTATGTTTTTATTGATTCTATGGATCCTGGACTCCCTGGAGAACAGTGGCTATCCTGGCTAAATAGACTATCCTGGCTAAATCAATGAAAATAAATGAAATGACAGAATACAAAGTATACAGACACCAAAAAAACATTAGGACAGTCTTGTTCCATGCGCATATAGGCAGTGTGCGTCATGGCTGGATAGAACTTTCTTTTCACTTTGACATTATAGAGTATTTTGTGCAGATCAATGACAAAAAAAATCACAATTAAATCTATTTCAATCCCACTTTGTAGCACAACAAAATTTGAAAAAATCTAAGGGGGTGAATACTTATGATTCCCACTGTATAGATTGAATAAGACATGGACATACGGTAGGTACATTGTTGTGTTTGCTTCTAGGTATGGTATGTAATCCAATAGATCTTATAGAAAACTAGTATTATTTGGTGATCCTCACATTCCTTGTTTGCCTCGTTGGTTCTCATTCGACGTGTCCGGCAGTGGGATTCAAAACCTGTGGATACTGACTTGTGGGAAATTGTATTAGTCACATGCGCCAAATACAACAGGTGTAGACCTTACAGTGAAATGCTTACTTAAGAGCCCCTAACCAACAATGCAGTATAAAAAAGTACGGATAAGAATACAAAATAAAAATAACAAGTCATTAAAGAGCAGCAGTGAAATAACAATAGCGAGACTATACACGGGGGGGTACCGGCACAGGGTCAATGTGCGGGGGCACCGGTTAGTTGAGGTAATATGTACATGCAGGTAGAGTTATTAAAGTGACTGTGCATAGATGATAACAACAGAGAGTAGCAGCGGTGTAAAAGAAGGGGAGGGGGGGTCAACGCAAATAGTCTGGGTAGCCATTTGATTAGATGTTCAGGAGTCTTATGGCTTGGGGGTAGGAGCTGTTTAGAAGCCTCTTGGACCTAGACTTGGCACTCCAGTATCGCTTGCCATGCGGTAGCAGAGAGAACAGTCTATGACTAGGGTGGCTGGAGTCTTTGACAATTTTTAGGTTCTTCCTCTGACACCGCCTGGTATAGAGGTCCTGGATGGCAGGAAGCTTGGCCCCAGTGATGTACTGGGCCATGTCGCACTACCCTCTGTAGTGCCTTGGGGTCGGAGGCTGAGCAGTTGCCACACCAGACAGTGATGCAATCTGTCAGGATGCTCTCGATGGTGCAGCTGTAGATCCTTTTGAGGATCTGAGGACCCACGGCAAATCTTTTCAGTCTCCCGAGGTCTGCCTAATGTTGTCAATACCATAGAATTAGCCATTCGAAAATGACTTTAATAGGATCTCTATGGTCATTGCCCAGGTGCTGTAGCAGTTTGATCCTTTTTCTACCTGGCTGTTACCAGAGAGACATCTACACCAGTGTTTCCCAACTCTGGACAAGCACACCTGATTCTACTTGTCAACTAATCATCAAGTACTTGACAAGTTGAATCAGGTGGTTTTGTCCGGTGGCTACAACAAAAATGTGTGCTGTTGGGGGGTACTTGAGGACCAGAGTTGGGAAACACTGATCTATACCATTCAGCTTGGCCAGTTTGATTTTGACAAGAATGCTATATACTATAGACTATCAGTTACATTTCAACTTACTACCTACAAATTTAACCCTAACACTAACCCTTACCCTAACACTAGCCCTAACCTTAACCCTTACCTTTATTCCAAACCTTACCCTAACCGTAACCATAGCAGGCAGTTGCTTATCAATAGTTAGTCAGTTGATTATCAGATAATTTGTTGATAGTATGACCATCTGTAGAGCATCTACAGAAGAACTATCCAAATAAAGTGTGACCGAATATTTACCTAATCTTAGAAGTAATAGTTGAAGATGTTAAGGATTTAAGGTTAATGCATTATTCAGAGAATTAATCTATTCTATGTAAATGTACTACATCATTGAGCACATCTCATATCAGGGCTCTCCAAAACGTGTTCCTGGAGTGCTACCCCCCTGTAGGTCTTCGTTCAAACCCCAGTTGTAACTAACCTGATTCAGCTTGTCAACCAGCTAATTATTACAATCAGGTGTGCTAGATAAGGGTTGGAGTGAAAACCTACTGGACAGTGGCTCTCCAGGAATAGGATTGGAGAACCCTGCTTTATATCAAGACTGAAAAAAAGTGAGATGGGAACTAACGTCTGTGGTTATTTGTATAGCTGTGCCAAAACCAACAGGTGTGTCTGTTCTCCATCTGGGTATTTATCTTTCTGTTTTTTTTACTCTGTACCTCCAAGAGCTCAGACAGAGTGTTGAACCGCATCGGCAGTTTTTTTTCCATGAAGAAGAAGAGCCGGAGCGGTTCACTCTCAGCAGACTCAGAGGATGGATCTTGGCTGGGTCCTGGCTCACCCGTCTCCCCCCAGTCCCCTGGTTCTCCCGTCTCCCCCCAGTCCCCTGGTTCTCCTTTCTCCCCCCACCAACCTCCACAGGAAGACTGGCAAAGGACCCCCACCACCACCCGGAGAGAGGGGGAGGTAGTGGAAGCCGGAGCTGGGCCAGTGCAGGAAAGTTTGTCAGAGCTCCAGGAGGAGGGATCGGTGTTCAGTACCAGCTCCAGCCCTGGTACCTCCAGCCTAGCCTCTCTGGTGGTGGTGGACGGAGGGGACCTTTTGTTTGCAGGCAGCGACAGCAGCGGTCGTGGCAGCGTGAGGGAGGTGCAGGCGAGCCGGGCCGAGGCAGAGTCAGACGGAGAGGCAGACAGGAATTCTTGGAATCTGACTCCCACGAACTTGTCCTCCACCGGAGCAGACCAAGTCCCAGAGCTCAGCTCCACTGAGGTCGTAGTGGGAGAGGCGAGCAGGAGGCTGCAGGTACATCTGGAACAAACCACTGTGAAAGACAGAGAGGGGTCGGGCAGCCCAGTGGTCCAAAACACCCTCAGGTCATTTGAGCTCTCCCAATCTCACCTTAAGACTGACTTCACACCTCTGGTCACAGAGTCTAAAAAGACCTCCCTGAAAACATCTGTTGGAGGGAAGGGGAGTTACCTGGTGGGAGTGACTGTAGGCTCTCAATCCCGCACCCCGTCCTCCTCAGATCCCCAGCCAGAGGGAGAGGAGGGGGAGGACAGCCCAGCCATGGGGAAGAAAAACAGGAGGAGGGCTCTGAAATCCACCAGCAGCAGCTCGGCTGAAACAGCTCCCCCCACACAGACCACATTACATGGGGGAGAGGAGGGGACGATGCAGGACTCACCAGTGAAGCTACATAAAGCCTTGTGGGTGGAAACACACCTGGGAGAAGAGGAGGGGGAGAGGAAGGGAAAGAGGAAGAGTGCAAACTTGCATCCAGTCCTGGCCATACCTATGACTGTGGCCCCTGTGGAGTACCCTGATACTGCAGGTGTCCTGGCCACTCTAACTCCTTCAGCAGTATCAGCAGCAGAGGCCAGTGGCAGAGAGCCAAAGCCAAAGATGGCTGTATCCACAGCACCAGACTCCAAGGAGTCCAAAACAACAAACAAAGCCCAGCCAGAGGCGAACAGTCCAGGCACAGACTCAGAGAGCAGCACCCCTCTAGAGTACCAGATGACCCTGAGCAAAGAGGAAAAGCGCAGGAGTGTGAAACTGTCCCGCAGTGAGAAGATTTTCCTTAAGAAGGTGTATGTGAGCCCTGAGCCCAGTTTTGACGGGGACGAGCAGACAAAAACAGAGCTAGAAAAGAATGACATCGCAGACTTGGCTTCAAAGATTCCTCAGAAGTCAGAGGTGAAACTGTAAGTATCTTTATTTTACATTTTCTTTGGTCTTTGTAAAGAGTGCTTTGATCCTAAAGTGAGAGAGAGAGATTGAGAGAGAGACTGAGAGATTGAGAGAGAGAAAGAAAAAAAAACACCTGAGCTGTGCCTATTTGTACCAGAGGAGAACAATAACAGCAGTTCTTAGTACAGCTGAAAAACTCCTGCGTCATTAAAATGTCACATTACTTACTGTATACTTTACTTGGACTACATGATTACTGATAGTACTACTATAGGTCATCGACTATGCAACAATACTGTATCTTCCTATGTGATTGTCACAAAATACTGTGTGCACAGTTAGTCTTTACAACCCAGTCAGTAGACTTCCTTAAATTGTTAAGTCAGTTGTTCAAATTAACTGTTTTATTTCAATCAAAATGGAGATTTACTCCAGGCATTATTTCCATCTTGAATGATGACTAATGGCAGAAGCAACTAGTCACTTTGTTTGACTAAAGGGTTTAATGAGTAGACTCAGTACAAGGCTGACAAATGTAAGGCACACTATTCTGATATCCACATATCTTTCAGACATAGTAATGCAACAAGGCATGTTTTTTGTTGTATCATATTAATGTGATGTAGCCTGTTTTTTAGATTAAAATGTATATCTTTATGGAATCAATTTGAAAATGCTTGGAATTCATCCAAGACTCTTCATGGATTTATTGTTCTACTGATACCTGAGGGGATGTTCTGCATTGCTGGAAGTTTTAAGTGAGAGCAGTTTTTTACAATCTGTTTGGTCAAGCTACTCAGTGCAGAAAGATTTATTTCAGTTTCACTTTGCACGTATTGCTAAAGGCTGTTTTCCTTATCTGAATTACATGTTTATTTGGTTTTATAATGGTTGGTATAAATGAAGTACCATATCAATGTAGTTAAACAACAACACCTGTTTGTGGTGACAAGTTTGTTCTGCACACAAAATGATTTTACCCTCCTGTCCTCAAAGTTAATCACACATTTTCTCTCTTTTCTAAACAGCTCGCCAAGCCTCAAACAAGTTAATGTAGACCTCAAGGAACCAAACAATGACTGTATCATCACTGCTGGAGAGATAACCAAGGGTACAGACTCTGATCGAAGACACCATGACCCCAAGGCTGTAGACAGTTCCCCAACGTCCCCAACCCCAGAGCTGGATGAGGCCTCTCCAAACACAACTATGCCAGGACGTAAAACACAGCCCAACACAGGAGGTTCAAGGGTTAGATGTCAGGGGACGACCCAGGTCGCCCCGTCTAAACCAGGTGACAAAGTAGGCAATGTAGCCAGTCGGTCAAAGTGCCCACCTCCTCCGGTTGGACCCAAGTCCAAAGCTGTCCTGGGCATGGCTAAGGGAAAGGGTCTCAAAGATGGTGGCAAGGCAGGGATTTCTAGTGGGGCTTCATCACAAAGGACACCTAAAGATGGCGGTGAGAAAACAGAGGTTATGTCACCTACATTAAAGGATCAACCCACCGCAGGAAAAACAGAGGTCACCGACAGCCCCAAGTCGAAAATTCCCAAAAAGTCACAGACAGAAGCTGTATCAAAACCTCCACTGTCACCAGGCACAACCTCAGTGGTTGATGTTTCAGTGGCTGTGTCTCTACCTGTGCTTGGTTCCAAACCCCAGAAGATCCCTAAACCTAAACATTTAATGATTAAAACAGACAAAAAGCCTATCACCGAGGAGGTGAATGAAGTGGGTTCAGGGGGGAAACCAACTCCAGGGCCTGTTACGTCAGAAGAGGCATCACCTACTAAAGAACCAGACATGTCACCTGTGAACTCAGATAAGGTAAACCTGTTCAATGGGATGGAGAAAGACCCTGAGGACAACACGACTGACATAGCCAAAACAAGTGAAACCAAAGATGTCAAAAAGCAGGCTCCCACACGCCCAGACAGCACCAACAGCAGCATGATACCAAAGAGCCGGTTACCCAAAGCCCCAGACAACTCTTTGTCTCTGGTCAGAAAGATGAAAGATGGCAAACTCCAAACCATCGACACAGGGAGTAAAACTACCAAAACCACTGAGAGAGCATCAGTTGTCAGTAGTAGGCCTTCCACACCAACCAGCCCAAAGCAGCAGGAGCTTCCCAGCCCAGAGGAAAGGCCCCCAGATGAGACAATGACCACTGAACCTGAGAAGGGTAAGACAAACATGTCATGGATTTTGAACATGGGATATTGATAAGATTCTGTCGGTTATTCATAGCCCCTGTCTAGCTAACACGTTTTAGATATGTGTTTAGAAGTGGTAATGTTTCAGAATTATCCAATGGTTTAATTTCTTTGATGGACAAGAGGAATTGTAAATGTCACATATTTAAGAGAGAGGGATAGCTCTCATTTTGCAATGCATTATGAAAACTAACCAAAAAACTGTTATACATAAATAATACTAACTGTCTGACTAACTATTGTATCACCAACAGGAAGCAAGCTGCCCTGCCCTTTGCAAACAAACCTGCCCCAACAGGCCTCCAATAAGAGCACTCCCCGTGATGACGGGGACACACCCACCCCTCCCTCACTGTTACCAACCAAGCCAGAGAAACCCACCTCCCTTGGACTTAAGAAGAAGAGTAACATCACATCACACACCACGGACATGACTGCTGATGATTCTAGGAAGGCTTCACCACTGAGTTTGAAAAGTCCAGTGAAAGATCCAAGTGATTCTGTGACTGTGGCTAGCAAGCGTGCAATGTTCCGTCAGATAACCCCCCCTAAAGGCAAGCCCAGCAAGCCCCTCAAGAAATCCGAGCAAACTATGAACTCTGAAACACAATCTAAATCCATACAAGATCATGTGTCACTGGTCACAGATAACTCTCAAATAGATGATCAACAAACCACACCAGCAACACACCAGCAACTGTTTGTAAATTATCAAATAGATGAACCAGCAGTCACTGGAACAAAGAAATCACTAGAGGACAGGAGCAGTAGTAGTACACCTGAAACAAAACTGCATACAAAATCTGAAAATGCACCAAAAAAATCTACATCAGTCAAAACGACCTGTATTACAAAGGAACAACAAACCAAACCATACCCAGATCTCTCATCCGAGACAGAGAGTGACCACAACTATGTAGAAGCCTTAACCAATACACCACTGCAGCAGATGGGTCCTGTAATCCCAAGTGTAGTCCTGGAGAAACGCCCAACTGAACCAAGCCTCATTGTGTCTGCCTCAAGCACACCTACCCATGAGGAAGTAATATATACATCCACCAAGCCTGAATTGACTGACCACATTCATACTGACACTGAGACCCAAGCTAATCAGAAAAGTGATGAGTATAATGAAAATGCTTCTACAGCTTCAGAGAAGCTCATACTTAGTGCTGGGGAAGGGATATCCAATACGAATCAGCCTGTGGAACATGGCCTGGATGGAGCAAAGGATAGCTCACCCAAAAACGCATCCACTGTGGTTGAAAGAAGAGAGAGTCAAGATACAGCAACACAGTCAACTCTCTTTGGCTCAGAGGAAAAATCTAAGAAACTAGCTAATGCTCAAACCCCTGATATAGTACCTATTCGTAATGGCATAGTTTCTGATATATCCATAAAGTCTGGGAAAGAGACTGAAGTACAGAAGGGGGGAGAGCCAGTGAAGGTCTCCGACATTATAACAGAGGCTGCGATTGTTCTGAAACCAATTAAAAATGGTGAAGTCCAACTGAACAAAGAGCTTCCTTCACTGACACAGAATTTGGCAGATGCACATAGCGGGCCACACAAAGAAAACAAAGAGGACAAACGGGGTGAGGCGGCAACTAAGAGCACAGTTACTAAGATGGATGCAAAACAGGAATCAAAGATTATAACTACAAAAGATCAGAAGGAGAAAGTGACAAAACAAGAAGAAAGACCCAGCGAAGGAGCGACTAAGATATTAGACACAAAACAGGACTCAAAATCCATAAGAACAAAAGCTCAGGAGAAGAAGGTCTTGGTCCTCAAAGAACCCCCTAAAACGACAAAAGCAAACCCCAAGGCTGAGCTGCCTCTTCAGCTGCCAACTTCTCTGAAGCTCCCCTCTCCCCCTAAACCTCTCCCTCTGAAACAGGAATCTCCGTCCAGCTGGCTGAACGTGGAGCGCGGCTCCAAACAGGAGCAGAAGAGGGAGACCAAGAGAAGGCTGGACTGTTCAGCCAGCGAGGATGAGAGTCTGGCTGAGACTGACAACGTGGATGACTTCATCAGGAGCATTAAGGAACTGGGCACCCCCTTTCCCCTGCCCCCCAAGAGGCACCACGACCATGCCAAGACCTCCTCGCCCCCCTTTGCCCTGCCCGCCATCAAGGAGGACCGCTTCGAGAACCCTTTTGACACTGATGGCTTCCAGTTTGGCCTGAAAAAGAGGACAAAGGATAAAGAAACCCCGGCCATGTTGATAAAGAAACAGGCCAGGGAGGAGAAGACACAGACAAGAAGGGCTAATGCAGAGGACAGTCTTCTCTTCAAAGCCCTCCAGTCTCCATCTAGAGCCCGGAGAAAACCAGGGTGTCAAACAGATGGGAAAGATGGAGAGGTGGAAATTAAGGTAGAGGTGAAGAGGGAAGTAGAGAAGAAAGAGGAGCAAGGGGAAGAAACCGGTCAGCTCACGTCACGGCTAGGAAGGACGTCCCTACTCTCCAACCTATTGAGCTCCCCCAGGACTTCCAGAAGGAACAAAGGGGATCCTTCCTCCTCAGTCTCTAAGGGTGCTCCTCCCTCTCCTACCACCCAGGGCACAGTGCCAGAAAGGGCGGGTTGGAGAGGTATGAATCCGGGCCTGAGTATGGGTGTGGTTGCAACTGGTGAGTCAATAATCAGTCCCTCCTCACCTCCTCCTCTCCCCTTGTTCACTGAGCTAAAGCTGCCAGATCCCCTGGAGCAGTATCTCAGGACAGACAAAGGATCTTCACAGAGTAGTGCTACACAGAGTACAATGACTAGCCCTGTAATGGGCTTAGGTCACGGTACTGGACTAAAGGGACTTACCTTAGGACTTCATCCAGCCACCAACCACATCCCACAGGCCCCTCTGAATGGTGTTCCTGCTGCCAACCCTAAGGTAAGAGTCTCAGACAAGACTGCATGAAGCCAACTGACAGTTTGGGCTTTTCCATCATTACTGTACTGTATGTATCTATGTTATTTTATTTATCCATCTAAAATCTCTATACACAGGTACTTTGTACTAGATTGAGAAATATGTTTTCTTTTCCATAGAGATTAAAATTGCATGATTGAGACATAACTATGGTTGTCTCTACCTGCCCGAGTCTCTCATATTCTCTCAGTACTGCTTTACTCCTGGAAACAGAGGATTCAGTTTTACAACTGAATGAGTTCTGACCTGCAGGGCATTGTTTAATGGGCTGAGCAGATACTTCAGAACCTGTTCACTTTATACAGGCATCTAAAGTATCTCCATGGCAACACGCCACTAAATCAAATCAGGTCCAGCTTTGTCTTTTGGAATGTCGAAGTTCAATAACAAGTTCTAGACGTTTACAAGTTATGGCTCTTAGAAACAAGTCATGAATTGTTTGCAAGTAAAGACAAGAAGAGGCATTCTTCAATAAACGTTTATATACACCTTCGCCAGAACCACTCCATTTGTGCATACATTTTAATGCTCAGACCAGACACATAAACCTGCAAATAAGCCTACTTCTCTCATGTTGTTTTGTTTACATGACTGCTATCTTACTTTCTGCCCAGCAAGCAGTGCGTGTGTAGACCAATGTTGGTTTGCTCTTACACACTAATGTACAGTACATGGCGTGTAGGCTGCTAACTATTGATGTTCTTAAGCTGGCAAATGTATAACTGGTAGTCTTTTGTTGAGTTATTTCTATCTGGAGGCAGTCCAGTGTTCTGCCGGGAGTACAGAAAATACACAGGATACTTGTGCTTTTCCACCCCCCAGTCCCTCAGAGGAAAATGAAAGTCAGCATGCTTTCTTTTCCTTTTCAGATTCCAGAAGTGAGAGGGTTCCACAAACGGCCTGGGAAGGTATGATTGACTTTACATTCAAAACAAAATACTGTATCCACCGTTCAGTGTTTTATAGTAACACGATACGATGCAAGGTCTACAACTAGTTGTGTGTTGGGGAGTTCTACATTATTTATTCTCATATACTTTTGATATTTTATGGTGATTATCTGGAAAGATATTTCATAAAACAACATCTGCAGTATTCAACTCAGTCTGTTGTATCAGAAATTGCAATTGACAATGATACAATCACCAAGTGTCACATGTTGTAATGACCATGAGCTGTACTTACTGTAAATCTCTACATCCTGTTGTAGATAGTGCTCCATGAGCAGGCTCAGTTTGGAGGAGAGGCCTACGAGGTGTTTGGGGACGTGGAGGATGCCTCCGTGATGAAGCTGTCTCCTGTCATCTCAGTCAGGGTCATCAGGGGATGGTAAGACTATTTGTTGTGATTGTCACTGGTTACCACAGCCACAAAGTAAGAATTGTCTATATCGTACGTTTTTGGTTGTTGCTTTTTGGTCTTAATTTAAGGTTACGCATAAGGTTAGTAGTGTGGTTAAGGTTAGGTTTAAAATCACATTTTAAGAAGATATATTGTAGAAATAAGCTATGACTTTGTGGCTGTGGGACAAACTTCATTCCTCATTCCCTCACTCTGTATTTCATAAATTAATGCTTTATTTCATACAAATCTTACATTTTTAACTTGTCACAATCCTGTATTACATTATTAATTGATTCATGTCTCATGTTAAAGACGCATGACAGCAACTCAATATTTTGTGACATGTTAGGAACATGCCTCTCAGTGTGTCATCACATCCTGTCCCTGTAGCTGGCTGCTGTATGAGAAGCCAGGGTTCCAGGGGCGGACCATCGCCCTGGAGGAGGGGCCCATGGAGCTGGTCAATGTGTGGGCAGAGGAGGTGACGCCAGGGGCACTGGATCACATGGGTCTGCCTGTGCCAACCTCACCCATGGTCATCGGATCTATCCGCCTGGCAGTGAGGGACTACAGTCTACCTCGGATTGACCTGTTCACTGAAGTGAATGGTCTGGGGAGAATGACATCCTTCTGCGATGACACTATTGAGATCTGCTCTTACGGGAACATACAGAATACCGGCTCCATCAAGGTCCACTCTGGAGTGTAAGTTCTACCTTCATTCTAACAAGGTTGTAGGTTCAAATCTTAGTAAAGAATTTGCTTCATTATTAAATTAAATTCAATATACTATACTTTCCCCAGCAGGCTTGCTATTGTTCAAAAGCATGTTGAAATGGATGATACAGTGTGCAAAATATCATTTTGCATTTTCACTCACTATAGTGTGTATGCGTTATTTTTAGCAACTCTTGTCATGGAGGCTGATCTTTCTTCACTTTTCTCATTGGAATTCAGGCTGGCCTGCATGTGTTTGTTGGTATGACATAATTTGCTGTTAGGAAATGTTATCTCAGTCACAAACATGTTGTTTTTTGTAGACAGTACATTGGTGCTGCTACACTCTTAGAAAAAAAAGGGTTCCAAAAAAAGGGTTCCAAAAGGGTCTTCGACTGTCCCTATAGGAGAACCCTTTTTGGTTCCTGGTAGAACATTTTTGAGTTCCATGTAGAACCCTCTGTGGAAGGGTTCTAAATGGAACCCAAAGGGTTTCTACCTGGAACCGAAAAGGGTTCCTCAAAGGTTTATCAAATGGGAACAGCCGAATAACTCTTTTAGGCTCTAGATAGAAAGAAAGGTGCTAACAGTGTATGTTGATTATTTTGAACATAGTTTAGTGAATCTGCTCATGTCTGTCTGTCTTAGGTATGTTGTCAAATCATAGTGCTAATGCCCTGAAATCGTATTTGGATGTGTTTTAAAGTTAATATTTACATGACAGCTGAAGAACAAGGGTGGGATTTTAGTGTCTTGTACAAGTGTCTAATCTTTGTTTGTGTGTGTGTGGCCCTTGTCGCTATCCCATAGCTGGCTGGTGTATGGTGACCCAGGGTTTGGGGGTCTCTTATCGGTGTTGGAGGCGGGCGAGTACCCCTGTCCAGAGGCCTGGGCATTCCCTCAGCCCTTCATCGGATCGCTGAAAACACTCAAAATGGTACTGGATCATTATGTCATTCTTAATTATCTTTTTAAAAACACTGTCCCCTTACTGTATATTCTACTGTTTTATCTCCATGATGCTAAAGGCCTGTGTGGTTTTCCATCTCTTACAGGGTGGGATAAAGGTGGAGCATCCTAATGAAGTAAAGGTATGCTTCCCCTCTTTGAATTATTCTGTTTTTATAGCTATTCCCATGACCATTCATATTTACATCAACGTTTAAGGATTAAACAAAATTAAAAACAGTCTGTGAATGACAGTGGGAACTTTTAACAACTGCAGAAGCCTCTTACAACAAAACCTCATAATATCCAAATGCCTGCCTTTTTTCTGGTGACATGGCTGAAGACTAGCTGTGATATGATGGGACGACATATTATTATAGCACAGCTGTCATCCTAAGTCCTCTGCCTTATAAAATCTGTTAATTGTGAAACAGACCAACAGGCCTGTTGTTTCAGGTGGATTGACTAGTGACTAGTGAGAGAACTATGTGTGCCCTGGCAGATCTATGGGCGCATAGCACAAAAGTGTGTTGTCTCTGCATGCTGGGTTGTGGTTGCCAGTAGCTGTTTGTTTAGGACATTCTGGCAGACCAGATGAGGTCTAAAATGTAGAAATATGCAAGCGCATTTCATAGGTTTCAAGGGGCTAATAATGTAGCAGTTTGGCTCAATATCTGCTGAACATTTGTTTAACCATTAAAATAAACAATTGATTGATGGTTTAGGAAAAGTACCACCTAGCCCTCTGGGCTCAATATTGCACTGTCAGACAGGCAGTTGAGAAATGTTCTGTCCAGAGGTACAGGGCGGTAGGGGGGTGGAATCTGTGGTATGAGGAGCATGCTTCCCTGGGATGTGGACAGGTATGGACAAGAGCACTTTGCCCACCTCAGCACATCAGCCTCAACTTTAACCCTTCTCTCTCCTTCAGGCTCTGGTGTACGAGAGGCCGTGCTTCGAGGGCGAGTGTGTGGAGATTGACGATGATGTGTACGACTTCAGAGAGGGAGGAGAGGAGGAAGAGGGGGGGGCGGAGGAGGTGGTGGAGGAGGAGGCAGAAGGTAATCCAGTCAGAAGGAAGACGTTGTGTTCTGTGGGATCCATCAAGATCCTTCGTGGACTGTAAGTACTTGTGGTTGATCTCAGCTGACATACAGTAGGGAATAGTATTGTAATGGAATGACCCCTCCTCTGCCCATATTGACCTGCCATAAAACAGATTAACGGTCTATTCATTTTATACTGTATTGGGTCAGATCCGTTCTAACATCACCCTCTGGGCTTTATTTTAACAAACTTAAAGCAATGGTAAATCTAAGCGCAGGAGGTAGAGCTATATGGTTCAGGTGTGTGTCAGAAATATTTTTGCTATTTTCACTTTCACACTTATCGGTAAGTGAGCGAAAGGCCTGGGTTTTGATGAATGAACTAGTTGTGGGTATGTCAAGGCTTGGCCCCTCACTGGCCAATCAGAACGTGCCCCAATGACAAAATATGTGGTTGCGCCAAGTTGTGTATTTACGGTCTTTTATGTACTGCCTTGGAATCAATTCCAATGTTAGTCTGTTATAGTTTGTTAAATGGCTTACAGAAACAAAATAACAAAATGTAAACCTATCTTTGCTAAATACGTTAACTTGAACCCATTTGCAGTTCACATTGTTCTAAGTAATTGCATGGCATCAATAGCCTTCACACTGATATAGGGGCTAGGTCTACTGTAAATTGCATTATGGCTGAGCCATGGACATGCTAAACATTGTCAATAAACAAGATTAAATAAATGATTGATAAAGCCTAAAAAGAGAATGAATAATTTGAATCAAATTCTAAACGAAACAACTTGTTTTAAATAGGCTATGTCACACTTACAGGCACCATACTTTCTCCCCGTGGGCCTATAAAACAATGGAGGGTTTTATGGCTCATCCAAACTTTTCACAGTAGCTGGACAAAGATCCTAAATAAATAGAAATGGAGAACGTCCAGTCACCGTTATAGTGCCCCCAAATGTTTTCTGAATATATTCAGAACCATTTTACAGATCAGATCGCATTCACACATCTCCAGAAGGTGCGTTCCAAGCGCCCCACGGACGTTGTCACCATGAAACCGTAAAGGTGAATCATTCAAATAAGTTTTGTTGTAATAAATGTAAACGAAAAACAAACAATCCATTTTTGTTAGACAACAACAATAATAAATAAATGGCAAATGTAATGACATCATCCCCAGGATTAAAAAAGACAAATTGCTGTTGTGAAACTGTTAGATATTACTGCACTGTCGGAGCTAGAAACACAAGCATTTCACTACACCTGCAATAACATCTGGTAAATACGTGACCAATAAAATGTGATTTGATTTTGATTGGAAAACCAGCCTTCGATATAGTAGGCTTAAGGGAGGGCTTGGGTTTTGAACATATGAAACGGAAAACAAGCCATTTTCACAGGTTACAGATAACTTGTAAATACGAGATTCACCGGTATTCACCGAAGTTCTCATCTCTAGTTACATGATGGGCATTGACACTTAGCCTACATCATGGAGGGGGTTTTACCGATGTCCAAAATGGGACCTGCATGGCAAAAATGCTTACAATGCATAGACAAAAAGGGAATATTAGCTCACTGTTTTACTCCTCTCAAACTTGATATTTGCAGTTGCATTGGGCAGACAAATAAAGCCTTCATTGAGAGGAGGGGAGGCTATGCTTGGTTTTTAATCAAATAAAACAAAATGGGAAAAAACATGAGTTTTTAATGTTAGGCTACTCTTGTTCCATGCGCACCTGGGCAATGTGCGTCATGTCTGGATAGGCTGCCTTTCCGCTGTCAGAATTCACGCCATAACCAACTGCGTTACCGCTAAAATCAGCTTCTGGCTGGTCTTACATATCCCTATCAGTGCTGCCTGAAATTAGCACTTTGGATTATGTTTTTAATGACACACCTCAAATATTTCCACCCCGCCCATCTGAGCGCAAGCGAGCTGATATAAGACAGGTCAATGGCCGAATCTGGCGTTAGGGCTGGAACATGCCAGTGTGACGCTATTTATATGACAAAATTGCAAACTACCGTGCGTTTGACACTAGCGCAAATAGAGCCATCTGTGTTCCTGATTGTCCCTGTAGCTGGGTTGGCTATGATGAGCCAGAGTTTGAAGGTCACCAGTATCTCCTGGAGGAGGGGGAGTATCCTGACTGGAGGGAGTGGGGAGGCTACGGAGACCAGCTCCTGTCACTACGCCCTGTACGCACTGTAAGTACTGGAACTCTCATCTATTCAGAGCCATGGTTTAAATCTGTTTGCTTCGGCAAAGAATATATAGAATGTTTGTGATGATTGACAGTACCTAGTCAAAATAAAGTCAGTTTGGTCTTTGTAAATAGAGATCATTTGGGTGTTTGTGTTTACATTCTCTGGGTTGTAGGATGTCCTGTCTCCCCATGTGAAGTTGTTCAGTGAGAGGGACTTTGGGGAGAGAGGGGTCAACATGGACCTGCTAGGGCCTGTCATTAACATGGAGGACACCGGCTTTGGCTCGAAGACACAGTCTATCAATGTCCAGGGTGGAGCGTAAGTCAACTTCTCTGACAGTCCTTTGTAGCAGTCTCCTGCATCTATTAAAATAACTCGGTGTGTCACAACTGCACCAGGGCTTTGGCTTGCTGTGCTGGAGAAATATAGGTGGGTCACTCCTATTCTCTTTTCTCTGATTGCAAGCTTTTAATTAACACACACACACATGCGCACACAGGCACAAACGCGAAAGACTGGTGTGAATGTCACGCTTAGTAAAGTGATACTGAAGGTTAGACAATAGGTGGGAAAATGAGATCAATCTCTGGGGCTATATATTCTTAGAGAGGAGAATAGATTGTAAAGGCACAGTCCTGGAGTCACAATTCAAACTGTATAAGCTTTGTACATATTTCAGTAAAGAAAGGGAGTGGCCATGTTCCAGACATACCTGAATTTAATCACTTAGAAGTTCATTGGCTATTAGTTCATTGGCTATCTCTTTTATAGATAAAGTCAGTTGTCTCAGTGGTTCATAAGCTATCACAAAAGTCTCTCTGTTAGAATGAACAGCTTTCATTTTAATATATCTTTCCAAACTGGTTATGTAGAGCATACGCCTAAAGCTTATGTAGTTCAAAATTAACTCCACTGAATAGGGATAGCCTTTACATAATCTCTTTATAACCTTCTACTGTTTCCTGTGTAGTTTACCTGGCTAATTGTTTTATGGCCTTTTAAAATGCCATAGTTCAGTGTTTGGTTAGTGATAAAATGGAGTTAGACCTAGTGATTTCAAGTTATAAACATCTAATATTACAGGATTAGAAACTACAGTAAAATTATAATAATCATATTCAGACCTCCTGTTTAAAGTTAATGATGCTATTTACAACATGTTGTATTGTAAAATGTTATTATGGAGTGTCCTAAGTATAAATGTACCAGTTTACCTGTTGTGTGTTTGTTCTAAACAGGTGGGTTGCCTTTGAGAACCCTGGGTTCTCCGGAGAACTTTACATTCTAGAGAGAGGCCTCTACGGAAGCCCAGAGGACTGGGGAGGACCGAACCTCAAGATATCCTCACTGCAGCCAGTCTTCCAGGTAAACAGAACATATTTAAGCACAGTCAATGGGTGGACTAGGGCAAGACTATGATACAATAATAATCACAGTAGTACCACCTGTGTAGTATCATACTTGATCATACTTAGAGTGTACTTTCATGACTCTGATAAACTATGAGGTTGGTGAGGAAACTTTGAACTGGTTTACCCATAATTCCTTTATTACTTTCAGGATAACCTGGGTGGATCAAGCAAGTTCAGGGTAAGTTCTGATTGTGAAAAACAAATAATATTAACTATCTTAACATAGTCAATAGTCTATGGATGTGATTATACCATCATTTTGCATGAAGTAGCCTACCTGTAATCCACTGTAGTTGTAGGTCATGTTTGTCTCCTGTGTATGCACCTTAGCTCCAGCTGTTCTCAAAGCCTGGGTTCCAGGGCAGAGTGGTGGTACTGGAGGACAGTGTGGTAGCCCTGGAGGAAGACTTCTTCCCTGGCTCCTGTAGAGTACTGGCTGGGAGGTGAGCAGAACATCAACTTTAAACACAGCATGTTCATTCTACTTGTTATAGAGTGACATTTAGTATACAGAAATGTTAGTTGTATATTACACTCAAAGAGGACTTAGTACTGGAGAGAGCTGTAGTTGACTGTGTGCCTCTGTGCTGTGTACCAGCTGGGTGGCGTATAAGGGATCCCAGTTCACAGAGCACATGTATGTCCTGGAGGAGGGAGACTACCCCAACACTGAGTCCATGGGCTGTCTGGGTCCTGACTCTACCATCCGCTCCATACAGACCATCAGCCATGTGAGTACAGAGGAGATCCTGGAGTTATGTGTGTTGACATGCAGGGTTTTTTGTAATCTGTTACATGTAAGAGATTACAAAAAACAGTAACTTTAATCCCTTACATTACCAGCTAAAATATTGTAATCAGATTACAGATACTTTTGAAAAACTAGATGATTACTTCGAGGATTACTTTTAAATTCAGAAAGGATGTTTGCGGAAAATGTATCTTTGACACTTCTCTGTTTTCTCAATGACATTTCAAATCAGCATTGAAAAAAGGCACAAATTTACATTTGTTCCACCTGAGCGAGTCTGACCACAAGTTAGAGACCACTATGATGACACACCAAATGTGTTTCATGAATCACGGTTTAAAAAGTTTAAGCTGCCTATCATTCATTGTTTTTGAAACTAGTGGACAGCCAGTGAAAAATGCGCTCTTGCAACAGCTGCATAGTGCGAATCCAAGCCTATGGAATAAAAGGGGGGCTTTTATTACTCAGTCTACTTCATGCCGATAAAAAAAAAAGTATCCATAGGCCTAATGGACACATGCTCAAACTTGCACACTTTTGATTGGCTTAAAGGGGCAATCTGTAGTTGCTACATCCATTTTTGGACTTATAAATTATATATATATATATATATATATATATATACAGTTGAAGTCAGAAGTTTACATACATCTTAGCCAAATACATTTAAACTCAGTTTTTCACAATTCCTGACATTTAATCCTAGTAAAAATGTCCTGTCTTAGTTAGGATCACCACTATTTTAAGAACTTGAAATGTCAGCATAATAGTAGAGAGGATGATTAATTTCAGCTTTTACTTCATTTATCACATTCCCAGTGGGTCAGAAGAATACATACACTCAATTAATATTTGGTAGCATTGTTTTGAAATTGTTTAACTTGGGTCAAATGTTTCGGGTAGCCTTCCACAAGCTTCCCACAATAAATTGGGTGAATTTTGGCCCATTCCTCCTGACAGAGCTGGTGTAACTGAGTCAGGTTTGTAGGCCTCCTTGATCGCACATGCTTTTTCAGTTCTGCACACACATTTTCTATAGGATTGAGGTCAGGGCTTTGTGATGGCCACTCCAATACCTTGACTTTGTTGTCCTTAAACCATTTTGCCACAACTTTGGAAGTATGCTTGGGGTCATTGTCCATTTGGAAGACCCATTTGCGATCAAACTCCTTGAGATGTTGCTTCAATATATCCACATCATTTTCCTTTCTTATGATGCCATCTATTTTGTGAAGTGCACCAGTCCCTCCTGCAGCAAAGCACACCCACAACATGATGCTGCCACCCCAGTCCTTCACGGTTGGGATGGTGTTCTTCGACTTGCAAGCCTCCCCTTTTTCCTCCAAACATATCGATGGTCATTATGGCCAAACAGTTCTATTTTTGTTTCATCAGACCAGAGGACATTTCTCCAAAAAGTACGATCTTTGTCCCCATGTGCAGTTGCACACCGTAGTCTGTTTTTTTTTATGGCAGTTTTGGATCAGTGGCTTCTTCCTTGCTGAGTAGCCTTTCAGGTTATGTTGATATAGGACTCGTTTTACTGTGGATATAGATACTTTTGTACCTGTTTCCTCCAGCATCTTCACAAGGTCCTTTGCTGTTATTCTGGGATTGATTTGCACTTTTCGCACCAGAACTGAAAAAGCATGTGCGAGCAAGGAGGCCTACAAACCTGACTCAGTTACACCAGCTTTGTCAGGAGGAATGGGCCAAAATTCACCCAACTTATTGTGGGAAGCTTGTGGAAGGCTACCCAAAACGTTTGACCCAAGTTAAACAATTTCAAGGCAATGCTACCAAATATTAATTGAGTGTATGTAAACTTCTGACCCACTGGGAATGAGATGAAAGAAATAAAAGCTGAAATAAATAATTCTCTAAATGTATTTGGCTAAGGTGTATGTAAACTTCCAACTTCAACTCTCTATCTATCTATCTATCTATCTATCTATCTATCTATCTATCTATCTATCTATCTATCTATATATATATATATTTATACCTATAGCAAATGCAGCATATGGCATTCATTTTTCACATGTAAATAGCACTTTTCAGTAGTGCTCAAAGCGCAGCATTTATTTTTCAACTCAAATCAATGAGCCCAGTCAGTCCTCCAACAAAATCATAAACAACAGAGTAGGGCTGGCTAATAAGTCCTTAGTTTTGGGGTCATCCTCAGGTAAAACAATTTGGCTAATCTATACTTTCATACTTCCAAGTCCTATTCTTGAAGATCAAACGGTTTAACATTTATTGGAATGACTAGAATTCTGATAGACTTTGGTTTTTAATGTCAAGAGATAATTTAATCGTATTATTATATGTAGTAGCAATGGAAAAAGCCTACTTAACCAACCCATCAAGTAAAATGTAACATCCATATATGGCCAGCTATGTAAACTTTAACATTGATTTATCCTGCAATAGATGTCATTCAATTGGTAACACACATTTTTGCTTTCTTCTAATGTCACTTAAAGCGAAAGTAATCTAAAAGTAACGGAATGTAATCAGATTACGTTACTGAGTTTGGGTAATCCAAAAGTTGGGACAGGTAACCTACCCAACCCTGTTGGCATGGCATGCATGTGTACCGTATTTGTAAACCTAAGTCATGTCGGTGTGACGTGACTGCATATCTTGGATATGTCCTGTACCTACAATACCATAATGATGTATAATCTCACGCTTCACGCATCCCTTTCACCTTATCTTTCCAGGAGTTCTCCCTCCCGTCCATAACGTTGTTCAGTAAGGTTGGCTGTAGAGGCCGTAGGGTGGTGCTGACGGGAGGGGTGGTGAACCTGCAGCTGGCTGGGGTGGACGGACGCATACGCTCCCTGGTTATTGACGGAGGAATGTAAGTCACACCTGAATAGATTTGACAGTTTTTATTAGGCAATAAAACAAAACAGAACATTGTAAAGCGAGAGTTGCACCTACTATTCAAATTGGTTGATGAAGCACTGTCTAAGCACCTATTAATCCAGCAACTAGATTTGCTAGTTTATTGTAAACAGGAATGCTGTAGGAATGTGGATTGTTTACATTTAAGGTGTGTTTGAGGTTTGTGTAAGTAGAGCAACTGACTGTGTGTGATTTGATAATTCCTGCTCTACAGGTGGGTGCTGTATGAGGGGTGTCATCACCACGGCCGTCAGATCTTGCTACCGCCCAGCAAACTGGGTGATTGGTTCAAGTTCAGCAGCTGGCCGCGAATCGGATCCCTGCGACCACTATTGCAGGTATGGAGGCAGGGCATGCGGGCCAACAGTATATTTCTATATTCTGGTCTAGTCTTTTTAGTTCTATGTTTAGGGTTATTGGTTTGACCTTCAATTGGAGGCAGCTGTTCTTCGTTGCCTCTGATTGAAGGTCCTATATAGAGGGGTGTTTTTGTAATGGGTTTTGTGGGAAGTTGTTTTTGCACTGCTAGGGTTAGACTGCAAAACTGTTTAGCTGTAGTTCGTTTTGTTATTTTTGTTAAGTGTTCAAGTTTATTCAAATAAAACGTGAAAATGAGCACTCAACCCGCTGCGCCTTGGTCTACTTCATACGACGGCCGTTACAGAAACACCCCTCTATATAGGACCTTCAATCAGAGGCAACGAAGAACAGCTGCCTCCAATTGAAGGTCAAACCAATAACCCTAAACATAGAACTAAAAAGACTAGACCAGAACATAGAAATATACTAACAAAGAACATAACCAAAAACCCGGAACACTCTAAACAAACACCCCTCTACATAAACACCTAGCCCAACAAACCCCGAAACACTCTAAACAAATACCCCCTGCTACGTCCTGACCAAACTACAATAACAAATAACCCCTTATACTGGTCAGGACGTGACACTCTCACTAATGATCGACAGCAACAACCACACGGCTGTGACAATGTTTTCAGAGCAAGCAAATGAAGATAATCAAAATAATGTAATTAAATGTATGTATAATGTATACCAACTGAAGGGAACTAATGGTAAATTGGCAGTTGAATCTGTGTGGTTATTAGGCCTACTGACGGGCAATACTGATAGTGGCTAATATTTAACATGATAGAAATAGGAAAGAGAGAAAGTCGACATTAGAGAGTGCTCATCCCTTTAAGTTAAAAGGCCGTACAATTAAAATTCTGCATAATGGCACAGCATTTCATAGGCTTTACTGTGGGAAAGTTGATATGCTTCAGATTGCTGCCATATGACTGGTTTCACATTTGTCTCCAGGGATTATAAGGTAAAATATATCTAAAACAAGTGTAATTTATATTTACAATTCCCTTATCCAAACGGATTAATCATATGCCTAGCTCTTATCAATAGCTCTTATCAAGTGGTAAATTACAGTGCATAGAGAATGGTGTTATTTCTATTGGAAAAAATAAAATGGATGCTTTTTCCACTTGGAACCGGTAAGTTCGCTTGACCTTATTCAAGGTTTCATTCACACATAAAGGTGGTGGATTTGTTGGGGAATTAAGTCAAGGTCAGAATATGCCGTATCTGTGGACACACCTCCGTCACACCTTCATTTATTTGATCTCCACCCTGGACGAAAAGCATGCTATTCTCATGCTTAAATTCAAGGTCAGAATACGCATATAGGGGCCTCCCGAGTGGCGCAGCGGTCTAAGGTACTATATCACAGTGCTAGAGGCATCACTACAGACCGGGGTTCCATACCAGGCTGAGTCGCAGTGGGCCGCGACTGGGAGACCCATGAGGCTACGCTCAATTGACCCAGCATCGTCCGGTTTAGGGGAGGGTTTGGCCGGCCGGGATGTCTTTGTCCCATTGTGCTCTAGCGACTCCTGTGGTGGGCCAGGCGCATGCACGCTGACTTCAGTTGCCAGTTGTACAGTGTTTCCTCTGACATATTGGTGCAACTGGCTTTCAGGTTAAGTGAGCAGTGTGTCTAGAAGCAAGTGCAGAATTGCAGCAGTGGGACAAGACTGTAACTACCAGTTGGATATTACGAAATTGGGGAGAAAAAAAGGTAAAAAGTAAAAAAAATTAAAAAAATATAGAATACGCATATAGTGAAAAGTGCATAAAAAGGGAAATGCGTTCCACTTACGCTCGCTTAACTCGGGTTGGAATCGGCCCATATCGGCCACATACAAAATAGCCTAATCTTCATGACTAATGTTCAAACTTATTGACTACAACTCAACTTCTGCACTGATCTCATTCAGTCATCAATGCAAATGATCACACAATGGAAATTATACAGAGCCACAGCAAGCCCTATAACTCATAATGACCACTTTCAGGGGAGAAGAACTTATCTAGCCTAGTCTAGACATGATCATATTATCTGTGTTGTTGCCCCCTACAGAAGCAGGTGTACTTCCGTCTGCGAAGCAGGGAGACGGGCTACGTGATGTCCCTCTCAGGGCCTCTGGATGACATCAAGCTGCTGCGGGTCCAGGCCCTGGAGGAGACTGGGGGAGTGGACCAGGTCTGGCTCTTCCATGACGGAGTCCTACGCTGCAAGGTACTGCATGGGCTCAAGATTTTGCAATGGATCATCTTTTCCACTCATTAACTCCACAGACATCCTTATTCATTCCATCATCACCACCTTCAAGTGTTACAGAACTGGCTTCCTCATTATTTCAACATAGTTTCATGTCACGTGTTGAGCATATCCCAGTACAATTGTCATTTGTCTCTCATATAACATTGCAAAACTTTATTATCTGTATCATGCTTATAAGTATGTATTCAATACAGAATCCACCCACATCTGAACCCCTATTCCCTGTCTCTACAGCTGGTGGAGGACTGTTGCCTGCAGATCACGGGGAGCGTTGTCATGGCGGGCAGCAGGCTGAGTGTGTCTCCTCCGGAGCCAGGGAAAGACAACCAGCTGTGGAACATTACCCCAGACGGCCTGGTCCGATGCCACCTCAAACCTGATCTGGTGCTTGAGGTTAAAGGTCAGATCCGCTCTCCTGCTCTCGCTCTCTCAGCTACAGTAGCATCTATACTGAACAAAAATATAAACGCAACATGCAACAATTTCAATGATTTTACTGAGTTACAGATCATATAAGGCAATAAGTCAATTGAAATAAATGCATTAGGCCCTAATCTATGGATTTCACATGACTGGGCAGTGGCGCAGCCATGAGGGGGCCTGGGAGGACATAGGCCCACCCACTTGAGAGCCAGGCCCAGCCAATCTGAATGAGCACCTACAAAAGGGCTTTATTACAGACAGAAATACTCCTCACATTCATCAGCTGTCCGTGTGGCTGGTCTTTCACGATCCCACAGGTAAAGAAGCCGTATGTGGAGGTCCTGGGCTGGGGTGTTTACATGCGGTCTGCGGTTGTGAGGCCGGTTGGATGTACTGCCAAATTCTCTAAAAAGACATTGGAGGTGGCTTACTGGTAGAGAAATTAACATTCAATTATCTGGCAACATCTCTGGTGGACATTCCTGCAGTCAACGTGCCAATTGCATGCTCCCTCAAAACTTGAGACATCTGTGAGAAAACTGCGCATTTTAGAGTGGCCTTTTATTGTCCCCAGCACAAGGTGCACCTGTGTAATGATCATGCTGTTTAATCAGCTTCTTGATATGCCATACCTGGATCAATTATCTTGTCAAAGGAGAAATACTCACTAACAGGGATGTAAACAAATTTGTGCACAAAATTTGAGCAAAATTAGCTTTTTCTGCATATGGAACATTTTATGGGATGTTTTATTTCAGCTCATGAAACATGGGACCAAAACTATATGTTGAATTTATATTTTCATTCAACATACAAAGAGGATAGGAGCTCTGACGTTCAGCTCAGTCCCCAGTTATCTGGCTCTATCTGGTGGTAAGTTTAGGAAGTGTTTAGTTAGTTATTTTCATTACCCATCTGTTGCAATGCCATTGAATATGTAGCCTACACTAAACTGTATAATATCTTCTACTCACAGGTGGACAAAGTTATGACAAAACTCAAGTGATTCTCAACACATTTGATGAGAGAAAACACAACCAAAGATGGTCTTTGGAGATCCTGTAATATAGTGTCAATAGGCATGGCCCTTCTACAGCAGCTCTGCCATGGGCTTCAGAACTCTCTGGTGCAGCTCTGCCGTGGGCCTCAGAGCTCTCTGGTGCAGCTAAGCCAAGGGTTTAAGAGCTTTCTTGCATCAGAAGGCCATGGGACTCAGAACTCTGTGATGCAGTTCCACTGTGGGACCCATACTCTTGTTTCTTTATGAAGTTCCTACAAGGGCCTTAGTGCTCTGTGATTCTAGTCTGCAGTGGGCCTCGAGATATTCTGAAACAATTGTTGAGCTTGTGCGCATCCATACTAGACTGTCTTTGTGAAACACAACTATAAACTAGTAAACTACACATTTCTAAGTCACTGCAACGAGAAAGAAACCAAACAACATGTGGCTACAGAACTATCTACAGAGCAAGGGCGGCAGGTAGCCTAGCGGTTAAGAGCATGGTTCGAATCCCCAAGCCGACTAGGTGAAAAATGTTGAGGTGCCCTTGAGCAAGGCACTTAACCCTAATTGCTCTGGATAAGAGAATCTGATAAATAACTTAAAGTAAATTTAAGGAGCACTGCAATGTACTGTCAGGACTTGAATGATGCTTTACAAATTCCACAATTCATTCTTTCATTGACCATACCAAAGAATAACGGTAGTGGAATATGTGTGTGTCTCTACTATATTCATAGCATTTACAATGAGTTAAGTGTGCTTCACCAGTCAATTACTGAAATGTATATGTTTTCACACAAGGGTTAGTCTATGAAGTCACACATTCTTAATGTCATAGATGAACACTCCTTGAATTCTCCAAATCATACGTTTTGTGTAGATATGTTGGTAACACTTGACACCCAGCGTGTCAACCCCATAAAACATACCATGATATTATTTTATGGCTGGTTGTGACACCTATATAAGAGTGTCAAAACACATAAAACCTACCATGGTAGTGGACATGTATATAAGAGTGTCAAATAACACAAAAACTACCACACAAGGCAAAACATTCCATTACACCACAGCCTACTTGTCAACAGTATGTTTGTTGTTCATTTTTAAATTGACCATATACAATTATCATTGTAATTGCACACACATTGATGTCAGACATGCACCTATCCCAATGCTCTGTTTCTGATGACTGGGATAAATGCAGGAGCAGATTTCAGGAGCATTACAAGACACCCTCTTTGTGACTGATGACTGACATAAGGGCATGTGCGTGATAGGCCTATATGGCTTAGATGATTATGATGGTAATAATGCTTCTTAACAGTGTCATAAAGTGTATTTTCTTAGTCCAAGTAAAGTGACATAGGATGGTCATAATGCGTTTGGACTGTTTCATAAAGTGCATTTTCTTAGTCAAGTAAAGTGACATAGGATGGTCATAATGTTTTATGACAAGTTATTTCAAATATAATGAAAAAAATGACTGTTAAGAATTCATAACAACAACAAAGGACAACAAACAAACTTTCAAACGAAAGGAAACTTCTTGGCAGGGAAAAACACATTTGAATACATTTGGGTTTTGACACTCTTATGTAAATGTCATAACCAGCCAAAAAATAATGCAATATGTCACAATAGGTATAACTATACGGGCCATGACAGTGTTATGACCATATTATGACAGGTTATGACAAGTTATGTCAGTTATGATATATTATGACATGGTTAAGACCGTCAAGTAAAGTGTTACTGATATGTTTTTTTTCATGTTTCAGAAGTACTTTTCTTGTCTGGATTTATACTTTACTACAAACATCACTTCACAGAACATTAGCTGCAACGGGTGCATGTATTTCATATGTCAAATGATTAAAGATCCGTTTCAACACTGTGCTACAATATCATGCTAACCACTGTGTCTTAAATGTAATGTCAACAAAATGCTGTTACGATCTACAAAAAAATAAACGTTTTTTTCCTTTTCTTGATTTGTGTTATTTTGTTGAGGTATCTCAATAACACTTCCAAAGTCAAGGACTTGAATTATCATCAACTTCCTTAACACATCCACTACAACAGCTCTACTCAAACAGACACACACTCACAAGCTTAGCACAGACAATCCTAAAGGCAGTCATAAAAATGATCTGACTGAAACACACCCAGCATTGCCATATCAGGCCACGCTCTATGCCCACAAGTCTGTTTGTCGCTCAGAAACGCCTCACGATGTAGGCTTAAGGAAAACCTTATAGTTTTTAGGAGTGGCAGTGGTTGGTGTTGTTCCCCTGCATCTCCCCTAGGCGGCAGTGGAGTCGTCCAGTGGTTTGTCTGATGAGTCCTCTCCGCTGCTGATTTTGACAAGTCTTGTCCTGAACTTGATCCTTCTCTACATTCAGCATGGCCTGAGGCACCTGGGAGATGGTGAACTCCTCCTCCACCAGGAACAGGAAGTGAGGTCACAAGGAGTAAAAAAGAAAAAAACCTGACTTTAGAGCTGTGTGAAGGGGCAACGGTCGAGATTCAATAGAAGGCTTGTTGTCAATAAGTGCATTGCACTTGACATTTAAAGATAATTTATGCTTGAGCTGACATCCGCAGGGTGCAAATGTCAGGGAAATTGCCTTTTAAATGCAAAATTGTTGGTAGTGCAGTGTGCAGCGCTGCAACACGCCATTGAATGAATACCCGGCCATCTTCCAAAAGATAAATGAATAATAGATCATAGAAATAGATGGGGTCAGATATGTTTATCTGTCAACACAGTAGCCTACATTGACAAATGGAGAGGATGGCTGTGGTGATGATTAGACCAGCACATGGGTATCTAGTTCGTCTTCTACACAGAATGACCTGTGTATGTCGGTGTGGATTGAAGAAACTGTATTGAACTGGTGAGGATGCCCTGACATCCTTATCAGACCGCAACCTATGATGCACACCAACGCCATACACAACAACACCCTGTTCAGCCTCACCTGACCTGTACAAATCTGCTCTCATCGTACGTAGTATCAGGTATTTGAAAGAGTAGAAAACGTGGAAAGGAAAGAGATCACTAAAGAGAAAATTACATAATTGATACAGTATGCTGCTTAGTCTTTCTCTAACCTAACATTGTAATGAAGTAAGGCCTATGTCCTCCCACTCAACATATACATTTGCATCCTGTTGTGTTTGTTGTCATGGCAAACTTACAAACAGTATGGTATTGCAACCAACAGAGAATCTGGTGACCAGGCTAGCTGTTGCTGTTTCATCAGAACAAAATGGAGCCATGATGTCATGGTGGAACGCTTCCATAATGCCCAGGCAGACAGGAATCTGTTCTGCCTCCAAGCTGGGGAGCGGACCCGGGAGCCCCGACAGGGCCACAGACAAAGGGCTTGAATAAAGGGACTGGATTAGGGGCCTAGCACCAGGATTACACTAGCATTGCAGCCTGGCTGGTCAGCACAGCCCTAGACAGCGGTTCATCATCTGGTCTGACCGTCACTGACTGACCATACCAAATCAAACCTAGCCTGCCTTACTGTCTGTCTGACAGAGAGAGCAGAATAGGTGTGTGTGTGTGTGTGTGTGTGTGTGTGTGTGTGTGTGTGTGTGTGTGTGTGTGTGTGTGTGTGTGTGTGTGTGTGGCTTCAGACAATTGCTTACTGATTAACTTCCTCCACTTGGACAAGGGGGTCATAAAAATCCCGCTATTGGCAAATATATTGTGCCACTATTGACCAATGTAATTCTATCCAAGCTGCAATATGCCGCAATATGACATATTTTGCCAACCATATTAACTGTAATAATATAATGTCTCTCTTCAGCTTTACAAATACAGTGGGTGCCCATTGACTCGCTGGCACGGTGTGTCACATCCCTCCTTGGGCAAAAACCCATCCAGATCTTTGGACGTCTCACACTTTTGTGTCAACACTCCCAGAGATGATCAAGTATCACCAAGCTGCTCCAGTGTAGTAGGTGCTAGATTAGATATGGCCAAGTTACCTACTGTCGGTGTGTGTGGTGTGTGTCTGTGTGTCTCTGTGTTTGTGTCTCTGTGTCGGTCTCTGTGTGTGTGTGTCTCGGTGTCGGTCTCTGTATGTGTGTGTAAATCTGTGTGTGTGTCTGTGTGAGTGTGTCTCTGTGTGCGTGTGTCTGTGTGTCTCTGTGCGTGTGTGCACGACTGTGTGTGTGTGTGTGTCACTGTACGTGCACGCGTGTGTGTGTCACTGTATGTGGGTGTGTGTGTGTCTTTGTGTGTGTGTGTGTCCGACTGACTAATTGACATAATCATATTAATTGACTCTCACACTAATATGGCATGTTGTTCACTATCTATTCCCTTCTGTTACTATCCCGTTTTAATGCCACAACCACAATCCTTAGAGGAGAACATGTTCTCACTTTATTTTTGTGTACCACCAAATCTATTGTTGTTGCCATTCTCTGTCTGAACACATGGTGCATATTCATTTCCATGAATAACTTCCATAATAGCTGGTCTCTCAACTTTATAAAATAATAATTTTTCACTCAAAAGAAAATGTACGGATCAACTTCCTTGCCAGTGTGAGACGCTTTTGACAGAAGGCGGTGGGGAATGCCCAAACTGCCATTTTAGGAATGTGGTTCAATACTGTTTATATACTGATCAGTTAAGCCTCTCGTTCAATTGGATCGTAATCATCTCCACCGCTGAGTAGGGATGATACTCAAATGAGGTTATAATGGACAACACATAAAGATAGGAAAAGACATTTGCAATTCAGCCTTGTTTCATTCTTCTAAACAGAGAACGGGAGTAATATTCATCAAATCAAAGACCATGATCTTCATGCTAGTGGCTATTTTAGGCATTGCTTGTAAGTCTTCAAATAAAATTCATTCCGAAAAGGCAGTATATGTGTAAATTAAACTGTTTTTGTAAACTGTAAAAACTTGAGAACTGTGCTATATACAAAGAAATATTGAGATTGAGATTTTTCCAGTAATTCCAGATGGAATACAAGAGAGATCTGCATCTCTATATTTATGCGTCATTAGTGGGGAGAGGGTGCAGAAACCTTCCTTTGTGCCTTGGTTCTGGTGGTAATGACATTGTTCATTGGTTCTGGTGGTACTGACATTGTTTCTTGGTTCTGGTGGTAATTACATTGTTCATTGGTTCTGGTGGTACTGACATTGTTCATTAGTTCTGGTGGTAATTACATTGTTACTTGGTTCTGGTGGTAATTACATTGTTCATTGGTTCTGGTGGTAATGACATTGTTTCTTGGTTCTGGTGGTAATTACATTGTTACTTGGTTCTGGTGGTAATGACATTGTTCATTGGTTCTGGTGGTAATTACATTGTTTCTTGGTTCTGGTGGTAATTACATTGTTACTTGGTTCTGGTGGTAATGACATTGTTACTTGGTTCTGGTGGTACTGACATTGATCATTAGTTCTGGTGGTAATTACATTGTTCATTGGTTCTGGTGGTAATGACATTGATCATTGGTTCTGGTGGTAATGACATTGTTACTTGGTTCTGGTGGTACTGACATTGTTCATTGGTTCTGGTGGTAATGACATTGTTCCTTGGTTCTGGTGGTAATTACATTGTTCATTGGTTCTGGTGGTAATGACATTGCAAAAATGGGATGTGCAGAGGGTGTGTTTAAGTTTATCAATGACCAAAACGGACTTGATAAAACAGAAATGCAATGTCCCATTTTGAATTTCAAACACATTCCAATTACTGTATTCCTGTAAATACGGTAGGGGCAGTAATATGCAATGTTTTACATAGAGCCATAAATGGTTGCTTTCTCTTTCAGATGCTGTAAATGGTAAAATGATACTGGCCAGCGTTTTGACAATGGCCACTGAGGATCCCATGGAACGTTCAGCAAGATTAGGGAATAGGGGCAGTAGGAGGTGTTAACCCCTGTGTCTTGGCCAGATGCCCAACCGGTATCTCTTAGGCTTTGATTAGACATGCAGCCCAATTCTGATATTTTTTCCACTTGGTCTTTTGACAAATCAGATGTTTTTCAGAGCTAATCTGATTGGTCAAAGGAGCAACATTGTATCACTGCTACACCTGGCTATCAGCGGAGCCTTGTCTGGCAGTGAAACAGTTCAGCCTCATTTACTGACTTTTAAAAAAACATAGCTGAGACGGCTGACTTGCTTAAACAAATGTGGTTTCTAATGGCAATTGAGATGTACAAACTATGACGTGAGGGGACGTCAAGCGGATAAGAGTTAATCCGTAATTTCGATTAAAACATTAATGAGCGAGCTAGGACGGACGTAGTCAATATAACTATTTGTTTAGCACTCTTGAAATGTACAGCGACAGAATTGAAAACATGGGCCGTTCTTACAGTGTTTTCCCTGTACACCAAGTCAGAACCATAGTATAAATAAAGGGGGCATATAAGCAGATGATGAAAGCTCTTACAATTTTTGGACTCACCTTGTTGTGCTGTGATCACTTGAACAGGAAGGTCCTTCATGGGCAAATTTTGTCATCAAAATCTGGCATTCTCTGTATTTATGGTGCTTTCAAAACAACTGGGAACTCTGAAAAAAACAAGGTCGAATCAGGATGACATCAGTGATCTTCAGGTCATAGCTCTAGAAAGAGGCCGGATTTACAATTCCGAGTTGGATGACCGTTCAAAACTTATTTTCCCAGTCGGAGGTAATTTATTCCCAACTTCCCAGTTGTCTTGAACTCACTGAAGTCAAGTTTTTGCAGTTCCGAGTTAACAGTTGTTTTGAGCGCAGCACAAATCATGCTTCATTGACAGCATGGCCAATGTTGAATGTTTATAATTTTAAACTTGGAAAAGAGCCCCTTAATCCCAGATTTGGGACCACACAGCCACACCACTGAATAGCAGGCTAGTGATTGCTTTGCAATGTTTGCAGTTAATCTTAGCCTCTGTCGCTGATTCCTTCCAAACCACTCATTGTTGAATTTGCGATTTCCAACTTGTTGTGTAATGTTTATGTCCAATGGCTGATGAGCACCGCTATGTTTTATCTATCATTTCTCTTCATATGACAAGGATTAAAAAGGATTTGCCAGTAGATTGTCGACTTGATTCATGATGACGTATGACGTTAACATGATCAGTCCAATCAAAGCTACTGTACATATAACATGATTTGACATAATTTTATCTGTGGCCAGTGACCTTGAGCCTTCTTGGATGGGCACTTCTAATGTAACTCTATGGCAGCACCCAAGGGGCTAGAATTTTCTAGCTCTCCCCTTAGACTTGGTGGTGACGTAGTGTCCCCATGAGTGACAGAACACTGAGCCAATCACGGCGCAACACTCTGTATTATCTGCTGGCTTGCCCCACCACCACAAAAAGCACTGAGAAAAGCTGAAACATCTTCATTTTGGAGCTGTCTTACCCAAGAAAACAATAAAGAGACCATGTTTGTCTGCGGATTTATTAACTCAATGATGTTATTATTATTTTCATATTGTTTGCAAACTGATATGTGACGCGTATTAATGCCAAAATAACATGCAAAACAGGCAAGACTTTTTTGCAAAAAGATTAGGGCTCAAAATTTGAAATATGCAGGTGAGCAGCCATATTGTTATACTGTAAAAACATAGACAATCATTCAGAACTTTGATAACTGTTTTTGGCAGAAAATCATCTCTACTTTGCATTGCTGTACAGGAGGCCAGTAAATACCTTGATGACATTGGCAAAGAGGGATGTGGATACGAGAAAAAGTATCTTTATCAATGACCAAAACTGATTTTAGGGGTAGTATTATTCCATGTTGAGTTTTCTATACAGTTATGAATGTTGCATACTTGTCCAAATCACATTTATTGGTTTTCTCTTTCAGAAGATAGACAACATGGTCTTGATGCTGGTCACTGAGCATCCCATGGTACATTCTCCAAGAGTAGGGATGTTAATCCCTGTGTCTTGGCTAGATTCCTAATTTGGCAATTCATACTATCATGGCCAACTTGTCCACCTCATTTGATTCAAATCTCTGTTTGAATCTCTAGTCTTGATGTGTGCTTTCATGTTGCAGAATAAAATGGCAGTGAGAAAATAGTATTTGTTCAGTTTTAAAGTAACAGTAAAATCGAAGCCAAAAATTGAACGAGTTGGGTTTAAGAGATTGTGAAGTAGGATAAGTAGTAAGTAAGCCTTTGCCGAGCCAGAACACCCATAGGGATTGTGAAACGGGTCAAATTTTGCTGATTAATTTACTTCCCCCTTTGAAAGAACTTCTATATTGGGAGTAGCACTAATTGCACTCCTCACCAAGCCAACAGCTAAGCACCTTTCAGAATGCCTTTTGTAACGGCCGTCGTCAGAATTAGACCAAGGTGCAGCGGAGGATGTGTTCATCATTAGAATTTTAATTCAAAAAGAGAACACTTTACAAAAATGAAACAAAAACGACCAGAAACAGTCCTGTCAGGAAAACACACTAACAGAATACAATTACCCACAAAACCCAAAGGAAAAACATGCTCCTTATGTGTGACTCCCAATTAGCAACAACGAACTTCAGCTGTGCCTGATTGGGAGCCACACACGGCCCAAAACAAAGAAATACAAAAACATAGAAAAAGGAACATAGAACGCCCACCCAATGTAACACCCTGGCCTAACCAGTAATAGGAGTTATTTTGTTATTATAGTTTGGTCAGAACGTGGCAGAGGGTATTGGTATCAATGCCACAGATGCCAAATCAAGCCACTTACTGCTCCAACCAGTATCGAAGGGCATACTGTATTGAGCCGGAGAGGCCAGAGGGAAAATCTGTGTCGTTGCGTTTGAGCAGGACTAGGTAACAAAGGTCCAACACGACTCTGAGGCCTGCTGCCTAGATCTCCATGAGAAGACGTTGGATCTGAGCCGCTGTCACCACCCCCTCGTCCATCTCTGTGTCCCGACGCCCCTCCAGTATCAGAGTCCCCACCCTGAGGGACTTCAGGTAGGGCATGCTGATACCCCCTGGTCCCTAGTTCTCTGTGTCCATGAATGAGGCTAGCTGCAGGCGGTAGAACAGTGTCCTCTGCCACCAGAGAAGAAGTGGTTGATCAGTGTCCTCTGCCGCCAGAGAAGAAGTGATTGAACAGTGTCCTCTGCCACCAGAGAAGAAGTGGTTGAACAGTGTCCTCTGCCACCAGAAAAAAAGTGGTGGAACTGGCCGAGGGCTCCACGCCTGTCCTATGATGATGATAATATTATTTATATTTTAACTTTGAACTTTCTTCAAACATATTATTTATATTTTAACTTTGAACTTTCTTCAAACTACAAATCTACCATTCCAGTGTTTTTTCTTGCTATACTTTATTTACTTTGCCACCATGGCATTTTTTGCCTTTACCTCCCTTATCTCACATCATTTGCTCACATTGTATATAGTCTTATTTTTTTCTACTGCATCATTGATTGTATGTTGTTTTACTCCATGTGTAACTCTGTGTTGTTGTATGTTGTCGAACTGCTTTGCTTTATCTTGGCCAGGTCGCAATTGTAAATAAGAACTTGTTCTCAACTTGCCTACCTGGTTAAATAAAGGTGAAATAAAAATAAAAGAAATAAATAAATAATCAGCATGGCCAGCCAACCCAGTCAGAAGAGCAGCACCAGGCTGAAACACACCTTCCTCCACCCTAGTCCCCCAGCTCCAAGCCTCTGTTCCTCTTTGGACATGGGTTGCAATTTGGACTGCTCTGGTTCAGTCTTCAACATCAACAGAGGGAGCGAACCACCCAGACGGGCCAATGGCCTGGCGCCTGCTCTGGTTGCTATGCTGCCATAACCAGGGTCTCAATTCAGATTCAAAGGTGTAACGCCCTGGCCATAGAGAGGGGTTTTTGTTCTTTATTTTGGTCAGGACGTGACAGTGGTACCTTCAGGCGTTTGGAAATTGCTCCCAAGCTGATTTCTTTTGATTTTCCCATGATGTCAAGCGAAGAGGCACTGAGTTTGAAGGTATTGACTCAAATTATGTCAATTAGCCTATCAGAAGCTTCTAAAGCCATGACATAATGTTCTTGAATTTTCCAAGCTGAATTTGTTGGGGCTAGGGGGCAGTATTTTCACGGCCGGATGAAAAACGTACCCAATTTAAACAGGTTACTACTCTGGCCCAGAAAATAGAATATGCATATTATTAGTACATTTGGATAGAAAACACTCTGAAGTTTCTAAAACTGTTTGAATGGTGTCTGTGAGTATAACAGAACTCATATGGCAGGCAAACAAACGGAGAAAAATTGAGTCAGGAAGTGGGAGAAATTCGAAATGTAGTTTTCTTTTGAATCCCTTGAAAAACTACAATGACATAGGATTTACGTTGCACCTCCTGACTCTTCCATTGGCTGTCAACAATCTTTAGGAACTGCTTTCTTCCGTCATCTGTAACCGGGCAGAAAATTCTGGCTCGTTCAATCCCTGGCCAGTCTGAGAACAGGTGTCTTGTGACGCGCATCCACGTGACTTAGCTGTTGTTTTATTTTTCTTGTATGACGAATACCTATAGACCGGTTGTAAAATTATCGCAATTTTACGTAAAAAAATACCCTAAAGGATTGATTGTAAACATCGTTTAACGTGTTTCTACAAACGGTAATGGAACTTTTGGCCATTTCGTCTATGGATTTGCGTCCACGCCAAATGGCATTGTAAAGTGTTCTGGATGGGCCAAAAAAACGGACGTATTTGGAAATAAATTATGGGCTTTGCAGAACAAATGAACATTTCTTGTGGAAGTGGGTGCCCATCCGAGTGCATTCTGCCAAAGATCAGCAAAGGTAAGTAAATATTTCGAACATATTTTTAGAGATTTGTCGACGTCGGGGTTTTAGGCTAACTGTATAGCTTAGCATTGAAGGCTAAGTTCTGTACTCAGAATATTGAACAATGTGCTTTTTCCGTAAAGTTATTTTGAAATCTGACAAAGTGGCTGCTTAAAGGAGTAGATTATCTCTAATTCTTTAAATAATTGTTATAATTTTTTTCAACGTTATGAGTTCTTCCGTAAATTAAATGTGCCTTTTCACCGGAAGTTATCGGGGGAGAACATTTTCTGAACTTAACGCTCCAATGTAAAAATTGGGTTTTTGGATATAAATATAAACTTGATCGAACAAAAAATGCATGTATTGTCTAACATGATGTCCTAGGAGTGTCATCTGATGAAGATTGTCAAAGGTTAGTGCTTAATTTTAGCTGTATATCTGGTTTTGTGATGGCTATCGTGCTTTTTTTTAAAATTGGTGATGTGCTATGCTAAAATAATCTAATGTTTTGCTTTCACCATAAAGCCTTTTTGAAATCGGACAATGTGATTGGATTAACGAGTAGAGTATCTTTAAAATGCCGTATAATACTTGAATTTTAATTTTTTTTTTTTTTTGAATTTCGCGCCGTGTTCTCTCACTGGTTGTTGCCCAACCAATCCCGTTAACGGGATTGTATCCCCAACAGGTTTTAAGGCACAGTCAACTTAGTGTATGTAAACTTCTGACCCACTAGAATTGTGATACAGTGAATTATAAGTGAAATAATCTGTCTGTAAACAATTGTTGGAAAAATGACTTGTGTCATGCACAAAGTAGATGTCCTAACCGACTAGACAAAACTATAGTTTGTTAACAAGAAATTTGTGGAGTGGTTGAAAAACAAGTTTTAATGACTCCAACCTAAGTGTATATAAACTTCCGACTTCAACTGTAGGTCTGTAACAGTTTGGGTCTAGAGTGTCTCCCCCTTTGATGAGGGGGATGACCGCGGCAGCTTTCCAATCTTTGGGGGTCTCAGACGATACGAAAGAGAGATTAAGCAGGCTTGTAGTAGGGGTTGCAGCAATTGCGGTGGATCATTTTAGAAAGAGAGGGTCCAGATTGTCTAGCCCAGCTGATTTTGTAGGGGTCCAGATTTTGCAGCTCTTTCCGAACATCAGCTATCTGGATTTGAGTGAAGGAGAAATGGGGGAGGCTTGGGCAAGTTGCTGTGGGGGGTGCAGAGCTGTTGATCAGGGTAGGGGTAGCCAGGTGGAAAGCATGGCCAGCTGTAGAAAAATGCTTATTGAAATTCTCGATTATCGTACATTTATCGGTGGTGACAGTGTTTCCTAGCCTCAGTGCAGTGGGCAGCTGGCTGGAGGTGCTCTTATTCTCCATGGACTTTACAGTGTCCCAGAACTTTTGGGAGTTTGTGCTACAGGATGAAAATTTCTGTTTGATAAAGCTAGCCTTTGCTTTCCTAACTGCCTGTGTATATTGGTTCCTAACTTCCCTGAAAAGTTGCATATCACGGGGGCTATTCGATGCTAATGCAGTACGGCACAGGATGTTTTTGTGCTGGTCAAGGGCAGTCAGGTCTGGAGTGAACCAAGGGCTACATCTGTTCTTAGTTCTACATTTTTTGAATGGGGCATGCTTATTTAAGATGAGGAGGAAAGCACTTTTAAAGAAAAATCAGGCATCCTCTACTGACGGAATGAGGTCAATATCCTTCCAGGATACCCGGGCCAGGTTGATTAGAAAGGCCTGCTCGCTGAAGTGTTTTAGGGAGCGTTTGACAGTGATGAGCGGACCCATTACGGATGCAGGCAATGAGGCAGTGATTGCTGAGATCCTGGTTGAAGACAGCAGAGGTGTATTTAGAGGGCAGGTTGGTCAGGATGATATCTATGAGGGTGCCCGTGTTTACGGATGTAGGGTTGTACTTGGTAGGTTCCATGATCATTTGTGTGAGATTGAGGGCATCTAGCTTAGATTGTAGGACGGCCGGGGTGTTAAGCATATCCCATTTTAGGTCACCTAACAGTACAAACTCTGAAGATAAATGGGGGGCAATTAATTCACATATGGTGTCCAGGGCACCGCTTGTGGCTGAGGGGGTGTATAACAAGCGGCAACAGTGAGAGACTTATTTATGGAAAGTTGGATTTTTAAAAGTAGAAGCTCGAACTGTTTGGGCACGGACCTGGATAGCATGACAGAATTGTGCAGGCTGTCTCTGAGATTGCAACACCACCCCCTTTGGCAGTTCTATCTTGGCGGAAAATGTTGTAGTGGAAATGTCTAAATTTTGGTGGCCTTCCTAAGCCAGGATTCAGACACAGCTAGGACATCAGGGTTGGCAGAGTGTGCTAAAGCAGTGAATAAAACAAACTTAGGGAGGAGGCTTCTGATATTAACATGCATGAAACCAAGGCTTTTGTGGTTACAGAAGTCAACAAATGATAGCGCCTGGTGAATAGGAGTGGAACTAGGGGCTACAGGGCCTGGGTTAACCTCTACATCACCAGGGGAACAGAGGAGGAGTAGGATAAGGGTATGGCTAAAGGCTATAAGAACTGGTCGTCTAGTGCGTTGGGGACAGAGAATAAAAGGAGCAGATTTCTGGGTGTGGTAGAATAGATTCAAGGCATAATGTACAGACAAGGGTATGGTAGGATGTAAGTGCAGTGGAGGTAAACCTAGGCGTTGAGTGACAATGAGAGTGGTTTCGTCTCTAGAGGGACAAGTTAAGCCAGGTGAGGTCTACGCATGTGTGTGGGGTGGGACGAAAGAGCTATCTAAGGCATTTTGAGCAGGACTGAAGGCTCTATATTGAAATAAAACAGTAAAAACTAGCCAAGACAGCAGTAGACAAGGCATATTGACATTAGAGATAGGTATAAAGCAATCACAGGTCCTGATCAAGAGAGCTAAGACAGCAACGGGTAAATGGCGATGAATGGGCAGAGCGGGTCAGTTAGGTACATACAGGACCAGAGTTCGGGGGGTGCTACCCAATGCTGGAAGGGGGGCCTGAGTGAAAAGTTTGGGAACCCCTGATTTAATGGACTATAAATAATTCACATAATTTGTACAGTAATTAGAAATACATTTTGTGAATAAAGTTTCAAAATTTGACTTGTGTTTAGCCATTTTTACAAGTCAACTTCCTTGTTGCTGTGAAATACTTTATTTGGCAGAAAGTGTTTTGGCAAGGAACATGGTTCAATTCTGTTAATTTGCTGGTGCTGGGAAGAGGCATATCGTCAAATCCTAAATCATGATTCACCAGTACTAAAACAAGTCTATAAAATACACAAAAAATGAGACAGGAGAGAAACACTAAAATGTATCTTTGTTCGATTCAGATTAAAAAAGTTAGGTTACGAGTCGAGTCGAACAGAACCTTGAACCGTCACTGTCTGACTATCTTCATGCTTGTGGCTCTGTTAGCCATTGCTAGTAAGTATTCATAATTTCTTGGATGGTTGTATAGTTTAATATTGTACCTCTAACCATTCAGTCAGGAAGCTTTAATCTCCTGTTATTCAGCTTGGTTACTGTTATAAAAGGGAATACAGCTGGTGGTTCAACAGAGATGCATGTGCATGTTAACCACCATCTCGCTGATGTCATCGAGTGTGGGTCCATTGGGTGCAAACTTCCCCCAGCGATAGGAACAAGGTTAAACAGGAAACCACATGCAGTATACGTGCCAAACTCATGATTCATTTGGTGTTTTGTTACACTCAAATAAAATAAAGACATTTATGTTGGTGGTGTTGTCCGCCCTTACACAGACTAAAGTACAGATGCTTAAGTAAAGATCTGTGTCTGAGATGTACTGTATACCATATCTCATTCAAACTATCCATAATCAGAGTTTATTACCAGTTTATAACTCACTCCTAACTATGGGTCTGTAAAATAGAAACATTCATATGTAGATGGCCACCTCAGTCTGAATCTCTGATTACATTTTCCTTCGTTGCATGTGGTATACGTGTTTAATAATTAATGTCATTACAAATGCATTGGTTTTATTTTTGCAGTTGATCACTCACTATACCATTGTGAGCCAGTGTTGGCACACACAAGTCAAGACCCACACAGACACAATGGCCTCTGTGGCTGTACCTGCTACCTTCTGTCACAGACACAATGGCCTCCGTGGCTGAACCTGCTACCTTCTGTCACAGACACAATGGCCTCTGTGGCTGTACCTCCTACCTTCTGTCACAGACACAATGGCCTCCGTGGCTGTACCTCCTACCTTCTGTCACAGACACAATGGCCTCCGTGGCTGTACCTCCTACCTTCTGTCACAGACACCATACACACAAACAAGCATGCACACACACAGACACACACATTTTTATTTTTTAATGAGGTGACATTCTAACCCAAAGAGGACTGCCTAAGTCTAAGCGCCAAAGTGAAGTATCCCTCTTTCAGGAAGCCAATCCCTATTTATTTAGTTTCCCAGCATCAAGATGAGATTCCCAGCTCTATTCCAAAAGGAAAAAGGAGACAGCTGATTGCTAAGGTTTGTGGGTTGTGTCGCTGGAGGGCGTGGTCCAGGGGAACGTTACTCAACATAAAGCCTTGGGGGAGATACCGGTACCCCCTGTATATAGCCTCATTATTGTTATGTAATTTTCTAACTTTCAGACATCTGTGTACACTGTGTGCACTATGAACACTAAGAGTTTGCGAAGAAACAAAGGTTGAAACTGATAGAGTGGGTCATTTCCTGTCTGTACCCACACAATACATCCACCATCCATTCTTTTCCAGTTTGAGCTCCTGCTTTCACTGCTGCTCAATGATACATAAATACCTATGACGCACACAGTTAACAGCGTTTCAATGGTTGGAAGGAGAAAGAGATCTTGTTGAGAGCCACTGTGTGTGAATAGGGTTGCCTCTGTTCCTTTGGAACTCATTTTGACACCTGTCACACAAGGTCAACATACCATTAGCTGTATTAGTAATCAGTGGTGTAAAGTACTTAAGTAAAAATACTTTAAAGTACTACTTAAGTAGTTTTCGGGGTATCTGTACTTTACTATTTCTATTTTTGACAACTTTTACTTTACTACGTTCCTAAAGAAAATAATGTACTTTTTACTCCATACATTTTCCCTGACACCCAAAATAATTTGTTACATTTTGAATTCTTAGCAGGACAGGAAAATGGTCCAATTCACACACTTATCAAGAGAACATCCTTGGTCATCCTACTGCCTCTGATCTGGCAGGCTCACTAAACACATTTTGTAAATTATTTCTGAGTGTTGGAGTGTGCCACTGGCTATCTGTACATTCAAATAACAAGAAAATGGTGCCATCTGGTTTGCTTAATATAAGGAATTTGAAATGGGTATACTTTTACTTTTGATACTTAAGTATATTTTAGCAATTACATTTACTTTTGACACTTAAGTATATTTAAAACCAAATACTTGTAGACTTTTACTCAAGTAGTATTTTACTGGAGGACTTTCAGTATCTTTACCTTTACTTAAGTATGAAATTGGGTACTTTTTCCACCACTGTTAGTAATATTAAAACAAAAGATGCCTCCAAAGTGTCCAATCGCCAAACCAAAGGTAAAAATGTAAAGATTAACCAAATCTGTTAAGTCTGCCTCTGTCAGTCCTGCCTGAGGGCAGTTTCCATGGATATGCTAGGCCAGGGGTTGGGGTTGAGAAGTTAACTGTACCCTGTTGTAACATGCTCTCTCTCTCTGGGTACAGAGGCCTTCTCTCTACCCAAACTACCCAAGGCTCACTAATACCGGGCTGGTTGCGAGATCAGCTCGACGCTCCCACACCGATGGAGCCAGCTTTGTTTATCTAAAGCCTGGGGGGCATGTTTTTACCAACAGTAGGATGTAGGCCATTGAGTGGTGAAGATCCAGAACCTTTTATCATTTATCGCAGTGTTGGCCTAGCACAGAGGGCAGAGGGGGCTCCATTACTGGTAAGGAGAAGCTAGGGAGAGGAAATGCAGCAAAAGACACATGGTTTACAGATCTGGTTGCACTTTGTCTTGGAAATGAGAGATCATATGAGTGAGTGGAGAGAGACAGGGTGAGGGATAAAGGGGAGAAATAGGGGGAGACAAGTGGGTGTTGAAAAAGTGATCGACAGTATGGGGCTGAAATAAATCATGTGTGTTTACACTTTACTCCCCCACCTCTTCTATATTCTAGCCAAGGTCTATCTCTAACTACTGTCAACACTGCTACGGGACAAACCCCATGGTTCAGATCCACCGTGTCATTCTACCTATAGTGGGGGACAGGGACAGTGCATGTTTCTATGGGGCTCCCCCAAGACAAACCATGTCTTCACACACACATCCACCTCGTCTTAAGTTTCTATTTCCCAGAGTAAATGGTTTTCCATTTCCGTTACTAGAAACTACTACATTGCTGATAAAGTGATTACCTTATGGCACTGGAGTACCATTTGTGACCTACCACCTGGATTCAATCCTATATAGCAAAATTTGAAATGTGTTTTTTTACATTGGATAAAAGTAGAGACTCAGAGCTAGAAAATGGTATATCATACACTGCAGTTCAGGAACAAATGTTGTGTTCAAGTTCTACCTATTCCTGCTACAGTATTTGAGCAGTGATAAATGTAATCAGCACTGCTCTGGTTCTCCATGATGAGACCCACTTAAACATACAGCTATCAGTACATCTTGTGGATCGTGTGGTGATGTGGTGGGTGGGACTATGACAATGAGAGAAAAAAGGCACGCACAAAACCTCAAATGCACTGCACATTTTGCAGTCTGTACACCACAAATGCCAACAGGATGTCGGTGTTACTATGTGAGGGCGGGATGACAAGCAAGGGGAGTGAGATTGGGTGTTGCCTTATAAGGGGACATTTCAAACGTCTAGTAAGTGCTTTGCTGTACATGTTCATGGTAGGCGTTGTATATGGTTCTGTAGTCAACCTGTGTAAATAAAGGATGCATTATATTAAATACAGAAATGCTGCCATGGTTGCCTTGAGTGCTTTGGATGACATGGAGACCCCGGTATGGAGCATTCCATCAGCGATGTCCAGCAGGTCGGTGTTCCGGAGGAAGGGCATTACCAGGGTTACGTGCTTGGTGCCACACCACGGCTTCAGAAGGCCCAGAGCCCAGCTCTCTGTGTCCGCGCCCACATTATCCAGAACCAGATCAAAACTAGGACGGTGGAAGAGAGAGAAAGAGAGGGAGAGAGAGAGAGAGAGAGAGCAGGAGAGAGAGAGAGAGAGAGAGAGCAGGAGAGAGAGTTTATTTCATTAACTGGAGAGACTTATTTTCCCACACACTAATGAGAGTTTACTGTGGCAGTGAGAGAGAGGTGCCCAATCCTTGATTACAGTTAACTGACCCATGGGGAACAATCCTCATCCTATTCAGATAAATGCCACCATGGAAGTTTTTAAGGGATGCTGCGAGATTCTGTGTTCTACTTACCCAGAGTCAGATGAACTTGTGGATACCATTTGTATGTTTCTGCGTGTGTAAGGCTCGGGCGTCATGAGTGAGGAATCAAACGCAGGAAGCAGCGAGCACAGGGTAGTGGCTTTTTTAATGGGTCAAACAGGCGAGCACACACAAGCCACCCCAAACAGCGAAATAACGCGCACACAAAATAAAGTGTCCCAAACACAGGGGAAACAACATGCGGCGCAAAACAAACGCACAAGCGTAAACACAAGCACAACAGGAAATAATCCCGCACAATGAGAAGGCGGACCAGCTAATACTAATAGCCCCGCTAATCACCCCCACTAAGAACAGGTGCACACAATCACAAACAGGGGGAAAACAAAAAAGGGAATCAGTGCAGTATGAAGGAAGTTAGCGATCGTTTTGCGAGCCAACGCTAACTAGCACTAATGCAATGACTGGAAGTCTACAAGTACAGTCGTGGCCAAAGGTTTTGAGAATGACACAATTATTAATTTTCACAAAGTCTGCTGCCTCAGTTTGTATGATGGTAATTTGCATATACTCCAGAATGTTATGAAGAGTTATCAGATTAATTGCAATTAATTGCAAACTAAATCCCCCCAAAAACATTTCCACTGCATTTCAGCCCTGCCACAAAAGGACCAGCTGAAATCATGTCAGTGATTCTCTCGTTATCACAGGTGTGAGTGTTGACGAGGACAAGGCTGGAGATCACTCTGTCATGCTGATTGAGTTCGAATAACAGACAGGAAGCTTCAAAAGGAGGGTGGTGCTTGGAATCATTGTTCTTCCTCATTCAACCATGGTTACCTGCAAGGAAACACGTGCCGTCATCATTGCTTTGCGCAAAAAGGGCTTCACAGGCAAGGATATTGCTGCCAGTAAGATTGCACCTAAATCAACCATTTATCGGATCATCAAGAACTTCAAGGAGTTGTTCAATAGTTGTGAAGAAGGCTTCAGGGCTCCCAAGAAAGTCCAGCAAGCACCAGGACCGTCTCCTAAAGTTGATTCAGCTGCGGGATCAGGGCACCACCAGTACAGAGCTTGCTCGGGAATGGCAGCAGGCAGGTGTGAGTGCATCTGCACGCACAGTGAGGCGAAGACTTTTGGAGGATGGCCTGGTGTCAAGAAGGGCATCGAAGAAGCCACTTCTCTCCAGGAAAAACATCAGGGACAGACTGATATTCTGCAAAAGGTACAGGGATTGGACTGCTGAGAACTGGGGTAAAGTCATTTTCTCTGATGAATCCCCTTTCCGATTGTTTGGGGCATCCGGAAAAAAGCTTGTCCGGAGAAGACAAGGTGAGCGCTACCATCAGTCCTGTGTCATGCCAACAGTAAAGCATCCTGAGACCATTCATGTGTGTGGTTGCTTCTCAGCCAAGGGAGTGGGTTCACTCACAATTTTTCCTAAGAACACAGCCATGAATAGAGAACGGTACCAACACATCCTCCGAGAGCAACTTCTCCCAACCATCCAGGAACAGTTTAGTGACGAACAATGCCTTTTCCAGCATGATGGAGCACCTTGCCATAAGGCAAAAGTGATTACTAAGTTGGGGCCATGGCCAACTATTTTGGGGCCATGGCCAGGAAACTCCCCAGATCTTAATCCCATTGAGAACTTGTGGTCAATTCTCAAGAGGTGGGTGGACAAACAAAAACCCACAAATTCTGACAGACTCCAAGCATTGATTATGCAAGAATGGGCTGCCATTAGTCAGGATGTGGTCCAGAAGTTAATTGACCGTATGCCAGGGCGGATTGCAGAGGTTTTGAAAAAGAAGGGTCAACACTGCAAATATTGACTCTTTGCATCAACTTCATGTAATTGTCAATAAAAGCATTTGACACTTATGAAATGCTTGTAATTATGCTTCAGTATTCCATAGTAACATCTGACAAAAATATCTAAAGACATTGAAGCAGCAAACTTTGTGAAAATTAATATTTGTGTCATTCTCAAAACTTTTGGCCACGACTGCACAGTTTTATTGCTTTGGGTAAGTAGAACAAGGGGTTAAATGCCAGAATCTCGCAGAATCCCATTAAAATGTGTCTGCTTTTGTGTGCGTGTTTGCGTGGGATTACTTTTCCCGCGCCCTCAGGGGCACCTCAACAGGCCCAGCTGTGTAGTCCACCACGTGATCTTCCTCCAGCCCCCTCACCAGCCGCTCGGCATTCTGGGAGCAGGTTACTGTCACATGGGCTCCCCAGCCCAGGCCTTTAGCATCTGAGATGAGAAAACTGACTCTACGTCATCATCAAACACACACCATGACAGTCACTCTTTGCAAGGGTGCAGCAGGTACACATATCATCTCTTATAAGAGGAGAGATCAGAGGCACCAGCTCTGAATCACTCTAATGTGAGATAGATGTCAGTGGTGGAAAAAGTACTCAACCGTCATACTTAAGTAAAAGTAAAGATACCTTAATAGAAAATGACTCAAGTGAAAGTCACCCAGTTAAATACTACTTGAGTAAAAGTCTAAAAGTATTTGGTTTTAAACATACTTAAGTATCATAAGTAAATGGAATTGCTAAAATGTACTTAAGTATCAAAAGTAAAAGTAACAGTATAAACCATTTAAAATTCCTTATATTAAGCAAACCAGACAGCATAATTTCTTTCTTTTTTTTATTGACGGATAGCCAGTGGCACACTCCAACACTCAGACATAATTTACAAACGAAGCATTTGTGTTTAGTGAGTCCGCCTGATCAGAGGCAGTAGGGACGACCAGGGACGTTCTCTTGATAAGTGTGGGAATTTTCGTGTTAAAATCTAATGAGTACTTTTGTGTGTCAAGGATAATGTATGGAGTAAAAAGTACATTATTTTCTTTGGGAATGTAGTGAAGTAAAAGTAAAAGTTGGCAAAACTTTAAATAGTAAAGTAAAGTACAGATACCCCCAAAAACTACTTAAGTAGTATTTTAAAGTATTTTTACCCCACTGCTAGATGTGCTGATTGAGGTCACAGCAATGGGTTAGGGTGACACAATAGGACAGCCGGGCCCAGACACACATATAATGTTACTCACACAAATATAAACAGCTTTTTATGGAATTGATATGCCATTGTTATTTGTTATTAAGGCTTTGTATTATGTCCATGTAGCTGTTGTCATGGCGATGGGGTTTGAATACCTAAGATTGCCGGTAAACATTTTCACAGTGAAAATGAAGTCATGAATTTACAGTACCAGAACATGATGGTCATCGTCATCATCAGTATGTACATCTGTATGGAAAATGTTCAGACTCCTCCTGAACCTCCCATGATCAGAGTGCTGTATGGAGACGGAAAAACACCAGATTAAAAACACAGATAAGTAGACACAGAGTGAAAATGGAGAAAATAAAATACATTTAATACAAATCCAACACAAAAACGTGTTAAACTCTTCTATCTATTGCATGTGAACCAGTGGCTTCAGAGTGCCAAGTCCCATGCCATGCCAGCCACTGCTGAAGCCCATTTCCAAAGGGCCCACTATGCCACAGTACAATTCCCTCCCCATGCTCATAACCCACTGGTCTCATACAGACAGGCTTTTTATGAAATAACCAAGTGGAATAATCAACAAGATCAAAGACATGAGGATTATATGGGATGAATAGGGACAACAGCAGGGGTTAGAGGGGGAAAGAGACAAGTTGACCTCAAATTGGCAGGAGATGTGTGTGTGTGTGTTTGCATATGCATGTGTGTGTGTGTGTTTGCCGTTTCTTGGCACAGTTGTCCTTGTTAAGGCCTCCTGTGTTGACCAGGGCAGACCAGGCTGTGGCAGACCAGGCTGTGGCAGACATGTAAGGAGCTGCCGCCACCTCCGTGTGACTCAGAAATGTGGGCTTTTTGGGCACCGGACCCCGTCACACTCAGGACTAAAGAGTAGGTCAAAGATATCGGTTCATCCTCCAAAATGTTAGGTAGGATAAGAGGGAAGGGAAATCTGATCCTAGATAACTTCTACCTTGAGCCTCACAAACCTCCGACCAAACCTGTCACTATCTGAAAATGTTGAGTCATCATCATCCATTAAAAAGCCCTGCGTAACGATACCAACTCAGAGCTGGCTAGTCTGTCTGCAGTCCTGATTGCTCCTCATTTGGCTCCTCATCACACAGAAAGCCTATTTAATGAGTCTGTCATTAATGACCAGGCCTCACTGAGCAGCACCATGGAGTCTAACTCTGCCGGTAGCTTTTATTCTCAAATCTGAAACCATCCCAAAATTCCATTCTAGCCTAGCAATATCATTTAGCCCACAGGATACACCTAATACTGCCTATACTAATGTATCCAAATGCATTCTCTCTTGAACATGCTAAATAAAGCAGAGTATCCCGGGCAGTAGTAATTGTCAACTACACATATTTGCATGTTTATTATAGAAATAACCACAAGCAAACAATGGTTATGAAAACAAACTACAAAACATAAAGGGATCATAAACAAAACAGTACCACATTTGCACTCAACACCACAATCTCAGTCAGGCTTCCATGTTTCCAAGGGGGAATGGCTGCCCACACCTGAGAAGGAAAAAAACACTGGCTTAACCAACCAAGCACTTGTAAAACCCTGCATTGATGGCACAGATACCAAGATTGTGACATTTTGAATTCTCTGTTTGTGTATATATTCACATCCATATGATGGGATAGTGTTTCACTGACACACTGACGACGAGTCGAGCAGTTGGCCCCAAGGTGGTGTGATGATGTAACATTATACATACATTTATAAAATGCTCATCACCATCTGTAATTCCCAAAGGCCAAGGTACAAAACGCGTTGGTTTTACTTTTTGACAATAAAGAAGCTCTTTTATCACTGTCCTCCAAGGGTTGCTGAATTTCCTTTTCACTAGGTGAAAGGGAAATTCAGGCTATTGTGAACATGCTATTGAGAACATACTATTGTGAACATGTCTCGCATTTGACTTCTTATAGGCTATTATGTAAAAGATCTGATAGTCTATGTTCTCTGAGAGCTATGAGAAACATCATAGGAAAACCACTGACAATGACGATGATACAATGAGGTGCTTCACATTTCAGCTGCGCTTGGATTAAGTAAACAAAGCAGTAAGACAAAAACACACAAACGCACACAACCCCAACCCTTCCCACAGAGAGTACCACCCTATTCTACTGCATCCTGGGGGCTGTCTGTTTGTGTGTTACCTCATCCATCTATTTGAAGTAGTCTGGTGCCACATCCAGAAAACACTCGATGATGACTCCGGACACGTCACGGCCCAGGATCAGAGGGAACTCACTGCCGGATTGGTTGATGTTTAGGAGGTCTCTCTTCATGGCCATGGTGGCAGTCCCATACCCACCTGAGAGGGCAGAAACAACACAGAAATTAGGCAAAACGCAATCAGAAAAAGTAGACGTTGAGACAAGTGAATTCAGATACGAACAGAGGCCACAAGATGACGAGAACAGTGAAACTAGCTGGGAAGATCATTACTGATTAGACTGAGAGGTAACCATAAGAAACAGCAGGCCCCCACCTCTTCAAAGAGCACATCTAGGCCTAAGTGTGAGGTTTAGCCTAAAATTCACAGTTTCAATTTAACACCCAAAACAAATGTGCCATAGCAGTCAACTTTCCCTTTGTGTCAGAAGAGTTCTCCTCGTCTCCAGGGGTGATCTATTATGCCCACTCAGATCTCTCTCTCACACACAGACCAAATTTGAATAGTAAAACAACAGATGCTCAGTCAGCTCTGAATGAGGGCAGTTTCCTTTTCACTAGACTGTGGTGTGTGCACAAAAAGGCTATTGTGAAGATGTCACACAACTGTCTTCATATAAGCTATCTATAAAAGATCTGATAGTCTATCTTCTTTAAGAACTCTGAGAAGGTCATAGGAAAACCACTGGCTTGAAATGAAGAGTTAGCCTATAAAAATAAGGTAACTTCAAGGGAATCTATCGGGTGAGTGGTGAAGCAGAAGAGTCATTGTCTGTTCTATTGAGTTTTGATGTTGAGTCTCTGGCCGACAATGTGTTGTTAGGTTATTTCAGTTATCCCGTATGAGCTTATGTGCTGAATACATTACCTTATTACAGGTGTCAAGCTTATGGGCATGTGGCAGCAGTGTGTAGGAGGGAGGTTCCTAGGTATGCAGAAGGGCAAGAGACAAAGGAATGTGTAACATTGGGGAAAGTAGTGGTATGTGTTAATTGTAAGGGTGCCCATGGGGCTAGGGATCAGAAATGTCCAGTGTGAGAGAGGCAGGTTGAGGTTACCAGGGTTAGAGTAGAGCGGAGGAGGCATTGAAGAAAGTTGAGGAAGATGGGTCAAGGGGGAAGGATCCTGAGAGTATTCGTGTGAGTAGTAGATCTGTATCAGTACAGAGAGATAGACCAATAAATGATATATGCTTCAGTAAGATTGGCTTTTTAGCATTCATAGCAATGGTTATCAACTGTACTGCAGGGATGGAACGCAAGTTGCAGATAGAGGTTGTGGTGGCAGCTGCAGAAAAGTATTTGGGTGTAAGAGATTTGACGCGAGGTTGTGTTACAGGTTGTGTTGAGTGGTGGTGTCCTGTCCTGTCCTTTCAGGCTGTTGGCCTGAGGTAGGACTAGACAGATTTAAATAGTGGAGTAGGGTGGTTGGTTCTATCCTCACTCTGGTAGCCTATGGACAAGCATTAAGAATAAGCTACGTGGTGAGTTGATGCCTATTTGTCAGTGTTGTTTGTTGGCAACATTATATTTTACAACGTTTTTGGAACAGATTCCTGTTGGAACTTTACACAAATTAGACCCACCCTTTCAGCAGTCCACTCAGTCATGTTGATTCAGCTAGCATACTGGTAATAATAACAAATGGAAATAATTACATTTACATTTACATTTAAGTCATTTAGCAGACGCTCTTATCCAGAGCGACTTACAAATTGGTGCATTCACCTTATGATATCCAGTGGAACAACCACTTTACAATAGTGCATCTAAATCTTTTAGGGGGGGGGGGGGGGGGTTAGAAGGATTACTTTATCCTATCCCAGGTATTCCTTAAAGAGGTGGGGTTTCAGGTGTCTCCGGAAGGTGGTGATTGACTCCGCTGTCCTGGCGTCGTGAGGGAGCTTGTTCCACCATTGGGGTGCCAGAGCAGCGAACAGTTTTGACTGGGCTGAGCGGGAACTGTGCTTCCTCAGAGGTAGGGAGGCGAGCAGGCCAGAGGTGGATGAACGCAGTGCCCTTGTTTGGGTGTAGGGCCTGATCAGAGCCTGAAGGCTAATTATACAGTACCTATTCAACATTATTTGATTGGTCTCCTTGGCTCTAAAAAATGCCTGAAAATGATCAAGAAATCCCACAATCTCAATGCTTACATCACCTTGACAGAGGAGCTGGCATTGAAACAGGCAGAGGAGGCCGAGAGCAGGCTCCTCAAAGGCGTCTGTCTGTCTGTCTGTCTGTCTGTCTGTACTGGACGTGCATGTGTTGCACAGTGCACATTATGATCTGGTCTCACATTTTTATCTTCCTTGCAGGTGCCCCCAAAGGTCCACTGGATGGGATCCCTTTCGCTGTGAAGGACAACTTCTACACAGAGAACATCAAGAACACTTGTGCCTCAAATGCTGAAAGGTATATCTGCTAACAGGCCTAAAAATGGATTCATTCCTCCTCTTTTTATCTGGATGGATTTATTATTATAGTATCTGTTTTGTATAATACACTCCTCCATACAATGCCACAGTGGTTCAAAAGCTCCTCGACTAGGGTGCTGTTCTCATTGGAAAAACTAACCTGGATGTGTTTGCTATGGGCTAAGGCTCTCAAACTCCCTTTAGGAAATACATGCATTTGCAGAATTACCAAAGTATTATCATATCTGTAAACTACCCAACCTGCATTCATGACTGAAAGTGAGTGTTTAGTAGAGGCAGTGTATTGTACCCTCCCTCCATTATTTTCCAGTGCAGGCAGTACTGACAATGCTTTTGGACCTGTCTGGAACACCTGGAGCTATGCCACCCCTTACAGAGAGCAGACTGGGGCTGACCCAGACTCTGACTGGGTCATCTCTGGAGGAAGTGCTGCAGCTGTGGCCTCTCTCACCAGCTTCCTGTGAGTCTGCAGACACAGGGCTGAGTTCAAGTTTCCCATACTGTTGCAAAATGCTGCATAATAGGAACATACTCAACCACTGTGACTAACAATACTACTTCCTGAGCATTGACTAATACCGTAGTTAATGTATCTATGAAGCATTCTACTTTACTTTTAGTTCGTAGTGGAGCAAAGAGAGTCAACAACACCTTTATTGAACTCTGTGAAACACTAAAGGTATGTTATCTCCTGGTTCTGGCCCCTGACAGCTCTTTGTGGTTGGATACAGGTGGCTCCACCCATAACCCAGAGGCCCTGTGTGGCATAGTGGCCCCGAAGCCAACCTACGGCCTGGTGTCCAGACACGGCCTCATCCACCTGGTCAACTCGATGGACGTCCCAGGCATCATGACTCGGAGTGTTCATGAATCAGCCACCGTCCTGGGTCAGGCATGTTATATGGCCATCCCATGAGGCCTGTATTTTTTCCTGACCAGGTAAAAAGTATTACTCTGAAATGTTAATTTTATGGCATGTAAAACTGCAATGTGGGGTTTCTTGACCTGGGGTGCGGGTTGTTGTGTCACAGGTATTCTCCAAGGCCATGATGGCAGACTCTACTACCATAACCCATAGCCCCTCCACACTGACAGACCTACCGGGTGACTTTGATGTCAGGAACATCTATGTGGGCATTCCCAAGGTGAGATCACCCTATCCTCCCAGTAGGATCAGGCATCTCAGTTCATCCCAGTGGTTTAACATTAACATGGAGATTGTTGGTAAAACTTTGAACAACTCATCTATCTGTCAGACTGTTTGTCTGTCTGGCTATGCTGTTGTTTCATTGTTGATCTATGATGTGAATTAATAGTGCTCATTTAATGCAAGACAAAGACAGAAGTCCATTGCTATGAAAGCCAAATAAAGTCAAATTGACCATGAATGGATTCTAAATATTATGCTGCTATTATAACTAGCAGAGCCCATGATGACGACCTTTGTTTATTTTAATTGTTGCTGTATGTGTACTTCATATTTGTTTACATTTACAAAGGATTTTGTAAATCGCCACCAGCGATTTAACAATGTCATACAAGGAAGAATCCTCTCAGGGAACTACTTCCTGCTCAGACAGTAAGACACAGCAAACACATTTTTCAGTATAAACCAAGACTTTTCTACTACTGTAAGATCGATGGTCGTGTTGGGGATGGAAGCATGAACTTGAATATTTGGACAAAAGTTAAGACAGACCCTCATGGTTGCCTCCCTTCTAACAGGAATTATGAGCACTACTTTGTGATGGCCCAGCAGGTGCGTTGTCTGATAGCAGAGGACTTCAAGCGAGTGTTCATCTCGGGTGTTGACGTGCTGCTCACGCCCACCACACTGAGTGACGCAATGCGCAACACGGACTTCATGCAGGAAGACAACCCCACACGTAGTGCCCAGGAGGACATCTTCACACAGCCCGTCAACATGGCAGGTACTGAGGACACACACAGATACTCCATCCATACTTCAATGGAAATAATTTGTAACTCTCCCTTTTCAAAGGAATTGGGTTGGAATTCCTATTTTGGTCAACACTTTGATTCCAAATCCAGATAAAGGTCTACCTGAAACAGATAATCTCCAACAGGGAAGCCGATAACTTTGCGGGCAGTTAAAGTTTAACCCATCTTTTATCCCCCCACAGTCTGGCCTTCAAACAACCTTACCCTGCCAACCCCTCTCCCTCTCGACTTTCTCACATTTATCCCTCCAACGCTCTCATTTCCTGCTCCAGGACTCCTTGCTGTTTCTGTGCCAACAGAACTGTGCCAACAGCGTTATAGAGCATACCTATTAGCCTGCAGCTAATAGGCCCCGCCCTCCAGGACAGGAAGCTGCTGACAGTAGCCCAGTGGATAAAGCAGAAGGTGGGCTTTACCCCTATCCATTACCATGGAGATGACGGACAGGGGGAGCGAGGTGCGGAGGTCCATAAGCGAGAGCAGACCTCAGTTGTATGAGGTGAAACTAATGAATACAGAGCTACTCAGATGAGTGACATCATGGTCATGTAAAGGACATACTCAAAGATGTATGGCTTTTTCTGGATTTGTTCTGAAGTTACTGACTTCCATTGAAGACACTTTATGACTTGCTGTTTGTCTGGCGGTTCCAAATATGAATTTGAATGAATGACTTAAAAAGATTAGGTCATGTCGTATCCAGAAGACAAGTATTGTGAACCTGGGTGTTGAACATCAGTGGTAAGCACTGGCGTAGCATGCAGCTCCCGCAAGGCAGGGGGGGCCCATGAGCTTTGGGGCCCTCAACCCCCCCAAAAAAGTATTATTAATATTTGTTTTTGTCGAGCCCCCCAGAAAGCATATGAACACATCATAAGCCATGAAAGAAATGTTTAGAATTACAGGAAATTACCTTTAGAACTGCAAAATGTTCCCTCAGCATCATGGCAAAATGTGTAAAATAGCAGGATATTAGCTCATAAATTCTTGAAAGTCGGGTCAATCCTTGTCCAGCGGGGAAACGTATTTATTTTTTTACATTTTGTAGCATTATTTGAGCTTAAAATGTACATTTTAGAGGAATTTTATAAGTGAAAAGATTTGTTTTTGGAATTTTTCTAAAACGCTTTCAATATAATTTATTTCCATGTCGGCTCTATGCATAGATCACGATTTCAAACTATCCAAAAAAAGTGTAAAAGCAAGATTTCAACAAACAATATTTGAATCACTCTGGTCACAACAGTTTTCCATCTAAACCGCATGCGGCGTAGACGACCTCCTGGACTGTTGAGCAGAAGAAATGCCAGGCCTCGCAGCGACACGAGATTAAACTTCACTGAGTTCGCCCCATTAGATTGCACCATTTAATGTGATCGAATAAACATATCTGCCCCTTTTCAATGGAACAAAACAAATCTAACTTTGCAAGAGTCTGTGATTTTGTTGGAGGCAGAGCCAGAGTGCATCGGAATAGAATTCTATTGACAGGTAGCCCGTGAGCGGTCTTTCAATCACCCATAAGTGAATGTGCTGTTCAGGTCAGCGAGCATAGCATGTGCACGTTTGTTGATATTCTTTGTTAGTTAGCGAGCTATTAGCTCAGTTTTAAATATTGGTCAGCAACAGGGATTTACTGCCTCCTAGCACAAAACGTGTAGGCTCCATTTCAAGCTGTCTTTGAAAAGCTAGTTGGGTAGAAAGCTTGTTTGTCTTCATTAAAGGGGCAGTGTTGTATTTTGAGAGAGGCTTGAATAAGAAAAATACAATTTTTGTCAACTAGGTAAAAAACTCTAGACAAAGATCTGACAGCGTCAACTCCATCAGAGTGCTGATAGAATGGTTGTTTTTATTGGGGATTTTCAAATAAAGCATTTTATATACAGATGTTTGTATTGAACTTTTATTTTTAGAGGCAAAAATATGTCTGTTTTGAGTATCTGTCAACTCTGTCTGTGGCTTGTCAACTCTGTCACTGATTGAGTCAATATTCAGGAAAAAAATATTTGAATCACTGTTCTGCACCATATGCTTAAATTATTGAGGTATTTGCTGTGCTAAACCTAAGGGATAATGTTTGCTTTATAAATGTTTTGTGTTCTAAATGTAGAAAAACATGCCAAAATGCTAACTAAATTAGCCCTGGAGAATTATATAGTGCTATAAAACAAAAATACATTTGGAGATTTGTGCTACATATTTGAATAATCTAATGTTAAAATTAAACAAGCCAAAGCCTTTTAAACAGTTGTTGGTCAATAATTGTTAAATGCTTTTTATGGTGTCTGACGGAGTTTACATAAATACAGTTAGTTGCAATTTATGAAAAAACATAAATTAGGTTCTTTATCGTGTGATAGCTGATACTTTGGTCTCTCAAAATATATATTTCAAATTTTGTTCATATTAATGTTAAATTGAGATTGCCCTATCTTTCACGAATCCCTGAGCTCTAAAATGGCAACATTTTCTCTCCGCCTCATGGCAAAATGTGTAAAATGGGGGGCTTGATGAGACCTTGCGGGGTGGAGAAAATCTCACATCCCATTAGTCTATAACATTGGACATGCAGCCTCCTCTGAGCTGAGGGAAATCCATTCATTACATACAGTAATACAACTGCTATATATCAGGTGTAACGTGACCATGAAATGTGGAAGTTGGCCTTGGCTAAGAGATGTTGTTTGGTCCAAATAAACCTGCTCCCATGTCTGAAGATGATTTGTACAGAGAGAACCCTTTCATGAGTTGCAACCTGTTTAACTCAGGTTTTTTGTGCAAAATTACAATTTTCTGGTTAATAGTGGGGGCCTTGGAAAAAACATAAAATGGGCAGGTGTGTTAGAAATGGCGGAGCTGATTTTTGGTCCTAACTTTCCATACACAGTTCAGCTAGGTAAACTTTCCAAGGCAATATTAATCTGATATACTAATGTCTACCTCATTTGACCTGATAAGATTAGCGTAAGAAATGTTTCAGAAGATGTTTTTGTAACTTTGAGAAGGGTTGTTCATGTGTGCAGTTCCAAACACTGCACAGGAGTCGGTGTGAGAAGATTTGTTTGCCTTAAGCTAGGTTACCATACCCTGAGGCATGGTCGAGTAACAGGGCACAACATAAACACGCAGTCTGATATAGAGATTCTGTCTAATTTTAACCCACGTATAGGGGGGCTAATTTTACGTTTAGGATTAGGTGTAGGATAATCTGGGCACGTATTCACAACCACAACCCAAACTGTAGTAGCCTACATATCAGATGAACAGTAATTTTCATTGCAGTTACAGAGCTGTAGTGAAAACTCACTAGCGACATGAATGCAGTATCTTTGCACTGAAGAACACACACACACACACACACACACACAGGCACATACATACATACACTGACACAGCGGATAACTCAGAGCCCTGCCTTTCCTCTTGTTACCTTTGACATTCTCTCTGTCAGACATGTGGATTTGTGTTGTATCCCCCTCTCCCCTCTTTCTTCCGTACCCCTTCCTCCACCCCCCTGTGCTCTTTCCAGCACTCCCCATTTAGTCCTAACCCCATCACCACTCATTATGCAAATGTCACCCGCGCTCTGCCTCAGTGACGGACGGGAAAGAGATGGACATGTTAATAAAATCTTTGTTCTGTAACAGTAGATACTGTGTCATGGCTTGTTTCCACACTATATTGATTTATCATCAAGATCATGTGCAAATGAACTACCTACATTTAACGTTATAGTCATCTGCCCATGTGATTTGCATACTATAACATACAGTATATGGCACAAAACTGCTTTCACTTTATAGCCTGCAACAAAAGCAAGTCTTGAATTTTCACATGTCATGTAGATGATCAGTCTTGTAATTTCCAAAAGGTGGGAGGATTTTAAAGAAAAGAGCAGAACGGACTCACATAATCCGATACAATTGGTGAAAAGTCTGCCAGCGAGAAACATCATTGGGGTCGTGGGAGAGATAAAAACAAACAAGGGGCCTCCTACAACAACTGCTACGACTGAGCAGTCTCCACTCTGAGTGCACTTGTCCAAAGACAAGAGTGGGTGTCCATGCACTCAACACAGAATTCCAAACAGTATGATCTCTACAATGCTTTTTATCCACATGGTGGACATGTGACATGCATTCAAATTTCTCTTATGTGGTATTTTGATTGACAGATGCCCACAGTGTGTGGTCAGTCACGTCACCACTCATTGTTCACAGCCCCCATGTTAGACAATCGAATCCTGTTCAGTCTCACACATGCTAGTTGCTTGACTGTTAACGTTATAGTCATTTACCACACACCACAATAAAAATACACTGCTCAAAAAAATAAAGGGAACACTTAAACAACACAATGTAACTCCAAGTCAATCACACTTCTGTGAAATCAAACTGTCCACTTAGGAAGCAACACTGATTGACAATACATTTCACATGCTGTTGTGCAAATGGAATAGACAACAGGTGGAAATGATAGGCAATTAGCAAGACACCCCCAATAAAGGAGTGGTTCTGCAGGTGGGGACCACAGACCACTACTCAGTTCCTATGCTTCCTGGCTGATGTTTTGGTCACTTTTGAATGCTGCCGGTGCTTTCACTCTAGTGGTAGCATGAGACGGAGTCTACAACCCACACAAGTGGCTCAGGTAGTGCAGCTCATCCAGGATAGCACATCAATGCGAGCTGTGGCAAGAAGGTTTGCTGTGTCTGTCAGCGTAGTGTCCAGAGCATGGAGGCGCTACCAGGAGACAGGCCAGTACATCAGGAGACGTGGAGGAGGCCGTAGGAGGGCAACAACCCAGCAGCAGGACCGCTACCGCCGCCTTTGTGCAAGGAGGAGCAGGAAAAGCACTGCCAGAGCCCTACAAAATGACCTCCAGCAGGCCACAAATGTGCATGTGTCTGCTCAAACGGTCAGAAACAGACTCCATGAGGGTGGTATGAGGGCCCGACGTCCACAGGTGGGGGTTGTGCTTACAGCCCAACACCATGCAGGACGTTTGGCATTTGCCAGAGAACACCAAGATTGGCAAATTCGCCACTGGCGCCCTGTGCTCTTCACAGATGAAAGCAGGTTCACACTGAGCATGTGACAGACGTGATAGAGTCTGGAGACGCCGTGGAGAACGTTCTGCTGCCTGCAACATCCCCCAGCATGACCGGTTTGGCGGTGGGTCAGTCATGGTGTGGGGTGGCATTTCTTTGGGGGGCCGCACAGCCCTCCATGTGCTCACCAGAGGTAGCCTGACTGCCATTAGGTACCGAGATGAGATACTCAGACCCCTTGTGAGACCATATGCTGGTGCGGTTGGCCCTGGGTTCCTCCTAATGCAAGACAATACTAGACCTCATGTGGCTGGAGTGTGTCAGCAGTTCCTGCAAGAGGAAGGCATTGATGCTATGGACTGGCCCGCCCGTTCCCCAGACCTGAATCCAATTGAGCACATCTGGGACATCATGTCTCCTCTATCCACCAACGCCACGTTGCACCACAGACTGTCCAGGAGTTGGCGGATGCTTTAGTCCAGGTCTGGGAGGAGATCCCTCAGGAGATCATCCGCCACCTCATCAAGAGCATGCCCAGGCGTTGTAGGGAGGTCATACAGGCACGTGGAGGCCACACACACTACTGAGCCTCATTTTGACTTGTTTTAAGGACATTACATCAAAGTTGGATCAGCCTGTAGTGTGGTTTTCCACTTTAATTTTGAGTGTGACTCCAAATCCAGACCTCCATGGGTTGATAAATTGGATTTCCATTGATTATTTTTGTGTGATTTTGTTGTCAGCACATTCAACTATGTAAAGAAAAAAGTATTTAATAAGATTATTTCTTTCATTCAGATCTAGGATGTGTTGTTTAAGTGTTCCCTCTATTTTTTTGAGCAGTATATATATACATTATCCAGGAAACATTCTTGACAGTTGAGCATTCCTGATTGCATGGGAAAATGAGAAACTTGATCATCTCAGTGTTCTCGGAGGTGGATGCCAGCACCTGCTTTTACAGCAAGAAGAAAGAAAGCGATGAAAACCAATGACCACGTGAGCCCATATTAACACATATTTCTGTCTGCACGGATAGAGTTGGGGACTTTGCATTGCAAAAATAACCCCTGAACAGGATGTTTTCTTCCTGCTCATTTAAGTGGAAAGCAGGTGATGATAATAACCAAATTTGAGAAGTGTGTTTAGGCCCTGTTAGAACTGGGGACTGTGTGTGTGTGCGTGTGTGTATGTATCTGCGTGTGTCTAAGCCCTGTTAGAGCTGGGGACTGTGTGTGCGTGCGTGCGCTGGGCACCGTCCAGGTGATGGGATGTTGAATGTGGTTGTCCTATCCTCACTCCAAAGATAAACAGTCAGGCCTATCTCTAAAGAAAACAACTGACATTCCCCAAAGACCAATAAAGTCAGTTGTATTTTTAAGCCATGTAAATACAGCCTACAAACCAACACTGTGTGGTATTATAGTGGTGGTGATGAAACGATAGAGAAATCTACTGTTTGTGACGAGAGCTGCCATCCACCATCAGCCACTTAAACGTCAACACCATCTAATTTACAAACCTCCATGGACTGGGCAGTGGTGGTAAGCTCTCCTCCCTTCCGCCACAGGTCACAGCCCTGCCATGCAATGGAGGCCAGCAGCATGATAGTCTGTAGCACATTGCAAAATGTCACAGGGAAATGGCAAAGGCGCAGGCTGGGTTATCTTTCTGCAAACAGCCAATAGCTGTACAGAGATTTGATCTCTCCACTGTCCTGAGGAATTTGCTGTATATCTGCATTACTATCGTATGGTTAGGGCTGGTCTGGTTTCCCATGTAGAAATGGATTCTGATTGTGTCTGAGAATGGGAACAGGACGTGGGGAGAAGCTTAGTTTGGATGCTATCCCTTCCATTGGTTTCAATACAGATTTGGAAGACAAAGCCACACACACACACCCTTATAAAACTGTGCCTTATGGTCATGCTACACATAATATGTCCATATCATATTCCAATAACATTCTCCTATCTCCTTCCACCCTCATGCTGAGTTACATTAGGGCCACTGTAGCACTCTGGTGTCAGATAGATGGATTACAGAAAGGGCTCGTGCGTATGTCTGGTGTCATTAGATCACAATGGTGACAAGAAGGTTGTCGATGACAATCTGGTTTAGGTACAGATGATTGGATGATTGCCCTGACTTGATTAGACTCCTGGTGCACTTTGTGTCCTGAGTGTTAAATAGAATCACCACTGTGTTAAGAAGAAGAAGAACAGGAAATCTCACATGCATGACATAGCCCACATGTTCTTAACAAAGTATGTGGACACCCCTTCAAATTAGTGGAATCGGCTATTTCAGCCACACCTGTGTATAAAATCGAGCACACAACCATGCAATTTCCATAGACAAACATTTGCAGTAGAATGGCCTTACTGAAGAGCTCAGTGACTTTCAATGTGGCATCATCATAGGATACCACCTTTCTAACAAGTCAGTTCATCAAATTTCTGCCTTGCTAGAGCTGACCCGGTCAACTGCAAATGCTGTTTTCGTGAAGTGGAAACGTCTAGGAGCAACAATGGCTCAACTGTGAAGTGGTAGGTCATACAAGCTCACAGAACAGGACCGCCGAGTGCTGAAGCGCGTAGCACATAAAAATCGTCTGTCCTCGGTAGCAGCACTCACTAGCAGCACTCTGGAAGCAATGTCAGCACAATAACTGTTTGTCTGGAGCTTCATGAAATTGATTGCCATGGCCAAGCAGCCGCACACAAGCCTAAGATCACCATGCACAATGCCAAGCGTCGACTGGAGTGGTGTAAAGCTCACCACCATTGGACTCTGGAGTGATGAATCACGCTTCACCATCTCACAGTCCAATGGATGAATCTGGGTTTAGCGGATGCCAGGAGAACGCTACCTGCCCCAATGCACAGTGCCAACTGTAAAGTTTAGTGGAGGAAAAATAATGTTCTGGGGCTGTTTTTCATGGTTCGGGCTAGGCCCCTTAGTTCTAGTGAAATGAAATCTCAACACTACAGAATACAATGACATTCTAGACGATTCTGTGCTTCCAACTTTGTGGCAACAGTTTGGGGAAAGCCCTTTCCTGTTTCAGCATGACAATGCCCCTGTGCACAAAGCGAGGTTCATACAGAAATGGTGGAAGAACTTGACTGGCCTGCACAGAGCCCTGAACTCAACTCCATCGAACACCTTTGGGATGAATTGGAATGCCGACTGCCAGCAAGGCCTAATCACTCAACATCAGGGCACGACCTCATGAATGCTGTTGTGGCTGAATTGAAGCAATTCCCTGCAGCAATGTTCCAATCTAGTGGAAAGCCTTCCCAGAAGAGTGTACAGCAAAGGGGGGACCAACTCCATATTAATGCACATTATTTTGAAATGAGATGTTCAACAAGCAGCTGTCCACATACTTTTGGTAATGTAGTGTACCTCTCTCAGTCAGAGACTGTGAGGAGGTCCCATGTATATCACCAAGGTGTCTCAGGTATGCTGACTATAGTCATTACCCACTCAGCTATAACAAGCCTCTATTGTTCTGGGGCTCCCTTTGGATATTCACCTTGGATCTCTCTCTCTCCAACTCTCTCTCCATCTCCCTCTGTCTCCCTTCATCTTTCTCTCCCTCCCTCTCTTTCCAGCAGCAGGTGGTCTCTAGAAGGATTGATTTCAGTTTCGGCTGTCTCTCTGTTTAATGAGTAAACACTTGCTGAACACAGGGAGAAGATAAGGCACAGATCTCATTCAGACTACTAGAGACCTACTGTGTATCGTTCTGTTTTTGCATTGTTTTGTTCTTGAGAAGGGAATATCCACACCTCTATTTCATGTACATTTAATAGTCAAATTACCTCTCCCTTTTGCCTGACTGTTGTTGTAAGTCACTGTCCTTCATGTTATTTGCCTGAACAATCAGTAATCAGTTAACTTTTCATAATGATGTCTCCGTAGAAGCTGTACTGAATGGGAACAGGAGAACATCAGGGGAAAACTGCTGATATTTTGGCTCTGACCAGTCACTGTTACACAGCAACTCATTGACATTGTGCCTAAAGTATGTGTTTAAAAGATCTAGAGTGATTTTAGCCTGATTGAATAGTGACATAATGTCAGTGTAATCCTTCTCCAAGGATACGGTTTGTGATTTTTGGAAGGTCCTTGAAATTCAATAGTCTTTATGCTGGGTTATGTATGACTTACAAAGCAAGCCCACTGTTTTCTATGTCTAGTTTATTGTTTTGACCTTCAATTGGAGGCAGCTGTTCCTCGTTGCCTCTAATTGAAGGTCCTATTTAGTAGGGGTGTTTTTCATGGTTTTTTTGTGGGTAGTTGTTTCTTATCTAGCTGTGTGCCTGACAAGACTGTTTTCGTCGTTCTTTTTGTTCAGTGTTCATTTTATTTAATAAAGAGAAAATGAGCATTCATGTACCCGCTGCATTTTGGTCCAATCCTTACGACGCCCATGACACTGTGCACCGACACAATCCTGTCTCGGAACTCTATGGACAATTCCTTCGACCTCATGGCTTCAAAACATATAGCCCTACGTTTGTATCACTAAAGTTGCATAAATAACTCTGTTTTTATTTTAATACATTCTAAGGCTGCATGATGCGACTGTAATGATGATTGGAAAAAAGTTGCATGAAAGACATGAGCTCTGATTTGTGTCTTTTTTCTTTTTTTAACCTTTATTTAACTAGGCAAGTCAGTTAAGAATAAATTCTTATTTACAATCACGACCTACACTGGCCAAACCCGGATGACGCTGGGCCAATTCTGCATCACCCTTCGGACTCCCAATCATGGCTGGTTGTGATACAGCCTTATTGTGCAGGCTGCACACACTTCATCAGTCTCTCATTCATACTTTGATAATATTTTCACCACGCCGCCTATGTATGCCAGTTAGGCTTTACACCGGTTATAAAGCAGATTAATGTGCTTAATTTTAAGAAGTTATTTGGCCACTTTAGTTGTGATACAAACAGTATCAAAACATATCAACCTATGGGCTAGGCTTCATAAGGTGTTTGACTACGATTTGAGAAAGTGGCAAAAAAAAGGCATGCACTGTTTCTTGCCTAACTGCACATCATTCACAAGTGATAATACATCATTCACAAGTGATAGGCTAATATTGTCACCCATCAGACAATTTTGTATTTATTGTTGTCTTTACAAATACTAATTAATATATGTGTGAAATTAGTTTTGATTTAGACTGGACCATTATCATGAACCTGTCTCGGGACAGGGGCATGGGGGGAATGTTTTTAATCTATTAACTTAAATTGTGAATAGAGGATGCTTTTCCTGTGGTTCATTTTCATGCCAGCCAGTTAGGCTTTTGACTGCCGTCATGACTCGTGACTGCCGGTGTGCCAGTAATACCGTCACTGTAACAGCCCTAGGCACCGTAGCAACAAAGACAAAATCATCACAGGATGTGCATGACAAACACATACAGTACTGCAGCTTTTTGATGACGCTGGTGATTTCTGGAATGCGGATTTCTGGCTCAAGGACCCTGTATCGGGTTCTCATCAACATACCTCCCAACCCCCTCCACCCTTCCTCTCCCCCTTCCCCTTCCCCTCCACTTTTTCTCTCTCTTTCGTTCACTTGCTTTTAATCCCCAACCTTTACTCTTTCCCCACTCTCCACCTTCCAACCACAACCCCCCACACCACCACTCAGGTTTCAGGTGTGTGTGGGGGGGGTCTGCGGGTTAAGGAGAGTGGAACACACACTGGATTAAAGGGGTCATGCAATGGTGACTATAGTGAAAGAGTGGCCAAACCCTCTCTCCACATCTCCCGAATGAGTCTACCTCTGAAAAATAAGATGGGAGCCTTAGAGGGACAATGGGGCTTTTGTTATGCAATCAGGGAGGGATGAAGTTCCCACAGTGATGAAAACTGGGGGTCAGAATGCATGGTGTGTGCGTGTCTATGTGTGTTTATTTGTAAATGGGGTAGCTGTTTCTGTATTTGGGGGTGCAGGTCAGGTCTAAAAGGGACCTTGTTCTGTCCAGAGGGGCAAACCATGGACGTAGTGACTGAGGGAAACACGGGTCTCCTCACATCCAATTATTAATCGGCCTATGTAAATTATTGAGGTGTTTTTATTTCTCCTATGTCACCAAGAGCAACAGGAAAACACTAACATGTGAGCCCCACTTGCTGGCTGTGCATCTTACAGTGAGCTCTCCCAGTGACCATAACTCGAGCATCTAAATGTGATTGAGGGTAAGAGCAGATTACTGACACAAAATCCAGATCAGACCTCATCTCCTCTAAGTTTTGCAGACAGAGGATTTGAAGAACAAAAAAAAAGAAGCCTCTTTTTGGAGCGTGTTGATTAATACATGGCTTATAAACTCAGCAAAAAAAGAAACGTCCCTTTTTCAGGACCATGTCTTTCAAATATAATTTGTAAAAATCCAAATTACTTCACAGATCTTCATTGTAAAGGGTTTAAACACTGTTTCCCATGCTTGTTCAATGAACCATAAACAAATAATGAACATGCACCTGTGGAACGGTCGTTAAGACACTAACAGCTTACAGACGGTAGGCAATTAAAGTCACAGTTATGAAAACTTAGGACACTAAAGAGGCCTTTCTACTGACTCTGAAAAACACCAAAAGAAAGATGCCCAGGGTCCCTGCTCATCTGCGTGAATGTGCCTTAGGCATGCTGCAAGGAGACACGAGGACTGCAGATGTGGCCAGGGCAATAAATTGCAATGTCCATACTGTGAGATCCTAAGAGCGCTACAGGGAGACAGGACGGCCAGCTGATAGTCCTCGCAGTGGCAGACCACGTGTAACAACACCTGCACAGGATCTGTACATCCGAACATCACACCTGCGGGACAGGTACAGGATAGCAACAACACCAGGAATGCACAAATCCCTCCATCAGTGCTCAGACTGTCCGCAATAGGCTGAGAGAGGCTGAACTGAGGGCTTTCAGGCCTGTTGTAGGCAGGACCTCACCAGACATCACCGGTAACAACGTCGCCTATGGGCACAAACCCACCATCGCTGGACCAGACAGGACTGGCAAATAGTGCTCTTCACTGACAAGTCATGGTTTTGTCTCATCAGGTGTGATGGTCGGATTCGCGTTTATCGTCGAAGGAATGAGCGTTACAGCAAGGCCTGTACTCTGGAGCGGGATCGATTTGGAGGTGGACGGACCGTCACGGTCTGGGGCGGTGTGTCACAACATCATCAGACTGAGCTTGTTGTCATTGCAGGCAATCTCAACGCTGTGCGTTACAGGGAAGACATCCTCGTCCCTCATGTGGTACCCTTCCTGCAGGCTCATCCTGACATGACCCTCCAGCATAACAATGCCACCAGCCATACTGCTCGTTCTGTGTGATTTCCTGCAAGACAGGAATGTCAGTGTTCTGCCGTGGCCAGCGAAGAGCCCGGATCTCAATCCCATTGAGCACATCTGGAACCTGTTGGATCGGCGGGTGAGAGTTAGGGCCATTCCAGCCAGAAATGTCCGGGAACTTGCAGGTGCCTTGGTGGAAGAGTGGGGTAACATCTCACAGCAAGAACTGGCAAATATGGTGCAGTCCATGAGGAGGAGATGCACTGCAGTACTTAATGCAGCTGGTGGCCACACCAGATACTGACTATTACTTTTGATTTTGACCCCCCATTTGTTCAGGGACACATTATTCCATTTCTGTTAGTCACATGTCTGTGGAACTTGTTCAGTTTATGTCTCAGTTGTTGAATCTTGTTATGTTCATACAAATATTTACACATGTTAAGTTTGCTAAAATTAAACGCAGTTGACAGTGAGAGGACGTTTCTTTTTTTGCTGAGTTTATATTGGGCACCGGGTTAAACAAATATTATTATCCACTGAGATCTGAATTCTAACTTCAAGCCAATGTGTAACATTCACATCATTCATATTTACTGTGTCTTATGAACTATGATAAATCATATAATTGTATGTTGGAAAAACGCTTTGGAGTACTTTCATTGCAGAAATGGTACTTCAACTTCATCTTTCAAGGCTCATTCATCACAAAACCTTTCGATATGACCAATTATTTGAATGACTATTTCATTGGCAAAGTGAGCAAACTCAAACATGAAATGCCAACAACAAACTGTGAGCCATCATTCATGCATAAAATACCTAATAATTAAAGAAAAACATTGTAATTATTGTAACTACTTTGAGGAAATATGTACTTACTATGCCTGTGATATGTGGTTTCCCCACCTAGCTATCTTAAGATGAATGCACTAACTGTAAGTCTCTCTGGATAAAAATGACAAAAATGCCAAATGTACAGTAAATGTAAAATTAGTCCTTTTTAAAAGATATAAGATCTCCTCTTCTCTCTACGGAGGAAGCTGGCTTGCAGGGAGCCCAAATATCTCTCCATGAAGTCAAAAGGTCATTGGATAACATGAATAAATGAAAATCACCTGGTTGTGACAGTATTTCTTCTGAGGTACTGTATATTTAACATTTTTAGGTCCACTGTTACTTAAAATGATCAACGTTCACAAAGATTAATTTGAAAGGGATATAAATATAGCACTAATTTTGCGTTTATTTTAAAAAAGGATGCCACCCAGTGCTCTCACTTTGATCAACAGATATGAAACTATTTTCTAAACTTCTGTCCTTCCGTCTCAAAACATGCATACCCAAATTGGTACACACGAACCAAAGCGAGTTTGTTAAAAAACGATTATCCTCAGATAACCTCCGTCATCTATTACATGTCTTACATGCGTCATCCGAAACCAAAGCTCCTTGGGCAGTTCTGTCTCTCGACACAGAAAAAGCTTTTGATAGACTAGAATGGTCATATCTTTGTTCGGTTTTGGAACATATGGGGCGGGGATACAATTTCATTAATATGATTCAAATACTATATGCCAATCCCTCAGCCGCAATAACAGGTAATGCCTGCTCTGTTTTGTTCAGAATTATTAGAATTATCAACAGCGAGAATGAATGGTGCTAGTCAAGGAACAATTGAGGCCTGGACAAATATACTTGTCCCTGTAAAGAGTAATCTCAGCTAAAGCCCAACACATACAACAAAAAATATACACTTTGTGTACAAAACAATAAGAGCACCTGCTCTCTCCATGACATAGACTAACCAGGTGAATCCAGGTGAAAGCTATGATCTCTTATTCATGTAACTTGTTAAATCCACTTCAACCAGTGTAGATGAATGTTAGGAGACAGGTTAAACAATCATTTTTAAGCCTTGAGAGAATTGAGAATGGATTGTGTACGTGTGCCATTCAGAGGGTGAATGGGCAAGACAAAAGATTTAAGTGACTTTGAACAGGGTATGTTAGTAGGCAATGCTGTTGGGTTTTTCACGCTCAACAGTTTCCTGTGTATATCAATAATGGTCCACCACCCAAAGGACATCCATGGTGGGTGACCATGGGTGACTGATGAGCAACCCTAGTTGCTAGAGGTGGTTGGAAAGGAAACATGATTTTCGGGAGGGCTGTGGGTTGGATGGAGACATGTTAGGTGGGTGGGGTTGGGGGAATGGGATGGGATGGGAGGTTGGGACCCACTTTTTTTTTACAATAGAATAGGTCAACTTTTCTACTATGGGGGATAGTAGATTAACATAGGCTAGTGATTTTTCTGTTTGTTACCCATCTTGTTGGCTGAGGAAAAGTAAATGTGGACAGTTATTCTAACATCTTCAAAGTGCACATCAGAATTAGGTAAGAAGGGCCTCCACAAGTCTGGTTCATCCTTGGGCGCAATTTCCAAATCCCTGAAGTTACCATGTTCATCTGTACAAACAATAGTACACCGGTATAAACACCATGGGACCACGCAGCAGCCATACTGCTCAGGAAGGAGACGCATTCTGTCTCCTAGAGATGAACGTACTTTGGTGCAAAAAGTACAAATCAATCCCAGAACAACAGCAAAGGACCTTGTGAAGATACTGGAGAAAACAGGTAAATTCACCCAAGTTAGTGTGGGAAGCTTGTGGAAGGCTACCCGAAACATTTGACCCATGTTAAACAATTTAAAGGCAATGCTACCAATTACTAATTGAGTGTATGTAAACTTCTGACCCACTTCTGACCCACCATAAAATGATGCATGATTTATGCTTACGCAGACATACCCTCAGTAAAATGAAAAGGCATGTAGCATTCTATAGGAAGTGATTGATGCCTTGTTTTGTTAAAGCATTTCACTGGGTCATGCTTGGGAAACATGGTGGTTTGCTCCCTGATCCTATCAGTTGACCTTTCAGGATGGCCTACCTCCCCAACATGTCCACAAAAACAAATCTGGTTCACACTGGTTCTAATGCTCCCTCCTAGCCTTTAAAATAATGAAAAGTTATCAGGCATTTGGTTCAAGCCTCCAATTACTGTTTGTTTTCACACCACAGAGTGGTAAAGAAGTTATAATGTTGCGCCACTGAGGCACAGTAACACATGTTCAAGTGAGTGGAACTAAGCCCTGTACTATGAATTAGTTTCAGGATTTACTGAGGTAACTTTGGTCAACTCTGAGTTCAACTCAGGATAACCAGTCACACGAATGTGGCTCACCTTTAAGCCAGGTACATTTCTATGGCAATGACTCCTTCAGAGCTAACCTACTCTGGGACAGGCTAACTTCATTGATCCATTGATTCAAGTGTCTGAGCTGCCAGTTGAGGACACATTATCTTCCTCTAACAAAGATATCATCCCCTTTACTTGAGGAAGATGACTGATTAAATATTTTATTAAACAAATGTTTTTTGTGTTAAATAGTAATGTTAAAATACCTATCACATTACACATTTAGTAATGACAGATTGCATTTGAAAATTCACCAGAGTAAAACTTTTGTATGACCTAATACAATTATTTGATCAATAGGAGTGGGGGAAAAAAGCATTGATAAAGCCAACTAGCTCTGTCTCACATCAGAATTAGACATTCATCCATGTTTCTCAAACGTCAAATTTCAAAGTTGTTGCAAATGTCAAATTTCGAAGTGTTTAAGGTTAAGTTATGGCATTAATTCAGAAATCTTAAGGTTAGGCATGAACTCTGAAGGGTTAAGGTTAGGGATAAGCTTAAAACAAAATGTTGTATTGCTGGAATCGAACATGAAACCTTTAGAATCAGAGGATCTGTCATCCCCGTCCACAACGCCTTAGCAAAACTGAAACCTACTTGAAGGTAAGTGCTCACTGTTGCCCTATTGACCTGTTTCTACATCATCACCCGATGTCCTCAGACATGGATGGTCGTCGAATAATGACTTGTATCACGGGTGAGCTGGCTGGATAAAGCATTTTAAAGCACACCAAAGAGGGCATTAATGATACACCTAATAAAATGAAGACCGCACTTCTAACAACCTATTTCACAGCATATCCTGCTGAATTTGCAAGATAACTTTTGGATTTTGGCACAAAAGAAAATGTGGCACTGACTCACCCATGGAATGATGGTTCGAGTAATCGGTGGGTGCGTGATCAATATCCACCTTTGTAATAGCCTGAGCAGGAATGTGAAGCGAACTTAAGCTAGCTTGCTTTATAAAAGCCTCAATAGATCTACTGTACCTTGCTTCATAGTATACCACTCAGGTCTGTGGTGTGTATGGATAAGGGTTACATTTTTACACTTGGCAGACGCTCTTATCACGAGCGACTTAAAGTAGTGAGTGCTTACATTTTCATACTTCCTTTTTTTATTTCGGTCTTGGATACCACCAAGTTAGATTTTAAAGACTCATAATAACTTACAGGACCTTTATACATATCACCTGCCAGTTCATCTAGTCTGTGTTTTTTAGCCTCCAACACCACTGTGCTTAACTCTTGTTTCACTTCACATGTTGACTTTCTAAAATGCTAAGGTCACAATCATGTAAGACCAAGAGGTATGAAAGCTTTACTGCTGTTCTTTTATAGATGTTTATAGAAACAGCCTACTTTACCTCAATGCTAACTACAACAGTAAACACCATGCAGGCAGTGGCATGCAGTCATGGATGCCAAGGGAAGCCAGGCTTCCCCCAAAAATTCACCAATAAAAAAAAAACGGATGTATAATTTATTTTGTGTCTCTGTGTTAGCCTGAAGGAATATTATGAATCTCACAGGAGGAGAAAGCATCCGAGCGAGCGAAACAGTGCCCCTGTCTCAGCCATCTGATGCTGTCTGGTCCAAACGAGTAGCTTTGACGGCAAGCGAAGCCAGCGGAGAATCTTGGTTCCCTTGACGAAAAAAGTAGCATATGAGAGCATATGTCATTGACAGAAAAATGTGAACTGTTGCATCTCGTGGTGTTGTTGTCCTCCGGTGGCTAGCCAGCCAGCTAGCTAAAATTGGCCCTTTCTTTAATTAGCCATGGATGGAGATAGGGATTTGGACTTGTGGTTTCACTTAATTCTCTGTACTGGCCAATGATTATAACGGCAACTCTGATCCAACTATTAATTCATACATTGTTGTGCCCCTGGCCTGAGAGAATGGAAGTTCAATATGTAGCTAGATGTAGAATGCTAATGTTAACTAGCTAACGTTTCCCATGAATGGAAGTTAGGCAATCGAGCAAGCATTTTAGCCAGTTAGCCTATGACAACAAAAAATAAAAGCGTGTACTGTATGACAAAGTGATAGATCATTTCGTCAACATGAAAGAGGGGAGGATGGCATTGGCGTTTCTCTACAAGTAGGGTGAGTCAACATGTTTTTCTTCTTGCATGAACACGCACACACGCAAACAAAAATCAGAACCATGGACAGCTACATATTTAGCTTATGTTGACGACTAAATTGTTTTTGGTATCTTTTGTCACTGGCTTCCCCAGTGATTTTACCAACAGACCGCTACTGCATGCAGGTAGGAGTTGGGATGCAAATGAAAACAAATGGATGTAAATCAATGCAAATTCCTTCCTCAGAAAATGACTGCCTGCAAAGCACACACTGTAGAAAATGGGAGCTATGAGGACATGCCTATGAACGTGATCTTGAGAGGGAACACTGATGCTTGATGATACTCACTTACCAGGCCCTGTTAGCAAGGCTCATGTAGAATTGTCAGAGCGTTTAATCTTGACACGTGATCTTTTTGTTTCTTGAGCAACACTACCGCACATCTGGCATGTAGCCTAGTGGTTAGACCGTTAGGCCAGTAACCGAAAGGTTGCTGGATCGAATCCCTGAGCTGACAAGGTACAAATGTGTCATTCTGCCCCTGAGCAAGGCAGTTAACCCACCGTTTCCCGGGCACCAAAGATGTGGATGTCAATTATGGCAGCCCTCTCACTTCTCTGATTCAGAGGGGTTGGGTTAAACGCAGAAGACACATTTCAGTTGAATGCATTCAGTTGTACAACTGACTAGGTATCCCCCCTTTCATTTCCCATCCCTATGAATGGCAAAAATGTTCTGACTCTGAATTAAATAACTCAACCTCAAACACTTCATACAAAACACAATTCCCCTGGTGCACCATCAGCACTTGTCTTGTTGCCAACCAATACAGTACACAACCTTTACAGAGCTTCACTGTGATCCAAATCAGGATTACTGGAAACTAAGAAGATGAACATGTTTAGTTGATGCATATAATCCTAGTTGTGGGTGGTTTAAGTGACTGATACGATGCTTTGCTTACAGGGAGCAGAGGGAGACAAAACTACTTGATTGAAACAAATCTTAAAATTGCCACAGTAGCCTGTGTTACCACAATCAAAATCTTGTCATTTAAATGAACCATTGGAAAGAACTTCAGGCTCCGCTTCTAAATCTGAAGAAACAATAAGAATCTTGTCAAGTGATTTAGAATGTAGTTTGCCCTTCCTTTGGGCGAGAGCCAAAAAGCGAGACCCAAAAATCAAGGTAATGGAAGGATTCGAAGGATGTAGAATCCCACTTCTTTGATTTAGATCAAATATACAAAAGCAGGTTGGCATTTGTCATGAATCTTACACTGGAGGCAGCTCTGCAATGGTTGATAACTGCCACAGCCACAATCATAAAACCTAAATCTCATCTTAAATTAAGACCAAAAAGGTCATTTTTGTTTGCATACATTTTTACACTGTAGCCAATTCTGACTTTGCAGCTGAAAAATCGCTCAATTCTGCCTCCAGGGCAAGATTCATGACAAACAACCTGCTATACAAAATGCAGACAGCAAGTAAGCATGTTGAGTCATTAAAGTGGTGCCAAGTAGGCCACCAAATTAAATTGGTCACATGGTTTGAGATGGCTGAAAAATAGCTGCCCTTCAATGGCAAATGCTAAAATAAGGACATTAGGTGGACAGTCAAACCAGTTTTAACTCAAACCACTGGGAGGCCTAGATACAGTTCATTCGGAAAGTATTCAGACTCCTTGACTTTTTCAACATTTTGTTACGTTACAGCCTTATTCTAAAAATGGTGGGTTTTTTCTCATCAATCTACACACAATACCCCGATAATGACAAAGCAAAAACAGGTTTTTAGAAATGTTTGTATAAAAAAATGAAATATCACATTTACATAAGTATTCAGACCCCTTACTCTGTACTTTGTTGAAGCACTTTTGGCAGTGATTACAGCCTCAAGTCTTCTTGGGTATGACGCTAAAGTTTAGCACACCTGTATTTGGGAAGTTTCTCCCATTCTTCTCTGCAGATCCTCTCAAGCTCTGTCAGGTTGGATGGAGAGCACTCGCTGCACAGCTATTTTCAGGTCTCTACAGAGATGTTCGGTCGGATTCAAGTCCAGGCTCAGGCAGGGCCACTCAAGGACATTAAGAGACTTGTCCCGAAGCCGCGTTGTCTTGGTTGTGTGCTTAGGGTCATTGAACTGTTGAAGGTGAACCTTCGACCCAGTCTGAAGTCCTAAGCAGGTTTTCATCAAGGATCTCTCTGTACTTTGCTTCGTTCATCTTTCCCTCGATCCTGACTAGTCTCCCAGTCCGTGCTGCTGAAAAACATCCCCACAGCATGACGCTGCCACCACAATGCTTCACTATATGGATCGTGCCAGTGTTCCTCCAGACGTGACACTTAGCATTCAATCTTGGTTTCATCAGACCACAGAATCTTGTTTCTCATGGTCTGCGTGTCTTTAGGTGCCTTTTGGCAAACTCCAAGAGGACTGTCATGTGCCGTTTACTGAGTGACTTCTGTCTGGCCCGTATCATAAAAAGCCTGATTGGTGAAGCACTGCAGAGATAGTTGTCCTTCTGGAAGAATCTCCCATCTCCACAGAGGAACGCTGGAGCTGTCAGAGTGACCGTCGGGTTCTTGGTCACCTCCCTGACCAAGGCCCTTCTCCCCCAGGTTTCAGTTTGGCCGGGCGGCTAGCTCTAGGAAGAGTCTTGGTTCCAAACTATAATTTAATGGAGGCCACTGTGGGACGATAATGCTGCAGAAATGTTTTGGTAGCTTTGCCCAGATCTGTGCCTAGACACAATCCTCTCTCAAAGCTCTACAGACAATTCCCTTAACCTCATGGCTTGGTTTTTGCTCTGATATGCAGTCAACTGTGGGACCTTAGGTGTGCCTTTTCCAAATAATGTCCAATCAATTGAATATACCACAGGTGAACTCCAAGTTGTAGAAACAAGTCAATGGAAACAGGATGCACCTGAGCACAATTTCAAATACTGCAAGAGATTTCTTTTGTTGCAGAAAAATGTCTAAACCTGTTTTCACTTTGTGGACAGTCAACCAAGTGTAGATTATCCTCAATGTATTTTATAAAAAGTCTAACTTGTTTAAGGGGTCTGAATACTTTCCAAATGCACTGCATGTAATCAATAGGGGCTTAAAAAGGCCCAGGCAGTTAAATTGGATTACTGTGCCTTGCCACAGAAGTTGGAATAAGCACCATTTGAAAAGGCAGCATGGATTTCCATGGTGAAGTCCCACTAAATTGGTTAGACCAATAAGTTCCAAACACCGCCATTAAACAATTTTCCCCACCATTTCTAGCAAAATTCTTGCCCTTTGTTAAGCAGCCAATAGTTTGACCATTTTTATAGAATAATCTCTGTAAGGCACACAATTGTTAACCAGTAATTTGATTGAGAAAGACCTGCTGCATTGGACGTAAGACAGATGGAAAAGCCAATGAGTTGACATGCCAAGCTTTGGAATTGACAGGATAAGTCAGTTATATTAAATGTCACATTTTATTGTACAAGGACATTAAATATCATGACAAGTACATTTCAAAGCTTTATTGAACCTGACATACGAGATCTAAAAGCATCACTGACTTACATAAGTCACATGTTTACAATATAAAATTCAATAATTTCTTCACAAGTGTAGGCTTCATCAAGCCTCTGACATAGTATCCATTGCAGTTGCAGGAGTAAAAATAGCACTGTTAAGGACATAAGTGCCACAGATCAGACAGGCTGTTATTTTCCACAATGCACCTCAATCAGTTATTCAGTTGATTTCTCCAGGCACAGCCAAAATGTACACAAGTTAAACTCTGCTGTCTGAAATCAGGAACAGTGGGACCAAGTGAATGAAAGGAGTAGGGGTGTTTCAGATATGTGCGTTTCATGAAATCAAGTTACACCATTGACGCGCACCACTGGTCCGTGGCCATGTAGTTCACGTTGGTGACAACAGTATCTAAAGCTAACCCTTTACCTCATTCTCCTAACCTGGCACACCAAGTCACCTAACCAGCCACGTTAATTATCCTTACCTGCCATGTAAACAAATGTCGAGAAACCATCAGTCTCAACACCAGAACTAACAAATTCAGGGTGTTTCTTTATCAGGAAAAGCAGGCACCAATGTGCTTTTCCTGATATCTAGAAACTCCATGAATTGCGGTCTGCAATTACACCATAATTGAGTCAAAGAATAGAGTTTAATAGATCCTCATCATGGCCTGCCTCCATGGAGGCAACAGCCAGGTCACTGAAGAACCACTGCAAAATTAGACATCTTTCCAGGTAAGCAGGATGTCAGGAGATTACTTCGAAATTGGCCACTAGGGGCAATGGTGAGCACTATTACCATTAATTAGTCATGTGTTCAATCCCAGTGTTAGGCACTTTAAATGTCTTAACCCTATCCCAAACCTAAACCATTTGTGAATTAATGCCTAAACAACCGCAAAGGTATATGGACAAATGTCCCATTCTGCAGTGAGACAGCTTGTTGCCACGCCATGGGCTTGGGGCCAGTGAGCACAGAGTGTAGGTCTACGGTTTGAGCAGCCAGGAGGTGCGTGCACAAACAAGAATCCCATCAATGAAAAAAACAAGTGTTCTTGTCCGTGCCACCGAATCCCACAGCTTAGGTGCGCAAATGGCTACATTCCGAGAATTAATAATGTGCTCTTTGTAAAACATTTGCACATCTAGGCTGCAGATGTTAGTCTTAGGCGTTTGTTCAGTGCAGATGAACACTCTAGAAGCAGCCCTGTAGGAGTGAGCCCACCACAGGGATGAGGAGCGTGAACCCACTGGACTGCAAGGACACACTGGCTCCTTGAGGAGGGGAGATGCTCGTGGTGGAGATGTTCGTGGTAGTGACGTTCGTGGTAGTGACGTTCGTGGTAGTGACGTTCGTGGTAGTGACGTTCGTGGTAGTGACGTTGAGCATCGTGGAATTCGTCAAGTCAGCTTTGGTCACATTCGTAGCAAGGGACTGTGTGGTAGCGTTTTGCGCATGGACCTAAAACGAGAGCAGAGGGGCACGTCACTGACTGGCATTGGCCAGATGTGAGAAACGTAAAAAGTTAACTGAAACATTTGACGAATCGGGAAAATACATCTAATCACTTTCAAACTCATTTCAAAGAGCAAAACAAAAAAAAAAATATGGGTAAAGTTTAGATTTAGGCACACAAATGGGTGCGGCATAAGACAATCCTATGGAAATATGTTTCTAACATGATGTACTTAACACCAATAACATGCGTAGTGTTAAGTGGCATCACCTTCTGGGAAATGCGTTTTCCATAGTCTAGGTCTAAAGGGTGACGGACAACATCCTGCAGTTGAATTGCGCAGTGGAGAGAAAGTAGTCCCTCTTCAAGTAGGTTTATGTAATTTGAGTCACTTTACGTCAAGACTTTCTGAAACGAGGAATTACGGTTTCACATGCCTCTGGACTCATTAAGGCACACTAGGTCGCCAAACATTCTAAATGACTAACTGAAAACATCTGGAGGCCAATTACCCGCGCCATCATTCGTTTGTCAATGAGAAAATACATTTAGTAAATCAAACATTTTAGATTGAAACCGTAAAAAAAAAAAAAAAAAGAGGAATAGCCATGTTGCACTTGTTGAAATGCCTTTACTTTCCAGAATGGGTAGGTAGCCTAATGAAATCAACTGGGTTCACTTAAAATCAAACATGGCAACGAGTTTGTTATTATAGAAGAACCGCTCTTACCTGTGATGAAAAAAGCATGGCAAAGAGAAGGAATCCAATGTAAACAGTCGTCATTTTGTTGGCTGTTTCTTTCTCTGTTCCAATTATGTACGGTGTGACTGCCTTGTCTATGGCTTTTCTCACTGCGAATGACTGAGGTATCAATTCAGGGGATTTTATAACCCCCCCGATTGTGACGTCGGGTCAACAGTGCGAATCCCCAAAACCAACTGCCTATCCTGTCTCCCTGTCTCCATAGAGATAGATAGAGGACTCTAGTCCCCCAAGCGCTATTGAGGACTTTCACCATTTTTAAGTAGTCAACTGGGAGGGACATCCTATAGGTTACGGAAGGATCACATAATTCTATCCAGGTCGGCAGGCGGGATCAGCCAATAAATTACACTCATCACTAGCCAGCTACCACCTGGTTACTCAACCCTGCACCTCAGAGGCTGCTGCCCTATATACATAGACATGGAATCACTGGTCACTTAATAATGGAACACTAGTCACTTTAATAATGTTTACATACTGCTTTGCTAATTTCATATGTATTTACTATATTCTATTCTACTGTATTTTAGTCTACGCCACTCCAACATTGCTCGTCCTAATATTTATATATTTCTTAACTCTATTCTTTTACTTTAGATTTGTGTGTGTTGTGAATTGTTATATATTACTGCAATGTTGGAGCTAGGAACACAAGCATTTCACTACACCCACAATAACATCTGCTAAATATGTGTATGTGACCAATAAAATTTGGTTTGATTTCATGAGCAAACATTACATAACTGCAAGTGGCAGGAAATCGCCAACCTTGGCTTTTTGTTCAAACATCACACTCCTGGTGGCAGTACACACCCTTTATGTTTGCTTGCCAACTCAGAAGTAGTAGTTTAAGAACATTGACTACTTCAAAATGGAGATGGCCTCAATGGTGCTGCCTGTGCTTTCACAGATGCCATAATGGGACAATGATGGGATGTCTATTTAACTTTATGAGTTTATCCGAAACCTCCCATAAACCGCACAAGTGGGAATCCACATGAACGCCCCTCCAACTTGTAATTACTAGTGGAAACTAGTCTATAATTCCCTGAGCTCCAATTTCTTCCACATGCTGACCTCCGATAGCATGTTCTTAGGAAATTACCTTGATAACTGCATTTTCGGCAGTTAAATGTAACTATAATTTGTTTGCGATTATGATAGCGGCAGCCTACTTTTAGTTTATGGTTGACACATCTTATTGGCCATTAGCCAAATGAGTTCAAAGCATGTGAATGCATCCAACTGGTATCTACGACTTCACAACTGGTAATTACCACCTTCACACTTGATTATGAATGCAGCATTAGGTCTCTTCCTTTACATCTTAGGGTGTGACATCAGTAATACAAATAGCCTGAATTTTTTATATAACGGTCAGTGAATATTATAACAGGTTTATAATTTGAAAAGCTTGATACCATTGTGGTCTCTCCTCCTCAGAGTTTATCCGGTTGTCCTCCCTGAATGTGATGGGGACATTTTCTACAATATTAGGCCTATAGGTAGTCTAGCTTATGTTCAAAATAAAATATATTTTGCTTGATAAATGGCAAAAACAATTACTCAGAAACAGGTCTTATATCGACCTCTTGCGGTAAATATAAACTATTTACCACAATACAATTTCATTCATGTGTCCCTTCAGTAGTGAATTGAAGAATGGTCAGATGACGTGAATGCTACGCTACAGGACTGTTTTGCTAGTGTTACCCTTTCTATGAGTTTATAATATAAACTACAACACGAAAGGGACCGTTTACTTTACTTTTAATCATGTCAGCACATGTAACAGCAGTTTACAGCACTTTTTGTTCATTTTTCTTCCTCTCCCCAATTCACTTAAACTATATTTCTTTATTTCCCATGGGTTTCACCAGAGTACCCCCTAGTGGCTGGAACACAACTGGATTAAGGCCCTTACAACACCCCCCTGCAAAAACGAAATGTTGTCCCAAATATTTCACTGGCCTCAAAACAAACACAGAGGATGCAAGTTCTGGTCTTGAGAACACCTGGGAAAACTGGGCTCACAGTCATATAACTATATAGACATCCCCAGTCTACCTTTATGGGCAAAGACGCAACCCCACTAAGTATTATCACACTGGGAATAGTAAAGGTAAACAAGAAAATATATACACATCTGAGCATCTCTAGTTTGTATCCTGATAAGAGCTTGGCAGCCATAAAGTGTTATAGGTTAGAATTTCTCTGGGCCTCCTTGGCTGAACGGCGGGGCAAGGTCATGGGTGACCCCAATGAATCAGTGCCCACTTCATCATAAGATGATTGAGCCTCTGAGCCTTCAGCTGTTTCCATATTTACCCCGTCCTCTCTGGGCTCTCCCTGAGGACTGGCTGGCACTTCTTCACAGTGAGGTTTCTATCAGTCTGACCCCGTTCCTCAATATTATCTGATACTAGCTGTGTGCTACTCTGTCGGCTCTCTTCATCCCTAAGTGGCCTGTTGATGAATACTGGATAAGAATCCTCATCTAAGCTCTCTGACTCAGCGCTCTCTGCATTTTGCTGCTTTTGCTGGGGTGGTTCCCTTCTCCATAGACCTCTACTGGGTGTTTCAACAGATTCCTCAAATGGTAGGGAATTACATGACATTAGAATATTGCGATGCAGAACCCCTCTCGGGTTTTACCTCATAGACAGGGTTGTCATCACCTTTCCTGCTTACCACCACGTGTATTTGGTCCTCCCAGTGTGATCTTAGCTTTCCCGGCCCCCCACGTTCTGACATGTTCCTCACCAGTACACGATCCCCTGAGACCAGAACCAAACAAATTTTCTTCCGATCGTAGTAGGCTTTTCCCTTCGCTGTTGATTTCTCCATGTTTCTAATAGCGATGTCATAGGCTTCCGCCATCTGTTGCTGCCACTTCTTAGCATATTACTGGTATGATTTCTCCTGTTCCTTTATCTGTAACCCAAAGACAAGGTCAACAGGTAGCCGTGGAGCCCTTCCAAATAGCAGGAAATACAGTGGGAACCCAGTAGCATCACTGGTGGTACAATTATATGCATGAATGACCTTGTTCAGATAATCACCCCAGTTGGCCTTCTTCTCTTCATCTAGTGTGCGCAACATTGACAATAGTGTACGGTTAAATTTCTCCACAGGATTCCCCTGTGGATGATATGGAGAGGTTCTGGAATTGGCTAGTCCCATACAGTTCTGCAATGCTCTGAATAACTGATTTTCAAACTCTCTTCAAATCAAATCAAAGTTAATTTGTCACATGTGCTGAATACAACAGGTGTAGACCTTACAGTGAAATGCTTACTTACAGGCTCTAACCAATAGTGCAAAAAAGGTATTAGGTGAACAATAGGTAGGTAAAGAAATAAAACAACAGTAAAAAGACAGGCTATATACAGTAGCGAGGCTATAAAAGTAGCGAGGCTACATACACCTGTTAGTCATTTAGATATGGTTAAAGTGACTATGCATATATGATGAACAGAGTAGCAGTAGCGTAAAAGAGGGGTTGGCGTATGGTGGGTGGGACACAATGCAGATAGCCCGGATAGCCACTGTGCGGGAGCACTGGTTGGTCGGCCCAATTGAGGTAGTATGTACATGAATGTATAGATAAAGTGACTATGCATATATGATAAACAGAGAGTAGCAGCAGCGTAAGAAGAGGGGTTGGGGGAGGGGGGCACACAATGCAAATAGTCCGGGTAGCCATTTGATTACCTGTTCAGGAGTCTTATGGCTTGGGGGTAAAAAATGTTGAGAAGCCTTTTTGTCCTGGACTTGGCACTACGGTGTCGCTTGCCATGCTGTAGTAGAGAGAACAGTCTATGACTGGGGTGGCTGGGGTCTTTGACAATTTCTCGGGCCTTCCTCTGACACCGCCTGGTGTAGAGGTCCTGGATGGCAGGCAGCTTAGCCCCAGTGATGTACTGGGCCGTACGCATTACCCTCTGTAGTGCCTTGCGGTCGGAGGCCGAGCAATTGCCGTACCAGGTAGTGATGCAACCAGTCAGGATGCTCTCGATGTTGCAGCTGTAGAACCTTTTGAGGATCTCAGGACCCATGCCAAATCATTTTAGTTTCCTGAGGGGAATAGGCTTTGTCGTGCCCTCTTCACGACTGTCTTGGTGTGTTTGGACCATTCTAGTTTGTTGTTGATGTGGAGACTTGAAGCTCTCAACCTGCTCCACTACAGCCTCGTTGATGAGAATGGGGGCGTGCTCGGTCCTCCTTTTCCTATAGTCCACAATAGTCTCCTTAGTCTTGGTTACGTTGAGGGATAGGTTGTTATTCTGGCACCACCCGGCCAGGTCTCTGACTTCCTCCCTATAGGATGTCTCGTCGTTGTCGGTGATCAGGCCTACCACTGTTGTGTCGTCTGCAAACTTAATGATGGTGTTGGAGTCATGCCTGACCATGCAGTCAGGGATCAGGGAGTCAGGTGATCAGGGAGTACAGGAGGGGACTGAGCACACACCCCTAGGGAGCTCCAGTGTTGAGGATCAGCGTGACAGATGTGTTGCTACCTACCCTCACCACCTGGGGGCGGCCCGTCAGGAAGTCCAGGATCCAGTTGCAGAGGGAGGTGTTTAGTCCCAGGTTCCTTAGCTTAGTGATGAGCTTTGAGGGCACTATGGTGTTGAACGCTGAGCTGTAGTCAATGAATAGCATTCTCACGTAAGTGTTCCTTTTGTCCAGGTGAGAAATGGCAGTGTGGAGTGCAATAGGGATAGCATCATCTGTGGATCTGTTTGGGCGGTATACAAATTGTAGTGGGTCTAGGGTTTCTGGGATAATGGCGTCGATGTGAGCCATTACCAACCTTTCAAAGCACTTCATGGCTACAGACATGAGTGCTACGGGTCTGTAGTCATTTATGCAGGTTGCCTTTGTTCTTGGGCACAGGGACTATGGTGGTCTGCTTGAAACATGTTGGTATTACAGACTTAATCAGGGACATGTTGAAAATGTCAGTGAAGACACCTGCCAGTTGGTCAGCACATGCCCGGAGCACACGTGCTGGTAATTCATCTGGCCCCGCAGCCTTGTGTATGTTGACCTGTTTAAAGGTCTTACTCACATCGGCTACGGAGAGCGTGATCATCCATTCGCCTGGAACAGCTGATGCTCTCATGCATGCCTCAGTGTTGCTTGCCTCGAAGCGAGCATAGAAGTGATTTAGCTCGTCTGGTGTCACTGGGCAGCTCGCGGCTGTGCTTCCCTTTGTAGTCCATAATAGTTTGCAAGCCCTGCAACATAAGACGAGCGTCGGAGCCGGTGTAGTATGATTCAATCTTAGCCCTGTATTGACGCTTTGCCTGTTTGATGGTTCGTCGCAGGGCATAGCAGGATCCCTGATCTTCCCTGATCATGACGGATTTTTGAGACAAAGCCAAACTTCGGGAAAAAATAATTGAAAAGCTTTTTTTCAGCAGTTTTCCCTGACTTATTTCTGGTGGGTAGGCTTGTGCAAATTTTGTAAAGCTATCTAAAATAACTAAAATGTACTCATAGCCCCCTCTGCTTTTCTCCAAATGCACAATCAATTGAAATCATCTGGAAAGGAGCTGTAGCTTGTACATGTTGCATTGGGGCCCTAGTTATTACACTGGGTTTCTTTTGTTTGATACACTTACACACTTTAGTGATAAAGTGTTCAATGTCATGTTGCATGCGTGGCCAATAAAAGCAATCTTGTGCTAAGTTCAACACTTTCTGTTCCTAGATGGGCCATTTCAGTGTGTCAGTACTTGTAAATCAGTGTTCTATACTGACTTGGTACCACAACTTGTGTCCTTTTTGCTGTTTTCCTTTGTAATGATCCCTCTGGTGAGACATGGAGCCTGTTCCACTTTTTAAGAAACTGTTTGACTTTGTATGACTCTTGTTGACATTTTGTTGGTTTAGGCTTAGTCCTTTGACTTTTCAGTTCCAAGATTCTCGATACAGCTGCATCCTTTAACTGAGCCTGCATGAGATCGTATGGAGAAAGTCGGTCTGTAACTGTTCCCCCCCCCCACCATGACAGCTCATCTTGCGCTGATGGCCTTACTGTGACTGCGCATATCCAAGTTACACAGTCATTCTGTTATGTCTGAACATTATTGAGTGTTGCTTTTACCGTCTCAGGTGAGTGTTTCCCTGTGCATTCTTCCATGTAATGTTCAGCATGCTAAGGAGAGTGTGACAGAGAGTCTGCGTCAGTGTTTACTTTTCCAGGACGACACCAGTGTGAGATTAAAGCCAGACAGCTCCGCCACCCAGCGATGACCAGTGGTATTCAGTCTCGCTGTAGTTAGTAGATATGTCAAGGGGCTATTATCACTGTACACTGTCACAGAGGGAGCATAAAATAGGTAATCTCTGAACCGCTCTGTCACTGCCAATTTGAGGGCCAAGAATTCCAGTTTCCCTGAGTGAAGGTGATAGTTTCTCTCTGCTTGTGTCAGGGTGAGGAGACTCTCAGTTTGCCACTTTGTCGTTGGTATAACACACCTCCCAATCCATCTTCAGAGGCATCAACATGAAGGATAAAATGGTCCTTGAAATCTGGGTCAGCAAGCACAGGTGGATAAGTCAGCACACTCACCAAGTGTTCTAATGCTCTCTGGTGAGCATCCTCCCATATAACTTTCTGGTGGGGCAGAGCCTGTCCCGACTGCATAGCTATCTTGGTCCTTCTCTTCCCGGAGGCTGGGGTCTCCGACTTCACTGCTAGTAAGTTATAGAGACATTTTGCATGTTGTGAGAAGTTCTGTACATACTGTAACCCCTATAGTACCCTAGAAACCCCATTAGTTTCAGCTCTCTCATATTTGTTGGTGGCCTGTTTACCAGTTCTTGCACTGCTACAATTTCTTTAATATCCATTCTGTAACCTTCAGCAGAAATAACTTTTCCTAAATAACGGACCTCATTCTTGAATACCTCATTCGGACCTCATTCTTGAACACTTATCAGCCCTGAGTTTAATACTCCATTCATTTTGCTGCCTGAGTACCTGACGGACATCTTCCACATTGTTCAAATGACTGACTAAAAATAAGAATGTCATCCAAATATGGTATACAGATTCTATCTCTTAAACCCTCTAAACTTTCCTCCATGCTTCATTGGAAGGCAGAGGGACTGTTTGATAAGCTAAAGGGAATTCTATTCCATTCATATAAGGCCCAAGGGGTGCTGAAGGCAGTGTATTTTCTGGACCCCTCTCCCACAAAGCCTTGGTGGTATGCCTTTGCTTGATCTAAAACTGTAAACCATGAGTTTCCTCCCAAACCATCAAGTATTTCCTGTATTACGGGGTATGGAATTCCGGTCCAGAACAGTCTTCTTGTCCCTTCCTCTGTAATCAACATGAAGTCTATAACTCCCATCCTTTTTACGTACACAGACCAGAGGTGATGAGTATGATGAAGTTGACTTCCTGATGAAGTTTTTGTTCAGGAGCCCCTGAAGGTGGCTTTACACCTCAGCGTACAATGGGCGGGGCACACTGTTGTATCTTTTTGCCACTGGTATGTTATCAGTCAATGTTATCTCCATTCTGAGATTTTCAATACACCCTATGTCCATGTCATCTTTGGCGAAAATTGCTGATTCCTGTGGTGGATGAATCAGAATTAGTTGGGTAGCATAGTTAATTAAGATGTTTTATTAGTATAATATGCTTATGTGAGATACTTGTCATTAGAAAGTGTCCTTTGGACTCTGGTATGTTTCAGTTGCACGTTTCCCTTAGCTGGGGCTCAGTCACTTGTGGCCCAGAGAGAGGAGAGGTCAGACTTGTTTTTACATGTCTCTGTTGCTATGCAGAATATCAGCAAGAGAGGAGGACAGAATGAAACTGTCTTTATATGTGAATGTATCTTTACCTATTCTTAAACCATGTGAAGGGATGGCGTGATTAATGGGAACCAATTATTTGTCTCCATAATGTCTGTGCGCAGGTCACTCCCCTCAGTGAGTTTGTCCAGGAGTGGGAACAAGAGGTGTCTTACTGAGGATGGGCCTCTATGAGATAGCACTGACAGAGGAGATTTATGATGTATTTTGATAAGAACGCCTAAAAAGCATTCCAGAGGACATGAGCTAATGGTTCTGTTCTATACCATACCAGGGAGAGACGGTTCTAGGGAGACCAGACACTGGTCTATATAATGAACACTGTTGAGATAGCAGCTGCTGTCTGATGTGTTTTATAGATATCTTTTCATACAAAACTTAACCTTGTGACCCATTCTATGTATCTGTGGTTTGTCATATACGTTGAGAGGGGTGGACCTTGAGTATAAAAGCTCTTTATATTGAAGGTGTAGTCACCCTTTGCAATGGCATCATTGAAGGTCAAGTGCTTTTACAAAAGTATCTTACGTATTAAAGATGTAGTTTAACTCAGACTGGTGTGTTTGTAACTCTCCTCATTTGGTAATGCAGAAATTAGCCACCACATTCCTCTCTGAGCATCTGTTTGACGAATTCATGTGCTGAACATCTACAGGTGGGACCCATCACTCTATGTGGCCGGTGTCAGGGCCAGGCTCCAGTGGGGATCTGTCCTAGACCTGTGCTACAGTAACTTTTTCTCCACTGGGCACAGGAACCGGGTGGCACGTTACTACTCTCTGTAATGTCCCTATCACTTTTTGTCTTGGTAATGTCATGTTTGGTAGTATTCAGTACTGTAATGTCAACTTTTCGAGATGGCCGTTTTGATGTTTTCACGACCTGACTTTGTAGGTCCAGGCAACAGATCACTTTCCCGTCCGGTTCAGGGGATTGTATTTCTTTTGTTATTGGGCTGTGGTCTGTGGGGGCTCTGCCTGTGCACATTCCTCTCTGCTATCCCCGCTATCCTCACTCTGTACTGCGTTCACTCGTGTGGGTGTGAACTTACGTGAAGTCCTGGCCTGGCCAGTTCATCTCTGGTGTTAATATTCTGGAGATGCACTCATCTCTGCCCTGACATTATCATTTTGTTTATCCAGTAACAATGGCCTGCAGGCATTGGCTCTTGACTGACTCTGTGCAATATTTCAGTCCTGATTGGGCACAAGCTGAGGCTGATTACACTTTCTGTCTCAGGTCAAAGACTCAGACTAGGAAGTCCAAGGCAGACTCTCCCGACTCTTGTGTTGTCTTAGCCAACTTGTGATACAGTTCAGTAGCGTCCTTTTCTGCATAATGTGTGCTCAAGATTTGCCTTAGTACAGTATGTAGTGTCAAGTCTGTTTTCCCTCCAGATAACTGCTCATCTTTAGCCCTGGGCTCACAGCTCTGATTACTGCTTCTATCATTTCCAATTCATGGTACCCTTTTCTCCTTCCATTTTCAATCTGATGTTCTAGGCTGCTGAAGCTGAGCTTATCTTTCTCATTCTGATCTCCTATCTGTCCATGGATTTTAAAGTCTTTATAACTGGACACACTCACTCCACTCTCTCTCTCTCTCTGTGGCGTGTGCCTTTCTGGAGCTGAGACCACTTCTCTGCTGGGCTGAGGAGACCCTCCATTCTCTTTTCGTCCTGCCGTAACTCCCGTCTCTCCGCTGGGTTAGCTGTCCACTTGCATCGTTGGTGCCGACTGACTGGGACTCGTAGGCAGACTTTTCGCAGTATCCTCAGAGTCTGATATTCCTTTGATTTCGTCTTTTAGTTGAAGCAGCCAAGACATTCCCTCATCTTCTGATTCCATTAAATCCTCCTTCTCACAGTAATCTTCCATCAATTTGCGCAGCAAAGCACGATGGCTCTTTCCTTTTACTTCAGAGTCAGCTACATCTCCGATTCCACAACTAAATAGTTTATAGACTAAATAGTTAGTCTATAAACCCTGTTCGATTTCATCCACAACGTTTCCCACTCTAGACTCATATTGTCCTACTCACGTGGCAACAACGACAATGCAGGCAATGGCAAGATGGGTACAATCCGTTAGGTGTTTAGCCCGCTAATGTTAGCTAGCTAGCTACTCTCCCAATGTCTCTCACTCGCTGTCTGTTCAAGGAATATGGGCTCACATGAAAATAAATCTCAGCAGTGCCTACAAACTTGTTACCCTTTCTATGAGCTTATAATTTACATTTTAGTCATTTAGCAGACGCTCTTATTCAGAACAACTTACAGTAGTGAATGCATACATTTCATACCATTTCATTAAAAAAAATGTTTTTGTTTTTTGTACTGGCCCCCCGTTGGAATCGAACCCACAACCCTGGCGTTGCACACACCATGCTCTACCAACTGAGCCACAGGGAATATAAACTATAACACAAAAGGTACTGTTTACTTTACTTTTAATCATATCAGCACGTGTAACAGCAGTTTACAGCACTTTTTGTTCATTTTTCTTCCTCTCCCCATTTCACTTAAACTATATTTCTTTATTTCCCATGGGCTTCACCCGAGTACCCCCTAGCGGCTGGAATACAACTGTATTAAGCCCCTTACACTAGCACAGACCGGAATATGTTCCGGGTTTCATCCAATGGCATTGAGGAGTATACCACCTCAGTCATCGGCTTCATCAATAAGTGCATCGACGACGTCGTCCCCACAGTGACCGTACGTACATATCCCAACCCAAAACCATGGATTACAGGCAACATCCACATCAAGCTAAAGGCTAGAGCTGGCATGTTCAAGGAGCGGGACACTAATCCGGACGCTTGTAAGAAATCCCGTTATGCCCTCAGACGAACCATCAAACAAGCAAAGCGTCAATACAGGATTAAGATAGACTCCTACTACACCAGCTCTGATGCTCGTCGGATGTGGCAGGGCTTGAAAACTATTACGGGCTACAAAGGGAAACCCAGACGTGAGCTGCCCAGTGACTCGAGCCTACCAGATAAGCTAAATGCCTTTCATGCTCGCTTCGAGGTAAGCAACACTGGAGCATGCACGAGAGCAACAGCTGTTCTGAATGACTGTGTAATAACGCTCTCAGGAGCCGATGTGAGCAAGACTTTTAAACAGGTCAACATTCACAAAGCCGCTGGACTAGACAGATTACCAGGATGTGTACTCAAAGCATGCGCTGACCAACTGGAAAGTGTCTTCACTAACACTTTCCACTTTCCCTAACTGAGTCTGTAATACCTACATGTTTCAAGCAGATCACCATAGTCCCTGTGCCCAAGGAAGCAAAGGTAACCTGCCTAAATGATTATCGCCCCGTAGCTCTCACGTCGGTAGCCATGAAGTGCTTTGAAAGGCTGGTCATAGCTCACATCAACAGCCTCTTCCCAGACACCCTAGACCCACTCCAATGTGCATACCGCCCCAACAGATCCATAGATGATGCAATCCCAATTGCACTCCACACTGCCCTTTCCCACCTGGACAAAAGGAACGCCTATGTGAGAACGCTGTTCATTGACTACCGCTCAGCGTTCAACACCATAGTGCCCACAAAGCTCATCACTAAGCTCAGGACCCTGGGACTAAACACCTCCCTCTGCAACTGGATCCTGGACTTCCTGGCAGGCCGCCCCCAGGTGGTGAGGGTAGGCAATAACACATCTGCCACGCTGATCCTCAACACTGGGGCCCCTCAGGAGTGTGTACTTAGTACCCTCCTGTACTCCCTGTTCACCCATGACTGCGTGGCCAAACACAACTCCAACACCATCATTAAATTTGCTGACGACACAACAGTGGTAGGCCTGATCACCGACAATGATGAGAGCCTATAAGGAGGAGGTCAGAGAGCTGGCAGTGAGGAGCCAGGACAACAACCTCTCCCTCAACGTGAGCAAGACAAAGGAGCTAATTGTGGACTATAGGAAAAGGAGGGCCGAACAGGCCCCCATTAACATCGATGGGGCTGTAGTGGAGCGGGTCGAGAGTATCCACATCACCAACGAACTATAATGGTCCAAACACACCAAGACAGTTGTGAAGAGGGCACAACAAAATATACTGCTCAAAAAAAGAAAGGGAACACTTAAACAACACAATGTAACTCCAAGTCAATCACACTTCTGTGAAATCAAACTGTCCACTTAGGAAGCAACACTGATTGACAATACGTTTCACATGCTGTTGTGCAAATGGAATAGACAACAGGTGGAAATTATAGGCAATTAGCAAGACACCCCCAATAAATGAGTGATTCTGCAGGTGGGGACCACAGACCACTTCTCAGTTCCTATGCTTCCTGGCTGATGTTTTGGTCACTTTTGAATGCTGGCGGTGCTTTCACTCTAGTGGTAGCATGAGACGGAGTCTACAACCCACACAAGTGGCTCAGGTAGTGCAGCTCATCCAGGATGGCACATCAATGCGAGCTGTGGCAAGAAGGTTTGCTGTGTCTGTCAGCGTAGTGTCCAGAGCATGGAGGCGCTACTAGGAGACAGGCCAGTACATCAGGAGATGTGGAGGAGGCAACAACCCAGCAGCAGGACCGCTACCTCCGCCTTTGTGCAAGGAGGAGCAGGAGAAGCACTGCCAGAGCCCTGCAAAATGAACTCCAGCAGGCCACAAATGTGCATGTGTCTGCTCAAACGGACTCCATGAGGGTGGTATGAGGGCCCGACGTCCACAGGTGGGGGTTGTGCTTACAGCCCAACACCGTGCAGGACATTTGGCATTTGCCAGAGAACACCAAGATTGGCAAATTCGCCACTGGCGCCCTGTGCTCTTCACGGATGAAAGCAGGTTCACACTGAGCTCGTTACAGACATGACAGAGTCTGGAGACGCCGTGGAGAACGTTCTGCTGCCTGCAACATCCTCCAGCATGACCGGTTTGGCGGTGGGTCAGTCATGGTGTGGGGTGGCATTTCTTTGGGGGGCCGCACAGCCCTCCATGTGCTCGCCAGAGGTAGCCTGATTGCCATTAGGTACCGAGATGAGATCCTCAGACCCCTTGTGAGACCATATGCTGGTGCGGTTGGCCCTGGGTTCCTCCTAATGCAAGACAATGCTAGACCTCATGTGGCTGGAGTGTGTCAGCAGTTCCTGCAAGAGGAAGGCATTGATGCTATGGACTGGCCCGCCCGTTCCCCAGACCTGAATCCAATTGAGCACATCTGGGACATCATGTCTCGCTCCATCCACCAACACCACGTTGCACCACAGACTGTCCAGGAGTTGGCGGATGCTTTAGTCCAGGTCTGGGAGGAGATCCCTCAGGAGACCATCCGTCACCTCATCAGGAGCATGCCCAGGCGTTGTAGGGAGGCCATACAGGCACGTGGAGGCCACACACACTACTGAGCCTCATTTTGACTTGTTTTAAGGACATTACATCAAAGTTGGATCAGCCTGTAGTGTGGTTTTCCACTTTAATTTTGAGTGTGACTCCAAATCCAGACCTCCATGTGTTGATAAATTGGATTTCCATTGATTATTTTTGTGTGATTTTGTTGTCAGCACATTCAACTATGTAAAGAAAAAAGTATTTAATAAGATTATTTCTTTCATTCAGATCTAGGATGTGTTGTTTAAGTGTTCCCTTTATTTTTTTGAGCAGTGTATTTTCCCCCCTCAGGAGTCTGAAAAGATTTGGCATGGGTCCCCAGATCCTCAAAAAGTTCTACAGCTGCACCATCGAGAGAATTCTGACCAGTTGCATCACCGCCTTTTATGGCACCTGCTCGGCATCTGACAGTAAGGCGCTGCAGAGGATAGTGTGTATGGTCCAGTACATCACTGGGGCCAAGCTTTCTGCCATCCAGGACCTATATAATAGGCGATGTCAGAGGAAACCCCATAAAATTGTCAGAGACTCCAGTCACCCAAGTCGTAGACTATTTTCTCTGCTACCGCACGGCAAGTCTAGGACCAAAAGGCTCCTTAACAGCTTCTACCCCCAAGCCATAAGACTGCTGAACAATTAATCAACTGGCCGCCGGACTATTTACATTTACCCCACCCCTCCCCCACCCTCTATTTCTTTTGTACACTGCTGCTACTCGCTGTTTGTTATCAATGCATAGTATGTGTCATGATGTTGCCCTCTTTGGACACTGCGAGCACCATCCCCCTACCTCTGCACCATCTCCCTCGTAAATTCCTATGAGGAGGTCCTCTCCTCATGGCCAATAGAGAGAGAGTGTTTTCAAAGAGTGACAAAGGAATTTCTTCCACCTCACAGAACTGGAGAACTGAACAACATTTATGTTCTGGAGAAGGTATAAAAGATCAGTGAAGAATCCAGCTACGAACTGGTCAGTTTGGTACAATTTTGTGAAACTCATGAGAGACAATACGGCCACATTACCATAATCATGTTTATACATTAGCCTCAGCTATGAGACTTACATCTAAATGGTTGTATAAAATGAATGAATAAGGATGGAACTGTTTGTGAAATTGTGTAATAAGATTTTGGACTGTTTAATGAAGGAAACTCCAATTCCCTTTGGAGTTTAACTAAATCAGAGGACCGCCCATGAGCACATTTATGGTCTGGCATCATGGGACAGGCCCTTTTCTGCTCTTCCGAATAAAACCCCCACCTAGGTTTTCTATCACCAGACCGAGCTTACCTCAATTACGAGATGGCTAAAGGTTGGAGACCAGCTTACCTCGATAACGAGAGGGCCAAGGTTTGAACATGCATTCCTCTTTCTGAACTTTTAACCATACCACGTGGTTAAACTCGTAGACTATCGATACCGACAGAATAAGAACAATCTTTGATATTAATTACTAGTCTGCAGCTAGGAATTCGGTATCATTGAACGCGAAGACTGACAACCGCCGAAATATCTGTCCTATAACGACATTAATGAATGTCACTCTGAACTACCCATTCTAACCACGACAGAGAGAGAGAGAGAGAGAGAGAGAGAGCGGACAGACTCTCTAACAGAAACAAACTTTCAACAGAGATCCCGACGACACACTGAGCGTAAATATATATATATATATTGATTGCAATTGTTCCCGAATGAGTGAGCGTTCATGTGCAAAGGATTAGCATTTCAATTGTTATAATTATCAACTCTGTAGTGCCTTCTCAGCTGACCCCCCACTCCCTTTTTGTCTAACAAGCTTAGGTTTAGCCCACTAGGGCACATTCCTCTATCATTTCTTTGTAACGATATCTACTGTTTGTTATGCATTTCTGTAAATTACCTAGTTAGTAAATAAATGATTTTAAGACAATTGATGTATGGATGACTCATAGTGAAGACTGGGTTCGTGCAGATAACCAACAATTTACGACGTTTGGAATGAGACTGACGTGAGGTAAATAAGTCATTAATTCGAAGACTAATTGATCAGATATTAAAATATCTGAAAGTTCTATTAGGAAAATTATAACTTTGTAATCTGAATATTTTCCTTGGTGCCCCGACTCCCTAGTTAATTACAGTTACATGATTAATCAGGTTAATCGCGTAATAATAATTACAGAGTTATTTCTTAAATATATCTTCAGTTTTAATGATGCCAAAGACACGACATATGCATAGTCGCTTCAACCCTGCCTACATATACAAATTACCTCAACTAACCTGTACCCCCCCGCACACTGACTCGTTTACCGGTACCCCTTGTATATAGCCATGTTATTGTGTTACTTTTTATTATTTTTTCTTTTTTACTTTAGTTCATTTGGTAAATATTTTCTTAATTCTTCTTGAACTGCACTGTTGGTTAAGGGCTTGTAAGTAAGCATTTCACGGTATGGTCTACACTTGTTGTATTCGGCACATGTGACAAATAATTGAAGAAGGCAGACAGTTCCTCCTAGTGGCCACTGAGGGCGTTTCCAGCCTGGCAACTGCTGGGCACAGAGCTGGAGTGTGGTAGTCTTGTTAACACCAGCCTCACAGCTCGCTGTGTAGTGACTTGGGTCGCGCGTCAGCCAGGCTACGAGTGTGATACCTTCACAGGTAAGCTGGACACACACGTTCAATGTGGTTTAGGCTACCCTTCATTTCATTGAGAGCCTGTCCTACTAGGTCCTCAGTCTATAGCCCCCGTAGGTCCAGAGTATCTTAGTCCTCAGTTCCCTGATCGCCTAGTGGCTTCACAGTTTTCTGCTAAGCTGGGTCCCCAGTTTCCTATCCCAGGAGGCCCAGAACGTTCTGTCCTGATAGATCTAACATCCCTTTGCTCACAGTCTGTAGCCCAGTCAGGCCCCAAGACACTAGCTCTCTGCTGCGGACCTGTGCTCTCAAGTCCTGAGAGCTTTGTCGAGACCTGCAGCCGAACCTCCCCCGCCTGCCATGCCGAGACCATCATCAAGCTCTGCTGCTGCGGCCTGACCTCCTGATCCAGGGCCCTCACCTGGTCCCTCTGCCTGGGTCCGATTCTCCACCAAATTTCACAGTGGGTGCGAGACACTGTGGCTTGTAGGCCTCTCCACGTCTCGCACCCACTGTGCAATTTAGTGAAGGATTCGGTGATAATCTGGGGGTGCTTCAGGCTGGAATCGGGCAGATTTATCTTTGTGAAGGACGCATGAATTAAGCCACGTACAAGGTTGTCCTGGAAGAAAATTTGCTTCCTTCTGCTGTGACAATGTTCCCCAACTCTGAGGATAGTTTTTTCCAGCAGGACAATGCTCCATGGCACACAGCCAGGTCAATCAAGGTGTGGATGGAGGACCACTAGATCAAGACCCTGTCATGGCCAGCCCAATCTCCAGACCTGAACCCCATTGAAAACCTCTGGAATGTGATCAAGAGGAAGATCGATGGTCACAAGCCATCAAACAAAGCCGAGCTGCTTGAATTTTTGCGCCAGGAGTGGTATAAAGCCATCCAACATCAATGTGAAAGACTGGTGGAGAGCATGCCAAGACGCATGAAAGCTGTGATTGAAAATCAGGATTATTCCACCAAATATTAATTTCTGAACTCTTCTTAAGTTAAAACATTAGTATTGGGGTGTTTAAAAATGAATATGAACTTGTTTTCATTGCATTTTTCGAGGTCTGACAACACTGCATATTTTTTGTTATTTTGACCAGTTGTGGTTTTCTGCAAATAAATGCTCTAAATGACAATATTTTTATTTGAAATTTGGAAGAAATGTTATCAGAGGTTTGTAGAATAAAACAAAAATGTTCATTTTACTCAAACACATACGTGCCTATAAATAGTAAAACCATAGAAACTGATCATTTTGCAGTGGTCTCTTAATTTGTTCCCAGAGCTGTATATGCAGCACCCCCATCCCCAAACTAATTCCCGTGGCTATGGTTTGTGGCAGAAAGTGATGCTGGCGCTGGAGATGTGGGGGGTGTGCTAGTGGGTCTGGGAAGGTGTGATGTAGTTGATGTTTGTATGATGTTGTGGTTTATCTGTGTATGTTTTGTATTGCTTATAAAATATAAAATATTATTTAAAAAAAGGTAATACATTTTTACCATTTAAATGACATGTTTGCTATTAGGCCCAATCGAGACCCCCGAATGTCATGGTGCAATTCACACTCTGCATACAATCATCATATAGGCTGCTGCTACCCTGTTTATCATATATCCTTATTCCTATTCACCTTACCCATATACATACTGTATCTACCTCTATCGATCCAGTATCCCTGGCCTGCACATTGTAAATACAGCAGTCTATTGGAACTGACCCTGTATATACTCCGTGCGGTATCAAAGAGAACAGTCTATGACTTGGGTGACTGGAGTCTTTGACAATTTTTTGGGCCTTTCTCTGACACCGCCTAGTATATAGGTCCTGGATGGCAGGAAGCTTGGCCCCAGTGATGTACTGGGCCGTAGGCACTACCCTATGTAGCGCCTTACAGTCGGATGCCAAGCAGTTGCCATACCAGGCGGTGATGCAACCAGTCAGGATACTCTCGATGGTGCAGCTCTAGAACTTTTTGAGGATCTGGGGACCCATCAATCAATCAAATGTATTTATAAAGCCCCTTTTACATCAGCCGATGACACAAAGTGCTATACAGAAACCCAGCCTAAAACCCCAAACAGCAAGCAATACAAATGTAGAAGCACGGTGGGTTGGAAAAACTCCCCAGAAAGGCAGGAATCTAGGAGGAAACCTAGAGAGAAACCAGGCTCTGAGGGGGGGCCAGTCCTGTTCTGGCTGTGCCAGGTGGAGATTATAATAGTACATGGCCAAGATGTTCAAACGTTCATAGATGACCAGCAGGGTCAAATAATAATAACCACAGTAGTAGTATAATAATAATCAAGTAGTCATCAGGCCAGGTAGTCCTGAGGCATGGTCTTAGGGCTCAGAGAGAGAGAGAGAGAGAAAATACTTAAATTCACACAAGACACCGGATAAGACAGGATAAATACACTAGATATAATAGACTGACCCTAGCCCCCTGACACAAACTATTGAAGCATAATTACCGGAGGCTGAGACAGGAGGGATCGGGAGACACTGTGGCCCCGTCCGACAATACCCCCGCACAGGGCCAACCAGGCAGGATATAACCCCACCCACTTTGCCAAAGCACAACCCCACACCACTAGAGGGATATCTTCAAACCACCAACTTACTACCCTGAGACAAGGCCGAGTATAGCCCACTAAGATCTTCCCCATGGCACGAACCTGAGGTGGGGCGCCAACCAGGACAGAAAGATCACGTCAGTAACTCAACCTACTCAAGTGACGCACCCCTCCTAGGGATGGCATGGAAGAGCACCAGAAAGCCAGTGACTCAGCCCCAGTGATAGGGTTAGAGGCAGAGAATCCCAGTGGAGAGAGGGGAACAGGCCAGACACAGACAGCAAGGGCGGTTCATCGCTCCAGTGCCTTTCCATTCACCTTCACACCCCTGGGCCAGACTACACTCAATCATAGGACCTATTGAAGAGATGAGTCTTCAATAAAGACTTAAATGTCGAGATCGAGTCTGCGTCTCCCACATGGATAGGCAGACCATTCCATAAAAATGGAGCTCTATAGGAGAAAGCCCTGTCTCCAGCTGTTTGCTTAGAAATTCTAGGGACAATAAGGAGGCCTGCGTCTTGCGACCGTAGCGTACGTGTAGGTTTGTACGGCAGGACCGAATAGGAAAGATGGTTAGGAGCAAGCCCATGTAATGCTTTGTAGGTTAGCAGTAAAACATTGAAATCAGCCATAGCCTTAACAGGAAGCCAGTGTAGGGAGGCTAGCACTGGAGTAATATGGTCACATTTTTTGGTTCTAGTCAAGATTCTAGAAGCTGTTTAGCACTAACTGAAGTTTATTTAGTGCTTTATCCGGGTTACCGGAAAGTAGAGCATTGCAGCAGTCTAATCTAAAAGTGACAAAAGCATGAATACATTTTTCTGCATAATTTTTGGACAGAAAGTTTCAGATTTTTGCAATGTTACATAGATGGAAAATAGCTGTCCTTGAAATAGTCTTGATACAGTGCCTAGCAAAAGTATTCCCCCTAGCAAAAGTATTGGCATTTTTCCTATTTTGTTTCATTACAACCTGTAATTTAAATGGATTTTTATTTGGATTTCATGTAGTGGACATACACAAAATAGTCCAAATTGGTGAAGTGAATGAAAAACATTACTTGTTTCAACAAATTCAACAAAAAAAGAAAAGTGGTGCGTGCATATGTATTCACCACCTGTGCTATGAAGCTCCTAAAAAAGATCTGGTGCAACCAATTACCTTCAGAAGTCACATAATTAGTTAAATAAAGTCCACCTGTGTGCAATCTAAGTGTAACATGATCTGTGACATGATCTCAGTATATATACACCTGTTCTGAAAGGCCTGCAACACCACTAAACAAGGGGCACCACCAAGCAAGTGGCACTATGAATACCAGGGAGCTCTACAAACAGGTCAAGGACAAAGTTGTGGAGAAGTACAGATCAGGGTTGGGCTATAAAAAAATATGTAAAACGTTGAACATCCCACGGAGCACCATTAAATCCATTATTAAAAAAATTGAAAGAATATGGCACCACAACAAACCTGCCAAGAGAGGGCTGCCCACCAAAACTCATGGACCAGGAAAGGAGGGCATTAATCAGAGGCAACAAAGAGACCAAAGATAACCCTAAAGGAGCTGCAAAGCTTCACAGCGGAGATTGGAGTATCTGTCCACTTTAAGCCGTACACTACACATAGCTGGGCTTTACAGAAGAATAGCCAGAAAAAAGTAATTGCTTAAAGAAAAAATAAGCAAACACGTTTGGTGTTTGCCAAAAGGCATGTGGGAGACTCCCCAAACATATGGAAGAAGGTACTCTGGTCAGATGAGACAAAAATTTAGCATTTTGGCCATTAAGGAAAACGCTATGTCTGATGCAAACCCAACACCTCTCATCACCCCAAGAATACCATCCCCACAGTGAAGCATGGTGGTGGCAGCATCATGCTGTAGGGATGTTTTTCATCGGCAGGGACAGGGAAACTGCTCAGAATTGAAGGAATGATGGATGGCGCTAAATAAAGGAGAATTCTTGAGGGAAACCTGTTTCAGTCTTCCATAGATTTGAGACTGGGATGGAGGTTTACCTTCCAGCAGGATAATGGCCATAAGCATACTGCTAAAGCAGCACTTGAGTGGTTTCAGGGGAACATTTTCAATGTCTTGGAATGTTCTAGTCAAAGCCCAGACCTCAATCCAATTGAGAACTCATCCAACTTGAAGGAGCTGGAGCAGTTTTGCCTTGAAGAATGGGCAAAAATCCCAGTGGCTAGATATGCCAAGCTTACAGAGACATACCCCAAGAGACTTGAAGTTGTAATTGCTGCTAAATGTGGCTCTACAAAGTATTGACTTTGGGGGCTGAATAGATATGCACGCTCAAGTTTTCTATTTTTTGTCTTGTTTGTTTCACAGTAAAACATATTTTGCATCTTCAAAGTGGTAGGCATGTTGTTTAAATCAAATGATACAAACGCCACAAAAATCCATTGTTGTAAGGCAACAAAATAGGAAAAATGACAAGGGGGTTGAATATTATATCAAGCCACTGTATGTTTGTCAAAAGAGAGATCAGGGTCCAGAGTAACGCCAAGGTCCTTCACAGTTTTATTTGAGACGACTGTACAAACATCAAGATTAATTGTCAGATCCAACAGAAGATCTCTTTGTTTCTAGGGACCTAGAACTAGCATCTCTGTTTTGTCCAAGTTTAAAAGTAAAAAATGCTAAATCTTTTCCGTCGTTGTCATACCCTCTTCAAAACTTTCTTGGTGTGTTTGGACCATGATATTTTGTTGGTGATGTGGACACAAAGGAACTTGAAACTCTCGACCCGCTCCACTACAGCCCCTTCGATGTCAATGGGGGTGTGTTCGGCCCTCCTTTTCCTGTAGTCCACAATCGTCTCCTTTGTCTTGCTCACGTTGAGGGAGAGGTTGTTGTCCTGACACGACACTGCCAGGCATCTGACCTCCTCCTTATAGGCTCTCATCATTGTCGGTGATCAGGCCTACCACTGTTGTGTCATCAGCAAACTTAATGGTAGTGTTGGAGTCGTGTTTGGCCACGCAGTCGTGGGTGAACAGGGAGTACAGGAGGGGACTAAGCACGCACTCTTGAGGAACAGCGTGTTGAGGATCAGCGCTTGGGGGTGGCCCGTCAGGAAGTCCAGGATCCAGTAGCAGTAACTGAATGCCTCAATGCCTGTCTGCCTGCTTTATATAGCAAGCCACAGCTGTGTGACTGTCTGTTGGATTGAACCATTTTCGTGAACGAGGTGGTGTACGTAATAAACTGGCCTCTGAGTGTATATATAATCTAGTGAGTATGCGTAGGGTCAGTGCAAGATGGAGTCAGTGGAAATAGTTTGAGTACCATTAATTGACTATTTAGCAGTCTTATGGCTTTGGGGTAGAAGCTGTTTGGGAGCCTATTGGTCCAAGAGCTGATGCTCCGGTACCGTTTTCTGGATGGTAGCAGAGTGAATAGTCTATGGCTTGGGTGGCTGGAGTCTTTGGCAATTTTTCAGGCCTTCCTCAGTCTACACCACCCTCTGTAGCGCTTTGCGGTCATGGCGGTGTATTTACCATACCAAGCGGTGATGCAGCCAGTCAAGATGTTCTCAATGATGCAGCTGTAGAACCTTTTGAGGATCCAAGGGCCCATACCAAATCTTTTTAGCCTCCTGCGGGGGAAGATGCACTGCCGTTCCCTCTTCACGACTGTGCGGGTGTGTGTGGACAATGTTAAATCCTTAGTGATGTGGACATCAAGGAGTCTGAAGCTCTTGACCCCTTCGACACCAGCCATGTCGATGTGGATGGGGGCCTGCTCGTCCCTCTTTCTCCTATAGTCCATGATCAGCTCCTTGGTCTTACTGATGTTGAGGGAGAAAGTGTTGTCCTGGCACCACAGTGCTAAGTCTCTGACCTCCTCCCTGTAGGCTGACTCATCACCTTCAGTGATCAGGCCTACCATCTTTGTGTCATCAGCGAACTTGATGATGGTGTTGGTATCGTGTGTGGCCATGCAGTCATGGGTGAATAGGGAGTGCAGGAGGGGACTAAGCACACAACCCTGAGGCCCCTGTGTTGAGGGTCAGCGTGGGGGAAGTGTTGTTGCCTACCCTCACCACCTGGGGCCGGACCCTCAGGAAGTCCAGGATCCAGTTGCAGAGGGTCGGGTTCAGACCCAGGGTCCAAAGCTTGGTGATGAGCTTGGAGGGGACTATGGTGTTGAACGCTGAGCTGTAGTCAATGATCAGCATTCTTAGATAGTCATTTCCCCTCATGTCCAGGTGGGAGACGGCAGTGTGAAGTGCAATTGAGATTGTGTCATCTGTGGATCTGTTGGGGCGATATGTGAATTGAAGTGGGTCTAGGGTGTCTGGGATGATGGTGTTGATGTGTGCCATGACCAGCCTTTAAAAGCACTTCATAATTACATATGTGAGTGCTACAGGGCGATAGTCATTTAGGCAGGTTACCTTGGAGCTCTTGGGAACAGGGACAATGGAAGTCATCTTGAAACATGTTGGGATTACAGACAGATACAGAAGCCCAGTCTATGCGTTTAATGATGAATCCACTAAACAATATTATATTAAATAGTAATATTATATTAAATAGTAATTAAATAGTAATATTATATTAAATAGTAATTAAATATATTAAATAGTAATGTCAACAATCTCTATACACAATTTACAATAAGAGAAAAGTAACAGACCATGATTCCTCTCAGGAGAATTAACATCAGGCCTACAGTTACACCAACTGGTAAGCCAATTACATGATAGTACAAAATGGTAAGAGAATTGGTGAAGAAAGTTACCTCTCTACTTACAAATTACTTGTATTTACATATAACAATAGCAACAGGAATATTATAAATGTGAAAATAAGTATATGTTCTGACTTACTTTTGGTCAAAAACACACAATATCCCTGCAAAGGAAAAACAGTCTGGTCTCCACTAAAACCAACTGAAAACGGATAATTTTTTTTTTGTTACATTTATATACTAACAATTCGTATGCCCATACTTGTCTTGGAGTGTGCTCAAGGCAGTGGAGTTGGGATTTGGATCATGCTGTCACGACTTCCGCCGAAGTCGGCTCCTCTCCTTGTTCGGGCGGTGTTGGGTGATCGACGTCACCGGCTTTCTAGCCATCGCCACTCCATTTCTCATATGTCCATTTGTTTTGTCTTGTTCCATACACACCTGGTTTTCATTCCATAATCACTGCATGTATTTAGTCCTCTGTTCCCCTCCATGTCTTTGTGTGTAATTGTTTATTGTTATGTGGATATTGTCAGGCGCCATACTTTTGTTATATTCTGTGGTTTTGGCACATTTTATGTTTTTATGTGCTGTCGTTTGTGGACCGGAATTAAAGTGTGCTTGTTTACTACACTCTGATCTCCTGCACCTGACTTCACCTCCGTACACAGCCATAACACGTGCATACATGACTGAACCAGTTTGTAGGCACTTGGAAACTTTAGGTGTTTGCAGGTTTTGACTGATGGAGTGGTTTGGACCTGTGTTTTGGCTCTGCCCAGGGACCTTTGTAGGATAAGAGCGGGCGTGGTGCTGGCATGCTCAAAGGTGGCCCAGCAGTTGATGCTGAGAGCTGGGCTGGCTGACGAGACAATGGGGTGGACCAGTCCGACAGTGTAGGCCTAGCAGCAAGGAGGAGGCATTTCTCCGGTTGACTAGACTATGGTTGCGGACGCCTGGACCTGAGGTAAGTCCTTGGTTGGTGTCATGCCAGGAGACATGGGAAGCTGCTGGAGGTTGCTTCGGTATGAAGAGGTCATTGGTCTGGGGCCAGCTGCAGTGCCCTTCACATGATCCTGCATGGTGGTCGATCGTGTCTTGAGCTGTTGCCTCCTGCTTGGTGCCACGCTTTGATGGCTGGCTGGGCAAGATGCGACTGGGGGTGCATAGAGCGGTAGAGTAACTTTCACCCTTTTCTACGAGGGGCTGGCGTTGTTCCGCCTCCTTCAGCTCATTCTGGGCCTGGTGAAGGCAGTTGGTGCTCCCTCCATTCTCTTTCTCTACTCTCCAGGTGCATCTCCTGGTATCTTCTCTCCATGGTGAGTTGGAGTCTCTCCATCTCAATTTCATAATTGAACCATGCTGCCTCACTCTCTTCAACTAACTGGTGTTCCAGTTCTTCAAGTTCTATCTTCTTAAGATGAACTTGAATATACTGTATGACTGTTCACTGTTCACTGTCACCATTACTGCTTTGATGTCTACGGGCTGGCGACCTCCTTCCTTGGAGGGGCTAGTAACGCCTTGCCTTGTTGGGGCTGGCCTGGGCTCAACAGTTCGCTTCATCAGAATCCTTTTCAAGGTCTTCTTCTTCAGGGGCGTGGCTTGCCTGAAGATGACCTGTTGGGGAGGGCTCACCAGTTAGAACACCCTCACCTCGTTGGGCATATCCCCTTGAAGCGGTTGTTAGAGTGCGTGGGTGGTTGAATATGTAGTCCTCCAGTCGCCGAGGCTGCTGTATCTGCCGTCGTGGATGCTGACATTACTATTACTTTAAATAGTCATGTCAGCAATCTCTATAGACAATTTATAAGAAGAGAAAAATAACAGACCATAATTCCTCTCAGGAGAATTAACATTAGGCCTACCGATACACCAACTGGTAATCTAATCACATAATAGTAAAAAATGGTAAGAGAACTGGTGAAGGAAGTTAACCCTCTACAAACAAATTACTTGTATTTATGTATAACAATAGCAACAGGAATATTATAAATGTGAAATATTTGGTCAAAAGCACACATTTCTCCCTGCAAAGGAAAAATGGTCTGGTCTCGACCAAAGCCAACTGAAAACTAAGAAAAAAATGTTAGCTCTGTTTCTAATCTAACAATTGGCTGCCATGGGGAATAATCCAATACTAATTGGTAAAACATGAAAGACAACAGAGTTTACCGGAATCCCTACATAAAAAATACTGGCAGATCAATAAAATATCCTTGTAGATCTAATTAAATTTAGCCCAATCACTTGAATCCCCCTACAACTCATAATTACCCGTGGGTAACTCGTCTATCATCCCTGAGCCCCGACTTCTCCCACATGCTGACCACTGACATCACCTGTTAAGGAAATTACCTCGATAACGGCATTTTCGGGGCAGCCAAGATGGCGTCGCTGTGAGAGGGAGCATTTTCTCTCTTGTCCAAGCAACTTTGAGGGTTAGGTGGTAAACAGTCTAATATTGGCTATCAATGTAGCAAGAAACTAACTATAACTTGTTTTAGCTACATATGGCAAGTTTAGAGTTTGTTTTTGTCAAGTAGAATGGGAAGAACACGACAGAAAGACAACAGAAGACGGAATATCCAAGCCTCACAAAAGACGGCAGGCATGATAGCTAGCTACGACGAGTCAGAGCTGTGATTGAGGATGATTTCCACTCAGTTTGCGATTCACCTGGGTCAAGAGGTTCTGAATTAAATTAAAAAAGGAAAATCACCTGGCCCTGATGGCCTGTCAGTTGAATTCTATAGACAGTTTTGGGAGTTGCTAGAAGCCCTTATTTTTTATATGTTTCAAGGTTGCATTGAAAATTGTGAAATGGCCTCCACTATGAAACAGGGGCTTATTTCACTGATATCAAAACCTGATAAAGACCCATCTCTCATTGACAATTGGAGACCAATTACTTTATTAAATATTGATTACAAATTGATTGCTCTGGTTTATGCCAAAAGATTAAGGAAATGAATAGATACCGTTATAAATGAGACTCAAACAGGATTTATGAAGGGCGTCACATAAGCTCCAACATTCGTTTAGTCTTGGACCTTTTACATTATTCAGATGCAATTGATTCAGATGCTGTTGTTTTATTTTTGGACTTCTGTAAAGCCTTTGACACAATTGAACATGAATTTCTCTTTAGGTCTCTTATACTTTTGGGTTTTGGAGGAAGATGTTATCAGTCATTCGCATGTATACAAATATATAAATAGTTATGTGATACTAAACCTAAATACATCCAAGTGATTCAGTATCAACAGAAGTGTATGACAGGGATGCCCAATTTCACCCTTTTTATTTATTTTGGTAGTGGAACTTCTATCTCTAGATATTCTGAATAATGCAAATCTGCATGGCTTATCCATGTTTAACAGAGAACTCAAAATGTCCCAACTGGCTAACAATACTACTCTTTTTTTTAAAGACAAAGACCAGGTCGCCCATGCCCTTAATGCTATCACTGCATTCTCTATTGCATCTGGATTAAAACGGAACATTTCTAAATGTGAAATCGTATGCTTATATGACTCTGATAATAAAGGAATTGAAAATATTCCTGTAAAGGACTGTTAAATATTTAGGAATATATCTATATAAAAATACACTTAGTCAGGCAACATATTAATTTCTCTCCTAAAATTAATAAAACTAAGAATATATTTAATAATTAGCTACAAAGGGATCTTTTTATACTTGGGAGAGTGATTCTGTCCAAGGCAGAGGGACTGTCTCGCTTTGTGTACCCCTCATTATCTTTATGTGTAAATCCCTCTACCTGTAAAGAGATCAACAAGACATTTCTTGACTTCATCTGGAAAAATAAATCTCAAACTGAAAATGTCAGTCCTCTCAAATAAAAGATCCAAAGGAGGTTTGGAAGTGTTGGATTTTGTTGACATAAATAACACTTCCAAGATCAATTGGTTAAAAAGATGTTTGGTCAATACAGAATCAATTTGGTATTTAATTCCAAACAATGTGTTTAATACATTGGGAGGTCTTTTACTGAAATGTAATTATATCCCTGAAAGATTACGCGCTAAATTGGCTACGCCACATAAAGCTCTTTTGAGGAATAATTCAGACATACCTGTAAGGAATAAGTCATTGTTCTACCCTAGCTGGCATGAGAGGAATATAGACTTTGTTCTTGATGTTTTCGACAACAGGAGTAATATTATGTCATATGAACAATATATAACATTGAATGAGTTTCCAATACCTTTCAGAGAGTTTATTTATGTGATCAAAGCCATTCCCAGTGGTCTTACTACACTAATGAAAACTCATCTAAACTTTGGTGAAGATCACAGAGTTATCCAGAACTCAGTTTGGAAGGCATGGGCTTACTTGAGAAATCTTGATGTAACAAATACATAAGACAAATTTTCCATTCACGGAACCAACTTACGCCTAGAGGAAAAATGTTCTGGAACATGCTTATTCCTGACATTGTCTAGAAAAAAGCTTGCTTAATGCCTTACAAATATTGTATAACAAACACATTGAAGGAAGTGTACTTTAAGATTCTGCATAAGATATATCTATATAATTCTATGTTGTCCAAATTTGTTGAATCAAATCAAATCAAATTTTATTTGTCACATAAGCCGAACACAACAGTGAAATGCTTACCTACAAGCCCTTAACCAACAATGCAGTTCAAGAAATAGAGTTAAGTTAAAATATTTACTAAATAAACTAAAGTAAAAAAAAAAAACAGATAATTATATCTGCGTTTTCTGCGAACAATGTGAAAATCTGACTCGCTTGTTCTATGAATGTAAATCTGTGATAGATTTTTTTGAAAAACCTTGCAGAATACTTATTTACCTTTTTGAACACTACCCATGTTTTTGACATAAAGGATATAATATGTTACTATTGCAATGATGAAAATTATTGTGATTTTGTTTTATTCTTGTTGCCAAATACTTTATACACAAACAAAAATTCCAGAATTCTATACCAAAATCACAAATATTTTTTATTTAATTTTATAATCTTGTTAAGACATTATCCATAGTGAATAACAATAATAATAACATCTTCCTGAATTGAGATTTTTTCTGAATGAATACAATTGCACTAGAATTGTCATATTTTTTTATTTATATTTTTTTATATGCATTTAGTATTTTGTTAGACATGTCTGATGTAGGGATGTAAGTTGTTGATAATTTTGTATAAAGAATAAAAACAAAAAATTGTAAAAATGCATTTTCGGCAGGTAAATATGTCACAACATTTATGAAAAACTATGGTTTTTGAAAACTATGATTTGTTTCGAGTCTGATAGCTGTAGTGTGCTTTTAGTTTATGGTTGACTTGTTGGCCATTAGCCAATCTGTGTTTCTCAACGAATTTACAACTGGTATTAATGACTTCACGACTGGCCTTCCCAGGTAAACTGGACACACATTCTAATGTGGTTTAGGCTACCCTTCCTTTGGATGAGAGCCAACCAGCAAGACCCAGCTTCAAGGTAGAGGGCAACCTGTTGTCAGAGAATTTTGTATTATTCTGTATGTAAATCTGAGACATTCCATTTAGTATGATATGTTACTTTCCCTACACTGAACAAAAATATAAACACATGCAATTTGAAATATTTTCTTGAGTTAGTTCATAAGGAAATCAGTCAACAGAAATAAATTACACCCGAATCGACAGATGTCACATAACTGGGAGGGGTACAGCCATGGGTGGGCGTAGTTAGAGCGTTGGGCCAGTAACCGAAAGGTTGCTGGATCGAATCCCCAAGCTGACAACGTAAAAATCTGCCGTTCTGCCTGAGCAAGGCAGTTAAACCACTGTTCCCCGGGCACCGAAGACATGGATGTCGATTATGGCAGGCCCCCACACCTCTCTGATTCAGAGGGGTTGGGTTAAATACGGAAGACACATTTCAGTTGAATGCATTCAGTTGTACAACTGACTAGGTATCCCCCTTTCCCCCATAAATCTACCCACGTGGGAGCCAGGCCCAGGCCCAGCCAATCCGAATTAGTTTTCCCCCACAAAAGGGCTTTATTATGGACAGAAATGCTCCCGCCTTATGTAACCATCCGTCTTATAGAACCATAGCAAACACCAATTTCGATGTCCTGGGTTTACATTTACCATGTCACGTCTAGTCCATGAACCAGGCAGTAGAGGGAGAAATAATTCAGTTTCAGTTCAAACACACTATGCAGACAGCCAGGCCTACAATGAACATCTTTGCAAATAAAGACTGGTCTCTCATGGAAGCAACAGATCACTGGTAAGCTAAAGTATGTCTTTTTTTTTAAGCAGTTCAATGTGTCATGAAAATGAAAGCTGATCCGAGTAGGCCACCAAATGAAACAGGTCACATTTAGTTGACATGGCTGAAAAGACTGCCCAAATGGAAAACATTCCCACTCTATACTCCATGTTAAAAATAAGGATTTCAATTGTGGAAAGTCAAACCAGTTTTACATTTGTAAATCCCTGCTACGCATAGATATGTGATCAATATAGGGACTGGAGACAAATTTCATAAAAATTATGTGGAAACAATGATGAGTGTGTTGGCATGTCAAACTTTAGAGTTCATGACACAGGAAACGTCAATGTTACGTTAAATTTGCATTTTATTGTACAAGTAGGCTACATTTCAACGTTTTATTGAACGACACAATACAAAAACAATGAATCCAAATGCATGTTACTTCACTGATTTACATAATTAAATCAAACATATGCCGAGAATGTATACAATAACAGCATTTCAACCACCCAATTCCACTGAATATGCCCAATAGCTACGCACATTACTGCCTTTCGAAAATGTATGAAATGGCCTCTGTAAAACATTGGTGAACACGCTGGACTGCAAGAATTCCCTGGCTCCTTTGGGACTGGTACTGTTCGTGGTAGAGGGCATCTTGGTTGAACTCGCGCTGCCAGTGCTCGCAGTCACTGCCGGGGGCTCTGTAGTGTTTTGTGCATGGACCTATATGGGGGGGTGATTCATGCCAGAATTAAGCCTCGTGAAGCTACTGATACCTGTCACTAAGTCACCTAACATCTTCCTGGCGCCATAAAATACCACCATGAATTAACATGGACTGTCAATGGAGACAAGTTTGTTTCTAAGGCGTCAAACTGCCGACGAGTTCACGTCACGTGACACGTACAGGTCATGTAGACGTGGTGTTCACGTGGTGTCAGTTTGTTTTCATGGTGTTCGTGGTGTCAGTTTGCATGTAAGTTTATTATGAATGATCTTACCATGAACGCCTTAAGAACGTCTATATGTGTTACACGTCACGTGTTAGTTTAAGTGTCTGTTTAGTTTATTATTAAAGATCTCACCATGAACGTCTTACAAAACTAGGTATACCCCCAAGCATAGGTCTACCCCCAAGCCATAAGACATCTAATTAAATGTCTACCCAGACTATTTGCATTGCCCCCCCCCCCCCCCCCCCTTTACACCGCTGCTTCTCTCTGTTATCATCTATGCATAGTCACTTTAATAACTCTAGCTACATGTAAATATTTCCTCAACTAACCGGTGCCCCTGCACATTCACCCTGTACCGATACCCCCCTGTATATAGTATCGCTATTGTTATTTTACTGCTGCTCTTTAATTACTTTTTACTTTTATTTCTTATTCTTATATTTATTTTCAATGTTACTGCATTATTGGTTAGGGGCTCGTAAGTAAGCATTTCACTGTAAGGTCTACACCTGTTGTATTCGGCACGTGTGACTAATAAAATGTGATTTGTGTTGCCCTCTACCTTGCCTACCAATTTCATATACAATGCCTCCGGTATGGACCGGATGCAGGAGTGAGTAGTCGTGCTGTACTTCGCTCCGCGGGTAATATTACATTACATTAATCATTACATTACAACGGAATTTGATTTGATTAGCTAGCTACATAGTTGTCTTTGCTGTCTTTGTATCAAGGATAAAGGTGTAGCTTTAAGAAACTAACAAGGTTAGCTAGCCAGCTGTATTCGTTCGCAGCGACGCCGTTTTCCAAACGACGTCAACACCACAACACCACAGCCACTGCTAGCTAGCCAACTTTACCAACTAGCAGTACCGTAGAAACTAAATACCTTACAACGTAACGTTTTGATTAGTGTAACGTTAGCTAGCTACATAGTTGTCTTTGTATCAAAGATAAAGGTAAACGCAGCCATTGCTAGCTAGCCAACTCTACCAGCTAGCAGTACTGTATAATTTTTAGTCAATAAGATTTTTGCAACGTAAGCTTAACTTTCTGAACTTTCGAGACGTGTAGTCCACTTGTGTAGCTAGCAGGACTGACTTTGTGTTAGCTAGCCAACATTTAATTACTTCTGCGTTATGAAAGGAACTAGACACGGACACGAATGATCCATTGGTAGTTTGTTGTAACCAAGTATTGGTGCTAACCGTGTGTTATTGGATGCTAGCATGCTAGTTAGCTACGGCGTCATAGGATACGGTGCACTGGGTGGGTTTCACAGAAGAATACTGTACCAAGTTATCTAGCTGAATAAACTAAGTTTGAGCCTATTCCTGGAAACATTGAACCACTGTTGTTTACATCAATTCTAATTTCTAAAGTGGAAGTTGGAAAAGTTATATTTGAGTGTTTCAGTGAATGGTTAGTGAGGGAGGCCCTGCTCTCTCGCTTCCCCAGTTGTTTAGTTAATTTTCATTCCAATCTCCTTTGCATTAGCGTAGCCTCTCCTGTAGCCTGTCAACTATGTGTCTGTCTATCCCTGTTCTCTCCTCTCTGCACAGGCCACACAAACGATTCACACCGCGTCGCCGCTGCCACTCTAACGTGGTGGTCCCAGCGCGCACAACCCACGTGGAGTTCCAGGTCTCCGGCAGCCTCTGGAACTGCCGGTCTGCGGCCAACAAGGCAGAGTTCATCTCAGCCTATGCTACCCTCCAGTCCCTTCACTTCTTGGCACTGACGGAAACATGGATTACCACAGAAAACACTGCTACTCCTACTGCTCTCTCCTCATCTGACCACGTGTTCTCGCATACCCCGAGAGCATCTGGTCAGCGGGGTGGTGGCACTGGAATCCTCATCTCTCCCAAGTGGACATTCTCTCTTTCACAGTCACTAGCCCATTCAAGTTTAACATTCTTATCATTTATCGCCCTCCAGGTTCCCTTGGAGAGTTCATCAATGAGCTTGACGCCTTGATAAGTTCCTTTCCTGAGGATGGCTCACCCCTCACAGTTCTGGGTGACTTTAACCTCCCTACGTCTACCTTTGACTCATTTCTCTCTGCCTCCTTCTTTCCACTCCTCTCCTCTTTTGACCTCACCCTCTCACCGTCCCCCCCTACTCACAAGGCAGGCAATACGCTTGACCTCATCTTTACTAGATACTGTTCTTCTACTAATCTCACTGCAACTCCCCTTCAAGTCTCCGACCACTACCTTGTATCCTTTTCCCTCTCGCACTCCTCCAACACTACTCACTCTGCCCCTACTCAGATGGTATTGCGCCGTCGCAACCTTCGCTCTCTCTCTCCTGCTACTCTCTCCTCTTCCATCCTATCATCTCTTCCCTCTGCTCAATCCTTCTCCAACTCATCTCCTGATTCTGCTTCCTCAACCCTCCTCTCCTCCCTTTCTGCATCCTTTGACTCTCTATGTCCCCTATCCTCCCGGCTGGCTCGGTCCTCCCCTCCTGCTCCGTGGCTTGACGACTCATTGCGAGCTCACAGAACAAGGCTCCGGGCAGCTGAGCGGAAATGGAGGAAAACTAGCCTCCCTGCGGACCTGGCATCTTTTCACTCCCTCCTCTCTACATTTTCTTCCTCTGTTTCTGCTCCTAAAGCCACTTTCTACCACTCTAAATTCCAAGCATCTGCCTCTAACCCTAGGAAGCTCTTTGCCACCTTCTCCTCCCTCCTGAATCCTCCTCCCTCCTGAATCCTCCTCCCCCTCTCCCCCCCTCCCTCTCTGCGGATGACTTCGTCAACCATTTTGAAAAGAAGGTTGACGACATCCGATCCTCGATTGTTAAGTCAAACGCCACTGCTGGTCCTGCTCACGTTGCCCTACCCTATTTTTTGACCTCTTTCTCCCCTCTCTCTCCAGATGAAATCTTGCGACTTGTGATGGCCGGCCGCCCAACAACCTGCCTGCTTGACCCTATCCCCTCCTCTCTTCTCCAGACCATTTCCGGAGACCTTCTCCCCTACCTCACCTCGCTCATCAACTCATCCTTGACCGCTGGCTATGTCCCTTCCGTCTTCAAGAGAGCGAGAGTTGCACCCCTTCTCAAAAAACCTACACTCGATCCCTCCGATGTCAACAACTACAGACCAGTATCCCTTCATTATTTTCTCTCCAAAACTCTTGAGCATGCCGTCCTTGGCCAGCTCTCTTGCTATCTCTCTCAGAATGACCTTCTTGATCCAAATCAGTCAGGTTTCAAGACTGGTCATTCAACTGAGACTGCTCTTCTCTGTGTCACGGAGGCTCTCCGCACTGCTAAAGCTAACTCTCTGTCCTCTGCTCTCATCCTTCTAGACCTATCTTCTGCCTTTGATACTTTGAACCATCAGATCCTCCTCTCCACCCTCTCCGAGTTGGGCATCTCCGGCGCGGCTCACTCTTGGATTGCGTCCTACCTGACAGGTCGCTCCTACCAGGTGGCGTGGCGAGAATCCGTCTCCGCACCACGTGCTCTCACCACTCGTGTCCCCCAGGGCTCAGTTCTAGGCCCTCTCCTATTCTCGCTATACACCAAGTCACTTGGCTCTGTCATATCCTCACATGATCTCTCCTGTCATTGCTACGCAGATGACACACAATTAATCTTCTCCTTTCCCCCTTCTGATAACCAGGTGGTGAATCGCATCTCTGCATGTCTGGCAGACATATCAGTGTGGATGACGGATCACCACCTCAAGCTGAACCTCGGCAAGACGGAGCTGCTCTTCCTCCCGGGGAAGGACTGCCCGTTCCATGATCTCGCCATCACGGTTGACAACTCCATTGTGTCCTCCTCCCAGAGTGCTAAGAGCCTTGGCGTGACCCTGGACAACACCCTGTCGTTCTCCGCTAACATCAAGGCGGTGACCCAATGCTGTAGGTTCATGCTCTACAACATTTGCAGAGTACAACCCTGCCTTACACAGGAAGCGGCGCAGGTCCTAATCCAGGCACTTGTCATCTCCCGTCTGGTTTACTGCAACTCGCTGCTGGCGGGGCTCCCTGCCTGTGCCATTAAACCCCTACAACTCATCCAGAACACCGCAGCCCGTCTGGTGTTCAACCTTCCCAAGTTCTCTCATGTCACCCCGCTCCTCCGCACACTCCACTGGCTTCCAGTTGAAGCTCGCAACTGCTACAAGACCATGGTGCTTGCCTATGGAGCTGTGAGGGGAACGGCACCTCCGTACCTTCAGGCTCTGATCAGTCCCTACACCCAAAGAAGGGCACTGCATTCATCCACCTCTGGCCTGCTCGCCTCCCTACCTCTGCGGAAGCACAGTTGCCGCTCAGCCCAGTAAAAACTGTTCGCTGCTCTGGCACCCCAATGGTGGAACAAGCTCCCTCACGACGCCAGTACAGCGGAGTCAATCACCACCTTCCGGAGACACCTGAAACCCCACCTCTTTAAGGAATACCTGGGATAGGATCAAGTAATCCTTCTAACCCCCCCCCCCCAAAAAAATATATATATATAGATGTACTGTTGTAAAGTGGTTGTTCCACTGGATATCATAAGGTGAATGCACCAATTTGTAAGTCGCTCTGGATAAGAGCGTCTGCAAATGACGTAAATGTAAAATGTAAAATTTGATTTGAAACTTCCACATGTACATTTTTGTACGTATTTTTCATTGCCAGATAATCTAATGAATTTCATTAGTCGTTTTAGCTAAATTAGGGCTATCACCTCAGTACAAAACTTATTAGGCTAGTTGATATCGCAGCCAGCCATCATTACTGTGTAGATATGCCTATTTCTCACATCAATACAGACACAAGGGCTTCTTTGTTGGAGGTAGCCCTATTCAGAAACAAGAGGTAGCCTTGGTCTCTAGTGGAGGATTCAAAACAACTTGGAAGTCGGTAATCTCTGACTTCCGACAGTGCGTTCAAGACAACTGAGAACTCTGGATAAAAGCGAGCTTAGGCTGGGATTTTTTGTTTTTGTTTTGAACGCTCATCCAACTCGGAATTCCAATTCAGAAACTCTGGCATCTTTCTCTGACCTGAAAATCACTGATGTCATGATTTGACCTCGTTTTTTCCCCACTTCACCGGATTAACAGACACAATCAGTCACCATACAATCCTTTGGCTATACATTTCTGTGGAGATTTATTTCGGTTAAAAGCAGGGTTCGAATTGAGGGGGTATGTGAAGATATAGGACTAACCCTTGTTAGAGAGACGGGCAAAAAGCATATGTGACTGACCAGCTCAAATCGGCCTTATGAAGCTAAATTTGAAATAGTTTTTTTTACATTGGATAAAAGCAGAGACTCAGAGCTACGAAATTGTATATCATACACTGCATTTTGAGGAACAATGGGAAAGTAATTCTGCTTTGAAAGCTGATCAACTTAAACTCACTTTTGAGAAAAGGGCCTTTGAAAGTTTAGGTATCTACTGATGAGCTCTCCTTTGTCTACACCCATTCAGCATTGTTCACACCCTCTTAAGCCAGCCCCCCCCCCCCCACACACACTCTTTAAGGGTTCACATGTGAGGTCATGTGCTAAACAGTGAATAGTGTAGTAAAGATTAAGACTAAAAGTGGTATTAGCCTACAATAAGGAGCACTTCCACGTAAACAGAAAGTGTCCAGATAACAATATGTTATAAATATTAGATGACACTTACCCAGACACACTTGTCTAAATTGATGGGTCGTGTGAAAGAAATGCTATAACCCCCAGCCACATCCAGTGGTGGAAAAAGTACTAAATTGTCATACTTGAGTAAAAGTATAAATCATTTCAAATGCCTTATATTACGTCACAATTGTATTTTTTTTTGACGGATAGCCAGGGGCACACTACAAAACTCAGACATAATTTAAAAACAAAGCATTTATGTTTAGTGAGTCTGCCAGATCAGATGCAGTAGGGATGACCAGGGATGTTCTCTTGATAGGTGTGTGAGAATTGGACAATTTTCTTGTCAAAATGTAATGAGTACTTTTGGGTGTCTGATAAGGGAATTTATATGTCTAAGGTAATGACTAAAGAATTCCACCCTGAAATGTGATTATGTAACATGTATTATGAATAATTAGACAAACGTAACTATTAGTAATTATTAGATTATGTAACATGTATAATGAATAATTAGAGTGATAAACTTAAGTCCAATAAGGTTTGGTCGAGACTAGTAAGGGAGAGAAATGTGTGTGTGTGTGTGTGTGTGACTAAGAAAATACAGAGGACAATTAAACTACTCATGACCTGACCTGGTTAGAACTCACAACAGGAAAGGGAGTCCTGTCAAGGTCCCTCTAATCTCGGGAGGATAGAACGGCCAGCTTGGTAGTGATAAATGAGGAATGCGGACTGTGGGGAAAGATACAGCCCACCTACTGTTTGTGTGTCTGTATGTGCGTGTAAGGAGGTGGGGGAAATGGGAGTTATAAAATGTCATGTCTTTGCATTTTTTACTTTAGAACATTCTCTGAATAAACTTTACGGACCTTTTGCAGAAGCTGAGTCTTTGCCTAATTATTGGTCAAAGCTTAAATAATTGTTAGTTATCATCATTGGGATTGAAAATTCTTGTGACAATGTCAAGGAAAATGTATCGAGTAAAAAGTACATTATTTTCTTTACGAATGTAGTGATGTAAAAGTTGCCAAAAATATAAATAGTAATGTATAGATACCACATAAAACTACTTAAGTAAAAATACTTTAAAGTACTACTTAAGTACTTTACACCACTGCCCAAATGCCTTCACACCAGTACATTAGCGTACTGTTACACATGCACTTATCACATAGTAATCCATACATAAGTTAAGGCCATGCATCCTGAGTTGAAACCTGCATAAGGTGCACATGTACAGTACATAAACAGATCATGCCCCATATATTTATGCGGTGGACACTTGAAACAGTCACATTATATTGTTGTGGTATGTCACAAAATCATGTTACGATCACACATATCAATATTTTGCTAAGTCTTGCAGAAAGTGTAAACGGTACAGCCAAATGGTTACATGCATAGTAGCAGTATCAGAAATAGTTAGTGTCAATGTAACTAAAATATACAGTATGTACAAGAACAATATCAGTGATAAACGAGGTAGTTATATGCATACAATCAGGGGTAAAGTGGCTGAGCAGCAGGATAAAAGAAATCATAGCAGCAACATATGGCATGTGTTAGGAGAGAGTCATTTGAAATGAGACACTGCAGATAGTGCTGATGACTGTTCCGTCCGAACCACAAATGAACAAGGGAATCTATAGGTTTCTGCCCTGCCCTTGATTTTGGTGCAGGTCATGTGATGTCTATAGCCTCTTCGTCGCAAAACTCCCTGATATTCTCAAAAAGATAAGTTTGTCAAGCTGTGTCCAGTCCAGATGGTGCATGAAAAGGCAGACCATCTCAGGGACGAAGGATGTCAGCATTGCGCAGCAGCTGAAACCTGATCCCGACTGAGTCTGAATGCTCCTTGGCGACAACGCCACCAGACTCCAGAGCATTGAAGCTGTAAAACAGGAAATAAAAAAAATAAAAAATGAGAAGACATTACAACCTTGCCCAACATCAATTCACCTCCCAAGTTTAGATAAGAATAACCTCATACAATACAATGAAAATGATATTCACCTGAAGTGCTGGTACTGCTTGATCTGTGGCAGTGCCCTGAAGTACAGAGTCAGGTGTTGTTGCAAACCATAGCTTTCCAAAAGCACTGTACCAGCCTCCAGTCCAACCAGCTGTGGGATGTTGACCCGTCACAGTGCTGTCTTTCAGAACACCAGCAATCTCAGACGAAGTGTTCACTCTGGTCTTTCTGAAGCGCTGCTTGATGAGCCCGAAGCACCAGTCGGGGGCAAACTTGGTGTGGCCTGTGATCAGAAAGTGAAGTTCCAGACTGTGGTGGAGCTTGTGCATGGTCCGCCAAACACAATACCAGAGCACAAACTTGTTCTTGTTTTGGCCACTGCAGTTATCACAATTCAGATGCACATGTGTTTCCCCAACTCCGCAGTTGGTGAAGAAATGGTGCATGTAGTTGATGACTGTGCTACTGCCTTAGCTGGATGACATGCCTTCATCAAGTACACTAAATTCTAAATTCCACAAAATTTTTGTTAACAAACTATAGTTTTGGCAAGTCAGTTAGGACATCTACTTTGTGCAATACACAAGTCATTTTTCCAACAATTGTTTACAGACAGATTATTTCACTTATAATTCCCTGTATCACAATTCCAGTGGGTCAGAAGTTAACATACACTAAGTTGACCGTGCCTTTAAACAGCTTGGAAAATTCCAGAAAATGATGTCATGGCTTTAGAAGCTTCTGATAGGGTAATTGGAGGTCAATTGGAGGTGTACCTGTGGATGTATTTCAAGGCCTACCTTCAAACTCAGTGGCTCTTCACTTGACATCATGGGAAAATCAAAAGAAAAACAGTACGACTAGAATTTATATATAAATGCCTGGATTACGTTCATTTTGTTGAATCTCTTATACAAATGGGTTAAAGTTATGTACAGCAGCCCCAGATGTAAAATAGTATTTAATGGTTACTTCTCAGAAAGTATTGAGCTTTTAAAAAGGAGTAAAACAAGGTTGTCTGTTGTCTCCATATCTATTTATTATGGCCATTGAAATGCTAGCTATTAGAAATCCAGGGGATAAAAACAAATGTCAATGTATGCCGATGACTCAAGTTTTCTTAAGTCCGCAAACTGGATCCCTGCATAGTCTCATTGAAGATCTTGATCACTTTTCTAGCCTTTCTGGACTAAAACCTAATTATGAGAAGAATACATATTACGTATTGGATCGTTAAAAGACAGTGTTTACCAATAAAATGGGTGGTGAAGTAGACATACTTGGTATTTAAATCTCAAAAAATATTAATGAACTTACCGTAATCAATTTCAGTAGAAAGTAGAAAGTTTGCAACCATGGAGAGGTAAATACTTGTCTATTAATGGGGGAAAGAAAATCACATTTATGAACTCTTTGGTCCTATAACAGTTTACTTACTAATGGTGCTGCCTACTCCAGACAACTCCTTTTTTAATCGTATGAGCAAAAAAAATATTTTATTTGGAATCCTAAGCCAGACAAAATTAAACGTGCCTATTTATATAATGAATGTGTGTTTGGGGGGCTAAAATTATTAAATATTAATGCTTTAAACCTCTCACTAAAAGCTTCACTCATGCATAAATTATACTTAGAGCCAAAATGGTTCTCCAGTAGATTAAGGCTCATCCTTTATTTAAAAATTGCCTTTATACAGATTACTTCTCATTTTCGAATAATTGAAAATTAAATTGTTTCAAGTATCGCCCTTTGTTAAACAAGTCATACGTTGCTGGTTACAATTTCAGTTTTATCATCCAGAAAAGGTAGAACAAATATTAAAAATGTTAGATGTTAGACTATAATTCATAAAAAAAACATTAATGGAAAAAAAATCTATTCTGGTATTGCCCCTATGTAGCTTGTTTCTGGTCACAGGTTGAGGAATGGTTAATACATAATATTAAATTCATTAACCTTATAAATAGCAGTGTTGGGTAATTTGGAAATACACAGTGAATAAATAACACTCGTAGGAAGGGTTTATCTTTAGTTCACAATTTTTGGATACGATTAGAAAGGTTCAAAATGTAAAACATCACAGCACAATTGAAAAATACAGTACATGGAAACCAAACGAGGGTGGTCTACGGTGATAGGTGGGATGGGCTGAGTGATGGGATTAAAGAGCTTATGTTTTGTAATATGTGATTGCTTCATATCAAAGAACCATGACTCACATTATGGAAGCAACACTTCCCTAAGGTCTAGTAAAAACATATTGACCAAGATACATTACATGGTATGTGGACACCTGCTTGTCGAACATCATTTCAAAATAATGGCCATCGAGTTGTTCCCCTTTGCTGCTATAAACCCTCTGAATGGCACACATACACAACCCATGTCTCAATTGTCTCGAGGCTTAAAAATCCTTCTTTAATCGGTCTCCTCCCCTTCATCTTCACTGATTGAAGTGGATTTAACAAGTGACATCCATAAGGGATCATAGTATTCACCTGGATTCACCTGGTCATTCTATGTCAGAGGTATTCAACTCTTACAGAGCCTGCTGGTTTTCTGCTCGACCTGATAATTAATTACACATACCTGGTGTCCCATGTCTAAATCAGGCCCTGGTGTCCCATGTCTAAATCAGGCCCTGGTGTCCCATGTCTAAAGCAGGCCCTGGTGTCCCATGTCTAAAGCAGGCCCTGGTGTCCCATGTCTAAATCAGGCCCTGGTGTCCCATGTCTAAATCAGGCCCTGGTGTCCCATGTCTAAATCAGGCCCTGGTGTCCCATGTCTAAATCAGGCCCTGGTTCAAACTGACTTCCAGAGTTGAGTTGGAGGGCTCTATGTCATGGCACCCCAATGGTGGAACAAGCTCCCTCACGACGCCAGGACAGCGGAGTCAATCACCACCTTCCGAAGACACCTGAAACCCCACCTCTTTAAGGAATACCTGGGATAGGATAAAGTAATCCTTCTAGCCCCCCCCCCTTAAAAGATTTAGATGCACTATTGTAAAGTGGTTGTTCCACTGGATATCATAAGGTGAATGCACCAATTTGTAAGTCGCTCTGGATAAGAGCGTCTGCTAAATGACTTAAATGTAAATGTAAACAGCCTCCACTAGATGTTGGGGACTTGCTTCCATTCAGCCACAGGGGCGTTAGTGAGGTCGGGCACTGATCTTGGGCGATTAGTCAGCATTCCAATTTATCCCAAAGGTGTTATGGGGTTGAGGTCAGTCACGTTCTACACCGATAATCAAACCTGGTCTTGCTGAAAGAGGAAAGGGCCTTCCCCCAGAACATCATTGTACGCTGTAGCGTTAAAATCTCCTTACACTTGAAGGGGCTCATTCTTCACTTTAGAGAACGCCTTTCCACCGCACCACAGTTCAATGACAGGTTTTACCCCAGTCCTGCCGACGCTTGGCATTGAGCATGGTGAGCTTAGGTTCGTGTGCGGCTACTCAGCTATGGGAACCCGTTTCATGAAGCGCCTGAACAGTTCTCATGCCGACGTTTTGTCCACCAGAAATTTGGAACCCTAGTGAAGTTGGCGATTTCTACACGCTACAGCACCTGGCTGTCCCATTCTGTGAGCTTGTGGCCTAACACTGAGCCATTGTTGCTTTAGGACGTGTCAGCGCCACCATAACAGCACTTAATTCAAATCGGGGCAGCAAATAAGACTTATCGGCAAGGTGGTATCCGAGGACAGTGCCACATTCAAAGTCACTGAGCTCTTCAGTAGAGGTCATTCTGCTGCCAAGTTGTTTTAGTAAGACTGCATGCACTGTGGCTGAACTAGCCGAATCCACCAATTTGTCTACATACTTTTGTACATGTTGCGTAGCAGCCTTTAAGTAAGCCTACGGTCAAAGTGTCATGAAATTAAAGCGTGAGCCATCAGCCACAACAGTAGCTCTACTCACAGCAAGCCAAAGACCAAAAACTTGTCATTTTAGTGGAAGAAAAGTTCACACCATGCTAAAATGACTTCATTTGACAGTAAACAAATTTTAGAATTGACACAAGGCAGTAAGGTTGTTCATTTTATTGTACATATCATAGCTTTATTAAATCTGGCAATACAAAATAAATCTAAGCATATTACAACACCGCTTAAGTTAAAATCAAAAGCCGAGAACTTTACCTATAAAAATGTAGCTATTCTTCAAATCACAAGACTACATCAAGCCTGACAAAGTATACAATGCAGTTTCAGGAGTAGAAATTGCAAGTGTAACAGGTGTGAAGTGACTAGCTGGTTAACAGTGGGAGGCTGTTGTGTTCAGAGGGTCACTGGTACAAGCCCAGGTTGGAGTTAGGACTCAAGTGCCAGAGATAAGACAAAATATAGGTTACGTTAATTCCAGAATGCATCTCAACCAACATGTCATTATATGCAGTTGATTTCCAAGGCACAACCAACATTTACACTTCAGAAGTTACAAAATGACAGCCTGCTGTCTGGACACAGGAACCAACAGTCAAAGAGCAGAGTTTAGTACATCCTCATCATGGCCTGCCTCCATTGAGGGGACCACACCATAGGGCAGGGAGTGTATGCCTGCCTATACTGGGTTGAAGTGGCCGGGGAGGTGTGATCCAAATAATTCCCATCAGTAGAAAGGTGTTCTCTTCCGCCGATGTTATTCGTGGCAGTGTATTTAGTGCAGATGAACCCTCTATAAGCGGCCCTGTAGGAGCGAGCGCGCCACAATGAGAATGAGCAGCGTGAACCCACTGGACTGCAAGGATGCGCAGGCTCCTTTGGGAATGGTGATGTTGGTGGTACTGACAACATCGGGTACCTTGGTCATATTGGAACGCGCGCCGCCGTCAACTCTGGTAGTGTTCACAGTCATCGCCGGGGACCTTGTTGTAGGCCTACGCCTAATGTTTTGTGAGAAGACCTAAAAAACATGAGCATAGGGGCGCGTCAGTGGCAACAAACTTCGTATAGAAACACATTTTTTCCCAATTTAACAAATCTCACTTTCGTCCGACCAATTCAAAGAGGGTTAACTTCCCACGTTTTTGCTATGGCAATATGTTTAATTGAGACATTACATTTAAGTGTCATCACTTTATGAAAGAGGCAGTTTTCCCATACGTTAACTTTATATCTGGGATTCAGTATCTGGAGGCTTTACTGTTTCACGTTGCGCTCGTCTCAAATTAAAGGCACGTTAGATTAAACATTTTGGAATTCTAGTCAGACTGGAAACACGAGGCCAATTATCCACGTCATCATTGGCGTATCACTGAGAACGCGTCTATTTGTAAACTATATGGAATAGCCCATGCTAGTTGTAATGCCTAGCCCCCAGAATGTTAGGTAGGCCTAACGTCAGTGTAATTAAATAAAGTGGGTATATTTCACAAATCAAACATGGCAAAGAGCAAATAATTACAGAAGAAAAACTCTTACTTGTGATAACTGCATAGCAAGGAGAAGGAAGCCAATGTAAGTGATCACCATTTTAGTCATTTTGTCGGGTTCGTGCTTAGTCTCAATTAGTCGGTTAGCGTAACCGATCTGTCTATGGCTTTTCCCCTCTCACCGTAAATGATTAGAGCTTAAATCTAGGGGATTTTATACCGTCACCGATTGTGACGTCAGGTCAACAGGGCTCGTCCCCAAAACCACCTGTCTATCTTGCCCCTCCAATGGAAACTTACAATTTAATTTACCCTAAGCCTCCCATAAAACATGGTTTCGCAAACTTGGTCCTGGCCTTTCCATTAAGACATAGACAACCAGGTGAGGGGAGTTCATCACTAATTAGTGTAGCGACTTTATTTCATCAATCAAGTACACTCGGCCCCATCCTGGAATGAGTTTGACACGTGCTTTACAGCGTCTTTGATTTACTGTCAGCAATTCAAATAATAGCCTTTGTGTTTTTTATCACTGTCTTTTTTATGCCTATATATCACGGTCAGTGAATATGCCTATTAATTCACAAGTTTGTAATTTGAAGAGCTTGATACTATTATGATCTCTCCTCAGAGTTTATCACCGGTTGTCCTCCCTGAACATATTGGGGGCATTTTCTACACTAGGCCTATAGTTAGTTTATGATGTTCAAAATATTGGCTATTATGTTATATCCTGATGATACATGCCAAATAAATGTTTTACACAAAAAAATGTGCAAAGTATAAGGGAGTTATACTCCAGTGTAGTAGATGGAGGTAATGCAACATTTATTGGATGCCAACCGCCGTTAAACCTAATCGAAGAAGACAACTAATTTGTCCCTTCACAGTTTCCGTAGTAGTGTTTTACGTCCAGTACTTCCGGAAAACAAGAAAAAAGCGTTCCAACGCTCTAAGAGGTCGCAGTCAGATCGAGGACAATATCACAACAACGAACTTGGTTTAGAATTTTGGTAGGTGGAATAGTACGAAGTGTTTGCCTCTCCATGCTGCTGTGCCGCATTTCAGCAGTGAGCCAGAGCGTAGCGAGATGGGGAACGAGTGTTCGGAGAGGCGCCCTTCTCCACCCCGCACTCTCCTTCAACTCCAGCCGTTGTCAAAATGTCAGCTCCACCGAAGGTACGGTTCACCCTGCAGCCGCCCAGGGTGCGGGGCCGTACCGAGACAGTGTGTTGCTTCCCCGCTCTGAATTCCCCATGAAACTAACCGGACAGAAACTCATAGACCGGGAGGTACAGATACAACAGGTAAGAAGAGTACTCTAGTCTAGCTTGCTAACGTCATACTAACTAGTTAGCTTACCAGTGAGCCACATGTTTCGAAACGGGCGCGTGTGACCGATTGCTAAGGAATGTCAGATAAACAAACAAGAGGTTTACAAGCCACTGCAAGACTGATTTTGGTTAGCTGTCTAACCTTTCTCAATGAGACGGTGTCTGAAATTCAGCTATGTGCCTGTGTTATGACTTCAGACTTGACAGTAATATGTCAGTATATTGATTCTGTGTCTAGGAGTGTGGCTTTGCAGAACTCTACTCATGGCAGAGAGAGAGGAAGGCCAAGAAGGAATACTGTCTCCACGATGGCCCCCCATACGCCAACGGGGACCCACATGTGGGACATGCCCTCAATAAGGTGTTGTTATTTGCTACATTTGCCATTTTAGTCATTTAGCAGGTAATCCAGCTGTGCAATATTTCTCAACTGGACTTGAAACCAGAACAGAGATTAGTCAGTGCTGGCTCTCACTGGCAAGACAAGGCCTTTATCATAATGATTCTTTGGTGTTGTGTGTTCCAGATCCTCAAAGACATCCAGAACCGCTTTGAGATGCTGAGGGGGAAACAGGTTCACTATGTCCCAGGCTGGGACTGCCATGGGCTGCCCATTGAGCTGAAGGCACTGGGAGAGCTGGGAACCAGTGGACTGAGCCCTCTGCAGATACGACAGAAAGGTCAGTGGGGCAGGGAACACTTATTGTGGATGGATGGAACTGACTAGGTATCAAACACAGGTCACCAGCGAGACCTGGCTAGGATCATGTTAGCCTATTGAGCTGAAAGTGTAGGCTGTTAAAAGCGTAGGCATTCACTTTTGGATCTTACACAAATATTCAGGTCTCAGACAAAATTACTCATCACATGACTGTGGTTCACTGAAACACAAAAACAACTCTGCCTATTGATTTCATAGAATCTGATATCCCCCTGTGTATGTATGACACCAGAAAATCAGCCGTGTGTGTCTGTTGATGAACTCTGGTCCCTCTGCTCTCCAGCTCGGGAGTTTGCAGAGGGGGCGATCGCTCGTCAGCGCGCTGCCTTCCAGCGCTGGGGCGTGATGGCGGACTGGGATAAGTGCTACTACACCTTTGATGGGACTTATGAGGCAGCTCAGCTTAAGGTCTTCCAGGACATGCACAGCAAGGTGGGATATATTCTATCAATTTGGGTCAGCCTGCCTCTCCAGAAGATCTGACACTCATTCTTTCACTTGCTCGCTCTTTCTCCCCCAGGAGCTAACTGTTTGTTCTTGTGTTGTAATTTCTAGGGTTTGATCTACCAGGACTACAAGCCAGTTTTCTGGTCTCCTTCCTCCAGGTAGGCAGCACTTAGTGACTTCTGGATATAGTCTCTGCTACACAGCTCTTCCACATACTTTTGGCCATGTAGTGTATGTGGATACCCCTTCAAATTAGTGGATTCCGCTATTTCAGCCACACCCATTGCTGACAGGTGTGTTTTATTTATTTAACCAGGCAAGTCAGTTAAGAACAGATTCTTATTTACAATGACGGCCTAGGAACAGTGGGTTAACTGCCTTGTTCAGGGGGAGAAAAACAGATTTTTACCTTGTCAGATTGGGGATTCGATCTAGCAACCGTCCGGTTACTAGACCAACGCTTTGACCACTAGACTACCTGCCACCCAGTGTATACAATCGAGCACACAGCCATGCAATATATCCATAGACAGAGATTGGCAGTAGAATTGCCTGTACTGAAGAGCTCAGTGACTTTCAAAGTGGCACCTTTCCAACAAGTCAGTTTGTCAAATTTCTGCCCTGCTAGAGCTGCCCTGGTCAATTGTAAGCGCTGTTATTGTGAAGTGGAAACGTCTAGGTCCAACAACGGCTCACAGAACGAGACTGCCAAGTGCTGAAGCGCATAGTGCGTAATAATCGTCTGTCCTCTGTTGCAACACTCACTATCGAGTTCCAAACTGCCTCTGGAAGCAACGTCAGCACAAGAACTGTTCGTCAGGAGCTTCATGAAATGGGTTTCCATGGCCAAGCAGCCACACACAAGCCTTATAGGTTTATGTTTAATTTATTTGCACCAAAGAAACAACTTATTGTCAACAATACAGATAAAAACATTGAAATAAAAAAACGGTATGCAGGTGTGGTTGGAAGCCCATTGGCTGAAATGTAAACCACACCACAAAAAACAATACATTTTTATTTATTTATTTTTATTTCACCTTTATTTAACCAGATAGGCCAGTTGAGAACAAGTTTTCATTTACAACTGCAACCTGGCCAAGATTTTGTATTTTTATTTTGTTTTACCTTTATTTAACTAGGCAAGTCAGTTAAGAACTAATTCTTATTTTCAATGACGGCCTGTAGCTTAACTGCCTTGTTCAGGGACAGAGCGAAGGTTTTTTACCTTGTCAGCTCGGAGATTCGATCTTGCAACCTTAACAAGTCCAACGCTCTAACCACTAGGCTACCTGCCGCCCATGAAGATGAAGCAAAGCAGTGCGACAAAACAACAACACAGGGTTACACATAAACAAACGTACAGTCAATAACACAAAATAAAAGAAAATAGAAAAATCTATGTACAGTGTGTGCAAATGTAGGGAGGTAGGCAATAAATAGGCCCTAGAGGTGAAAATAATTACAATTTAGCATTAATGTAAATAATAATATGGGGATGAGGTAGTCAGGTGTGCTATTTACAGATTGGCTGTGTACAGGTACAGTGATCGGTAAGTTGCTCAGATAGCTGATGCTTAAAGCTAGAGAGGGAGATGTAAGACTCCAGCTTCAGTGATTTTTGCAATTCGTTCCAGTCATTGGCAGCAGAGAACTGGAAGGAAAGGCGGCCAAAGTAAGTGTTGGCTTTGGGGAGGACCAGTGCAATATACCTGCTGGAGCGCGTGCTACGGGTGGGTGTTGCTATGGTGACCAGTGAGCTGAGATAAGGCGGGGCTTTACCTAGCAAAGACTTATAGATGACCTGGAGCCAGTGGGTTTGGCGACAGATATGTAGTGAGGGCCAGCCAACGAGAGCATACAGGTCGCAGTGGTGGGTAGTATATGGGGCTTTGGTGATAAAACGGATGGCACTGTGATAGACTACATCCAGTTTGCTGAGTAGAGTGTTGGGGGCTATTTTGTAAACGACATCGCCGAAGTAAAGGATCAGTAGGATAGTCAATTTTACGAGGGTATGTTTGGCAGCATGAGTGAAGGATGCTTTGTTGCGAAATAGGATGCCGATTCTAGATTTAATTTTGGATAGGAGATGCTTAATGTGAGTCTGGAAGGAGAGTTTACAGTCTAACCAGACATCTAGGTATTTGTAGTTGTCCACATATTCTAGGTCAGAACCGTCCAGAGTAGTGATGCTAGTCGGGCGGGAGGGTGCGGGTAGCAATTTGTTGAAGAGCATGCACTTAGTTTTACTAGCATTTAAAAGCAGTTGGAGGCCATGGAAGGAGTGTGTTGTATGGTGTTGAAGCTTGTTTGGAGGTTTGTTAGCACAGTGTCCAAAAAAGGGCCAGATGTATACAGAATGTTGTCGTCTGCGTAGAGGTGGATCAGAGAATCACCAGAAGCAAGAGCGACATCATTGATATTTACAGAGAGAGGAGTCGGCCCGAGAATTGAACCCTGTGGCACCCCCATAGACTGCCAGAGGTCTGGACAACAGGCCCTCCGATTTGACACACAGAACTCTATCTGAGAAGTAGTTGGTGAACCAGGCGAGGCAGTCATTTGAGAAGCCAAGGCTATTGAGTCTGCCGATAAGAATGCGGTGATTGACAGAGTCGAAAGCCTTGGCCAGGTCAATGTAGATGGCTGCACAGTACTGTTTTTTATCGATGGCGGTTAGGATATCATACACGAGTACAAAAATGAAGTTTTTAAAACGGATAACAAAACTTCTAATTATAAATGAATTGATCAGTAACCATGATCACCATGCGCAATGTCAAGCATTGACTGGGGTGATGTAAATCTTGCCACCATTGGACTCTGGAGCAGTGGAAACACGTTTTCTGGAGTAATGAATCATGCTTCAGCATTTGGCACTCTGACAGACTAATCTCCATAGACAATTATTCGTCCATGGAAAAGATTGTGAACAGCCCTTCAAATTAGTGGGTTTGGCTATTTTCCGAATCCACCAATAACGTGCTCCTGGCGGATGTCAGCATAGTGCCAACTGTAAAGTTTTGTGATGGAGGAATAATGTTGAGGCTGTTTTTCATGGTTTGTCTAGGCCCCTTAGTTCTAGTTAAGATAAATCTTAACGCTACAGCATACAATGACGTTCTTGACGATTCTGTGCTTCCAACTTTGTGGCAACAGTTTGGGAAAGGCCCTTTCCTGTTTCAGCATGACAATGCCCCCGTGCACAAATCGAAGTCCATACAGAAATGGTTTGTTGAGATTGGTGTGGAAGAACTTGACTGGCCTGCACAGAACCCTGACCTCAACCCCATCAAACACCTTTGGGATGAATTGGAATGCCGACTGCGAGCCAGGCCTAATCGCCCAACAACAGTGCCCGACCTCACTAATGCTCTTGTGGCTGAATGGAAGCAAGTCCCCGCAGCAATGTTCCAACATCTAGTGGAAAACCTTCCCAGAAGAGTGGAGGCAATTATAGCAGTAAAGGGGGGGACCAACTCCATAATAATGGCCATGGTCTTGGAATGAGATGTTCAGCGAACAGGTGTACACATTCTTCTGGCCATGTAGTGTATCTCTGCTGCGTATCTCCCCCCTACCCCTCTGTTCATTCTCTTCCTCCTTACCTCTAATTCTTCCCCTCTCTCTCTCTCCCCAGGACAGCTCTTGCGGAGGCAGAGTTGGAGTATAACCCAAAGCACGTGAGCAAAGCAATCTACGTCACCTTTGCCCTGGCCACTCTGCCCCCTAAGATGGCGGAAGCTGTAGGGGAGTTGGGCAGCATTTCTGTGTTGGTGTGGACCACCCAACCATGGACCATCCCAGCCAACCAGGCTGTCTGCTTTATGCCCAATGCCCAGTAAGTGCTACTGTCAACAGACATCCCCTCCACACACACACCTGCACCTTCAGTACTGTACGGTATAACTCCCATCTGTTGTAAATGTGTTCTAATATCTCACACACAGGTACTCAGTAGTGAAGAGGAGAGACAGCTCACAGCTCCTCCTAGTGGCCACTGAGCGTGTTTCCAGCCTGGCAACTCTGCTGAGCACAGAGCTGGAGAATGTGGGCACTTTCACAGGTAAACTGGACACACACACACACACTCAGACAGACACATAAACATTGTCATGTCACTCTCACTTTCTCTTCCCATCCCCACCTCCAGGTGCAGAACTTGAGGGAGGAGTCTGCCAGCATCCCACCATTCCCAGGAAGGAGGTTCCATTGCTTCCAGCTAATTTTGTGACCATGGGCAAAGGAACGGGATTGGTCCACACAGCTCCTGCCCATGGGATGGAGGACTACAGTGTGGCCTCACACTTTAAACTGTCAGTGGTGCGTTCCTTTAGTTGACTAATATACCAATGGGATTGACAGAACAATATAAGTTGGCCAACTTCAAAAACATTCTGGCTTCCAGGCTAATAGTTTGTAAGTCTTCATGAACTTCCAATGACATCTGTCCTAGAGATGGGCACGGTTTGTATTTCTATTAAGGATTCCCATTAGCTCATCCTGGGGTCCAATCTCTTCCTGGGGTTAATCAAATGTCCGAACGGATGTTAGTATTCGATTACTTGAGTGAGTGTTCATTTTCAGAGTGAACAAATTTCAGGACTATTTTAACAATGAAAAAGCTTTGTCTAAATTACATTATCCTTGTGACATTTTTACCTGCAATGATATGCCAAAGAGTTTAATAACCACTACATTTGAAATTCCTAATTTAATGAAACTGCAAAACTTTTGAGTGTAGTTTTTATAATGCTGCGTTACATTGCTATTGCCCCAGTTCAAATAGCAATTACAGGCGCTCATCTAAGAGTTTCCACAATACCTGACACAAATCAACGCAAAACACTCACCAGAAAAACGTTTTGTAACAATCAGTTATATCTTAGCGAAAGTCACACTTCTCTTTCACTGTTGCTGTTAGCCAAACTACTGAAGAAAAGCAGCATGTCTGCTGTTTACCTGCCGTGTGCATTTGTGTCGTTCTGATTTGGTCGATAGTCTATCATTTTATTTTTTTGTGTAATTCTTTAAATAACAATGAGAATTTCGACTCCGTATATCTGAATGTCATATTATTTGTGTGTGTATTTTCTCTGGTCTAGGAGTGTATCGTGGATGAGGAAGGCAGGTTCACTGAGCTGGCAGGGCCTGAGCTACAGAGTCTCTCTGTGATGGGGGAGGGAAACGATACAGGTAGGAAGAAACGGTCGTGAGAGAGACAGGGATGAGAATGCTTAACTTGTATTGTCTAGTTCAACTTCTTGCTCTCTTTGTATAAGCTTTTGTGTGTGTTTTGTGTGCATGTCAGTGATCTCCATGCTGAAGGCTGTCGGTTCTCTAGTGAAGGAGGAGGAGTGTGTCCACAGTTACCCGTACGACTGGAGGAGTAAAGAGCCTGTAGTCATCAGACCCAGCAAACAGTGGTTCATTAACATCACCAGCCTCAAAGACAAGGCCAAGGTAGGAATCACACACTGAGGATAACTCTTACAAACAGGGATGAATCTCAGTTCTCACTAAGATACATTGAGAAGGATTCTTTCAAACCGGTGATGATTCTCACTCGCATACACTTAGAACAGGTCCCACTCAGTAAGTTAGACTCTTAGAAACTGAGAGTGATTCTTCTTATAGAGCGGGGATCAATATAATTCAGCTGCGGGATGATTTTTTTTCTTCTTCAACGGATGGTCAGGGGGCCGGAACATAATTACAAATCATTTGTAGACTGCAAGAAGCCCAAAGAGAGAATATCTGACTAAAACATTTAGTTGTGGAACCCTGCTCTAGAGGATTAAGAAACTCTTTGTGTGTAGGAAGTGCTGGCTAAGGTGCGTGTGATCCCAGAATCGGCGAGGGGCAGTCTGTTGGCCCACCTGGACAGAAGACCGTACTGGTGTATCTCACGCCAGAGGAGCTGGGGTGTGCCCATACCTGTGTTCTACCACAAGGAGACAGGAGAGCCTCTCATTAACAAGTAACTACACACACCCACAAACATTCACACACACACTCAACACCACCCCGCTCTGACCCCTGCACTCTCCCCCTAAAGGCACACTGTATCCCATGTGACCCAGCTGTTCTCAGAGAAGGGCAGTGACTGCTGGTGGGAGCTGCCCCTGGAATCTCTACTGCCACCAGAGGTGCTCAAGAAGGTGAGTCACCGCAGCACTTTCACTCACAAGTCAGTGAATATGGTTGTATGATTAAAATAGGATTTTAGCACCTTGTGTATGTGTGAAGGTTAAGGTATGTGTGTGTGTGTTTGTCAGAGTAAAGCAGGAGAGGTAACGGACTACGAGCGTGGTGATGATGTGTTGGACATCTGGTTTGACAGTGGAACCTCCTGGGCTGCTGTTCTTGAAGGTGAGGCTCTGTGTTTAGCTAACCTGGCGAAGCTACGTACTACATCTGCCAAGTATTCTTACACTAGCGATTACACTTTTCTTAGAATTCAAGGCGGTCTGAAGGTTGTTTTCTTAGCTAGGCCTAGCTAAATCACAATTTGCTAAGTGTCCTTACTGCACTAACCAGTTATTGAATACTGCACAAACTGCCTGGTAATGCTATCTCTCTCTGGCACTTGGCTTATCGTGAATTGTTTATGCATTAGAAATGACTTCTATCTCGTGTGAAGCGTGTCTAGTCCTCGTACATCAGCCATTAGCTTTATCTCTCTCTGGAACACGCTGTGACACCTTACTGAAGTGTTTTATAGTCAGATAATGAGGAAGTCTTTAATTTGTTTGGATATTGTTCTTGTTGTGGCATTTGGCAAGACTGACATCCAACATACAGCCACACAATTTTCCAAGGTTTACCCATGTTGTCCATGTGAGTGGTTGTGTTGTGTTTTCAGAAATGAAGGAGGAGAGTGACACTGACTCTGAGTCACGGCTCAGCTGGCTCCCTACCTCCCTACGCAAACCCCTGGTGCCAGGTTAATAACCCCCAGACCCCTCTTCTACTCATCCCTCCTTCCCCCCCTTTCTACTCATCCCTCCTTCCCCCCTTTCTACTCATCCCTCCTTCCCCCCCTTTCTACTCATCCCTCCTTCCCCCCCTTTCTACTCATCCCTCCTTCCCCCCTTTCTACTCATCCCTCCTTCCCCCCCTTTTCTACTCATCCCTCCTTCCCCCCCTTTTCTACTCATCCCTCCTTCCCCCCCTTTTCTACTCATCCCTCCTTCCCCCCTTTTCTACTCATCCCTCCTTCCCCCCCTTTTCTACTCATCCCTCCTTCCCCCCCTTTTCTACTCATCCCTCCTTCCCCCCCTTTTCTACTCATCCCTCCTTCCCCCCCTCTTCTACTCATCCCTCCTTCCCCCCCTCTTCTACTCATCCCTCCTTCCCCCCCTCTTCTACACATCCCTCCTTCCCCCCCTCTTCTACTCATCCCTCCTTCCCCCCCTCTTCTACTCATCCCTCCTTCCCCCCCTCTTCTACTCATCCCTCCTTCCCCCCCTCTTCTACTCATCCCTCCTTCCCCCCCCTCTTCTACTCATCCCTCCTTCCCCCCCTCTTCTACTCATCCCTCCTTCCCCCCCCCTCTTCTACTCATCCCTCCTTCCCCCCCTCTTCTACTCATCCCTCCTTCCCCCCCTCTTCTACTCATCCCTCCTTCCCCCCCTCTTCTACTCATCCCTCCTTCCCCCCCTCTTCTACTCATCCCTCCTTCCCCCCCCTCTTCTACTCATCCCTCCTTCCCCCCCCCTCTTCTACTCATCCCTCCTTCCCCCCCTCTTCTACTCATCCCTCCTTCCCCCCTCTTCTACTCATCCCTCTTACTTTCTCTTCTCTCCACAGCATGTGGGACTCTGAGCACCTTGTTTGGGAGCTGAGCACCTTAAAGATTGGTTATCAATAAGATTCACTCCCTGGCTGCGCTCTCTGTTTAGTCAGCGGTCTCTCTCTTTGGCAGCAAGGGAGGATCTCCCCCTGAAAGCCGGGTGACTGTACCTGTGCTACTGTCTAAGGCAGGAGCACTACGGTCTCTAAGCCTCTCTCTAACCTCTACAGTACCCCGTGGCTTTGGAAGGCTGCCTCGCCATGTAACGTTCCTGTACTGTCTCTCCCAAGGCTGGCCAAGGTGGAATGTCTGTCGCTACTACTTTCACGCAGGGCATTGGTCAAGGCATGGTTGCATAATCTTGGTATACTTGTCATGCATTGTCTCAATGTCCTCACTACCAGTGGCTGTGTTCTCTGTCCCTCTAGACTTGTCCCACCTCTTGTGAACAAAGTCAGTGATGTTCCCCTGATACTAACCATCTGGCTTTCATCTCTGTTCGCATGAATTGGTTAAGAACAAAACACTGCAAAGTACAAAATATGTTTTTCCACTCGCTCCCTTTCTCTCTCGTCAGACTCGAGGGCTGATGTGTATGTGGAGGGAAAGGACCAGATAGGCGGTTGGTTCCAGTCGTCTCTGCTCACCAGTGTCGCCGTGCAGAAAAGGGCACCCTACAAGTCAGTGAAATACTTCTTATATCTATGTGTGCTTGTTGTAAATGTGTCTGTAAGAAAGCCAGTGAAGAAACTGTATTCATAACTTTCTCTCTCAGGGCTCTGATGATGCATTACTTTCTCTCTCTTTCTCTCTCAGGGCTCTCATGATACATGACTTTGTGATAAGTGAAAAAGGAGAGAAGATGTCCAAGTCTTTAGGCAACGTAGTAGACCCCGATACAGTCATCCACGGGGGGGAGGTGAGAGGCTGTGGATGAGACCTAACCTTTCTGGAGAAACACACACACTTCCGGGGTGGTTAACAGTGTTAGTTCTTAAACGCTTTCACCCTACCCCACTCTCCTATCTCTTTCCCTCTATTTCTCCCAGGACCCCAGTGTGTCTCCTGCCTATGGAGTGGATGTGTTGCGTTGGTGGGTGGCAGAGTCCAACGTCTTCTCTGAGGTCCAGATCGGCCCCAACGTGCTCAACTCAGCCAGAGACAGCATCAATAAGGTGAGTCTCATGGTGTCTGCGATCTGTGGGTCTGTCTGGAAAAAAAATCTATCTGTGTAGAAGTCTTGTTACCTGCTTCTCCACACTGCTGTAATAACTCTTCCTCGTCTCTTTCTAGTTGAGGAATACCCTGAAGTTCTTGCTAGGGAATCTGCAGGGTTTTGACCCTCGTACCCAGGCAGTGGACCCTAAAGAAATGCACTACATCGACCAGTACCTACTGCACCTTCTACGGAACTACAGTATGAAGATGACAGATGCCTACAATGATTTTGGTGCGGGCAGGGCCATCCGCCTGCTCCAAGCCTTCATCACCAGAGACCTCTCCAAGTTCTACTTCAGCATCATCAAGGACAGGTACTGATACTCTTGCTAAATACTACTACCACCACTACTATTGTTATTACATTGTCTACTACTACTCTGTTACACTTGTGACAACACTATAATGACTAATGTCATTGCTACTATATGGCACTATTAATAGTGTGTTACTCTCTCCCTCTCCCAGGCTGTACTGTGATCCTGAGGACTCGTTGGGTCGGCGGTCCTGTCAGACGGTTCTAGAGGAGATTCTGGACGGAGTGACGCGCTCCATCGCTCCTATCCTACCTCACCTGGCCGAAGAGGTCTACTTACACGCCCCAGGACATAACGGTATGGCCTTGTGTGTGCGCGTGCGTGCCTGCCTGCCTGTACCTGTGTGTCAGTGACTCTGAAAGTCTCTATCTTCAGAGGGGGAGACCCTGTTCAGGAGTGGCTGGATTAAGAGCAGTCCTGTGTGGCGGAGGCCGGGATTGGAGGAAGCCGTGGAGGGGGCATGCGCTATCAGGGATTCCTTCCTGTCCTCTATCCCAGGACGCAATGCAGCAGAGTATGAGCTGACCATAGAGATTGAGCCTGGCCTACTGTTTGAACTCATTGAGGTAAGGGGGCAGAATGCGCTCTCTGATGTCCTCATAATCACTATAGCACAAACGGCTGAGATGTAGTTGTATGGAAGTGACGGTCTTTCACGTCTCAGAAAGGCGACTCCAAGTTGGCTACCACAAACTATCTAATCTCGCTCTTTCTCAGTCTCTCCAAGAAGAACCTACTTCCTCTTACTCTCAGCTAACAGAGCTGATGATGTCATCGCGGACAACCCTGACCAGCTCCCTGCCCAGAGACCTGCCCAATGATGCCCTCATCAGCAACGGCAGTTTCCTCATCAACCTTGAGGGTGAGTCCCAGCTAAGCTAACACTAGCACATTTCCAATGCTGAATCCAAAATGAAACTCTGGGTTCTATTGGGCTCCCGAGTGGGGTTCTATTGGGCTCCCGAGTGGGGTTCTATAGGGCTCCCGAGTGGGGTTCTATAGGGCTCCCGAGTGGGGTTCTATAGGGCTCCCGAGTGGCGCAGCAGTCTAAGGCACTGCATCTCAGTGCAAGAGGCGTCACTGCAGTCCCTGGTTCGAATCCAAGCTGCATCACATCCGGCTATGATTGGGAGTCCCATAGGGGGGCGCACAATTGGCCCAGCGTCGTCCAGGTTTGGACGGGGTAGTCCGTCATTGTAAATAAGAATTTGTTCTTAACTGGCTTGCCTAGTTAAATAAAGGTTACTTTAAAAATGTTTTTATATACAATCATATCCGCTTTAGCTGACATCTGCAAAGCGGTTGTTTTGGCAGTGTAGGAGGTAGAACTGCGTTAGAGCTGTCAAATCCACAGGCAGCTCCTGGCATTATACCTAAAGCGGACATTGCCATTGGCTGCACGGAGTCCCATTAAGAAATCCCATGCAGCCTTGTTTACAAGTTCGAACACTGGAATATGAGATGTAATCTACACCTTTTATTAAGATGATGCAAATCCTCATTATTTAGTTTAAGGATTTTTTTTTAATTTGAGCGTCATTATTTCTATATAGCCAACACTTTCTCATTCTGAACTTCTAACGCGAGTGGATGGGTGTGGCTTCGTGACACTGATCAAGATAAGCTGCTCACCAATTTGACAGCTCCAACAGTTAATAGCCAATTTATACTTGCTCTAGCAATGCGATCCGGAGGCTCCGTATGGAGGGTTTGACACAGTTGACGGTAGGTGAGGCAGGAGGTCCTGTATAAAACACTCACTTTCTTGACAACTTCCTTCACAACAGCTCTGCTCTGCTCAAGAAGTATGAATGCTCTGACTACTTCTACGGAGGCCGCATCGCAGTAAATTCTGTACAGCCACTGCAGGCGTCGGATTGTCCTTTTAGGCCTACACCTATATTGTGTTTATACAGGACCTACTGCCCCCACCTACCGTCAACTAATCATGTACATATGGAGCTATAAGGAGCCCTCCACATTGTTACAAATTTTGGGAGGCGCACGGCGATGACGCTCCAGAGACTCCGAAATTGCATCACACCCACCTTACGGAGCCTCTGGATCGCCAACCCGGAGCAAGCATGAATTGGCTTTTACACCTCAGACTAGTGTTGAACGGTATACTGAAACTTCTGTACTTTTGGAAACTAGAATATGAAAAGGGTTCGGTACTATAATGTTTGGCGCGTGGGTAAAATCACACGGGAAGCCAAGCCAGAAATGAAAACTAAAAAGCCATATTACAACCAGTGATGTAGTGGAGGGTAAATACTGTTTACACCTTTTTTTTGTGAAAAAGCATTTTCACCTTTTTGGTTGTTCACTGCTCTAGAAAGTTGAGTGAGTGAAGTTCAATCTCGTGCTTCACTTGGTGGGCTGATAATTCTAAGTGGCAAATTTTATTGGTCACATTCACGTGTTTAGCAGATGTTATTGCGGGTGTAGCGAAATGCTTGTGTTTCTAACAGTGCAGTAATATCTAACAAGTAATATCTTACAATACACACATCTAAAGGAATGGAATTAAGAATATATAAATATTTGGACGAGCGATGTCAGAGTGGCATAGACTAAGAATAGAATACAGTATATACATATGAGATGAGTAATGCAAAAATATGTAAACATTATTAAAGTGACTAGTGTTCCATTATTAAAGTGGCCAGTGATTTCTAGTCTATAAGGCAGCAGCAGCCTCTAATGTGCTAGTGATGGCTGTTTAACAGTCTGATGGCCTTGCGATAGAAGCTGTCTTTTAGGCTCTGTCGCAGCTTTGATGCACCTATACTGACCTCGCCTTCTGGATGATAGTAGGGTGAACAGGCAGAGGCTCAGGTGGTTGTAGGTGTCCTGGAGGGCAGGTAGTTTGCCCTCGGTGATGCATTGGGTAGACCACACCACCCTCTGGAGAGCCCTGCGGTTGTGGGCAGTGCAGTTGCCATACCAGGCGTTGATACAGGATGCTCTCAATTGTGCATCTGTAAAAGTTTTAGGTGCCAAGCCAAGTTTCTAAAGTCTCCTGTGGTTGAAGAACCACACTGTCTGTGTTGGTGGACCATTTCAGTTTGTCAGTGATGTGTACGCTGAGGAAATTGAAGCTTTCCACCTTCTCCACTGCGGTCCTGTGGATGGGGGGGTGCTCCCTCTGCTGTTTTCTGAAGTCCACAATCAGCTCCTTTGTTTTGTTGACATTGGGTGAGTTTTATTTTCCTGGCACCATAATCCCAAGGCCCTCACCACCTCTCTGTAGGCAGTCTCGTCATTGTTTGTAATCAGGCCTACTACTGTTGTGTTGTCTGCCAACTTGATGATTTGAGTTGGAGGAGTGCGTAGCCACGCAGTCATGGGTGAACAGGGAGTACAGAAGGGGGCTGAGCACGCACCCTTGTGGGGCCCCAGTGTTGATGATCAGTGAAGTGGTGGTGTTTCCTACCTTCACTACCTGGGGGCGGCCCGTCAGGAAGTCCAGGTCCCAGTTGCAGAGGGCTGGTTTCAGACCCAGGGCCTCGAGCGTAATGATGAGCTTGGAGGGTACTAGGGTGTTGATTGCTGAGCTATAGTCAATGAACAGCACAGCATTATTACATAGGTATTCCTCTTGTCCAGATGGGATAGGGCAGTGTGCAGTGCGATGGTGATGCTATTGTGGCGGTAAGCAAATTGAAGTGGATCTAGGGTGTCAGGTAAGTTATGTGTAACCTTTATTTAACTAGGCAAGTCAGTTAAGATCAAATTCCTATTTACAATGATGGCCTAAGTTAGAGGTGATATGATCCTTGACTAGTCTCTCAAAGCGCTTCATGGTGACAGAAGTGAGTGCTACGGAGCGATAGTCATTTAGTTCAGTTACCTTTGCTTTCTTGGGTGCTGGAGACACAGATCGGATGCAAGCAGAGACAGGTTAGTAGTACAGTGGTTCCCAAACTTGGGGTCGGGGATTCATATGGGGTCCCCGAGAGTTGAAATTATCAAACCCATTAAATGGGTATAGAATCCAACATTTTAGAGTGAACTTTTACTGTTAGAATGCACTTTAATGTCATTATGTGTTGGGACAGCCTGTGGGACCTAAATTTGATTGAAATATAAAAACAATTGAAATATAAAACTGCTTTACAGATAGTAGTGAGACAAACAGTGGCGAGGCTGAGGCAGGCTGCCATGCAGGAGGCAGAGAGAGGAAGCAAACAGAGAGGTTACAGTTGTTCCCAAACTTGGTTGGTGGGGTCCCCTGAAATATAAATGGGGTCCCCAGAGAATCTAATCTTAACAAACACAATAACTTGTTCATCTTCAAATGGGTATACTGCCCTTCCAAGCAAAAAGGCAGTAACTGCTCAAAGTGTGGAACTGAAAAAAATAGCTTTTATTTACCTTGGTTTCACAGTAACTTTATGCAGTTACTGCTAACATGACCCCCATTTTCTCCAAAACACAACACAATAGAGGTAGGATACGTGTCCACATAATTAAGCATGTATTTAATGTAGCAAAAATGACTAACTCATTTTTGACCAAATGAGCAGTTACTGCCTTTTTGCTTGGTAGGGCAGTTTAAACTACAACATTTTAGATTCAACTAAGGGCTTTTTATACGGGTGCACTTTAGGTGTTTACAATACAGAACTGAATTACATGAGATACTAAGAACATGAACGTGATATGCGTTTTTTTGTCATTTTTTACTACAGAAAATTACATTTAGGCCTTCCCAATAGACCTGCATGAAAATGCAATCAAACAATACAGTTCTAAAAATGTCATGTTTTGGTTTATATCGGTGGTTGTTAGTCTTATCTCTAGTTTACCCCTGCCCTTTTTTTCTACCACTACATCCCTGATTACAACCTGTGTTGTGATAATTGCATTGTTTGCTCTATAACCTGTTAGTTCATATTCCTTCCCACCGTGATAATATAGGCCTAAGTCAGAGACAGAATAAATTCAGCCACACCTTTGTTTCATCACAAAACCAGAGGGCAACATCCGGTTTAGTCCACAAAGCAAAGCATATTGCATGTAACAAACAGTTACATGACCTCCAGCATGGTCAAGCAAGTGAAAATGTTGGAAACATTAAGACTACTAAACAACTATTGATTTAGAACCATGGAGAGTTACCGCAAGTCACAAAGAAAACAGGAGCTGCCTCCACTATTCCAGCAAAATGCTTTGTGAACATTTCAACATTATCAAATCACTTATGCTTAGTCTAATACAGTGACAACTAAAACATTCCAAAAACAATTTAGTCCAATCAGCGTAAGATCACGTGGCTGTCCATGGCACTGATTTCTGTGTGTGCGTAAGTAGAAAAAACACAGTTGATTTACCCTACTTGAAGAGAAACGCCAATGCCATCCTCTCATGTTGCCGAAACGGTTTGTGACTCTGTCATACAGTACACACTTAGTTTTTGTTGTCCTAGGCTACCTGGCCAGGCCAGAGGCACAATGTATGAATTTATGGTTGGAGCAGATTTGCCGTTATATTCATTGGCAAGTACTTAAAATTAAGTGAAACCACAAGTCCAAATCCCTATATCCGTCCATGGCTAATTTAGGAAATGTCCAATTTTAGCAAGCTAGCCACCAGAGGGCAACAATTTAAAAAAAATCTGCCAATGACGTTTGGGTTGATGTGATTGGTGTGAAGCCAAGTCCAAACTGGTTTCTCTTTACACTTTTGTTTTGGTGTGCCAGGACCATTCACAGTTGAGCTCACTCAGTTTCTCAATGCTGATTGGCTATTATTATATACTTTTTTTCATTAAGGCCAAATTATTTGTAATCTGTAGCACCATGAAATCAGCCAAAACAACCTCAATAACTCAATGCATGCACACGTTCTTATTGAATAGGCCTAGGCTACATCTTGATTTACCGTTCAAATAAATGACCATTATGTAGTTAAATTGATTGTGTAGTTGATTTATTAATGCATACATGGCTGTCTCTAAAACAATTGTCCTAAAAAAACAAATGTAATATTGAACAGAGCAGTAGCTGAGTTTCTCTCTGTGACTTTGGCTAATATGCCTTTTTTTTACCCTGTGGTTTGTTTTTGTATTGTGATACTTAACCTGGTATCAGTATCTAAGTCAATTCTGGTATCGTGACCACTACCTCAAGACACCTCCAAAACTTCAGCTATGCGGGTGTCTGCTATCGCCCGTTAACACTTGATCTGACTGAATCTTTGCCTTAGGCTTTTTTTTACAGGCAGCCCAATTCTGAACTTTGTTTTCACTAATTGGTCTTTTGACGAATCAGATCAGCTCGGGAAAAAAAAAAAAGAGCTGATGTGATTGGTCAACACCAATTAGTGTAAAGAATATCAAAATTGGGCTGCCGGTTTAACGCAATCATAGTCTGTTCAAAACACCCAAGTGTTTTAGGGGTCATACAGTAACCGGGGTCGTGTTCACTAGACACCAAACCTTAACTTGTCGAATAAGAAACTTATTTTTGTTGTGAAACGTTTTCCCTTGAAAAATGTTTGTTTTAATATGGTGTCTGGGGTGCACTAATGAATATGACCTTGGTAACCTCCCTAATCATAGCCCCTAGTAACCTTTTCTCTTTGTCCAATCAGGTGGGGTTATCCGTGAGGACAGTGCTTACCAAGTAGCGGCAGTGCCCACCTCCATGGCCCGGTGCCCGAGGTGCCGCCGGTACACCTCAGACTCTCCAGACTGCCCCTGCCCCCGCTGCCAGACCGTCCTTGCTAGGGTGCAGTGACACGTCTACCCGCACCCTTGTCACCATGACAACCTGCAAATTGCCCTCTGACCCGGTCTGTCTGCTGAACTGACTCCAGACAACCAGGGGTCAACAAAGAAAGACCCTGCTTAGCAACGCACTGAGAGGGGTAACAGCCAGACTGTCTGGCAGTTACCTAAATGACATTACCTACATTTTTTTCAGCTCTTCAACTGACATTGACGCTGGCATGCAGTGAGGATGGATGGTTTACAAGACAGGCTTTGTAAAACAAAGCACACATTTTATTTTGAGAGGGAATTGTCATGCAGTCCTTTTGAGTTCATAAGACACCTCAGTGATGTTTCCTAGAAAGGGACATGAATTGATAGTCCTGGACCCCTCCTATGAGGCACAGAGTGCAGTAATATACCTACTAAGAGAATCAAGTCATCGGGTCAGATTATTGTATGTATTAAAAGGATATATAGGAAGGTACAACACTGAGCGCTTAGTTTTTTTTAATTTGTATTCATGTTTAATGATAATCTGTATAGTACTCCTGTCCACTTGTACCAAATATATTAAAGGATTATCATTAAAATACACTCGGAAGCCAAGTAGGTGCAATATTCCTAAAAAGCCTCTTAAACCAGTGATTCCTATCACCCTTTGAAAATCACGGTGTCATTCAGTAGGGTACAAATGTATGAGCCTACCTGAATGGTTAGGAGAGAATCCCATGGCGGTTTGTACTGAACGCCACGTTTCCCCAAAACGTTCTTGAACAGACATTGAAGTACTTTTGGTGTGTGGCTTGAAGCAAAGAGTGACGTATTAAGGGCAGTGATGCATTTAACCCACAACCCAACCTCTCCCCAGTTTTTTTCCCCGTACTCAACGCAGCCATGTACTGCTACCATTTGGAAATGACCAGTGTTAACTGTTCTTACCCCAGGCCCAGAGAGAAACCATGCTGAGCATTCAACTTTTTTATTCTGCTGTCTGCCCCCAGTCAGTGTCCAGATTACAACTACAGAACAGTACAGTGGGTACAGGCACAGCTAGTAGTACTGCAGCATGTATAAATAACAGGTCTGTTTATCATACATCACTAATCTGAGGAAGGGATGCTTACTGAACAATGATATGGCACACACCCTGCAACCCCCTTTGAGTGGGTCGTTAAGTATGTTAAAAGGAAGAGCACAGGGGCTGCTAGGGAGACAAAGTAAAAATAATTGCCAAGTAGAAAGTGACAGGACATATCCAACTCCATCTAGCCCACCATATTCCATTCTGAAATACAGACTTGGACATTGGATCAACCTAATACAATGTTACTTATTTGAATCGGAATAAGACGAGTGAGCACTGGATTAAATTAAAAACACATCCTACCCCCTCTATCATTTACACTTAATTAGATCCAACCTTTTCCTCAACTGAACACAAGCCTCCCTCCCATAAAAACAGGGTACCTCTACTTCCTGTACATGATAGGTAAATATACCAGTTCACTACTCCTATATTGGATGCTAGCAAGGAAAGCAAGAACGAAAATGCACAGAAGCCATCTAGTTCCCTCTGTCCTCTCTTCCTCCTCCCCCTCTTTCAGTCCTCTCCCTGCAGGGCCTCCACAGCCTCCAGTAGGTGTAGTGCCAGGCTGTACTGGCCGTGGTTCTCAGGTAGGATCTCTATGAGGCGGCTCACCAGCCTGCTGGTCTGACTCAGGGGCACCGACGGGCACCCCAGCTCACTGGGGTCCTGGGGACAACACACGCATAGCATCAGTATCCCACACAACTAGGGGGTTGAATTAGTTCCAAAATATGATGTTCAGTGGTTATAGGTTGATGCAGAAAACTAGCTGGTCTCACCATGGCCTTAAGACAGGTGTTATGAAGGTGCCATAACATGTATTCAGGAGGCTGTTAAGTCTCACTATAGGCTTGAGACAGACGCCTTTAAGCACCTTGAGCCAGGTGTTCTACAGTGGTTATAACGTAACACAGAGGTTGATCTCACCATAGCCTTGAGCCAGGTGTTCATAACGTAACACAGAGGTTGATCTCACCATAGCCTTGAGCCAGGTGCAGAGTGTGGGGGGGAGGCGTGCCAGTAGCTCCATGGCGGGCCGGGTCTGAGTCTGGGTGTGGAGCAGGGAGTAGCTCAGCCTCTGGCCTGTTAGAACCAACAGCTGGGAACCCAACACGTCCTTATCCTCCACCTCGAACATCACCTGACAACACACACCGCAGGCTTCAATGTCATATATTGTGTATAAAAGTTATTAAATATGACATGTGTATGTACACTCATAGGATAGTTTTAGGTACACCACCCGCTCACGAAAATGGATCTCTCCTACAGACAGTGGCCGTGGCTTGTTATAAAAAGCAGACAGGCATCGATGCATTCAGCTGCTGTTCTATTGAACGTTAGAATGGGTAAAACCAGTGACCTAAGCGACTTTGAGCGTGGTATGATCGTCGGTGTCAGGTGTGATCCAGTATCTCAGAAACAGCCACCCAGGTTTACCCAGAATGGTGCGACTGACAAAAAACATCCAGTAAGCAGCAGTTCTTTGGGCGAAAACAGCTTGTTGATGAGAGAGGTCGAAGGAGAACGGCAAGAACCGTGCAAGCTAACAGGCGGGCCACAAACAGGCAAATAACGGAACAGTACAACAGTGGTGTGCAGAACGGCATCTCGGAACGCACAACTCCTCGATCCTTGTCACGGATGGGCTATTGTAGCAGACAACCACACTGGGTTCTACTCCTACCAGATAAAAACAAGAGGGATCCAGTGAGCACACGGTCACCAACACTGGACAATTGAGGAGTGGAAGAACATTCCGTTTATTTGAGTGGCCTGGTCAGTCCCCAAACCTCAACCCAATAGAACATCTTTGGGATGAGATAGAATGGGCTGTTCACAACATGAATGTACCAACGTTCAATCTGCAGCAACTGCATGATGCTATCGCGTCAGCATGGACCAACATCCATGTGGAATATTTCCACAACCTTGTTGAATGCCCTTAAGAATTCAGGCTGTTCTGGAGGCATAAGGGACTCCGACCCGGTACTCGATGGGTGTACCTAATACACCTATAACATAAACCCCCCAGTGAGTGTATCAGTTTCTATCCAGTTACCAGCAGATGTGTATTGAGGGACCTGTTGGTGTTTATGACTACCTACCTGCTCTGCCCGGGGGTCCAGGCCCTGGTTGTACAGCTCACACACCAGATGTCTGCGCAGGAGGTCCGGGTTGACCTGCAGCAGGAGTCCCAGGTCCAGACACAGAGAGGGCCACGTCTTGTCCCCTGACCCAGGGCCCTCCACCGCCTCCCTCTGGGTCGTCACCCAGCCTGTCAACACCCTGAGCAGGAACTCCTGTCTGAGGGAGACCAGGCCAGGATCCATGTCTCCACTGGGCATCAGCTGGATGGACGACAGCTCTCTAAAGAAGGCATTCTTACCCTGGAAGAAGGAAAGACTTGCAGTGTATAGTGTAGGTCAGTGTTTCTCAACCCTCTCAGGGTCTCCCACACATTTCAAATGTTTGTTTTAACCCTAAAAACTGGCACACCTGACTCAATTAGTCAACTAATCATCAAGCCTATGACTAATTGAATCAGGTGTGCCAGTTTAGGGTTAAAACAAACGTGAAACATCTGGGGGGGGCCCGAGGAGAGGGTTGGGAAACACTGCTGTAGATGTTACACGTGTGTACTCTGGTTTACACTACGTGTTTGTCTCACCTTGCTGTCGAACAGGCTGAGTGGTTTGACCCTGAGACTGAAGGTCATAGCAGTGTGGAGTAGAGAGGCCAGGAGATAGTGGTGTTGTACAAGGGGGTAGTGAACTCCCTTCTGCTCCAGGGCTAACTCTGCTATGGAGGCAGGTCCCTCTGCTCCCCCCCACACCTCCTCCACACACAGCTCTGGAGGGGTCACCTCTTCTACCCCCGAGTCTGCCTGGAGGAGAGAGGGGAGATGGGTTCAGAGTAACCAAGGACCAGCCTCACTTGCCAGTATCACTATAAAAACCATCCAGAGCACAGTCTATCTGTGCAACTACAGATGCTTTAGTTCAAACATAATTTTTCTAAATCCCCGTGCTGCAGTAATGGAACACCGTTACTGTGACAAACTCTCTTGCATGGTGACATGCACATATACCCACTTTGCATGCAGCACATGCTTTTTACCTGTGCTGCAGCGCAGGGAAACATTTTAATCTGCCCAACTGTATGCATCCATCCATCTTTTTTGATCCGTACCTCCATCAGAATCTGTAGCAGCTGAACACAGGAGCCCAGGAATGATGTCATGGCGCAGTCTCCCATTCCCACATCCTGAATACACAGACAGACGTTATGTACACGTCTATTCACAACCAAAACACAACAAGTCCCAATCAGAGAGGCAAACATGTAGCTGTAAGGCTGAATATGGCAGGGCTGCTCACCCGTCGACACAGGCGGTCCTTAGGGGCCTTCCCCACCTGTGGAGAGGAAACACAAACAGACAATCAATTGGAGCACTATAAAGAGAATCACATCAGTGTATCATGAGTCGTTACATCCCTACAGAATGTTAAGTATGAGAGTTCTGATGAACATATTCTGTAGGGATGTAACGATTCACAGATACGCATCGATCCAAAGTTCAAATGTTTAAGATACGACTGAATCGGTCAGAAACTCGATTCAAATGTTACGTATCGCCGGTTCACTAACATGGCTCATATTACTTTATTTCCTCTCCTTCAGTGTCGAGCATGTAACTGTTGACAGTCATTGATCAACAAGTCCAGGCAATATCAGTAGCCTAGTCAAACTGCGCATTGCCTAACGAGAGGTAGGCCACCTGTCACCTTCAGCATTCAAATGTTTGTAAAATGGTTGCGCAATATTTGGCTTTATTAGTTGAGTAACAAGTTCAATCAATGTAATTTCAAGGTTATTGTTTCAAAGGTGCTGTTGAAAACGTCATTTTACCAGAATAGCCTAAGAGCCCTGGAGACAACTCTCATTTGGCTATAGTGGACTAAACTCCACTCCATGGTGAAGGAAGATTCTGATGACTCCAAACAGTGGAGCAGAGACCTGGCTTTGTGGAACCTAGCACCAACTACATCGATTCACCCAAGGTCAATACTTCAAATGCATTTAATTATCGAAAGCCTACCTTGTACCTATGTTTGTCCTCTGTAGTTGCGTGCCTTTGTTTGCTGAAATCCATACATTTTCAATAAATGTTAATCAAATACAACCACTGACTTTTTCCTTGTTGAGATTCAATTGGCACATGCGCATTTGCAACGAGTTGCCATCTGAGCAACAGCATTGAGCAAACAGTCAGTGGTTGTTTTTGATGAAAGTTTGAAAAAGTATGGATTTCGGCAAAAAATAAATCCAAAAAGCTGTGCTATATATTCATTTTAAATGAGGAATATTGATACATTACTAGCTCAAACACTTTGAATCTGCAAAAATTATAAATTAATAAGTGGGTGATGGTGATTTCAGATCAAAAGTGGGGGGGACAAAAAGCAAACCCCCCTTATCTGATAGTGGGGTGGTAGGTGCCCAGTCTCCCTTGTGGCTTAGCCCTACATACACCATACATACTGAACAAAAATATCAACACACCATGTAAAGTGTTGGTCCCATGTTTCATGAGCTGAAATAAAAGATCCTACACATTTTTCATATGCACAAAAAACATATTTTTCTCAAATGTTGTGCAAACATTTGTTTACATCCCTGTTAGTGAGCATTTCTTCTTTGCCAAGATAATCCATCCACCTGACAGGTGTGGCATATCAAGAAGCTGATTAAACAGCATGATCATTACACAGGTGCATCTTGTGCTGGGGACAATAAAAGGCCACTCCTAATTGTGCAGTTGTCACACAACACAATGCAATTGGAAGGCTGACTGCAGGAATGTCTGTCCACCAGAAGTTAATGTTAATTTATCTACCATAAGCCGTCTCCAATGTTGTTTTAGACAATTTGGTAGTGCGTCCAACTGGCCTCACAACCACGTGTAACCAGGACCACTACATCCGGCTTCTTCACCTGCGGGATCGTATGAGACCAGCCACCCGGACAGCTGATGAAACTGTGGGTTTGCACAATCGAAGAATTTCTGCACAAACTGTCAGAAGCCGTCGTCTCAGGGAAGCTCATCTGCGTGCTCGCGTCCTCACCAGGGTCTTGACCTGACTGCAGTTCGGCGTCGTAACCGACCTCAGTGGACAAATGCTCCCCTTCGATGGCCACTGGCACGCTGAAAAGTGTGCTCTTCACGGATTAATCCCGGTTTCAACTGTCCCGGGTAGATGGCAAACCACATGTATGGTAGCGGTGGAGTTATGATATGGGAAGTTATGGACAACGAACACAATTGCATTTTATTGATGGCAATGTGAATGCACAGAGATACCGTGACTAGATTCTGAGGCCCATTGTCGTGCCATTCGTCCGCCGCCATCACGTTTCAGCATGAAAATGCACGGCCCCATGTCGCAAGGCCCTGTACACAATTCCTGGAAGCTGAAAATGTCCCAGTTCTTCCATGGCCTGCATAATCACCAGACATGAGCATGTTTGGGATGCTCTGATTTGACATGTACTACAGCGTGTTCCAGTTCCCACCACATTCAGAAACTTTGCACAGCCATTAAAAGAGGAGTGGGATAACATTCCACAGGCCACAATCAACAGCCTGATCAACTCTATGCAAAGGAGATGTGTTGCGCCACATATGGCAAATGGTGGTACTGACTGGTTTCTGATCCACATCCCTACCTTTTTTTAACGTACACTATATATACAAAAGTATGTGGACACCCCTTCAAATTATTGGATCGGCTATTTCAGCCACACCCGTTACTGACAGATGTATAAAATCAGCACACCGCCATGCAATCTCCATAGACAAACATTGGCAATAGAAGGGCCTTACTGAAGAGCTCAGTGACTTTCAACGTGACACCGTCATAAGATGCCACCTTTCTAACAAGTCAGTTCGTCAAGGCTAAGATTACCATGCGCAATGCCAAGCTTCGGCTGGAGTGGTGTAAAGCTTGCCGCCATTGGACTCTGGAAACGAGTTCTCTGGAGTGATGAATCACGATTCATCATCTGGCAGTCCGAAGGAGGTATCTGGGTTTGGCAGCTGCCAGGAAAACGCTACCTGCCCCAATGCATAGAGCCAACTGTAAAGTTTGGTGGAGGAGGAATAGTGGTCTGGGACTGTTTTTCATGATTCAGGCTAGGCCCCTGTCATGACGTTGCCCTCTGGGTTTTCTATGCACCATCCCCCGACCTCTATATTCTGACACAAGGCTGTGTGAAGGCGGTCGTTAATTCCAAAGGGAATGTCCTGCCTCACAGGCCACAGTTTTGAGACAGAGTGGGTTTCATATAGAGAACAAAGGATTCTTCCACCTCACAGGATTGGAGAACCGAACGACATTTAGGTTCTGGAGAAGGTATAAAAGATTGGTGAAGAATCCAGCTACGAACTGGTCCGTTTGGTACAATTTTGTGAAACTCAGAGACAATATGGCCATATTACCATACTAAGGTTTATATACTAGCCTCAGCGATGAGACTTACATCTAATGGTTGTATAACATTTATGAATAAGGATAAAGCTATTTGGAATATGTTGAGATGCTATGTACTTATGTTAATGGGAGAGAATTGTAAGTCTGTTCAAAGCTTAACTAAGTCATCGGCACACCCCCAGGGACACAGACAGGACAAGGCGTCATGTGACAGCCTTTTCTACGTTCAGTATATAAGCCCCACCCAGGGATTCTTTCGGCAGACCAGCTTACCTCGAAGAGAGAGAGTCAAGGTTTGACCATGCATTCCTCTACTGAACTTTAACCATACCACGTGGTTAAACTTTTAGACTATCGATACCGACAGAATAATAACAAGTTTTTGATATTAATTACTAGTCTGCAGCTAGAAATTCGGTATCATTGAACGCGAAGACCGATGAAACATCCATTCTATAACGACATTAATGAATGTCGCTTTGAAAGATCCATTCTAACCAAGAGAGAGGACGAAACTCTCCAACAAAGATCACGACGACACACTGAGCGTAAATATATATATTGATTGCAATTGTTTCCGAATGAGTGAGCGTTCATGTGCAAAGGATTAGCATATCAATTGTTAATATTTATCAACTCTGTTGTGCCTCCTCAGCTGCCCTTTATCATCTTTTGTTTAACAAGCCACCATTGCTTTGTAACGATACCTACTGTTTTGTATGCTTTCTGTGAATTACTTTGATTATTAAATAAATGATTTTAAGACAATTAATGTATGGATGACTTAGTGAAGACTGGGTTCGTGCAGATAACAACAATTTACGACGTTTGGAATGAGACTGGACGCGAGGTAATAACACATCATTAAAACAAGAAGATAATAGATCAGATCTTATAATATAATATATACCGTAATTTCCGGACTATTAAGCGCACCTGAATATAAGCCGCACCCACTGAATTAAAAAAAATATATTATTTTGAACATAAATAAGCCGCACATGTCTATAAGCCGCAGGTGCCTACCGGTACATTGAAACAAATGAACTTCACACAGGCTTTAACGAAACACGGCTTGTAACAAAAATAAATAGGCTTTAACGAAACACGGCTTGTAACAAAAAAGAAAACATTTGCAGTAAACAGTAGCCTACCAAGAAAGTCATTGCTCCAGACCAAGCTCCCGTGCAGCAGCTCTATTTCCTTTTCCAACAGCCAGATCAATCGCCTTCAACTTGAAAGCTACATCATATGCATTTCTCCGTGTCTATGCCATGATGAGGGGGACAAAATGACTACCGTAATCAGAATGATGGGAAGGTTGAGCGCGCTCAATTTAATCTAAACAGTAAACAAAAAAGTTGTTTGATATTAACCCGTTCGGCAATTTCATTGGTCTAATGAAAGCTTCATGCCACCAAAAAACTGAGCACGTCACAGAATGTGTTTTTTAAAATTATTTTTATTTGAAAGCGGGAAAAATCCATATATTAGCCGCGTCATTGTTTAAGCCACGAGGTTCAAAGCGTGGGAAAAACGTAGCGGCTTATAGTCCGGAAATTACGGTAATGTTATAATATCTGACAGTTATTAGGAAAATTATAACTGTGTAATCTGAATATTTTCCTTGGTGCCCCGACCTCCTAGTTAATTACAGTTACACGATTAAGCAGTTAATCGCATAATAATAATTACAGAGAGTTATTTGATAAACATGTCTTCAAGTTAATGATGCCCAAAGACACGACACCCCTTAGTTCCAGTGGCATTCTAGACGATTCTGTGCTTCCAACTTTGTGGCAACAGTTTGGGGAAGGGCCTTTCCTGTTTCAGCATGACAATGCCCCCGTGCAGAAAGCGAAGTCCATACAGAAATGTTTGTCGAGATCGGTGTGGAAGAACTTGACTGGCCTGCAGAGCCCTGACCTCAACCCCATCAAACACCTTTGGGATGAATTTGGACACTGACTCACTAATGCTCTTGTGGCTGAATGGAAGCAAGTCCCTGCAGCAATGTTCCAACATCTAGTGGAAAACCTTCCCAGAAGAATGGACCAACTCCATATTAATGCCTGTGGTTTTGGAATGAGATGTTCGACAAACGTGTACTTTTGGTCATATAGTGTATCTGTGACAAACAGATGCAGAACTGTATTCCCAGTCATGTGAAATCCATAGATTAGAGCCTAATGAATTTTTCAATTTTCCTTTATATGAACTGTAACTCACTAAAATCTTTGTTGCATTTTGCATTTATAGTTTTGTTCAGTGTATATGTACATAATTTACACACACACACACACACACACACACACACACACACAAAGAGAGTGAGAAGTCAGCTCAGACAGATACAGCTCAGTCCCAGCTCATCAGATCCATCAGCAGCAGATTTTCATTTAGAATGGAAAATGTATGTGTTTATGCAACAAATGTTAGTGTGTTGAAATCCCTAATATTCTGCTCACCTTCTCTATAAGGAAAGCAGCAGCTGAGAAACATTTAACGATGAACGTGTTCCACATCATTGAAGAGATGCCTGCAGGAGAAAGAGAGAACCATCTTATTGCACAAACGAAGGGACACACTGAGTGAATATTGTATAACGTGAAGTATAGTCTCACCCAGCTGGATGTGAGGACTTGAGACTAGCTTCAGGTGTTCCACCGCCCAACAAAGATATCTCCCCTCCTATAGAGAGAGGGGGACAACAAAACATTTGATTGTACACCTCAAACTGTCAGTATATACAGTACCAATCAAAAGTTAGGACACACCTACTAATTCCAGGGCTTTTCTTTATTTTTACTATTTTCTACATTGTAGAATAATAGTGAAGACATCAAAACTATGAAATAACATATGGAATCATGTAGTAACCAAAAAAGTTTTAAACTAATCAAAATATATTTTATATTTGAGATTCTTCAAAGTAGCCACCCTTTGCCTTGATGACAGCTTTGCACACTCTTGGCATTCTCTCTATCAGCTTCATGAGGTAGTCACCTGTAATGCATTTCAACTAACAGGTGTGCCTTGTTAAAAGTACATTTGTGGAATTTCTTTCCTTAATGTGTTTGAGCTAAATCAGTTGTGTTGTGACAAGGTAGGGGTGGTATACAGAAGATAGCCATATTTGGTAAAAGACCAAGTTCATATTATGGCAAGAACAGCTCAACGACAGCCCATCATTACTTTAAGACATGAAGGTCAGTCAATGCGGAAAATTTCAAGAACTCAAGTGCAGTCGCAAAAACCACCAAGCGCTATGATGAAACTGGCTCTCATGAAGACCACCACAGGAAAGGAAGACCCTTTCCTCTGCTGCAGAGGATAAGTTCATTAAAATTACTCCACCTCAGGTTGCAGCCAAAATAAAAGCAACAGACACATCAACTGTTCAGAGGCGACTGCGTGAATCAGGCCTTCATGGTCGAATTGCTGCAAAGAAACCATTACTAAAGGACACCTTTAAGAAGAAGACTGGCTTGGGGCAAGAAACACGAGCAATGGACATTAGACCGGTGGAAGTCTGCCCTTTGGTCTGATGAGTCCAAATTTGAGATTTTTGTCTTTGTGAGATGCAGAGTACGTGAACGGATGATCTCTGCATGTGTGGTTCCCACCGTAAAGCATGGAGGAGGAGGTGTGTTGCTGTAGGGGTGCTTTGCTGGTAACACTGTCTGATCTATTTAGAGTTCAAGGCACACTTAACCAGCATGGCTACCACAGCATTCTGCAGCAATACGCCATCCCATCTGGTTTGCGCTTAGTGGGACTATCATTACCCAAAACACACATCCAGGCTGTATAAGGGCTATTTGACCAATAATGAGATTGATGGAATGCTACATCAGATGACCTGGACTCCACAATCATACAACCTCAACCCAATTGAGATGATTTGGGATGAGTTGGACTGCAGAGTGAAGAAAAAACAGCCAACAAGTGCTCAGCATATGTGGGAACTCCTTCAAGACTGTTGGAAAAGCATTCCAGGTGAAGCTGGTTGAGAGAATGCCAAGAGTGTGCATAGCTGTCATCAAGGCAAAGGGTGGCTACTTTGAAGAATCTAAAATATACTTTGATTTGTTAAAACACTTTTTGGGTTACTACATGATTCCATGTGATTCCACATAACACCATGTGTTATTTTATAGTTTTGACATCTTCACTATTATTCTACAATGTAGAAAAAAGTAAAAATAAAGAATGTTTAAGAAGTGTCCAAACTTTTGACTGGTACTGTAGATGTGCATGTATGTGCATGTCTGTGTGTGTAAATGTGTGTGTATATAGATATGTATGGATGTCTGTGTGTATAGATGTGAGTGTGTGTATGGATGTGAAGGTCTGTGTGCCGGTACTGTATGGAGCCCCACCTCTGGGTCTTTGTTCCACTGCACCACGTACTCCCAGCAGCAGTGGGCAAACAGCAGGTCAGGAGAGAGGGAGTCTGGGAAACGCTGACACACAGACACCAGCAGCTCTGGAGGAACACAGGAACACACACTTTAATATAACAACAACAAATACACTTCCCTTTGGAGGAATCAGGTTAGTGACGACAGGAGTACACACTCACCTGCTGCCCTGTTGAAGTCTGCATCCTCCTGACTCTTTTCTCCCTCCCCCTGCTCTGGCTGAGAGGGCTGTCCCGTGCTCTCGGCCTCCCCCCTCCTCTGCAGCATGTCCTTCAGCCGCTCAGGGGCCAAGTCCTGCCTGAACACCCACTTAGCCACGCTGTCTGCTATACCACCTGACGAAGGGGAGAGAGCATAGGTAATCACTGATCTACTGTATATGTGATTGTATTGTATGACTCTCACCAATCCCAACCCTCTCAGATCTGAGATTCCTTCAGGGATTATGGATTTTTTATTTCTTATAGTACCTCGGCCCCCCTCCAGCAGGGCTTTGACTGAGCAGTGTGGTGTGGCGCTCCCTGGTGTTCCCTGAGGAGGAGGCACACACAGCAGTGTCTGCAGGGACAACACGTCCTCCAGCTGTCTCACACACACCGCCCACTGCTCCAGCTCCAATGACACCGCCTCCCACTCCGACTGGAACTGATACACACACACACACAAAGAGTCAGTGACGAAGCACACATATAAGTGTGTGTGTGCTAGGGTGTGTGTGTTCACCCTCTTCTTTGCCATATCCAGGTGATTATATGTGTGTGTATGGTGTGTGACCTTGGTTTCAGCCAGAATGGTGATGTTAGCCTTAGCAGCGCGGTGAGCCACTATTGCAGCCAACAGGGCGGCAGCAGAACTATGGGACTGGACACACGCAGACCGCACCTGCTGCCACCAGGGGGAGACACACTGCATGTCCCACGACTCCTCCACCGCACCTAGGGAGAGGAGGAACACAGCCGTCTACAGAAGTCAATGGGAGTCTAACCACATACCATCTAACCACAAGCTAACTCAATGTCATCGCAGCACAGACCACATTGGAAATAAGATGTGCTCACACACCTTTCATGGAGCTGAGGGCAGTGAGCAGTGTGTGTAGGTGTCTGACGGCCTCGGTTTTTTTCAATACTTCCTTCTCTCTGTGCAGCCATACACTCAGCAGCAGAGACTGAAGGAAAACACACACGGAGAGACAACATGGATGAGTTACATTTCATTCTATTTCAAACGGTCTATTCTTCCTCCCATACCCAAATCATCCCTTCCTAGAATCGGCTTCCTCTTGTTCCTCCACCACCTCTTCACCCTCCTCACCAGTAGTTGCTGTGGGCTAATGCCGGTCTTCTGCAGGGTGTTACAGACTTTCTGTAGAGGGCTCTCTCCTGTCAGACAGCCCCAGAACAGAAAGCTCCCTACAGGGGAAAAACACACACACCCAAACTAACCTCTAATACACTTATAGGTAATAGTGTGTGTGTGTCTGTGCGTGTCTTTGTGTTGTGTGTGTGTGCGAGTTTTCATTCTACCCAGCTGTGTCCAGTCTGCGTTGGGCCCTGGCACCACTCTGATCTCCTCTCCCTCACACTCCATCTGGGACAGGAAGCTCTGCACAGGAAGTGATGCGTCGGGGGAGTCCTGGGCGAATGAGACGGAGGGGTGGGAGCCGGACGTGAGCTCTGCATAGCGCTGCAGGGTAGGGGAGACACGGGCCAGCTCCTCCTCTATACCTGCAACCTCCATCTGAAAAGGAAGAGGAGGATGTGGAACAAGAGAAAATAGAAGAGTGGTTCTAGATTCTAAATTGGTGAGTGTTGCTGACAACTCAGCATTGGCCTGCCGTTTACTGCTCTGAATGTAGCTAGTTAAGTGTCAGTGTCAGACTGCTGTACAACCAGTGGTGTTTGTTGTACTCACAGGTTCAGTGTGTGTGTCTGTGGTGGCCTCCCCAGTAGAGTGCAGCTGTTGGATGTCTGTGTAGAGCTGCAGCAGTTTCAGCTGGGAGGAACACATCTGGAACAACACTTCATCTACCGCCTCAGGGTCTGCAGGGACAACCCACACAGGCATTAAGACACATATTTGTACACGGTTTAATAATATTCAACCTCAATAAGTATCCAGAAATACACGGTACCTTGCCCTTTGAGACTGGCCAGTAAGACTCGGGTGATGTTGGTCAGACAGGAGACTGGAGCATTCTTATTGGCTAGCAAAGACTCCAGGGCCTAAAGGACAGGACAGAGAGCGGTAAGTAGTAGTACACCACATTTCCTGGGTGTGCTGACCCCACTATGTATGTATGTGTGTGTGTGTCTGTGTATATGTGTGTGTGTGTGTGTGTGTGTCTGCGTGTATCTATGTGTGAGCATATGTATGGTGTGTGTGTACCTGTTTCTTAACGGCAGGGTGTTTGATGTCCAGCAGTACACTCTGGGCCTCGCTCTCCAGGATATCTGCGGAGAGGAGGTCAAAGGTAAGAAAGAGCTCTTCTGGTTTGCCCTGTTCAAATACTTCTGTAAAGGGTATCCTCCCATCTGTTCATTTCCCCCTCCATCTCTGTCGTACCTGGTTCCACCTCTCTGCTCTTCAGTAGTGTGGTCAGTCTCTTCAGCAGGTGCATGTCCTTCGCCCTCTCACTCTTCTTATCACTGACATAGGGAACATAATCATTACGTCCCTTTGGTAAAACTACACAGGCTGTGTATGGTGCACTCGGAAAGTATTCAGACCCCTTCACTTTTTCCACATTTTGTTACATTACAGCCTTATTCTAAAATTGATTAAATAAATACAAATCCTCATCAATATACACATAATGACGAAGCGAAAACAGTTTTTAGAAATGTTTGCAAATGTATAAAAAAATAAACTGAAATACCTTATTTACATAAGTATTCAGACCCTTTGCTATGAGACTCGAAATTGAGCTCTATGCATCCTGTTTCCATTGATAATCCTTGAGATGTTTCTACAACGTGATTGGAGTCCACCTGTGGTAAATTCAATTTATTGGACATGATTTGAAAATGCACACACCTGTCTATATAAAGGTCCCACAGTTGACAGTGCATGTCAGAGCAAAAACTAAGCCATGAGGTCAAAGGAACTGTACGTAGAGCTCCGAGACAGGATTGTGTCGAGGCACAGATTTGGGGAAGGGTACCAAAAAATGTCTGCAGCACTGAAGGTCCCCAAGAACAAAGTGGTCTCCATCATTCTTAAATGGAAGAGGTTTGGAAACACCTAGACTCTTCCTAGAGCTGGCTGCCAGGGCAAACTGAGCAATCGGGGTAGAAGGGCCTTGGTCTGGGAGGTGACCAAGAAAGGTCACTCTGACAGAGCTCCAGAGTTCCTCTGTGAAGATGGGAGAACCTTCCAGAAGGAGAACCATCTCTGCAGCACTCCACTAATCAGGCCTTTATGGTAGAATGGCCAGACGGAAACCACTCCTCAGTAAAAGGCACATGACAGCCCGCTTGGAGTTGACAAAAGGCGCCTAAAGGACTCTCAGACCACGATGAACAAGATTCTCTAGTCTGATGAAACCAAGATTGAACTCTTTGGCCTGAATGCCAAGCGTCACACCTGGAGAAAACCTGGCACCATCTCTATGGTGAAGCATGTTGGTGGCAGCATTGTGCTGTGGGGAGGTTTTTCAGTGGCAGGGACTGGGAGACTAGTCAGGATTGAGGCAAAGATGAACGGAGCAAAGTACAGAGAGATCCTTGATGAAAACCTGCTCCAGAGTGCTGAGGACCTCATACTGGGGCAAAGGTTTACCTTCCAACAGGACAACGACCCTAAGCACACAGCCAAGACAACGCAGGAGAGGCTTCGTGACAAGTCTCTGAATGTCCTTGATTGGCCCAGCCAGAGCCCGGACAAGAACCTGATCGAACATCTCTGGAGAGACCTGAAAATAGCTGTGCAGCGACACTCCCCTTCCAACCTGACAGAGCTTGAGAGGATCTGCAGAGAAGGAAGATAGAAACTCCCCAAATACAGGTGTGCCAAGCTTGTAGCGTCATACCCCCAAAAAAATTTAGGCTGTAATTGCTGCCAAAGGTGCTTCAACAAAGTACTGAGTAAAGGGTCTGAATACTTATGTAAATGTGATATTTCAGCTTTTTATTTGTAATAAATTTGCTAAAATTTAAATAAAATGGTTTTATTCATTTTAGAACAGGGCTGTAACGTAACAAAATGTGGTAAAAGTCAAGGGGTCTGAATACTTTCCGAATGCACTGTATGTGTAGAATCTTTCACAATACAAGAATTGTACTCCTGATCTTCCCAAGATGTCCCAACCGTACTACGAAGTGTGTGTGTTAGTGTGAAAAGTCACCTGAGGGCCAGATGGAAGGGGACAGTGACAGTGCGTAGTGCTCCAGTAGCAGGGTCAAACAGACACACCTGCTGTGTGTGGAGCAGCCAGCCCTGACTAGTCACACTGTTCACCCCCATCAGCCGGTAGCCTGCATACAGCAACCTGACACATACACACATAGGAGAGAAGGAAATGGTTACTGGTTAAAGTAGTTCAAGTGGTTTAGAAACACACGATTAGAACTGAGTGTGTGTGTGTGTGTGTGTGTGTGTGTGTGTGTGTGTGTGTGTGTGTGTGTACCTGCAGTGTTTCCCTACAGTGAAGGCTCCTACTCTGGGCCCCTGCTGTGTGCCCCACACCTCCAGGATGCCTCTCCTGGGTGCATAGATGACCAGGAACTGGGCGTGGCGCCGAGGGAGGGGCGCAGAGGGTGAGGACTCGCGCTCGCCCCGCCCCTCAGACACCTGTACCCAACCTAGCTGGGCATCCCGGTAGCCTGGGAACACACAGAAATAGGTTAATATAACTAGATATATAAGTAGGGCCTTTATCCAAGTCAAAAACTAGACCCTACTCAACATTAGCTGTCTTTATACTAAACAGGATAATTCATTTACTGATGAGTTGGGCTGTGATGATACCAGTATCGCAATATCTTTTCCATGGCAAAAATGAAAACACGAAGCAGACTAAACTCTTTGGTCTTTTAAAAACCTGCTGTATGTAACATATTGTGTGCTATGGCTTGGAAATAAAAACATGTGACTCTGGATGACATCATAATGATGATTGTTTCCAACATTAGGCCTGTGTTCATGTTTTGTTTTCTTGCCACGATACTAACGATACTGATATCGTTCCGGCCCTACTGTTGAGTGCTGAAGGGAGAATTCTCTTTCACCCTTCCACATGCGGATAGCTATGCCTCTCCCCACGTCAAGCAGCGTGACCCTGCCGAAGTCGTCCGTGACCCCAGCCAGAGTGTTACAGGGGGACAGACAGATGAACTCCCCGTGACGCCGCGAGTCTGGGAGACCAAACCTGAGGGTGGGATACGAGAGGGAGGAAAGGGTGAGTTTGGGCTAGGCAATCAGTTAAGTGAGAAATGTAACAACAACAAAAAGGCTAATTGATTCATGTTAAAGTGATAAGTTAACTTGGCAATTTGACTGTGTAGATTGCATGTGCAGAGCAAACAGTTCCCTAGTTCTTCTGACAAAAGGGATGGTGTTGGTCACCTGACTGCCAGGGGCGTGGCCGGCTCCACCTTGGGCTTCTGTTTCTGAGGTGGCTCCTCCTCACTCTGTTTCTTCCAGCCCAGCCACCCACTGACGCGAGAGCGAAAGAGAGCAGTGTGAAAGAAAGGAAAGGAGAGATAGGAGAGAGAGGAGAGGGGAGAGAAAAGGTACAGAAAGAAAGAAGCCATGCAGAAGAAAGACAGAGGGAGAAGAGGGAATACAGAGTTATAATGAATTAGTTGTGAGGAAAGAGAGGCTATATGTCAGTGTATTGATTTTGCTGCTTTGTGTCCTATGTGGCTGTATCAGTGGTAGCATGGCTCAGTGAAGGCCACAGCAGTATCAACACACCCGCACACAGCACCTCAGGGAATACTCACCATGATTAAAGGGAGTACAGGCCAAGATATTGACAACCGGGAAAAGACTCATACATACAATCACCAAGAAAATCACACGCACCTGGCGGCACTGAACAAGGCCGATGTGAGTTTGCTCGCCACAGCCAGAGCCACATGGGAGAGGAGAGGCTGGGAGCTACCCTGGAGAGAGACAAAAACAATATTTTCTGACTGGACATTTTTGTGCTGCTTTGGTGGAAATCTCTGCTCTGTTTACAGCAGGGGTGGGCAAAATAAGCCAATCCAGTCTGAGGGAGATTTGAGTAAAAAACATTTTTTGGGGGTGGGGGGTAAATTACTTTGGGTTAAAATACACTACAGGCTAGATAGAAAGTATGTAGAAATTATAATGGACCTTTATAATGTTCAAATAACTGCCCTTTTTCAAAATAACGTCCCTCCTCTGAATTTAGAAATCCTGATGTGGCCCACGAGCCAAAATTATTGCCCATCCCTGCTCTAGAGGGAATAGAAAAGTAAAAAATCACTGCTACTGGTCTGAACTAATGCCGACTGTGTTCACTTATTAAAGAGTAACTACCATTCTCTCAAGGAGATAGACAGGCATGAGGTGAGAAAAAGATGGACAAACCGACACAAACACACACACCTCTATGGCGTAGTAGAAGCCTGTGTAGGGTCCTCCCCCCACAGTTATGTACTGACTCATGGCTGGGGGGCTGCCCTTCACAGAGGCATGGAAACCCCCCAGGATAGACGCATTCTTCATCTGGTCAAACACACACAGCGTCATTATACCTGACAAGGGAGGGAGGGACGGAGAGAGAGAGCACCGTTACAATGGAGAACATAGCTACACTTCCACTGTCTTTAAACCAGTATCCATGATCTTCTCCACCTTCTGCTCACCATGCTCCTGCCCCACTCCCTGTCCTCCTGCTCAACTCCCTGTCCAACTCCCTGTCCTCCTGCCCCCCCCCCGTGTGCCCCTCCACGACTCTCTCACCCACGCTGCTGTGGTCTACGATGGTGTCCATATCCTGTAGACCCCACTTCTTATAGGCCAGAGGAGGAGGATGGACCACCTCACTGCCTGCTGCCGCCGCTGAGGAGGGGAGTAGGGTGAGAGAGAGGTAAGACACAGAAAGTTAGGGATAATGAGTAAGAGAAGTGGTTTGGAGGAAGAGATTAAGGAAGAGAGGGTTGACAGAGAAAGAAGAGATGAGGGAAAGAGTTGAGTAAATGGTGTAGATTGACAGTATATCACCTCAAGCCACAATACACACAATATACCCCAAAAAATACTACATGTACTACACTAAGTGTCAAATACTAGCTTTTGTGCGTGTGTCAGTACCTGCATCCTTTCTGGCGAACTCTGTCAACCCAGCCAGCAAATAGAGAACATGATTCTATTAAACATCATGTAACCTTTATAGCACAATTACTATGGTACTACAACTAGTTTTACAACTACTAACACTGACCTACAGTGCTTTGAAAAGTATTTCCCCCTTTCTCATTTTTTCTACTTTTGCATTTTGTTTCCTACTGAATGTTATCAGATCTTTAACCAAAATCTAATATTAGATAAAGGGAACCTGAGTCTAAGAATAACACAACAATGACATACATATTTTATAAACAAAGTTATGCAACAAGCAATGCCCCTGTGTGTAATTGCCTTACACTCAGTAACTGGTTGTGCCACCTTTAGCTGCAATGACTCCAACCAAATGCTTCCTGTAGTTGTTGATCAGTCTCACGTCACTGTGGAGGACTTTTGGCCCACTCTTCCATGCAGAACTGCTTTAACTCAGCGACATTTGTGGGTTTTCAATAATAAACTGCTCGTTTCAAGTCCTACCACAACATCTCAATAGGGATTAGATCTAGACTTTGACTAGGCCATTCCAAATGTGTTGCTTTTTTAACCATGTTCATGTAGACTTGATTGTGTTTTTGGATCATTGTCTTGCTGCATGACCCAGCTGTGCTTCAACTTACAGACGGATGGCCTGACATTCTCCTGTAGAATTCTCTGATACAGAGCAGAATTCATGGTTCCTTCTATTCAGGCAAGTCATCCAGGTCCTGAGGCAGCAAAGCATCCTCAAACCATCACAACCACCACAATGCTTGACTGTTGGTATGGCAACACAGTGCCATCACTAACACAGAGAGGCTGCTGCCTACATACAGACTTGAAATCATTGGCCACTTTAATAAATGGATCACTAGTCACTTTAAAAATGCTTACATATCTTGCATTACTCATCTCATATGTATATACTGTATTTTATACCATCTTAGCCTATGCCACCCTGTCATTGCTCATCCATATATTTATATTTATTCCATTCCTTTACTTAGATTTGTGTCTATTAGGTAGTTGTTGTGGAATTGTTAGATTACTTGTTAGATATTGCAGCACTGTCGTAACTAGAAGCACAAGCATTTCACTATACTCGAAATGACATCTGCTAACCATGTGTATGTGACCAATACAATTTGATTTGATTTCTGTGGAATGCAGTTTTTTGTTTTCGCCAGACATAATGGGACCCATCTCATCCAGAAAGTTGACTCAAGTTTTCCAAAAAGCACCTGGAAGCACCTGGATGATCATCAAGACTCTTGGAAGAATGTTCAATGAACAGATGAGTCAAAAGTATAACTTTTTGGATGACATGGGTCCCATTATGCCTGGCGAAAACCAAACACTGCATTCCACAGTAAAAACTTTATACCAACGGTCAAGAATACATTTTGCTCTGTATCAGAGAATTCTACAGGAGAGTGTCAGGCTATCTGTCTGTGAGCTGAAGATGAAGGGCAGCTGGGTCATGCAGCAAGACAATGATCCAAAACACAATCAAGTCTACATGAAAATTGTTAAAAAGTAACAAATTTGAAGTTTTGGAATGGCTTAGTCAAAGTCCAGAACTAATCCCAATTGAGATGTTGTGGCAGGACTTTAAACGAGCAGAAAATTAATCCACAGCCAAAAAATTATCCACAGCGATGTGAGAGACTGATCAACAACTACAGGAAGCATTTGGTTGCATTCATTGCAGCTCAAGGTAGCACAACCAATTATTGAGTGTAAGGGGGCAATGACTTCTTCACACAGGGGAATTGGGTGTTTCATAACTTTGTTAATTAAATAAATAAAATAAGTATACTTTTTGGTTATTATTTGTAAACTCAGGTTCCCTTTATCTAATATTAGGTTATGGTTGAAGATCTGATAACATTCAGTATCAAAAAATATTCAAAAATAGACAAAATTAGAAAGGGGGAAAAAAACTTGACAGCATTGTACCTCTACTGCTACTACAGTACTTCGACAGACACAAAACACACACACAGAGCAGTACCTCGACAGACACAAAACACACACACAGAGCAGTACCTCGACAGACACAAAACACACACACAAAAACACACACACAGAGCAGTACCTCGACAGACACAAAACACACACACACAGAGCAGTACCTCGACAGACACAAAACACACACACAGAGCAGTACCTCGACAGACACAAAACACACACACAGAGCAGTACCTCGACAGACACAAAACACACACACAGAGCAGTACCTCGACAGACACAAAACACACACAAAAACACACACACAGAGCAGTACCTCGACAGACACAAAACACACACACACACAGAGCAGTACCTCGACAGACACAAAACACACACACAGAGCAGTACCTCGACAGACACAAAACACACACACAAAAACACACACAGAGCAGTACCTCGACAGACACAAAACACACACACAGAGCAGTACCTCGACAGACACAAAACACACACACAGAGCAGTAACTCGACAGACACAAAACACACACACAGAGCAGTACCTCGACAGACACAAAACACACACACAGAGCAGTACCTCGACAGACAAAACACACACACAGAGCAGTACCTCGAGCCACCTGGTTTCTGCAGGCGCGTAGAGACTGAAAGAGACTGAAGCCATCAATAGTGACCAGGGCTGCTGGGTAAAGAATGCTCAGCTCCTCATGCTAAGCGAGAGAGAGAGAGAGAGAGAGAGAGAGAGAGAGAAATTCATAAATACAAAGTGTCATCAAAAGAACCTTGATACCCAGGCCCAGACAGCTGTCAGTGTTTTGGTGTGTGCTACAGCCGTACTTGCTCGGTGACACCAGGGTGGCGGGGGATCTCATAGGTGCGACACTTGAGCCTCAGGACAGGATCCTCATTCAACAGCTGGGCTAGGAGTAGGACCCCACTCTGACCAACACACACAACACCACTGTTAGAATAACATTACCACACCAGCCAGACTTCCAGGTAACAAGTCAATACTGCTGTACTGCACCTCTGTGTAGAAGCGGACATAACCAGATGAGAAGCCCACTACAATACAAGTCCAGTCTGGCCGACCTGTGGAACTCCTGAACAGACACAGACAGACCGACAGACAGACAGACAGAGTTAATACTCATCATTAGAACACAAACCTACATACACGTTGATACGTACACACAAGTGAACACACATGGAGGACGGACACACACACGGACAGTGTCGGACACACTAGGTGGCTTACCTTTTCTGGCTGGCGAGAGGTATACAGATGACACTGCTCACACTCTCCCTGTAAAGAGGCAGGCATGCACACACACACACACAGTGAATCTGGAATCTAATCTTGACTTCTTTCTGTGTCCTTTCCTCTCCTCACATTCTCTCAGTCTAACCCCTTCCTCTCTCATTCATCCACCCTTATGTTTCTTTCCCTCCTGACTCCCCCCTCCTCCTCCATTCTCCCCCCTCCTCCCTCCGTTCTCTTCCCCCCTCCTCCTCCTGTTCTCTTCCCCCCGCCTCCTCCCGTTCTCTTCCCCCCGCCTCCTCCCGTTCTCTTCCCCCCCTCCTCCCATTCTCTCCCCCCCTCCTCCTCCCGTTCTCTCCCCCCTCCTCCTCCCGTTCTCTCCCCCCTCCTCCTCCCGTTCTCTCCCCCCTCCTCCTGTTCTCCCCCTCCTCCTCCTCCTCCTGTTCTCTCCCCTGTCCTCCTCCTCCCGTTCTCTTCCCCCCTCCTCCTCCTCCCGTTCTCTTCCCCCCTCCTCCTCCCGTTCTCTTCCCCCCTCCTCCTCCCGTTCTCTTCCCCCCTCCTCCCGTTCTCTTCCCCCCTCCTCCTCCTCCCGTTCTCTTCCCCCCTCCTCCTCCTCCTCCCGTTCTCTTCCCCCCTCCTCCTCCTCCCCCCGTTCTCCTCCTCCCGTTCTCTTCCCCCCTCCCCCTCCTCCCGTTCTCTTCCCCCCTCCTCCTCCTCCCGTTCTCTCCCCCTCCTCCCGTTCTCTCCCCCTCCTCCCGTTCTCTCCCCCTCCTCCCGTTCTCTCCTCCTCCTCCCGTTCTCTCCCCCCTCCTCCTCCCGTTCTCTTCCCCTCCTCCTCCTCGTCCCGTTCTCTTCCCCCCTCCTTCTCCCGTTCTCTTCCCCCCTCCTCCTCCTCCCGTTCTCTTCCCCCCTCCTCCTCCCGTTCTCCCCCCCTCCCGTTCTCTTCCCCCCTCCTCCTTCTCCCATTCTCTTCCCCCTCCTCCTCCCATTCTCTCCCCCCCTCCTCCTCCTCCCGTTCTCTCCCCCCCTCCTCCTCCCGTTCTCTCCCCCTCCTCCTCCTCCCCCCCTCCTCCTCCTGTTCTCTCCCCCACCTCCTCCTCTGTTCTCTCCCCCTCCTCCCGTTCTCTCCCCCTGTTCTCTCCCCCCCTCCTCCTCCTGTTCTCTCCCCCCCTCCTCCTCCTGTTCTCTTCCCCCCCTCCTCCTCCTGTTCTTTCCCCCCCTCCTCGTCTGTTCTCCCCCTCCTCCTCCCTCTGTTCTCCCCTCCTCCTCCCTCTGTTCTCCCCTCCTCCTCCCTCTGTTCTCTCTCTCTCTCCCCTCCTCCCTCTGTTCTCTCTTCTACCTCCTCCTTCTGTTCTCTCCAACCCCTCCTCCCCCATTCTCTCATCCCCTCCTCCCCCGTTCTCTCATCCCCTCCTCCCCCCGTTCTCTCATCCCCTCCTCCCCCCGTTCTCTCATCCTCTCCTCCCCCCGTTCTCTCATCCTCTCCTCCCCCCGTTCTCTCATCCCCTCCTCCCCCCGTTCTCTCACCCCTCCTCGGTGCTGAGAGTTCCACTCCAGGACACAGCCAGGGTCATCTCCTCTCGGCCGCCATCATCTGTCCGCCACTTCGCTGCAAGAAAGAGGAGACAATGTCAGCACACACCCCGCCAACAGCAGTGTATGTGTCATTGGGGAGATGTTTATGTATTTGAGGACATTGACTTTGTTTCATGTAGCTTTAATAAGGGTAGAGAGCATTTGTGTGTACATTAACATCAGTGTCTGTGTTTTGGGACACCTGAGAGAAACACAGCCTTGTGGTCTTTGGCAACGACCATCAGGTCTGAGCAGGGAGACAGAGAAACCACACAGTCTTGCAGCCAGGGGGCGCTCACTGCAGCACTGTCCTCCTCCACCCCCTAAGGAACACAACACAACAGGACCAAACCTTCTAGATCACAGAGGGCTATGGAAGGGTGCTGTCTGATTTAAGCTAGTCTTTAGTTAAAGAAGAGAAATGGTGTAAGAGACAGACAAACTGACCGTGGTGGTGCCACTGCTATCTTCTTTGGCCTCAGGGTTATCCCATGACCCCCAGTCTGAGTCGTCCCAGGCCAGCTCATTCTCTGAGCGAGAGAGAGCAATCACAATTATTAGGTGGTGCAATCCAGAGTCAATTGTCAGTTAAAATGTTAGTGGTTCTTTGTAACTCAGCTGGTAGAGCATGGTGCTTTTAATACCAGGGCAGTGGGTTTGATTCCTGGGACCACCCATAAGTAAAATGTATGCACACATAACTAAGTCGCTTTGGATAAAAGTGTCTGCTAAATGGCATATATTATTATTATAGTTAGGCTATAAAGCAGAACATTTATTAAAATTAGGTGATGCATGATACACACACACTTGTACACACATCTTTGGACTGGCAGGGGCAAACTAACAAAGAAGGCGGAGAGAAAGATGAGCATCAAGGACAAGAGACCTCCCCCGACCCAAAGAGAAAAGGGATGAAGTTGGAGATGCTATAAATATCAGTAAGTGGGAGGAGGAAAGAGATTGACAGAACTCGCATTGACAGTGGGACTCCTGTTGACATAGTCTGACTGCAACATGCATGTACAATGGCTCAGGGCTTTGAGTATGTGTATGTAAGCATGTATGCTTATGTGTCTCTTCCTTTGTCTAGCATCATGCGGTAATCTGTTCAAGTGCCCTCCTGTAGGATGACTCATATGACAAAGGGCAAATCCCCCCTCCCTCTTTCCATCCTCATCTGCCTCCCGCTGGTACTGCAGCTCTCCAGGTCTCACCTTCACTACACCTTGCGCTCATCAACTGCTATAATCTCTAATTCTATTATTCATGATGTGACAGGTAAAGATTTAAAGAGACATAGGAATACGTGCATTCTTTGCACTCCCTGGTATTTGTAGGTATTTGTAGCACTTAGATCACTTCGAGAGTTGTCAGATTCTGCAGGCATGAGATGACAAGTGACGTAGCCCATATAACAAATTACAGTCTAATTTCAACTACACTATCTACAAGTTGTGCAATTTCTGAACCATTATTTGGTCTCTATTTATTTACACACACACACACACACACACACACACACACACACACACACACACACACACACACACACTTTATACAAGTCTATAGCAAATGATCATAGCTACTCTAACATTGCTATTTGTATCCTCGTCTCTTTTTTCAAAGCAATCAAACAAGTTGGTCATAACCAGCAATTTAGCTCGCCCAGAGCTGAGCGTTAGCTAGTTAATTTACCTGTTTTCTTGTCCTCCAAAGAAGGGTTGTTTTGCTGGTTCTGGAACAAGAACTCCCGGACTGCTTTGAGTTCTTGGACCCGGCAGAACTCGAGCAGGCAGCAGGACATGTCGACCCCGTCCCGACCAGGCAGAGGGGATACAGGGAATTAGCCAGCTAAGCTAACGTTAGCTGGCAGTCTAACCGGGAAACAACAACGTTGCAGTATGATGAAGTTAGCGCTAATCAAGAAGACAAGACTCCTCAGGGATCCTTTGCGTTGAAATATGTATAGTTTGCAGGAATGTCAGTAAAAAATTACATGTACAGGGTGTTGCTGTCAGTGGTTTTCGTTAATATTTGCACCGTTTCAACCCTTTACTTTAAGTGTTTTGTTGATGACCGATGACTGACTGTATTGTGACGACACATCGCTAACCATAAAATACAATCTCGAGGCACCTTTACAGAGACGATTTCGTGTACGTCGCCCTCTATCGCTCAGGAAGGCATAAAAATAATACAATTGAGCTATGTTCAAGGTCAGCAAAGGTTGACAATCCAACGCCTACCCTTCAGGCTTGAATCGATCATTACATTGGTGCCAGTAAAATAATAATATGTGATATCTATTGGTTCTGCCTTTTCACACGGGGTTTAAACTTGGGAAGCAAGTGTCGCTTTTGAGAGGACCGCACCGGTTTTTCCATAATATGAACCGTGTACTGTTCTTGAATGCACCCCAAGGCTGCGAACATTTCACTGCGCAAACCATGGAACAAACGGCATTTGTTTTGACTCTGACATGTTCAAACTCGTTCTAATTTGCTGTTCATGCCATTTGATTTTTCCACGTTGGATGTAACAAAACTTCATACATAATGATGATAAACAGCTTGTCCAAGTTTATCGCTTTTGATACAATGTAACTCTTCGTCCTGAGTGTTCGAAACAGCGGCTCGCCGGAGTGGACAGCTTCATACTTCCTGATGTATGTTTCAACAGCGAATGGAAATTATTATGGAGGGGTTGTGCAACCCAGTTTGTGGCATGAAATATCTAGGGCTTCAACATGAAAATAAATCCCGTGTCTAAATGACTGACTGGTCAGTTTAACGGCAGACAGTATGCTAATACAGTCTATTGTTGTATTCTAGCTTGCTCTGCGGAATCCTTGCAGCCTTCAAGATGCTTGAGACACCTCCTGGCTATCCCTTCGAAGAGATAGAATATGAGGACATAGAAGTTGAAGAGGTAAGTGTCGTATGATGCCTTTTGTGAGTGGAAATTACAGTAACCTTGTTGAATAGAAGTTTAGTGTTGTGATCATCCATGTCACTTCTGTGCCAGTTTCAACTATGGAGCCAAGATAGGCTACCTCTTTCAAAACACCAGCATTATCTAATGATTTTTATAAACTGGGTGGTTCAAAGCCCTGAATGCTGATTGGCTGTCAGCCATGGTATTTCAGACCTTATACCATGGGTATGACAAAACATGTATTTTTACTGCTCTAATTACGTTGGTAACCAGTTTATAATAGCAATAAGGCACCTCGTGGGTTTGTGATATATGGCCAATACACCACGGCTAAGGGCTGTGTCCAGGTACTCCGCGTTGCGTCGAGTTTAAGAACAGCCCTTAGCCGTGGTATATTAGCCATATACCATAATTCCTCTGGCTTTATTGCTTAAATAGATTATACAGAAAATTATGAGACCGACCACCACTCAGCAACATGTCAGATTATAACCTAGGAGGGGACCTGTTGTCCAGGACTCACAGAAGGGACAGAAATGAAAACACAATTATTTATATATACACTATTTATATATTCCACTGCGCCTCCATCTTCGCACTACCCCACCATTGTAGAACATATTTTGGAAGTTATAGAAATGCATTTATTAATGTCTTCATTTGTTTTTTCCATATGTATTCTATAACAGACACCTTAATGCATAGTTTCAAATTATATTATCTAAACATTAAACAAAATATAAAAACATTTTCTTTAAAGTATAAAAAAATACAGTACCAGTCAAAAGTTTGGACAGCTACTCCTTCCAGGGTTTTTCTTTATTTTTACTATTTTCTACATCTTCAGTATTATTCTACAATGTAGGAAATAGTAAAAAATAAAATAAGAAAAACCCTTGAATGAGTAGGTGTGTCCAAACTTTTGACTGGTACTGTATATTTTTTACCTTAAACATTTAATTGATTAATGAATTAAACATTAACATTTAATACTGTAGAATTCCATTTTGACTGCTTCTTCTGGCAGCATCAAAGCCTATCATTGCCCAATACATAGCATCAGCAATCCAGGGTTTATATACATGATTGTGAAAACACAACATTTTCCTTGAAAGCATGTTACTAGACTAGAGCTGTTGTGTTTTATATGTGTGACATTTGTTTTTTGTGTATCTCCAGGTTGTTGGCAGAGGGACATTTGGAGTTGTCTTCAAGGCCAAATGGAAAGGCAAAGATGTGGCCATCAAGACCATAGAGAGTGAATCTGAAAGGAAAGCTTTTGTAGTAGAGGTACAGGAACAACCTCTCCTTACCTGCTGTAAAGCATAGTTTTTCGTCTAACCCTGTTTTTTGGGTCTAGTCTATTGTTGAAATAAGTTTTGTTATCCCAATATAAAAATTCCCACTAACATTTATGGACTCTTTTGATATTAGGTTGCAGCGGTCAAATGATATCCAATTACAATGTAAATGAAGCAATACATGAATGTTAAGATGGTGAGATCCGTTTCACTTATCCATGTCTCTTTTTCACCCAGCTTCGCCAGCTTTCTAGAGTAAATCACCCAAATATTGTCAAGCTCTATGGCTCATGTGATAATCCAGTAAGTACATTCAAGAGAGTTGTCTTCTTAGTATGATTTGCCTGGTGTTCAATTATATACTTTAGGACCATGTGTAATTATTCATTTATTAGCTATTTATTATTCATTACTAGGCCTACAGATTTTCCTCTATATTGACACCACATTTGCAATCTCATACACTAAGTGTTTTTCCCTTTTTATCAAAATGATTGTAACATTCTCACACAGGTGTGTCTTGTTATGGAATATGCTGAGGGTGGCTCCTTATACAATGGTAAGAAATCAATTCAGCTTCATTTCAACAGTATTTTCTTTCATGTAATTTCTTACCTATTTCAATAAGTGTATTGTTCATACTTCTATTTGCCAACCATAGCTTGAATCCCTCATCTTAGTCGAAATGCAATTAACAGTGTATCAATCTCCCACTATATTTCTGTGTAGTTCAGTGTGTTGTCTTGTGCAAGTGATTCTTACTGTATGTCGTTGTTCAATCATGATCTGTGAGGGTCTGTGCCAGTTACCATGTTAATATTGTATCTCTGTCTGTTCTGTGTGCCCCACCCAACTTTCTGTCTCTCTCTCTCTCTCTCTCTCTCTCTCTCTCTCTCTCTCTCTCTCTCTCTCTCTCCCTCTGTCTTGACTGTGTTGTCTGTCCCATTCCAAGTGCTGCATGGAGCTGAGCCCCTGCCCCAGTACAGTGCATCCCACGCTATGAGCTGGTGTCTGCAGTGTGCTCAGGGTGTATCCTATCTCCACGCCATGAAACCCAAGGCCCTCATTCACAGAGACCTCAAACCACCCAAGTATGGCCCTTTTGTTTGTGCTGTTGCTTAACTGCCTGTTTCAGGGTTGCAAAATTCCGGGAACTTTCCCAAATTTCCTCAGTTTTCCAGAAATCCTGGTGGGAAGATTCCTGGAATTACGAGGGAATAAGCAGAAAATTCAGGAGTCCTCCAAGCAGGATTTCTGGAAAACCAGGGAATTGTGGCAAAGTTACCATAATTTTGCAATCTGTTTACAGTACTTAAAAAAAAATATATATATATATAACTCAGTACCAGTCAAAAGTTTGGACACACCTACTCATTCAAGGGTTTTTCTATATTTTTACTAATTTCTACATTGTAGAATAATAATGAAGACATCAAAATTATGAAATGACACATGGAATCTTGTAGTAACTAAAAAAGTGTTAAACAAATCAAAATATATTTTATATTTGAGATTCTTCAAAGTAGCCACCCTTTGCCTTGATGACAGCTTTGCACACTTGGCATTCTCTAAACCAGCTTCATGAGGTAGTCACCTGGAATGCATTTCAATTAACAGGTGTGCCTGTTAAAAGTTAATTTGTGGAATTTATTTCCTTAATGTGTTTGAGACAATCAGTTGTGTTGTGACAAGGTAGGTTTGGTATACAAAAAATAGCCCTATTTGGTGAAATACCAAGTCCATTATGTCAAGAACAGCTCAAATAAACAAAGCCCATCGTTACTTTAAGACATGAAGGTCAGTGAATTCAGAAAATTAAGAACTTTTAAAGTTTCTTCAAGTGCAGTTCCAAAAACCAACCATCAAACGCTATCATGAAACTGGCTCTCATGAAGACCGCCACAGGAAAGGAAGACCCAGAGTTACCTCTGCTGCAGAGGATCAGTTCATTAGAGTTAACTGAACCTCAGATTGCAGCCCAAATAAATGCTTCACAGAGTTCCAGTAACAGACACATCTCAACATCAACTGTTCAGAGGAGACTGTGTGAATCAGGCCTTCATGGTCGAATTGCTGCAAAGAAACCACAACTAAAGGACACTCATGACTTTCCTGTGCGAATCCGAAGGATCAGGTTACAGTGGGTCAGGTCTGCAGAGCCCTCTCTCTCCCACAGAGGGGGTGAGGGATGGAGTTGGGCAGTTTTATGACGGTCGTAAATAAACTCAGCAAAAAAAGAAATGTCATCTCACTGTCAACTGCGTTTATTTTCAGCAAACATGTGTAAATATTTGTATGACCATAACAAGATTCAACAACTGAGACATGAACTGAACAAGTTCCACAGACTTGTGACTAACAGAAATGGAATAATGTGTCCCTGAACAAAGGGGGAGTTAAAATAAAAAGTAACAGTCAGTATCTGGTGTGGCCACCAGTAATGCAGTGCATCTCCTCCTCATGGACTGCACCAGATTTGCCAGTTCTTGCTGTGAGATGTTACCCCACTCTTCCACCAAGGCACCTGCAAGTTCCCGGACATTTCTGGGGGATTGGCCCTAGCTCTCACGCTCCAATCCAGCAGGTCCCAGACATGCTCAATGAGATTGAGATCCGGAGTCTTCGCTGGCCATGGCAGAACACTAACATTCCTGTCTTGCAGGAAATCACGCACAGAACAAGCAGTATGGCTGGTGGCATTGTCATGCTGGAGAGTCATGTCAGGATGAGCCTGCAGGAAGGGTACCACATGAGGGAGGAGGATGTCTTCCCTGTAACCCATGCGTTGAGATTGCCTGCAATGACAACAAGCTCAGTCCGATGATGTTGTGACACACCGCCTCAGACCGTGACGGACCCTCCACCTCCAAATCGATCCCGTGCCAGAGTACAGGCCTCGGTGTAATGCTCATTCCTTCGACGATAAACGCGAATCTGATCATCACCCCTGTTGAGACAAAAGCTTGACTCGTCAGTGAAGAGCACTTTTTGCCAGTCCTGTCTGGTCCAGCGACGGTAGTTTTGTGCCCATAGGTGACGTCTGGTGAGGACCTGCCTTACGACAGGCCTACAAGCCCTCTGTCCAGCCTCTCTCAGCCTATTGCGGACAGTCTGAGCACTAATGGAGGGATTGTGCATTCCTGGTGTAACTCGGGCAGTTGTTGTTGCCATCCTGTACCTGTCCCGCAGTTGTGATGTTCGGATGTACCGATACTGTGCAGGTGTTGTTACACGTGGTCGTCCACTGCGAGGACGATCAGCTGTCTGTCCTGTCTCCCTGTAGCGCTGTCTTAGGCATCTCACAGTACGGACATTGCAATTTATTGCCCTGGCTACATCTGCATTCCTCATGCCTCCTTGCAGCATGCTTAAGGCACGTTCACGCAGATGAGCAGGGACCCTGGGCATCTTTCTTTTGGTGTTTTTCAGAGTCAGTAGAAAGGCCTCTTTAGTGTCCTAAGTTTTCATAACGGTGACCTTAATTGCCTACCGTCTGTAAGCTGTTAGTGTCTTAATGACCTTTCCACAGGTGCATGTTCATTAATTGTTTATGGTTCATTGAACAAGCATGGGAAACAGTGTTTAAACCCTTTACAGTGAAGTTATTTGTATTTTTACGAATTATCTTTGAAAGACAGGGTCCTGAAAAAGGGACATTTCTTTTTTTGCTGAGGTTACCTTGCAGAATCTCTGCTTTTGGGCTCTGCAGGATTGAGGGGAAAGAATTATTTTGTTACAAGGAGATTTCTCCCGCCAAACTACAACATCCAAATGTAGATAATGACACAATATTCCTAACAAAAATAATTTTGGAAACAGTTTGTGGGGCTCGAAACAATAATCATGTCAAATAAGTTGTTGTTTGTGATATCTTTAAGGATGGTATAACCAAATAACGGTAACTCTACAAATGTATACGTCCCAGTTATCAGATTTACATCTAAATGTTGTGGAACATATATGATTAAATATGAAACTATTTGTGAGAAGATGAAATGTGATTTTAGCCTTCTAAATGAGAGTTGTTTTTCATGTAAAGTTTTACCCAGTTAGTAACCACGCCCACGTGAGCACAGACCTTGTAGCACCGTGATGGAACCGCCCTCCAAGGTAAAGGCATAAAAGAACCGCTAACAACATTTTACATTCGACCAGAGAACGTGAGGACCATCCACATGTTGAAATGGTTGGAATCTCTACAGACCAGTATACGGATGGTAAGCCGGACGTGTAAAATGGTTAGACTACATTAGACCAGCGTGACCGACAGCGTAAGCTGAAAGGTACGAAATGGTTAGAAACTCTGAAACTTTCAATGGAGAAGAAGAACATCTCTACCAGACCAGACAGCGTGAAGAGGTGACTACACTGCTGAAAAATTGTTTAAAACTAAAGACCAGCCAAAGTACAGCGCAAGCTGGATATGGCAAAATGGTTTGAAACTACAATACCAGAAAATGGTAAGACCCTCTGAAACTCGAAGAAGACTACACAGGAGCATTCAGTCTGCAGCTGTTTATGCACTGTTAGCCTAGGAAACTGGACTGAAGACGAGAGACAAAGAACAAATTTCTCTCACCACTATAGGTATCTCTAGGGCAGTCGTTGCCAAACTTTTTATGCGTACCCCCTCTAGCACCAGGGTCAGCGCACTCTCAAATGTAGTTTTTTGCCATCATCGTAAGCCTGTCACACACACACTATACGACACTATACACACACTATATGATTTATTAAACATAGGAATGAGTGAGAGTTTTTGTCACAACCCGGATCGTGGGAAGTGACAAAGAGCTCTTATAGGACCAGGGCAAAAATAATAATAATCAATAATTCTGCTCTTTATTTAGCCATCTTGCATATAAAACCTTATTTGTTCATCAAAAATTGTGAATAACACCGCAGGTTAATGAGAAGGTTGTGCTTGAAAGAATGCATAAACTCTGCAATGTTGGGTTGTATTGGAGAGAGTCTCAGTCTTAAATCATTTTCCGCACACAGTCTGTGCCTGTATTTAGTTTTCATGCTAGTGAGGGCCGAGAATCCACTCTCACATAGGTACGTGGTTGTAAAGGGCATCAGTGTCTTAACAGCGCAATTTGCCAAGGTAAGAAACTCTGAGCGCAGCCCTATCCAGAAATCTGGCAGTGGATTCTGATTTAAATTCAATTTTCACAGAACCGCTTGTTGAAATTTCAATAAGGCTCTCTTGTTCAGATATCGGTAAGTGGACTGGAGGCAGGGCATGAAAGGGATAACGAATCCAGTTGTTTGTGTCATCCGCTTCGGGAAAGTACTTGCGTAATTGCGCACCCAGCTGTCTCAGGTGCCTCACAATATCACATTTGACATTGTCTGTAAGCTTGAGTTCATTTGCAAGCAAAAAAGCATACAATGATGGAAAGACCTGTGTGTTGTCCTTGTTAATGCAGACAGAGAAGAGCTCCAACTTCTTAATCATAGCCTCAATTTTGTCCCACACATTGAATATAGTTGTGGAGAGTCCCTGTAATCCTAAACTCAGCAAAAAAAGAATTGATAACCAGCACATTTCACATTTCTGCCCCTTGATAACCAGCACATTTCTGTATGTTGTAAAAGCGTTTCATGGTCGCTGCCCATATCATTGCATAATGCAGAAAATACACGAGAGTTCAGGGGCCTTGCTTTAACAAAGTTAACCATTTTCACTGTAGTGTCCAAAACGTATTTCAAGCTGTCAGGCATTCCCTTGGCAGCAAGAGCCTCTCGGTGGATGCTGCAGTGTACCCAAGTGGCGTCGGGAGCAACTGCTTGCATGCGCGTTACCACTCCACTATGTCTCCCTGTCATGGCTTTTGCGCCATCAGTACAGATACCAACACATCTTGACCACCAAAGTCCATTTGATATCACAAAGATGCCCAGTACTTTAAAAATATCCTCTCATGTTGTTCTGGTTTTCAGTGGTTTGCAGAAGAGGGTGTCTTCCTTAATTGACCCCCCATAAACATAACGGACATTTACCAGGAGCTATGCCAGGTCCGCCACTTCTGTTGACTCATCCAGCTGTAATGCGTATAATTCACTGGCTTGTATGCGAAGCAGTAATTGTTTCAAAACATCTCCTGCAATGTCACTGATGCGTTGTGAAACAGTGTTGTTTGATGAAGGCATTGTCTGTATAGTTTTTTTGGCCTTTTCCCCCAGCATTGTCCCAGCCATATCCGTGGAAGCAGGAAGAATTAAGTCCTCCACAATGGTATGGGGCTTGCCTGTCCTAGCCACTCGGTTAATGGGGCGGCAGGTAGCCTAGTGGTTAGAGCATTGGGCCAGTAACCGAAATGTTGCTAGATCGAATCCCCGAGCTGACAAGGTAAAAATCTGTTGTTCTGCCCCTGAACAAGGCAGTTATCCCACTGTTAACTGACTTGCCTAGTTAAATTTAAAAAATCTATACAAAAATGGTATCTGTTGCTTTGCGACTACTCGAAAGTCGTCTTTATTCTCACTCAAACTCCCGTGGCTTATTTTTTCAAATTGTCATGTTTCGTTTCTAAATGTCTGTGCGAGAGTGAAGGTTTCCCACGAGAGAGTAACGGTTAATGTGATTGGATGTTAATTATTTGAATAGGCTACCTATATTTGACATTGTGTTGTTATTTCGCTGAACACTATATAGTTTAATTAGATTTTTGGCAGTGCAACGAGGCTACTCAGGAGAGAGAAAAAACTCACCCAAATGTATAGCCCCATTGGAAAATATAAATATACTGTTTGAAAATGTGAAGGAGAAAAAAAGAAATAATAATACAAAAACAAATGTGAATCACATTTTTATTTGGCCTACCCCCGACGGCATTGCACATACCCTAGAGCAGGTATTCCCATCCTGGGGTATCTATTCTAAACAAACAGAGTGTAGAATAAGGCCCGCTGAACACCCCGTGGTACACATCTGAAAGATGCGTTCTATCAGACACTCCGAGACCAACCTACTACAACTACAAAGGACATGGTGACCTCTGGTGGACAACCAGAGACTTACACAACCAGAGACTATCTGATGAACTACTCTCCACAGACTGATCGAGTGATTTCACCAGAGTGAGACGACAAAGACATACAAGCGTAAATATGTACTTTGTATTTCTAAATCCAAATGAGCGGTTGTTAGGGTGTTAAATATCCATATTTCCAATGACCATATTATTCAACTGTATGTACGATAGTTGAATTCCTTTGTCTCTCCTCCTCCCGCTCTTTCATTCCCCGTCCCCGTTCATTGGGGTGGCAGGTAGCCTAGTGGTTAGAGCGTTGGGCCAGTAGCCGAAAGGTTGTTGGATTAAATCCCCGAGCTAACAAGGTAAAAATCTGTCGTTCTGCTCCTGAACACGGTAGTTAACCCACTGTTCCCCGGTTGGCTGTCATTTTAAATAAGAATTTGTTTTTAACTGACTTGCCTAGTTTAAAAAAGGTGAAATAAAAAATAATAAATTGTGTAACCAGCTGTCATATCGGGTTAGTCCATCGGGGCTTTTCATTGCATCATGTTAATAACCAATGTATAATCTATCCTGTGTGTGTGTTTATGTAATCCTGTGTTATTTATTTAGTTAGTAAATAAATAATTAAGACAATTTGTGTATCGCTGATTCATCCTGGAGACTAGCGTTGGTGCAGATTTGAAGTCAACGACGTTCGGAATGAGACTGGTAATAATGATATTTAAATTACATTTGTAGAGTTAATTTTGGAAACGGTAATTCATTAAACAAACTTTTTCCGTGGTGACCCAAGATTGCTAATGAGTTAATTGTTACATGATTAGTTTAATCACCGTAATAATTAAACATAGTTAAATGATTTGATAAAATAATAGTCATCGCAGTAATGGTACCAACATCATGACAACACCAATAAGAAAAAGAGACATGCTTTGGCCAAGAAACATTTGACCGGTGGAAATCTGTCCTTTGGTCTAAATGTGAGATTTTTGGTTCCAACCGCCATGTCTGTGTGAGACACAGAATAGGTGAACGGATGATCTTTGCATGTGTGGTTTCCACCGTGAAGCATGGTGGAGGAACTGTGATGTTGTGGGGGGGCTTTGCTGGTGATACTGTCAGTGATTTATTTACAATTCAAGGCACACTTAATCAGCATGGCTACCACAGCATTCTACAGCGATACGCCATCCCATCTGGTTTGCACTTAGTGGGGCTGTCATTTGTTTTTTAACAGGACAATGACCCAACACACTTCCAGGCTGTGTAAGGGCTATTTGACCAAGAAGGAGAGTGATGAGGGTTGCATCAGCTGACCTGGCCTCCACAATCACCCAACCTCAACCCAATTGAGATGGTTTGGGATGAGTTGGACCGCAGAGTGAAGGAACAGCAGCCAACAAATGCTCACCATATGTGGGAACTCCTTCAAGACTGTTGGAAAAGCATTCCAGGTGAAGCTGGTTGAGAGAATGCCAAGAGTGTGCATAGCTGTCATCAAGGCAAAGGGTGGCTACTTTGAAGAATCTAAAATATAAAATATATTGTGATTTGTTTAACACATTTTTTGGTTACTACATGTTGATGTCTTCACTATTATTCTACAATGTAGAAAATAGTAAAAATAAAGAAAAACCCTTGAACAAGTACCTGTGTCCAAACTTTTGAATGGTACTGTATATTTAATCCTGAAGAGTCTATTAACACATCTAAGTAACATTTTTAAAAATCCCATCAGAATCCTTCAGTTTAAGCTAGAGATATCAGTTTTTTGCATAGGTTGCGTCTCAATCCACTGCATCCACCAATGTCAGCCTTCTGCATCTGGGGTGGAAAGTGGCCGAGCTACAGCTGTGTTTTTCAGATCATGAGACATCCCGAAAATCGGTAGTCTCACTAAAATGTCAGTAGCGTCCGAAATGTCTATAGCGTCAAACTATTATGACCAATCTATGGAAAGGGGAGACTCTCATTGCTCTATGACCCCCACAAGTGTCACTGGACTCATCTGAAGTCGGTAACGCTGATGTGCCAACTTCTGTCTGTAGCGTCTGAACCATTTGCGCTACAAACTAATATGACCCCACTATGGAAAGGAGAGACTCACGTTTGCTCTATGACCCCCGCAAGTGTCATGGGACTCGTCTGAAGGTAACCCATACAAACAAATGGAGGTAGTTTTGTGCCAACAAAAATAAGGGGTTAAATATGTGTCCAAAAAAACGAAAATATTTTCTGAGCTTTCTTATATCTCCTAGATATAGGACAGACACTTCAAAACCTTATTGCTTATTATTTATTTGTTTGACAGTCTTTTTTTATTTATGTGTTATTCAGTGTGTTTCTATGGGCTGTAGTAGTAGTAGTAGTAGTAGTGGTAGTAAAGGCAAAATTCAAAATCAAATAGCTAAATGATCCATGTTAAGACCGCCTTCGTAAAACAATTCCCCCCAACAGCTTAGACTTCTAGAGGTAAATGAGGTTGTACTCTCTGAACCTAAACCATAGCAATGTGTTTCAGTCTGCTACTTGTACAGGGTGGCACAGTGTTGAAGATCTGCGACTTTGGGACAGCCTGTGACATCCAGACACACATGACCAACAGCAAAGGAAGTGCAGCCTGGATGGCACCAGAAGTGTTTGAAGGCAAGTAACCTTTAGCAAGGGGTTTTCCTCCTTTCATTCAAAAGCAGAAGACCAAAATAGACCAAGCACTAAGTCTCTCTGTTTCGCCAATAGAACAATCTATGATCTCACTCTAACCTGTATTCCTTCACTCACCTGTATCTCTCTGTGACTCTTGTTGTCCAGGCAGTAACTACAGTGAGAAGTGTGATGTGTTCAGCTGGGGCATCATCCTGTGGGAGGGGATCACTCGTAGAAAGCCCTTTGACGAGATTGGAGGATCGGCCTTCTGCATCATGTGGGCCGTGCACAGAGGTAAGAGGTTACCGAGCCATAGACACTTAGTGTAGTTACATACACACAGAGGAATAAAACCGAAACTGCAAAATGTCTGTGTAGTGAAGTGGAATATAAGTTTGAAAGAAAATCTTACCTAGTTGTTAGATGAAGGAAAGAAGATGAGTAGAGGAAGCCACTTTAGGCTATTGATATTCCCCCAGTGACATGCCATTCTCTTGTATGGGTTATCAGGGACTCGGCCCCCCATGATAAAGGACCTCCCAGAACCCATTGAGAATCTGATGACACACTGCTGGGACAAAGACCCTGCCCAGAGGCCCTCCATGGAGGAGGTCAGGAACACCATGGCAAACCTCATGAAGGTACAGTACTGGAAAACCCCACAGACCCATAAGGTCAGAACTTCACATTCACAGCACTAATAATAACCCATAGATGTTAGTAAAAACCTGCAATTTAACAACTTATTTTTTAGTTATTATCAAATGGTGTCTGTTCCACAGTTTATGGGAGTTTGATTTTAGATCTGCGATTGCTGTTAGCATTGTGTACTCTTCCTCCATGTGTATGCAGTACTTCCCAGGGTCTGATGAGCCTCTCCAGTACCCTCACCAGTGTCCAGGCAACAGTAGGAGTGGCTCATCCTCAGCCACAAGCACAGGCCAGTCCCATAGATTTAAAAACAGTTGTTGACAAGTATCACTTTACATTGTACTAACATTGTGCTATGTAGTAATTGCTTTCAAAATGCATATTAATGAAATTCAGAAGATTCTGTTATTGCAGAAGTTTCTGTAAAAACAGATTGAAAACGCCATCGTCTCTTCTGTAGGTTCCTATGCAGACAACACTATCAACAGCTACCGAACTGAAAGCAACATGGAACACAGAACAAACTGTCAAGGGAGAGATGACACCCTGAAAAGCATTGAAGCTAGATTTCCACTTCAGTTCAAACCATCAAAGGTGATGCAGATATAGTTGGAGTATTAAGTTATCTCATCCATACCAATGTTCATGCTGTTCATGTTCCTTCTCAGGGGGGAACATTACGCTCCAGCCTGCCCTCGTCCAGAAGGGCTAGTGTGGAGAGCCTGCCTGATCGTGAGCGTACCCAGAGTCCTGCCCCCACTGAGATCAAAGGGCAATGTGCTGGCCAATCGGGGCCAGAGCTGAGGGTGCCTATCAGTCCCACAGGTATGGGCCCTATTTAGTTTTGGTTGTCGTAATAGAGCCAGCTTACAAAAGATGTTATATGAACGGAATCTACTGTATGTCTGACACAATATGTCACTGCAGTGTTCACCAGGGGGCAGTACCGTACAACATACAGTTAACATGTCATACTTACCAGTACGTTTTCTATGTCTTCAGATATGAATGGTTTGGACAGCTCCATCCCCATGGCTTATCTGACACTGGATCACCAGCTGCAGGTACTGCAGGAATGGGGAGTTCTTTCTCCATTCATCTTCAATGCTGACTGATACTAAATCCTATTGATGCTGATAACCAACCAGTCACATTTGACACACTATCTAAAAGCTTACTTACTACCTTTTGGGGGGTTTTATGTGTCCTCTACTTGAAATAGGAAATATGTTAAAGAAGTTAAGAAATGTACAATAAGAACAATGTGATAAATTGTAAGTGCATGACGGTGATGTGTGTTTCTGGGTTGTGTTTAGCCCCTGGCCCCATTCTCTAACTCCAAAGAGTCCATGGCTGTGTTTGAGCAGCACTGCAGAATGGCCCAGGAGTACCTTAAAGTGCAGACTGAAATCGCCCTTCTCACCCAAAGAAAGTATGTCACATATTACCATATATACAGTGCCTTCAGAAAGTATTCATACCGCTTGACTTATTCATTTTGTTGTCGAACAGCCTGAATTCAAAATCGATTAAATAGCTTTTTTTTCTCACCCATCTACACATAATACCCCATAATCACAAAGTAAAAAACATGTTTTTTTCATTTTAGCAAATTTAAAAGAAAGTAAAATACAGAAATATATATTTTTTACATACAGTACCAGTCAAAGGTTTGGACACACCTACTCATTCCAGGTTTTTTTTTTATTTGACTACCTCATGAAGCTGGTTGAGATAATGCCAAGAGTGTGCAAAGCTCATCAAGGAAAAGTGTGGCTACTATGAAAAATCTCAAATATATTTTGATTTGTTAACACTTTTTGGGTTACTAAATGATTCCATATGTGTTATTTCATAGTTTTGATGTCTTCACTGTTATTCTACAATGTAGAAAATAGTAAAAATAAAGAAAAACCCTAGAATAAGTAGGTTTGTCCAAACTTTAGACTGGTACTGTAAATATTCACATCCCTGAGTTAATACTTTGTAGAAGCACCTTTGTAGGAAATTTACAGCTTTGAGTCATCTTGGGTATGTCTGTATCAGCTTTGTACATCTGAATTTGGGGACTTTCTCCTATTCTTCCTTGCAGATGTTCTCAAGATCTATTCAATTATATAGGGAGTGGCAGTGAACAGCAATTTTCAAGCCATTCCACAGATTTTCTATGGGATTCAAGTCTGGGCTTTGGTTAGGCAACTCAAGGACTTTCATATCTTTTGCGGAAGCCATTACAGTGTTGCTTTGGCTGTATGCTTAGGGTCATTGTCCTGTTGGAACGTAAATCGTCGCCCCAGTATAAAGTTGTTTGCACTTTGAAGCGGGTCCTTATCCAAGTATATGCCTGTATTTGGCTCCATTCATTGTTCCCTCTATCCTTACCCGTCTTCCATTTCCTGCCACTGAAAAGCATCCCCATAGCATGATGTTGCCACCGCCATGCTTCCCAGTAGGGAGACTGGTCAAGAGCTGTGGCTGTTTTTCTCCAGACATAGTGCTTTGCATTCAGGCCAAATTGTACAATTCGTGTCTCATCAGACCACATCATCTTTTGCCTGATAATCTCAGAGTCTTTCAAGGGCCTTTTTGCAAAATCCAGGTGTGCTGTCATGTGCCTTTTTCTCAGGAGTGGCTTCCGTCTGGCCACTCTCCCATAAACCCCAGATTGGTGCTGTAGAGACTTTTCTTCTGGCAGGTTCTCCCATCTTAGCCAGTGGTCATTGGGTTCTTGCTCACCTCCCTGACTGAACTCCTTCTGCTAGCTCTAGGCAGAGTCTGGGTAGTTCCATATTTTTTCAAAGAACACCATTGTGTTCTTGGAAACTCTAGAAATCGTTTGCGCCTGACCTCAATTTGGAGTGTCATAGAAAAGGGGTGGTAAATACTTATGTATATGAGTTATTTCTGTATTTCATTTTCAATACATTTGCAAACATTTCTAAAAACATGTTTTCACTTTGTCATTATGGGGTATTGTGCATAGATGGGTGAGAAAAAAATCTGTTTAATCCATTTTTGATTGCCCCCCATCTATCTTCAGAGCTCGTGCTGCTAGGTGACCTAAACTGGGACATGCTTAACACCCCAGCCATCCTACAATCTAAGCATGATGCCCTAAATCTCACACAAATTATCAATGAACCTACCAGGTACAACCCCAAATCCGTAAACACGGGCACCCTCATAGATATCATCCTAACCAACCTGCCCGCCAAATACACCTCTGCTGTTTTCAACTAAGATCTCTGCGATCACTGCCTCATTGTCTGCATCCGTAATGGGTCTGCGGTCAAACAACCACCCCTCATCACTGTCAAACGCGCCCTAAAACACTTCAGCGAGCAGGCCTTTCTAATCGACTTGGCCGGGGTATCCTGGAATGATATTGACTTCATCCTGTCAGTAGAGGATGTCTGGTTATTCTTTAAAAGTGCCTTCCTCACCATCTTAAATAAGCATGCTCCATTAAAAAAATTTAGAACCAGGAACAGATATAGCTCTTGGTTCACTCCAAACCTGACTGCCCTTGACCAGCACAAAAACATCCTGTGGCGTACTGCATTAGCATCGAATAGCCCTCGTGATATGCAACTTTTCAGGGAAGTTAGGAACCAATAGGGAAGCTAAGGCTAGCTTTTTCAAACAGAATTTTGCAACCTGTAGCACAAACTCAAAGAAGTTCTGGGACACGGTAAAGTCCATGGAGAATAAGAGCACCTCCTCCCAGCTGCCCACTGCACTGAGCCTAGGAAACACTGTCACTACCCGGCACCCCCCACAGCAACTCGCCCACGCCTCCCCCATTTCTCCTTCAGCCAAATCCAGATAGCTGATGTTCTGAAAGAGCTGCAAAATCTGGACCCCTACAAATCAACCGGGCTAGACAATCTGGACCCTCTCTTTCTAAAATTATCTGCCGAAATTGTTGCAACCCCTATTACTAGCCTGTTCAACCTCTTTCATATCGTCTGAGATTCCCAAAGATTGGAAAGCTGCCGCGATCATCCCCCTCTTCCAAGGGGGAGACACTATAGACCCAAACTGCTACAGACCTATATCTATCCTACCCTGCCTTTCTAAGGTCTTCGAAAGCCAAGTTAACAAACAGATTACCGACAATTTCGATATCCCACCGTACTTTCTCCGCTATGCAATCTGGTTTCAGAGCTGGTCATGGGTGCACCTCAGCCACGCTCAAGGTCCTAAATGGTATCATAACCGCCATCGATAAGAGACATTACTGTGCAGCCGTATTCATTGACCTGGCCAAGGCTTTCGACTCTGTCAATCACCACATTCTTATCAGCAAACTAAACAGCCTTGGTTTCTCAAATGACTGCCTCGCCTGGTTCACCAACTACTTCTCTGATAGAGTTCATTGTGTCAAATCGGAGGGCCTGTTGTCTGGACCTCTGGCAGTCTCTATGGGGGTGCCACAGGGTTCAATTCTCGGCCCGACTCTCTTCTCTGTATACATCAATGATTTTGCTCTTGCTGCTGGTGATTCTCTGATCCACCTCTACGCAGATGACACCATTATGTATTCTTCTGGCCCTTCTTTGGACACTGTGTTAACTAACCTCCAGACGAGCTTCAATGCCATACAACTCTCCTTCCGTTGCCTTCAACTGCTCTTAAATGCAAGTAAAACTAAATGCATGCTCTTCAACCGATCGCTGCCTGTACCTGCCTGCCCGTCCAGCATCACTACTCTGGACAGTTCAGACTTAGAATATGTGGACAACTACAAATACCTAGGTGTCCGGTTAGAGTGTAAACTAAGTCTAGAGTGTAAATTAAATCTAGAATCGGCTTCCTATTTCGCAACAAATATCCTTCACTCATGCTGCCAAACATACCCTCGTAAAACTGACCATCCTACCTATCCTCGACTTCGGCGATGTCATTTACAAAATAGCCTCCAACACTCTACTCAACAAATTGGATGCAGTCTATCACAGTGCCATCCGTTTTGTCACCAAAGCCCCATATACTACCCACCATTTCTGGTCCTTGCTTCATACTCGTCGCCAAACCCACTGGCTCCAGGTCATCTACAATTATCTGCTAGGTAAAGCCCCGCCTTATCTCAGCTCACTGGTCACCATAGCAGCACCCACCCGTAGCACTCGCTCCAGCAGATATATCTCACTAGTCACTCCCAAAGCCAATTCCTACTTTGGCCACCTTTCCTTACAGTTCTCTGCTGCCAATGACTGGAACGAACTGCAAAAATCACTGAAGCTGGAGACTCATATCTCCCTCACTAGCTTTAAGCACCAGCTGTCAGAGCAGCTCACAGATCAATGCACCTGTACATAGCCCATCTGTAATATAGCCGATCCAACTACCTCATCCCCATACTGTATTTATTTATTTATCTTGCTCCTTTGCCCCCCAGTATCTCTACTTTATGAAAATGTATATTTGTGTCATTCTCAAAACTTTTGGCCACAACTGTACAGTACATCTTATAGTATCTAGTATCTCTACTTGCACATTCATCTTCTGCACATCTATCACTCCAGTGTTTAATTGGTATATTGTAATTACTTCGCCACCATGGCCTATTTATTGCCTTACCTCTCTTATCTTACCTCATTTGCACACACTGTATATATACCTTTTCTACTTTTGTTTGTTCCATGTGTAACTCTGTGTTATTGTATGTGTTGAACTGCTTTGCTTTATCTTGGCCAGGTCGCAGTTGTAAATGAGAACTTGTTCTCAACTAGCCTACCTGGTTAAATAAAGGTGAAATAAATAAATGCGAATTTTGAATTCAGGCTGTAACACAACAAAATGTGGAATATGTCAAGGGGTATAAATACTTTCTGAAGGCACGGTATATATTCACAGTCACTTAAGTCACATTATTTATGTATATTAATTATAGGTATTTAGTTCTTAGTAGTTGTAGCAGTAGTTTTTATTAGTTTTAGGCCTATTAGTAGTTAACAACTTTTTATGTTGTAAATGTAAGTTTCTGTTTTTTATTATTATTATTTAATTGTTATTATTATTAAACAGTAATTGCATATTATTCTTGGAACAGTTTTTTGGGGGGGGGGTACTCTTGAAAAAGAGATGGTGCATCTCGAGATTTCATCCTGCACAATTTCAAATAAATAAATATTTATCCAGCACTCCCTATGCTTTGACAGAAGATGTTCATCCAATTTGCAGACACTGTACCTCAGATGGCACTGTTCTCTTGTGTGACTAATGACTTACTGGTTTACTTGTTGTATCTGTTGTGATACCAGTTACTCTTAATAACATGAGTAAATTCATTAGAATTAGTATTTTACTGTGTAGTCATTTATTGTACAGTTACAGTGAATATAGGCTACCTAAACGCTAAACATGTTCTCTCTCCCTTTGTGGTGGTGATGTGTAGGAAGGAGCTGATCTCTGAGCTGCACCAGGATGAGAGGCAGCAGCAGAACACGTCCCGTCTGATTCAGGAACACACCAAACTGTTGGACGAGAACAAGAGTCTCTCCACCTACTTCCACATTTGTAAGAACAAGCTGGAGCGGATCCAGAGTCAGCAACAGACGAGTTAGAATGCCTCCTGGTGTGTGCCTGTTGCCCTAGAACTGTCCTCAGATCAGCAGCAGCCGAAGACACTGTCTGTCAAGTGGCCATTTTGTGATGTCTCTTCTGTTGACCCTCAGCGGTTTTGGGATCGGCTGCAGCCAAATATGCCTACCATATTTGTAATGAATGCTTTATATTACTCATCAACTGTTTTCGGATGAGCAGCTAAAGAGACTGGCCGTTTGTTAACACTTCCCTGTTGCTCTTAAACTGTTCTTGGATCATTGGCCAAAGAGGAAAGCCATACTATTATAAATGTTTTGTAGATCCTCAACTGATCCACAGTCAGCAGCAGACTGCACACAGCAGGTCTCCCCTCAGGTCCTTGCTCCCCAATGCGCTGTACAGTTAAGATACTCTGCCGCGTTCAGTACAACAATAATATTGTGCAAGATGTCTCATTAACAGCTCAGTTCATTTGCACGCATGTCTCGCAAAGACGTTATTCTATTCTGCTAGAGGAACAGTGGACTCGTTGAACAAGGGAAGCCTGGAGGCCCTGTAACATCTTATACTGTAGCTGTTGACATCCAAAATAAAATGCGGTTTCCTCTAGAGATTGATCTTTGGTCAGTTTTGTATTCCCCTCCCCAATGTTTAAAGTTAGGATTTGAGGAGGACAAGCTGATCCTAGATCTGTGCCTAAGTTTAATTTCTGCTCTTAGTGTGACATCCAGGAAGTATCAGAGTGTTGTTGGTGTTGTTAAGGTGGATGACTTGCAGTAACACCTCAGACGACTTGAGGTGTTTCCTGTCTTGTGGCAGATGTCTGTCCCCTCCCCAGGGCTGTTGTAGAGTTGCTAGTATTGAAAGAAGTGGCTCAGCTTGTTGTTCTTCTCTGGCTCTGACCTCTCTGTGACACTAGCTTTGTATGGAGATGACTAAGATGTGCACAAAAGGCTGTCATTTCATATATATTTGCGTCTTTTTCAATTTCTATGGCATTCTTATATCTTTTCCCCTTGCACTGGCTCGTTGAGAAGTAATTATTACTATTTTAAATGAATCTTCATTTTTATGATTTTTATATAGCCTATACTTTTCCATGTTCGGTGAATCAGCAAAGTTTTACATTTGTTTTGAGATCTTTCTCACTCTTTCTGCCTTGGAGGTTTTAGATATTTTTTTTCTCATTCTCTAAATTTAGAATGCCACCACCACTAAATATTAGTTTTTATATTTTGTTAATTTAGTCAATTATTTCACTTTTGTATTCATGTGCTGGTTGTGGACTAAGAGTTTGGTCTTGTTCTAGCACTTCCACCAATGTGTTATACACTTTTGTTCGCTTTATTTGCCCTCTGTGTGCGCATGTTCACAAGTTGCCTTAGGCTATATCTCACTTTCTGTACTGTATTTTTAAAAATAGCATTTTGACTTGCAAAACCAGATGTCGTCAATGCACTTTTGAACGTACAGTGAGCTCAAAAAGTATTGGGACATTAACACATTTGTTTTTTTGGCTCTATACTCCAGCGCTTTGGATTTTAAATGATACAATGACTATGAGATTAAAGTGCAGACTGTCAGCTTTCATTTGAGGGTATTTATTTATTTTCATATCAGGAGAACCGTTTAGAAATTACATCAATTTTTGTACATGGTGCATAGTTATTTTGTGCCCAATAGAACTGTAAATGGGGGGGACTATGTACAAAAAGTGCTGTAATTTCTAAACGGTTCACCGTATATGGATGAAATTACCCTCAAATTAAAGATGTCACTGTCCCAATACATTTGGAGCTCACGGTATATCTAAGGATTTCAAAAGTACTCAAATAAAAGGTAATGCACACAAGAAAAGGCTATTTTTACATTATTTGTATAAAGGACATCTCTAATATAAAGTTACCCTAGCATATCTTTTTTATTTAATTTGCACTTTGTGTGTCACTCAGTGTATCTGAAATGCCTGTATACTTAAGTGCATAAAACAGTTCCTAATATCTACGATTTCAATGGTTTTGGTATATTCTGTATATTCTGTAGAATAATATCTGCACAAATGTCCTTTATTTCAATTGACTTGTCCCTTTTTTTAAACCACTTGGTGACACCCTTGAGCACTGTTTTAATCTCCTTTATTTCAGTTTTGTGCTCTGTCATGCGCTTGATGCATAACAAATCATTTTGGTAGCCCCTGTTCACATGTGTGCTTATCAAAACTACTGAGTAAAGTTATGAACTCCTTTAAAGCTACACGGAACACAAATATAAACGCAACAATTTCAAAGATTTGACTGAGTTACAGTTCATATAAGGAACTAGTCAATTGAAATAAATTCATTACGCCCTAATCTATGGATTTCACATGATTGGGAATACAGATATGCATCTGTTGGTCACAGATACCTTTAAAAAAAAGTAGGGGTGTGGATCAGAAAACCAGTCAGTATCTGGTGTGACCACCATTTCCCTCATGCAGTGCGACACATCTCCTTCGCATAGAGTTGATCAGGCTGTTGATTGTGGCCTGTGGAATGTTGTTCCACTCCTCTTCAATGGCTGTGCGAAGTTGCTGGATATTGTCAGGAACTGGAACAAGCTGTCGTACACGTCGATCCAGAGCATCCCAAACATCCTCAATGGGTGACATGTCTGGTGAGTATAGAAGAACTGGGACATTTTCAGCTTGCAGGAATTGTGTACAGATCCTTGCGACATGGGCCGTGCATTATCATGCTGAAACATGAGGTGATACCTGTGCATGAATGGCACGACAATGGGCCTCAGGATCTCGTCACGGTATCTGTGCATTGAAATTCCCATCAATAAAATGCAATTCTGTTTGTTGTCCGTACCTTATGCCTGCCCATACCATAACCCCACCGCCACCATGAGGCACTCTGTTCACAACGTTGACATCAACAAACCACTTGCACACACAACGCCGAACACGCTGTCTGCCAACTGCCCGGTACAGTTGAAACCGGGATTCATTCGTGAAGAGCACACTTCTCCATCATGCCAGTGGCCATCGAAGGTGAGCATTTGCCCACTGAAGTCGGTTACGACGTCAAACTGCAGTCAGAACAAGACCCTGGTGAGGACGACGAGCATGCAGATGAGCTTCCCTGGTTTCTGCGTATGGAACATTTCTGTGATCTTTTATCTCAGCTCATGAAACATGGGACCAACACTTTACATATTGCGTTGATATTTTTGTTCAGTGTAAATTAAGTATATGAGGAAGGTATGGAACAAAATCTGAAAGCATTTTTATGTTTCTGAACAATGTTTGTGTCTCCCAGTTGAAACAGCACAGTGACAATAGAGGGGGTTTGCTTTGTCTGCAGTGCAGTGAGGATGACGGCTATATCATTTTTTTTTATTTTTTTTTAAATTTTATTTAACCTTTACTTAACCAGGTAGGCTAGTTGAGAACAAGTTCTCACTTGCAACTGCGACCTGGCCAAGATAAAGCATAGCAATTCGACACATACAACAACACAGAGTTACACATGGAATAAACAAAACATACAGTCAATAATACAGTAGAACAAAAGAAAACAAAAAGTCTATATACAGTGAGTGCAAATGAGGTAAGTTAAGGCAATAAATAGGCCATAGTGGTGAAGTAATTACAATATAGCAATTAAGCACTGGAATGGTAGATGTGCAGAAGATGAATGTGCAAGTAGAGATACTGGGGTGCAAAGGAGCAAGATAAATAAATAAATACAGTATGGGGATGAGGTAGGTAGATAGATGGGTTGTTTACAGATGGGCTATGTACAGGTGCAGTGATCTGTGAGCTGCTCTGACAGCTGGTGCTTAAAGCTAGTGAGGGAGATATGAGTCTCCAGCTTCAGAGATTTTTGCAGTTCATTCCAGTCATTGGCAGCAGAGAACTGGAAGGAAAGACGACCAAAGGAGGAATTGGCTTTGGGGGTGACCAGTGAGATATACCTGCTGGAGCGCGTGCTACAGGTGGGTGCTGCTATGGGGACCAGTGAGCTGAGATAAGGCGGGGCTTTACCTAGCGGAGACTTGTAGATAACCTGTAGCCAGTGGGTTTGGCGACGAGTATGAACCGAGGGCCAACCAACGACAGCGTACAGGTTGCAATGGTGGGTAGTATATGGGGCTTTGGTGACAAAACGAATGGCACTGTGATAGACTGCATCCAGTTTGTTGAGTAGAGTGTTGGAGGCTATTTTATAGATGACATCACCAAAGTCGAGGATCGGTAGGATGGTCAGTTTTACAAGGGTATGTTTGGCAGCATGAGTGAAGGATGCTTTGTTGCGATATAGGAAGCCGATTCTAGATTTAATTTTGGATTGGAGATGCTTAATGTGAGTCTGGAAGGAGAGTTTACAGTCTAACCAGACACCCAGGTATTTGTAGTTGTCCACGTATTCTAAGTCAGAGCCGTCCAGAGTTGTGATGCTGGACGGGCGAGCAGGTGCGGGCAGTGATCGATTGAATAGCATGCATTTCGTTTTACTTGCGTTTAAGAGCAGTTGGAGGCAACGGAAGGAGAGTTGTATGGCATTGAAGCTCGTCTGGAGTTTAGTTAACACAGTGTCTAACGAGGGGCCAGAAGTATACAGAATGGTGTCGTCTGCGTAGAGGTGGATCAGAGAATCACCAGCAGCAAGAGCAACACCATTGATGTATACAGAGAAGAGAGTCAGCCTGAGAATTGAACCCTGTGGCACACCCATAGAGACTGCCAGAGGTCCGGACAACAGGCCCTCCGATTCGACACAATGAACTCTATCAGAGAAGTAGTTGGTGAACCAGGCGAGGCAATCATTTGAGAAACCAAGGCTGTCGAGTCTGTCAATCACCACATTCTTTTTGGCAGAGTCGAAAGCCTTGGCCAGGTCGATGAATACGGCTGCACAGTAATGTCTCTTATCAATGGCGGTTATGATGTCGTTAAGGACCTTGAGCGTGGCTGAGATGCACCCATGACCAGCTCTGAAACCAGATTGCATAGCGGAGAAGGTACGGTGGGATTTGAAATGGTCAGTAATCTGTTTGTTAACTGGGCTTTCGAAGACCTTAGAAAGACAGCGTAGATAGATATAGGTCTGTAGCAGTTTGGGTCTAGAGTGTCACCCCCTTTGAAGAGGGGGATTACCGCGGCAGCTTTCCAATCTTTGGGAATCTCAGATGATACGAAAGAGAGGTTGTACAGGCTAGTAATAGGGGTTGCAACAATTTCGGCAGATAATTTTAGAAAGAGAGGGTCCACATTGTCTAGCCCGGCTGATTTGTATGGGTCCAGATTTTGCAGCTCTTTCAGAATATCAGCTATCTGGATTTGGGTGAAGGAGAAATGGTGGGGGCATTGGCGGGTTGCTGTGGAGGGTGCCAGGCAGTTGACCGGGGTAAGGGTAGCCAGGTGGAAAGCATGGCCAGCCGTAGAGAAATGCTTATTGAAATTCTCAATTATAGTGGATTTATCGGTGGTAACAGTGTTTCCTAGCCTCAGAGCAGTGGGCAGCTGGGAGGAGGTGCTCTTATTCTCCATGGACTTTACAGTGTCCCAGAACTTTTTCGAGTTAGTACTTCAGGATGCAAATTTCTGTTTGAAAAAGCTAGCCTTAGCTTTTCTAACTGCCTGTGTATATTTGTTCCTAACTTCCCTGAAAAGTTGCATATCACGGGGGCTATTCTATGCTAATGCAGAACGCCACAGAATGTTTTTGTGCTGGTCAAGGGCAGACAGGTATGGAGTGAACCAAGGACTATATCTATTCCTAGTTCTACATTTTTTTGAGTGGGGCATGCTTATTTAAGATGTTGAGGAAGGCACTTTTAAAGAATAGCCAGGCATCATCTACTGACGGGATGAGGTCATTGTCATTCCAGGATACCCCGGCCAGGTCGATTAGAAAGGCCTGCTCGCAGAAGTGTTTTAGGGAGCATTTGACAGTGATGAGGGGTGGTCGTTTGGTCGCAGACCCATTACGGATGCAGGCAATGAGGCAGTGATCACTGAGATCTTGAATGAAAACAGCAGAGGTGTATTTGGAGGGCGAGTTAGTTAGGATGACATCTATGAGGGTGCCTGTGTTTACAGATTTGGGGTTGTACCTGGTAAGTTCCATGATAATTTGTGTGAGATTGAGGGCATCAAGCTTAGATTGTAGGATGGCTGGGGTGTTAAGCATGTCCCAGTTTAGGTCACCTAGTAGCACGAGCTCAGAAGATAGATGGGGGGCAATCAATTCACATATGGTATCGAGGGCACAGCTGGGGGCCGAGGGAGGTCTATAGCAAGCGACAACAGTGAGAGACTTGTTTCTGGAAAGGTGACTAGTGACTAACATGACTGGCTTGTGTTGGCTAAGAAGACTGATGATCTCACTCTCCATCATTCCTGGCATTCCTGTTACAAGCTAGCTACTGTGAAAATATCGTTAAAGTATGAAACCTACTACAGTATCTTCATCACATGGAGCATTCACTTGTTTCTTTCCTGTAAATGTTATATTGTTCTCTGGAAGGTAAATGTTGTGGCTACAGTATGATGAGCTGCCTGACATTAACCTGAGGGATATACCCTGCATGGTGAATATGCTTTGTCTTTAACCCTTACATTGACTTGTTTCCGAGTATGAAGTTATATCCAAAAACGACAACATTATTTTGTGAAGTATGTATGATAGATATTGTGTTCATACTGTTTGCAAAACCAATTTACTTGAAAGTGTGTCATGTCCTGACCATAGTAAGATGTGATTTTCTATGGTAGAGTAGGTCAGGGTGTGACGGGGGGTGTTATGTGTTTTTCTATGTTTTCTATTTCTATGCTTTAGTTCTAGTTTTTCTATTTCTATGTTTTTTTGGGGGGGGTTGATCTCCAATTGGAGGCAGCTGGTCCTCGTTACCTCTGATTGGAGATCATATTTAAGTAAGGGTTTTTCTTCTTGGGTTTTGTGGGTGATTATCTTTTGAGTAGTGTTTGTTTCTCTCTGCGTCATGGTTTGTTGTTTTGTAAATCCAGTTATTTATGTTTTGCAAAGTTTCACGGAATTAATAAAATGTGGCACTACAACCACGCTGCACTTTGGTCCGATCCTTTCGACAGCCGTGACAGAATCACCCACCACCAAGGGACCAAGCAGCGCGATATGGACCTCTGGACATTTGAGGAGATAAGGAGGAGAATATCCAGTGCTTTGGAGGATTTAAGGGCAGGAGAAGAGCGCCTCCCAGGGGACCAGGTATTGGACAGATATCGAAGCCTGCCGGGGAAGAACGAGAGGCAGCCCACAAATATTTTTTTGGGGGGGCACACGGGTAGTTTGGCGGGGTCAGGGGTGAGACCTGAGCCAACTCCCCGTGCTTACCGTGGGGAGCGTGTGACGGGGCAAGCACCGTGTTATGCGGTGATGCGCACTGTGTCGCCAGTGCACACTCACAGGCCGGTGCGATCTGTGCCCGCACCTTGCAGTTGTTGAGCTGGGTTGAGCATCCAGCAAAGATGGTTGTGTCAGCAATAAGCTCCAGATCTCCAGTGCGCCTCCACGGCCCAGTATACCCTGTGCCTGCCCGACGTACCCGGCCTTCAGTGAGTCTATCCAGCCTGGTATGTCCTGTGCCTGCTCTTCGCACTCGCCCTGAGGTGCGTGTTACCAGTCTGGTGCCACCTATGCCAGTCCCACGCATCAGGCCTCCAGTGCGCCTCCACAGCCCAGTACGTCCTGTGCCTGCTTCTCACACTCTCCCTCCAGTGCGCCTCCACAGCCCAGCACGTCCTGTGCATGTTCCTCGCACTCTCCCTCCAGTGTGCCTCCATAGCCCAGTACTGCCGGTGCCTTCTCTGAGCACCCGGTCCTCAATGCGTCTCTCCAGTCCGGTGAGACCTGTTCCAGCTCCACGAGAAAAGCCTCCAGTGATAATCTATGCTCCGAAGCCTGTAGGGATGTTCCATGGCACGAAGCCTCCAGAGGTAATCCATGGCCCGGAGCCTGTAGGGATAATCCATGGCAAGAAGCCTGTAGGGATTATCCATGGCCCGGAGCCTGTAGAGATTATCCATGGCACGAAGCCTCCAGTGATGATCCATGGCGCGGAACCTGTAGTGATGATCCATGGCACGGAGCCTGCAGCGACACTCCCCAGTCCAGAACCTCCTGAGACGCTCCCCAGTCCGGAGCCTCCTGAGACGCTCCCCAGTCCGGAGCCTCCAGCGACGCTCCCCAGTCCGGAGCCTCCAGCGACGGCCTGCAGCCCAGAGCCTCCAGCGGCGGCCTGCAGCCCAGAGCCTCCAGCGGCGGCCTGCAGCCCAGAGCCTCCAGCGGCGGCCTGCAGCCCAGAACCTCCAGCAATGATCTACAGTCCAGTTCTTTCGACAACGATCCACGGTCAGGTGGTAATAAAGCAGAAGGATCAGCGGGTGGAGCGGGGAGTACGCACCGGAGCCACCTCCTCTGCGGAGGTTAAGGTTATGTGGACTGCATTTGAGCCGCCATAGACAAGTGCCACCCTCCCTACCCTCCCTTTGTTTTGTGGTTTCTTTTGTTTTAGGTGCATTCGGAGTCTGCACCTTTGGGGGGGGGGGTACTGTCACGTCCTGACCATAGTAAGATGTGATTTTCTATGGTAGAGTAGGTCAGGGCGTGACAGGGGGTGTTTTGTGTTTTTCTATGTTTTCTATTTCTATGTTTTAGTTCTAGTTTTTCTATTTCTATGTTGGCTTTTTTGGGGTTGATCTCCAATTGGAGGCAGCTGGTCCTCGTTACCTCTGATTGGAGATCATATTTAAGTAGGGGTTTTTCTTCCTGGGTTTTGTGGGTGATTATCTTTTGAGTAGTGTTTGTTTCTCTCTGCGTCATGGTTTGTTGTTTTGTAAATTCAGTTATTTATGTTTTGCAAAGTTTCACGGATTTAATAAAATGTGGAACTACAACCACGCTGCACTTTGGTCCGATCCTTTCGACAGCCGTGACAGTGTTTCAATAGTTAACATCATATTTCAGTAGCTTGATTAGGTCAAAACTGGAGTATGATAATCTTGGATGCAATAATTTGATATGGTTGTTCAATTTCAAGTTCTGTGTATGAATGCTTCCATACAATCATTCAGACTTCAACAAAACATTTGGACAGAGTTTGAACCCAAGGCCCCACCCACCAACCTGCCCACGCAGGAATGTAGCCTACATGTTTCCATCAAGAAAAATAACAAGCTTGTCTGTCACTGCTGTGTCATCTGTAATCTCTCCTTTAAAAAGAAAGGAGTAGAGGAAACGAGGGAATTGACAGTATGGTTTGGTGTCAGACTAATTCCTCAAAGCCCCCCAGTGTGGCTAAGCCTAGTCCTCCACTTCCTTTTATCGACAGCTCTCCTATTTTCTTTCACTTGCAGAAATGTCTTGTTCAATATCAGGTCATGTTCAAACATAGGCAATGGTCTCCTGTTGTTTAGTTTTCTGAGAGCCTTGTCAGTTTGACTGTGTGTAGTTGTGACTCCCTGTCTATTTTGTCTGCAGTATCTGTTGTAGAAATGCATGGTTGGCAGTAGCGTATATGGGACATGACTAGCAAAGCAAAATCTGTGTTTCTTCCTTGTCAATTTTACACTGCATTTGAAGCATAGGTAAATTGTGTGATTATCCCCATCACTGGCTCCTTGCATTACCACTTTGTACATAATTTCCTGCTGTTGAGCAGATAGAATCAGCTTTGGTTATTTATACCACTTGACATTGAGAATGTGGGCTGATCTGAATACCACCCAGGGAAAATAAATGGGCTCCAGGAGCAGCAAGTCTGTGGCAACCTGATAAAACGTAATAGCTTGCCAGCTCCTTGGGGATCTGCTGTCTCTATATTATAAATCACGCTCTCTCTGCCTGACTAATGCAGCCTCCCTACTGGACCAATAGTCCTATGTTTCTGCATAATGCAGAGGAGAGGACACTCTCTCAACCTCTGAATCATATGTCTAATTATGTAACATATGGCCATAAATGATGAATGAAATTATGATTGTCTATAATTGATCATTCATATGAAATGTACCTCTGATGTTTGTCCAGGTGAGATTCTTGTTCTGGTGGAGACTCACACATTCTGTCTAATAGCCTGGAACAATTATCTTGAAATATGTTGTCTGGATGTTTCACTGTCGGTGACTAAAGCCTTGTTCACAGGCCTTAATGCTCAAAGGCTTAATGCTCAAATGCTCAGTTTTGTTGTTGAAATCCGTTTTGGAATACCGACTGCCCAAACTGCAAGTGACTAAATCTGGTTGGTGTGTGTTCAGCCAGCAGTCATTTGTTTACATGGCTACGCTAATTGTAATGGCGGGTGTGTGCGCAGTGGTCTAGGATGATTGGTTGTGGTGCTCATGCTTCCCATCGCTCAGAAGTGAGGTAGCTAGCAAGCTAATACGTTGACAACATTGCCTGCCATGGATGTTTCCCAGTTGCTTTAGGTGTTCAAAATCAGTGTAAGAACACTTTTAAAGCCTGAAAGGATACGTTGATCCAATTTTCAAAACAAGCCACAGCAGTCAACTAGCTAGCTAAGCAGCTGTTTAGCTCTCTAGCATTCACTAATTTGTCTGTAAATAATTAACAAGTTAGTTAGCTAGCTACCACATGTTCTTGTCAAACTGTGAACAGAGTAGCTAGCAAGCAACAAGATATGCCAAATAGCAGTCTAAAAACCACTTGAGAGCAAATAAATCAGTTGCATGGCCAGGAATCTGATTTATAATCTGATTTCAAACCACTTAAGAAGGAGGTTTGAAATGTGATTTGAAATATCAGATTCCTTGTGCTTTTTGGCTGTTCAGACTGCAGGAAGCAGAACAGATTTGAATTGGATATGAAAAACAATTTAAGTCACTTCAAACTGCCAATGACACTATGATTTTGAACATTCAAAGCAACTGGGTAACGTCCATGGCAGGCCTTTTTGTCACCTAAGCTTGCTACATAACTTCTGAGTGTTGATAGGGAACAGGAGCACCACCACCAATCTGCCTTCACCACCGCGCCAAGGGGCCAGGGTTCCAGTCTAGAAGCACGGTTTCGACTGCTCCTACTGTTTTGCTTCCGAACTGCAGAAGACAATTTCCATAGACGACCAAAGAGAAGTCAGATTTGAAAATTGCTAATAAGACATTATAGTCATCACCTTTGTGCACATAACATCCAAATAATTGTCTCTGAGGATTCTTTTTTGGACAGAACTACCGAGTTCCTTGGCTAAGATGGGAGAACCTGCCAGAAGGACAACAGTCTCCACAGAACTTCACCTATCTGGGCTTTGTGGGAGAGTGGCCAGACGGAAGCCACTCCTGATAAAAAGGCACATGACAGCACACCTGGAGTTTGCAAAAAGGCACCTGAAAGACTCTGAGATCATAAGGCAAAAGATTCTGTGGTCTGAGACCAAACATTTACTATTTGGCCTCAATGAAAAGCGCAATGTCTGGAGAAAACCAGGCACAGCTCATCACCCGTCTAACACCATCCCTACTGTGAAGCATGGTCGTGGGAGTATCATGCTATGGGGATACTGGGAGACTGGCAAGGTTTGAGGGAACAATGAATGGATTTAAATACAGGGAAGTCCTTGATGAGAAGCTGCTTCAGAGTGCAAACGACGTTAGACTGGCGGCAAAGATTTACGTCCCAACAGGACAATGACCCCAAGCATAGAGCCAAAGAAATGCTGGAATGGCTTCAGAACAAGAATGTGAAAGTCCTTGAGTGGCCAAGCCAAAGCCCAGAATTTAATCCCATAGAAAATCTGTGGAAAGATATGAACATTGTTGTTCACTGATGCTTCCCATCTAATTTAACAGAGCTTGAGAAAATCTGCAAGGAAGAATAGAAGAAAATTCCTAAAACAACCAGATGTGCAAAGCTGATACAGACATACCCAAGACGATTCAAAGCTGTAATCGCCGCCAAAGGTGTAATCACCGCTTCTACAATGTATTGACTCAGGGGTGTGAATACTTATATAAATTCGATATTTCTGAATTTCATTTTTAATACATTTGCAAACATTTCTAAAAACATATTTTCACTTTGTCATTATGGAGTATTGTGTGTAGATGGGTGAGAAAAAACAGATATTTAATCAATTTTGAATTCTGGCTATAACACAACAAAATGTGGAATAAATCAAGCGGTATGAAAACTTTCTGAAGACACTGTAAATGTCTTACCTGTGATGAAACGTTTTCATACAGAGCTAAGTGTGGCCTACCGGATCCCCACATTTCCAACTCTCCCACACCGAATAGCCTGAAGCTACAGGGCTCATATTGCAGGCTCTGTTTCTCTACTGGGGAGCATTGCGAACCATAGGTTTGGATTTTTTTACCAGGTTACATGTACATTGAATAACACAGCAGCTTTTCTGAATGTTTGATAAGTTCTGTATAACATAAAATCGAAGACAAAGTCAGCTATTTTACAATGGGGCTCAATGGGAAAGAATGTCTTTTTCCCCCAATTTGTGGGTGTGGTCGAAGGGAATTCATTTTTATGATGTGAATATTGACTCAGAGTAGGGTTTGGCCGGGGTAGGCCGTCATTGTAAATAAGAAATTGTTCTTAACTGACTTGCCTAGTTAAATAAAGGTAAAAAAAAATGTAAATAAAAGGCTGGAGACTGTTCAGTCAGTCAAGGATGAGATTATGCTTTCTGTGTCCTAGGTGTAGGCTAACAGGGATGTGAATGAGTCTGAAGAGCATCTACTCAAGGGGAAGCTGATGATGTGCACTATGGGATTGTTTTTCTCTGAGTGATGATAATCAGTTAATGGGGGGTTAGTAATCCATGTCATAAGTGAGAGGGAATATTCTTAAATTATGCTGTCAAAATATAGTGTTTCTTTTTTTTATGTCTTCGGGTTGGCATGATGATATGCATCCAGAGGGTGTTATTTTAGCCTATTGATGGTGGTTCAAAGGATCATCATTTGTAGGCTCTTCATTATCCTCTAGCTGTTCTCCCGTTCCTCGCTCCGCGGTGAATCACACACATCTATAATAATAACGGAATTTACGGTGACATGGTTGCAAAGGCAATTCACCAATCCAAAATGCGCGCACCATTTGGAGTAAAATGTCAAATGTACGGGGGCTGTGGTGTAATTTCTGCACAGCGCAATGTTGTGAATGAGGGACAGGCTGACGTCAGCGCTCGAATGTCAACAATGTAGAGCTGGGCGGAAGCATTTCATACGAGGGATACGAACAGCAGAGGAAGCTGCACGCTGTTTTTCAAAGAGACTAAAACGACAATATTCACTTAAGAGCAGTCGTAACACATATTAGGCCTAACCACGCGTTATACGTTATAATATGAAATATTAATGACTATTGCTATACACGCGCTTTCAGCAGTTTGGAGTGGGTGCTGCTGAAGTCACCATGTGGAATCAATCTAATTTGTAAGACCGACGGAGCGCTGACGTGCAAGAAAACAGGAAAGTTAAGGTGAGCTTATTACTGTTTTGTTACCTAGGCCTATATCTAATTACATGATGGCTTTGGTTTAGAGTGCGCCCTTTCCCCTTTATTGCATTTTCCCATTTGCAATGATTTTTAGATGCTGATGCATTACATTTGTTATACATTTGTTGATATAAAATCGTAAATATGCATGCATAACATAACTATGCATGGGGACGCTTGTGTTTTGTTGTTTAATTATCATCTTAGCGCACCAATAGCCTTTGTTTTGCTATAAATACATTGAGGTGGTCTTCCCATTGCGCAGAACGGTGACAGTGCGCTTTGTTGTGCAGGGAATGTTTTCGAACGAGGCTGAGTGGTCGCTGCATGGTCAATATGACATGTTAAGGGCACTGTCATTTTGTACGGAGTAGAGCGGGACAAAGGATCTCATCGAGTAGCTCGTATTCCCGCCATTGGCCGCTATAGAAAGACATTTCAAGTGACTTGGAATAATGCAGTGTTGATTTTAACGCACGAAAACGGTAAATAGATTGCACATGGACATGTTTTGTGCTTGCTAGATGTCAGTAAACCGCTGTGATATGCTCAGCTATTGAAATAGGCTACTATAAGAATGTCCATAGAGAACTGTGTCACGGCTAGATGTCGCTCTGCTCCCCACGTGTTAGGCTACAAACACCAATTACAGCTGACAATAAATCTTTAACAAATGCAGATGAATGCCTGATTTCTATTTATACTTTTTTGAATTACTGATTGAATGACCTAATGTTTTTATGGATTGATTGAAATTGTATTGAATATAATGGATTTAGTTTCAGTGCCATGCATGAACCTCAATGTTCCTCTTGGTCTACCCCTTCTGGCCATCTAATAATATTGTAATCTTTCAATCTGAAATGTGGTGTCACTCCCTGCCCTGTTTTTTGCATCTGATCTTAATAAGGTCATTTGCTTTCCCTTATCTTTCCTTGTTTAAGGTCTCACATGATGGGGAAAGGGTGACTGGGTGCACCAGTAACTCAAATACTTGAGTTACTGGATTCCCAGGAAGCAGACTTACATCATTGTTTTGAAGGGAATTTGCCTCAAATTAACCTACCTGTTTCATATTACCTCACTATTCTAAACAATATTCTCAGCAATTTAACTATTAAACCACAAATTCTACTGTAAAATGTAAGGTTGTAAATACAGCAGGCATAAAAAACTGAGAAAAGAGACAGGAGGAAAGAGAGAAAGAGCGACAGAGAAAAGAGAAAGAGAGATAGTGACAGAACATAATGAGAGAGAGAGAGCGAGAGAAAAGAGCGAAAGCAAGAGAGAACATATTGAGAGAGAGAGAGAATACAACCCATATTTATGTTTATTTATTTTCCCTTTTGTACTTTAACTATTTGCACATAGCTACTATACTGTAAATAGACATAATATGACATTTGAAATGTCTTTATTATTTTGGAACTTCTGTGAGTGTAATGTTTACTGTTAATTTTTATTGCAATAGATGGAGAGAGAGGGACATTCATCCTTCTCTCCACAGTTTGGTCCGGCGCTAAGGCGCCCCCAGAGACAGTCTGTCCTTATCACCTTGGACGGGTTGATGGGAGTAGTAAAGGGGAGAGGAGGCAAGGTGTAGCTCCAATCGCTTTTCCTGCACCTCAGCAAACCTCTCAGACGAACGGGAATCCTGATACACTCTCAGTCACACCCTACGCTTGACTTTCACTACACTGTACACTGTAAATTATACATGCACCTCACAGTATTGTCTGTACTCTACATACTAAGGGGATGTGCTTCAAAACTGCCTGCCAGACAGTGTGTGGAAGAATAACATGTGAGGTGATGTCTCATATTGATAGATTCTGTACTAAATGGGTAGATTCTGTAGTAAAATGCCAGATGTCTTTCTCTGGTTGGGTTGAATCCAATGCATTGGTTTCACTGTCTGCATCACAAAGACCTTATCCCTCTCTGTGTGACAGCACTGAGAAACACCTCACAGTGCTTCACCATACATAATGTAAGAAATTAGATATGCAGGATGCCCTCCTCAGAAAGATAGCCTTCTGAGGATGTTTTTTCCCCACTATAGATATAGATTTATCAGTATACTGTATCTCTATTTTGGAGGTGACACTAGATGACCCAACAAAGGACCACAACAACCAGTGGATCTTCCTCTGCCAATCCCCATTCCCAGTCAGTTCCCATCACCCCCTCACGTACTGTACTGCCTACCCCCATTCAATTCCCCTTTGGTTGTACCTTTCCCTTGTGATGTACAGTGTCTCTGTACTCTGTACTTGAACTTGGATGACTCGGGGACAGTGTATTTGGAGGGAGGCTAACTTTAAGGCCGTCCCAGTGGGGATAGGGTGTTTATGTGGTGAGGAGAGGGAATCTGTAGCTTCAGCCTCATTCTGAATGGACCTGGCCTGGGTCAAGAAATGTATGCTTTAGTTGGTTGTTGAACCAGGACTGTTCTCTCATTAACAGACAATACTTGAGCTACCCAAGAAGTGTTGTGTGAAAACAAACAGAAAAAAATTTGATTTGCACAGAAGTTGTGTATAGTTTTCTCTGTCGGTATAGCAAATCCCTGTCTGATTGCTTGTGTGTGTGTGGTTGTGGCTCCCATCTTGGCTCTTATACACTGGGGTGCAACCAGTGGTGGCAGGCACACTGACAAGGTGATGAGGTATTCTGAGCCACCAGTGGAATCTGGTCACATACAAACACACACACACTTGCACACACAGACGGACATAGACACACAGGCGGACGAACACACACAAAACACCCTCTGGCAATCTCCTCACATGACGGAGCTAAAATGAAAATAGACCAGCATTCAGTTCAGCCAGTCCTAGTTATTCAGTTTACCATCAGTGACTCAATATGCTGCCACAAAATATACAGACGCAATCCACAGCCTACACTCTGTATACCAAGGGTCTCCAACCCTGTTCCTGGAGAGCTACCCTCGTGTAGGTTTTCACTCCAACCCCAGTTGTAACTAACCTGGTTCAGCTTATCAACCATCTAATTATTAGAATCAGGTGGATTAGGGTTGGAGTGAAAACCTACAGGACCGTAGCTCTCCAGGAACAGGCTTGGAGAGCCCTGCTATACAGTATGTGACTGTCAAAATGCTTCTGTCAGATTTATTTGCTTTTCTGTAAGCTGTCCACAGTGTGTTGCTGATGTGACAAAAAACTAAACCTTGCACTTGACTTTTCCTACTAGCACTGACTTTGCCGATAACTTCATTATTGGGGAAAAATGTGCTTATGACAACTGTGCTATGTGGTTGTATCACCTAGCTATCTTAAGATGCATGCACTAACTGTAAGTTGCTCTTGATAACAGCGTCTGCTTAATGTCTGAAATGTAAATGACAAGGCAGTGAGAAGTTACAAGTGAATCCTGTTATTGTACTGAGAGACAGTGACAATATGCCTCCATACATACACAGCGCAGGAAGTGTGTTTCACACCTTCACTCTCCTCCCAACCACCTGTATGCTGGTCACAGGATGCAAACCGCCAACCTGAACCTGAACACCTCACACTCACTCACTCAAAGTCACGGAAGTAGAACACACGCCACACTTGATACAATTATATCCTCCTTAAGGCGTATTGTCAAAGCTCAATCTTGCTCCACAAATCTATGGTGTGTTGCTGATATGACAAAAAAGCAAAACATTGCACTTGAGTTTTCCAACAAGCACCAACTAGGGCTGTGGCGGTCATGAAATTCTGTCAGCTGGTTATTGTCATGCAAAAGACTGCCGGTCTCAAGGTAATTGACCATTTTATTAACATAAACATGTTTAGCATCTCTAGGCTCCACTCATACAAGCAGCAAACAATCCTCTGATGCACGCCATTGCAACATCTACATTTTAAAAAGTCTAATAAGTCAATTGAATATACACCATCACAATAAATTCATTATTTATTTTAGGCAGGTCTAAAGAAACATTATGATATAAAGAAAATGTATTTCAGAAGAACAGAATATGAGTTGGCCTACTGTATGTTATCTGGTTATGTACCATGCCATAGGCTGTAGGCTTGTTCGTTTAGCAGGCAACATATGCTTATAAGTCCCATGCCATTATTTTATATTATATAATTTTATAGTAAGAAGAATATATTTGGACAGCTGAATAAAATAGAATGGATATATTTCCCATTCCGGAGTGAGAGTGTGCGCATATGAAGTGGCTATGTTGAGCGTAAAAGGGATCATTTGAAACAGGTCCTATATGCTAGATTTAGAGTTATTTGGCATCTTTAGTTGTGAATGATACAAACCTTAGAATGCATTAGAAATCAAAAGATATACTGTATGGGCTGCATGATGTGACTACAGGCTATTGATGATTTCAGAACATCGCAAAAAAAAGCTTGCTCTCTGTTCCTTACCTCAGGCTGCACACACTGTTCTCTCATCAAGCGATCATATTTTCACCTATCAGACTATTCTCAATTTAATCTTGTCTTTACTAATATGTAAAATTAGTTTAGATTTATACTGAAGAAAAATATAAACAGAACATGTAAAGTGTTGTTCCCATGTTTCATGAGCTGAAATAAAAGATCCCAGAAATGTTCCATAATCACAAAAAGCTTATTTCTCTCAAATGTTGTGCACAAATTTGTTTACATCCCTGTTAGTGAGCATTTCTCCTTTGCCAAGATAATCCATCCACCTGACAAGTGTGGCATATCATGAAGCTGGTTAAACAGAAGGATCATTACACAGGTGCACGTTGTGCTGGGGACAATAAAAGGCCACTCTAAAATGTGCAGTTTACTCACACAACACAATGCCACAGATGTCTCAAGTTTTGAGGAGTGTGCAATTGGCATGCTGACTGCAGAAATGTTCACCAGAGCTGTTGCCAGAGAATTGAATGTTAATTTCTCTACCATAAGCTGCCTCCAACATCGTTTTAGAGAATTTGGCAGTGTGTCCAACTGACCTCACAACCGCAGACCACGTGTAACCACGGCAGCCCATGACCTCCAAATCTGGCGTCTTCACCTGCGGGATCATCTGAGACCAGCCTCCCGGACAGCTGATGAAACTGAGGAGTATTTCTGTCTAATAAAGCCCTTTTGTGGGGAAAAACTCACTCTGATTGGCTGGGCCTGACTCCCCACTGACGGCTGCGTCATGTGAAATCCATAGATTAATGCCTAATGAATTTATTTCAGTTAACTGATTTACTTATATGAACTGTAACTCAGTAAAATCGTTGAAGTTGTTGCATTTATATTTTTGATCGGTATAGAATGGTCCATTATCAAATGGGCAAGAACAGGGGCAATACGAGAAATACATGTTATACATATGCACTGGAATAGCGAATGGAGGCCACTTTCTTGCTGGTAAGTTTTTCACTCATGTTGGGTGGGCTACTCCGGTAATTTCGCTGTGCCACAGGTGATATTCCGCCCAAACTCTGTATTCTCCCAATGGGCTCTGTTCTTGCAACTACCCCATGCTTAATTTGTGAAACCAAGTGAAATATGTTCGGGAACATCGGTAGTAACATGTTTTCACAACAAAGCATATTTAATTTAACTGTTGACAGCCCCTCTGCGTGCTGGAGAAAGGAATGAAGGAGAAAGGAATGAAGGAGAGAGGTGAAGAGATGGAAACTCATGGTGGTGAGATATTCTGTAGCTAAAGGTAATGTGCCAGTCTATTAATTATGACATTTTATAAAAATGCCATATTACTAGGCAATTCAAAATCTAAAACAAATTCACTATAATTGTAGGCTTTATTTGCATTAGATTAATTTAGGCTAGACCAATTATGTACCAAAGATATCTTAAATCAGTAATATGTTTTTCTTACATGTGTAATATGCTGTTGGCCATGCATTGTATAAAGGCACAATCATTATTTTAATTCAGGGTTTTTTTCGGACATGGGCTCATATATGGTATGGGCCTATGCTTATGCATAAGCTCTAATTTGCATATGGTTGATAGATCACAGGAAGGTGAGTTTTAAAAGCACATGCTGTTTTGATGACCAGTGTTTGATGTGATTTGCATTTGCATTGATGTCAGAGTGGTTAGAGGGACAATAGAGCCCTGAGTACCAGGCCATTAGAACCTGATGGAGGGACAATAGAACCCTGAGTACCAGGCCATTAGGACCTGATGGAGGGACAATAGAGCCCTCAGTATCAGACCATTAGGACCTGATGGAGGGACAATAGAGCCCTGAGTACCAGGCCATTAGGACCTGATTGAGGGACAATAGAGCCCTGAGTACCAGGCCATTAAGAGCTGATGGAGGGACAGTAGAGCCCTGAGTTCCAGGCCATTAAGACCTGATGGAGGGACAATAGAGCCCTGAGTACCAGACCATTAGGACCTAATGTAGGGAAAATAGAGCCCTGAGTACCAGACCATTAGGACCTGATGATTGTTAGCAAGTTGGGTAGGCTACTACTAAGGCATGTCCAGAGTGCATTAGTGGAGATTACCGTGACTCAACGGTCATGTAGAATTTCACTGTGGTCATGTCTCTTGACTGCCGGTGTGGCGGTAATACGATCATCGTAACAGCCCTAGCACTGACTTTGCTGATAACTTCTTTATTGAGGAAAAATGTGCTTACCACTACTGTGATATGTGATTGCATCACCTAGCTATCTTAAGATGCATGCACTAACTGTAAGTTGCTCTTGATAAGAGCGTCTGCTAAACGACTAAAATGTAAATGTGTGGCGTGTGTTCTACTTCAGTGACTTTGAGTGAGTGAGTGTGAGGTGTTCAGGTTCTGGTTGGCGGTTTGCATCCTGTGACCGGCATACAGGTGGTTGGGAGGAGAGTGAAGGTGTGAAACACACTTCCTGCGCTGTGTATGTACGGAGGCATATTGTCACTGTCTCTCAGTACAATAACAGGATTCACTTGTAACTTCTCACTGCCTTGTCATTTACATTTCAGACATTAAGCAGACGCTGTTATCAAGAGCAACTTACAGTTAGTGCATGCATCTTAAGATAGCTAGGTGATACAACCACATAGCACAGTTGTCGTAAGCACATTTTTCCTCAATAATGAAGTTATCGGCAAAGTCAGTGCTAGTAGGAAAAGTCAAGTGCAAGGTTTAGTTTTTTGTCACATCAGCAACACACTGTGGACAGCTTACAGAAAAGCAAATAAATCTGACAGAAGCATTTTGACAGTCACATACTGTATAGCAGGGCTCTCCAAGCCTGTTCCTGGAGAGCTACGGTCCTGTAGGTTTTCACTCCAACCCTAATCCATCTGATTGTAATAATTAGATGGTTGATAAGCTGAACCAGGTTAGTTACAACTGGGGTTGGAGCGAAAACCTACACGAGGGTAACTCTCCAGGAACAGGGTTGGAGACCCTTGGTATACAGAGTGTAGGCTGTGGATTGCGTCTGTATATTTGGTGGCAGCATATTGAGTCACTGATGGTAAACTGAATAACTAGGACTGGCTGAACTGAATGCAGGTCTATTTTCATCTTAGCTCCATCATGTGAGAACATCGCCAGAGGGTGTTTTGTGTGTGTGTGTGTGTGTGTGTGTGTGTGTGTGTGTGTGTGTGTGTGTGTGTGTGTGTGTGTGTGTGTGTGTGTGTGTGTGTGTGTGTGTGTGTGTGTGTGTGTGTGTGTGTGTGTGTGTGTGTGTGTGTGTGTGTGTGTGTGTGTGTGTGTTTGTGTGTGTGTGAGACTGTCTTTGTGTTTGTGTCCGTATTTGTGTATGTGGGTGTGTGTGGCTCAGAATACCTTATCACCTTGTCAGTGTGCCTGCCACCAATGGTTACTATCCAGTTTGTAAGAGCCTAGATGAGAGCCAGATGCCTGTCTGGAACCACCACACAAACACACACACATATGCAGTCAGACATGGGAAAACGGCTAGTTATGGCTGAAAGAAAAGCTCAGTGCCAGGACACGGCTCATTATAGACCGGGCAGGAGCTACTGGTCCTGTGCCAGCAGGGATTTTCTATACCGCACAGAGAAAACTATACACAACTTCTGTACAAATCTTTATCTTTTTTTAGTCTGTTTGTTTTCACACAGTCCTGGTTAAACAAACAAATAAGTCACCATGTCTGCCTTGTGCATACATTTCTTGACCCAGGCCAGGTCCGTTCAGAATGAGGTTGAAGCTACAGATCCCCTCTCCTCACCACATAAACACCCTATCCCCACTGGGATGGCCAGAAGCTTCTAAAGCCATGACATAATTTTCTGGAATTTTCCAGAAAAGGCACAGTCAACTTAGTGTATGTAAACTTCTGACCCACTGGAATTGTGATACAGTGAATTATAAGTGAAATAATCTGAATGTAAACAATTGTTGGAAAAATGACTTGTGTCATGCACAAAGTAGATGTCCTAACTGACTTGCCAAAACTATGGTTTGTTATCAATAAATTCGTGGAGTGGTTGAAAAACACGTTTTAATGACTCCAACCTAAGTGTATGTAAACTTCCGACTTCAACTGTATTTGCACTGGTGACAGACAATACTGCGAACATGAAGGCTGCTTGGTCTAAAGTGGAGGAGTCCTACCCTCACATCACACCAATTGGCCGTGCTGCTCATGCATTGAATCTGCACCTCAAGGACATAATGGCACTGAAAACAATGGATACACTCTACAAGATAGCCAAGGAAATGGTTAGGTATGTGAAGGGTCATCAAGTTATAGCAGCAATCTACCTCACCTAGCAAAGTGGGAAAAATAAGAGCACCACATTGAAGCTGCCCAGCAACACCCGTTGGGGTGGTGTTGTCATCATGTTTGACAGTCTCCAGGAGGGGAAGGAGTCTCTCCAAGAAATGGCCATATCACAGTCTGCCGATATGGACAGCCCCATCAAGAGAATCCTCCTGGATGTTGTATTTTGGGAGAGAGTGGTAAGCAGCCTGAAACTCCTGAAACATATAGCAGTAGCCATAGCATGGATTGAGAGAGACAATGCCATCCTGTCTGATGTTCAGACTCTGCTTGCAGATGTAAGAGAGGAAATCCGTACTGCCCTGCCCACTTCACTGTTGTTCCAAGCAGAGAAAACTGCAGTTCTGAAATACATCAACAAGCGTGAAGACTTCTGCCTGAAGCTCATACATGCCGCAGCGTACATGTTGGACCCCAAGTAAGCTGGCAAGAGCATCCTGTCTGGTGCAGAGATCAACAAGGCCTATGGTGTCATCACTACCGTGTCTCGACACCTTGGCCTGGATGAGGACAAGGTTCTTGGCAGTCTGGCGAAGTACACTTCCAAGCAAGGGCGTTGGGATGGAAATGCGATATGGCAGTCGTGCCAACATATCTCATCAGCCACCTGGTGGAATGGACTTTGTGGATCTGAGGCTCTTTCCCCTGTTGCCTCCATCATCCTCCAAATCCCACCAACATCAGCCGCCTCAGAGCGCAACTGGTCCTTGTTTTGGAACACACAAAGCACACAACAGGCTGACCAATTCAAGGGTTGAAAAATTGGTGGCCATCCGGGCAAATTTGAGGCTTTTGGAGCCTGACAACTAGCCATCCTCAACAAGGTTGGAAAGTGACAGTGAAGATGAGGCCTCAGAGTCTGATGTTCAAGAGGTGGACATTGAGGAGGTCCAGGGAGAAGACATGGAAGCCTGAGAGGAAGACAACCAAAGCTTTAGTTTCTAGACTATCGTTTTACAGATGTATGTTGAAAACGTTATTGGGAGATGAGATGGATCATCCCTTTCTTTTGTTGTTCAGTGAAATCATCCCATGTGAAGAGTCAACTCATTTAATTAAAGTTTCTATTGGAAGGATTTAATAATTTGCAATTATGTCTACTTATGATAAGGTAAAAGGTTTATGTTTCTGTCTCCGTATGATATGGTGAATATATCCAATGCAAAAACATCTACATTAATTTGCATATATTTCCGTTAATTCCCATATATTCCCGTCAATTCCCACAGAAAGATTCCACCTCTGAATATTCCCCAAAATGTGCAACCCTAGTTTGTACCATGTTTTGTGCTGCTGTCATGTTTCCTCTACCATGTTGTTTCTACCATGTTGTTTCTACCATGTTGTTGTCATGTTGTTTTGCTACCATGCTGTGTTGTCATGTGTTGCTGCCATGCTATGTTGTTGTCTTAGGTCTCTCTTTATGTAGTGTTGTGTTGTCTCTCTTGTCGTGTAGTGTTTTGTCCAATATTTTTATTTAATTTATTTGTATTTTGAATCCTATTCCCTGTCCCCGCTGGAGGCCTTTTGCCTTTTGGTAGGCCGTCGTTGTAAATTAGAATTTGTTCTTTAACAGACTTGCCTAGTTAAATAAAGGTAAAACATTTTTTTTTTTACAATTTGAATATGTTTTTGCGCGATATTCAAAATGCCTGTATCGCAGAATCAAGTTTTTTGGTGTATTTCTTTGTTTTTATGAGCGTTTATGTCCGCTTGTTCTCATGTTGTATTTTTGGTCACGTCTCGTTCGCCCATTCTGTGCTGTGCACCTTCCAACTTACACCAGAGATCTGTATGTAATGACGAGATGCTCATGTCTCCGCCCTAACAATGGGAGTCGTCCCAAAGGCGGGAAGGCAGACGACAAGCTTTGGTTCAAAATAAGCGCATAGAAACGCATTGGGTTTTATTTGAACGGATTCTGGCTATTTTCGCATTGTTACAACACTATATAGACATAATATGACATTTGAAATGTCTTTATTCTTTTGGAACTTCTGTGAGTGTAATGTTTACTGTTAATTTGTATTGTTTATTTCACTTTTGTTTATTATCTACTTCACTTGCTTTGGCAGTGTAAACATATGTTTCCCATGCCAATAAAGCCCTTAAATTGAATTGAAATTGAATTGAGTGAAGCATCTCACTCCGCTTCTTTCTCCCAAGCCCCTCCCCTACCACTCACAACAACAAAGACGAGAGAGCACTTCTTCCTCTCTGACAAACTGTTTCAACTTGCTACTTGCATTAGACGTTTGGTCCAACAGAATCGGTCATATGGACATCGAAACACATGGAGACATTATTTTACTGTAATAGAGGAGAAGTTAACCTTTCAAACCATACCCTGTTTGTTTCAACTCCTCAAATTCCGAGCAGAGCATACACTACTCAAACGAATGTGTCAATGATCATTCATTCTGGAAAACGTATGGGCAGTTTGGTCGCGCGTGCTTTATGGTACCACGTAAAGCTATCAGCATTTTAGTCAAATAAAGATTGTTATACTAGCTGTTTGGATGACTGTGTTTTATAAGTGTTAAACAATTATATAAGGAATTGGCAACTAGTTCTCATTCTGAGAAATAAGGTAGGCGGCAAGCATGCTGTTCAGACGGTTGGAGACAGGTCACAACAATCAACTATTTTGCCTTGTTAGCTGAATTCAGAGCTTGTGAAATTACACCTATATCCAAATTGTCTAAACTTGAAATATAAAAAAATAGCTGGCTACTCACTAGCACGTGGGCTTGTGCTTGATAGAATGTTTATGAGACTGATGCTAATTTTCTATCATGCCTGCTACATTATTAGTGAATGTGCATTATGCATGGTTCTGGTTACATTTGTAACAAAAAGGGCATTTTTATAGACAGACCTGAAAGCCAGATACAACTATTTTGATAAAATAATTGAATTATTAGTGGATCTTATGGTTGTGGAAGGCATATATTCAGCCTAGGTATAAGCTCTGAATTTGTTAAATTATTGCTGACTGTTTGAAATGCAGTGTATTTTACCAGTAATTGTACAGCAAAGCTTATTTAGAGAAAACTTAAAAAAATGGAGATATACAGTACCAGTGAAAAGTTTGGACACACCTATTCATTCAAGGGTTTTTATTTTATTTTTACTATATTCTACATTGTAGAATAATAGTGAAGACATCAAAACTATGAAATAACACATATGGAATCATGTAGTAACCAAAGTGTTAAACAAATAAAAATATATTGTACGTTTTAGATTCTTTATAGTAGCCACCCTTTGCCTTGACAACAGCTTTGCACACTATTGGCGTTCTCTAACCAGCTTCACCTGGAATGATTTTTCCAACAGTCTTGAAGGAGTTCCCATATATGCTGAGTACTTGTTGGCTGCTTTTCCTTCACTCTGCGGTCCAACTCATCCCAAACCATCACAATTGGGTTGAGGTTGGGTAATTGTGGAGGCCAGGTCATCTTATGCAGCACTCCATCACTCTCCTTCTTGGTCAAATAGCCCTTACACAGCCTGGAGGTGTGCTGGGTCATTGTCCTGTTGAAAAACAAATGATGGTCCCACTAAGCGCAAACCAAATGGGATGGCTTATTGCTGTGGTAGCCATGTGGGTTCAGTGTGCCTTGAATTCTAAATAAATCACAGACACTGTCACCAGCAAAGCACTCCCACACCATCACACCTCCTCCTCCTCCATGCTTCACGGTGGGAACCACACATGCGGAGATCATCCGTTCACCTACTCTGCATCTCACAAAGACACAGCATTTGGAACCAAAAATCTCAAAGTTGGACTTTCCACCGGTCTAATGTCCATTGCTCGTGTTTCTTGGCTCAAGCAAGTCTCTTCTTCTTATTGGTGTCCTTTAGTAGGGGTTTCCTTGCAGCAAATTGACCACGAAGGCCTGATTCACGCAGTCTCCTCTGAACAGTTGATGTTGAGATATCTGTTACTTGAAATCTGCAGCAGTGGTTACTCTGGGTCTTCCTTTCCTGTGGGGGTCTTCATGAGAGTCAGTTTCATCATAGCGCTTGATGGTTTTTGCGACTGCACTTGAAACTTTTCTGTATTGACTGACCTTCATGTCTTAAAGTAATGATGGACTTCTCTTTGCTTATTTGAGCTGCTTTTTCCATAATATGGACTTGGTCTTTTACCTAATAGGGCTATCTTCTGTATACCACCCCTACCTTGTCACAACACAACTGATTGGCTGAAGACTAAAATAAATTCCACAAACTAACTTTTAACAAGGCACACCTGTTAATTTAAATACATTCCAGGTGACTACCTCATTAAGCTGGTTGAGCGAATGCCAAGCGTGTGCAAGCTGTCATCAAGGCAAAGGGTGGCTACTTTGAAGAATCTCATATATAAAATATATTTTGATAAAAAAAAAAAATAGGAATTGGTTACCACCTGATTCTTTATGTGTTATTTCATAGTGTTGATGTCTTCACTATTATTCTACCATGTATAAAATAGTAAAAATAAAGAAAATGAGTAGGTGTATCCAAACATTTGACTGGTAATGTATATTGTGAATTGCCCATAAATTTGAAAATATTGAGATATAAGTTTTAGGCCATATCGCCCTAGTTTCAACTCCAAAATAGAGATACAGCGTACAGATACATCTACAGTGCATTTGGAAAGTATTCAGACCCCTTGACTTTTTCCACATTTTGTTTTACGTTACAGCCTTGTTCTAAAATGTATTACATAGTTTTTTCCCCCTCATCAATCAACACACAATACCCCATAATGATGAAGCAAAAACAGGTTTGTGGACATTTTTTGTAATTTATATATAAAAATATATATATTTATCACATTTACATAAGTATTCAGACCCTTTACTCAGTACTTTGCACACACAGTACTTGCACACACTGTACATAGATCGTTCTATTTTGATTTTCTTTTGTGTTATTGACTGTATGTTTGTTTATGTGTAACTCTGTGTTATTGTTTGTGTCGCACTGCTATGCTTTATCTTGGCCAGGTCGCAGTTGTAAATGAGAACTTGTTCACAACTGGCCTACCTGGTTAAATAAAGGTGAAATAAATAAAAAATATATATACTTTGTTGAAGCACCTTTGGTAGCAATTAAAGCCTCAAATCTTCTTGGGTATGACGCTACAAGCTGGCACACCTGTATTTTGGGAGTTTCTCCCATTCTTCTCTGCAGATCCTCTCAAGCTCTGTCAGGTTGGATGTGGAGCGTTGCTGCACAGCTATTTTGTATTTGTATTTATTGTTGATCCCTGTTAGCTACTGTTCCTGGGGTCCGGCAAAATTAAGGCAGTTATACAATTTTAAAAACATTACAATGCATTCATAACAAATTTCACAACACACTAAGTGTGTTCCCTCAGGCCCCTACTCCACTACCACATATCTACAACACAAAATACATGTGTACGTGTGTGTATAGTGTGTATGTAATCATGTGTGTGTATGCATGTGTCTGTGCCTATGTTTGTGTTGCTTCACAGTCCCCACTGTTCCATATTTTTAACTGTTTTTTAACCTGTTATGGCTAGGGGGCAGTATTTTCACGGCCGGATAAAAAAACGTACCCGATTTAATCTGATTATTACTCCTGCCCAGAAACTAGAATATGCATATAATTATTGGCTTTGGATAGAAAACACCCCAAAGTTTCTAAAACTGTTTGAATGGTGTCTGTGAGTATAACAGAACTCATTTGGCAGGCAAAAACCTGAGAAGATTCCAAACAGGAAGTACCCTCTCTGACCATTCCTTGAGCTTCTTGGCTCTGTTTAAAGAAAATGTAGGATCTTTGCTGTAACGTGACACTTCCTACGGCTCCCATAGGCTCTCAGAACCCGGGAAAAAGCTGAATGATGTAATTCCAGCCGCTGGCTGAAAAACTTTAGCGCGTTTGGATGGTGGTCGATCAGAGGGCCATCAGACTGAGGCTCGTGCACGAGGGGATCCCATGCTTTTACTTTCTCTCTCTTTGAACGTAAACACGCTTTCCCGGTCGGAATATTATCGCTTTTTTACGAGAAAAATGGCATAAAAATTGATTTTAAACAGCGGTTGACATGCTTCGAAGTACGGTAATGGAATATTTAGAATTTTTTTGTCACAAAACGCGTCGGGCGCGTAACCCTTATTTACCCTTTCGGATAGTGTCTTGAACGCACGAACAAAACGCTGCTGTTTGGATATAACTATGGATTATTTGGGACCAAACTGTCACAGTTGTCTTCAGTGAAAGAGGACCAAGGCGCAGCGGAAGTGTGGATACTCATGTTTTTAATGTTGAAAACAAAAGGAGTAGAGCATCCACTGAAAACCAATAAACAAAACAATGAACGGTACTCACAATGTGACGGTGTGGCAGGCTATACCAAACACAGCAGTGCTCACAACAATTCCCCACAACCCCAAAGACAAACACACACACCTATATAGGACTTCCAATCAAAGGCAACTATACACACCTGCCTTCAATTGGAAGTCCCAATCATCCAACATTAAACAAACACAAACCACCTGCCACATCCTGACCTAGACTAAGCAATATGCCCTCTGCTGGTCAGGACGTGACAGTACCCCCCTCTCAAGGTGCAGACTCCGGGATGCACCTAAAAAAGAAAAACACAAGAAAATCCCCAATACCCCAACAAAACCAACAAACAATACCCCCTAAACAAAAAGGGAGGGAAGGGAGGGTGGCTGCCGTCACCGACGGCACTGTGCTTCACCCTCCCTCCCCAACCCACCTATCCTGGAGGTGGCTCAGGTGCTGGCCGTTCCAGGCAGTCGGGGCAGTCCGGCCAGTCTGGCGGCTCGAGACGGTCGGGGCAGTCTGGCAGCTCGGGACGGTCGGGGCAGTCTGGCAGCTCGGGACGGTCGGGGCAGTCTGGCAGCTCGGGACGGTCGGGGCAGTCTGGCAGCTCGGGACCTTCGGGGCAGTCTGGCAGCTCGGGACGGTCGGGGCAGTCTGTCAGCTCGGGGCGGTCGGGGCAGTCTGGCCACTCCGGCAGGTCAGGGCAGTCTGGCCACTCCGGCAGGTCAGGGCAGTCTGGCCACTCCGGCAGGTCAGGGCAGTCTGGCCACTCCGGCAGGTCAGGGCAGTCTGGCCACTCCGGCAGGTCAGCGCAGTCTGGCCACTCCGGCAGTTCAGCGCAGTCTGGCCACTCCGGCAGTTCAGCGCAGTCTGGCCACTCCGGCAGTTCAGCGCAGTCTGGCCACTCCGGCAGTTCAGCGCAGTCTGGCCACTCCGGCAGTTCAGGGCAGTCTGGCCACTCCGGCAGTTCAGGGCAGTCTGGCCACTCCGGCAGTTCAGGGCAGTCTGGCCACTCCGGCAGTTCAGGGCAGTCTGGCCACTCCGGCAGTTCAGGGCAGTCTGGCCACTCCGGCAGTTCAGGGCAGTCTGGCCACTCCGGCAGTTCAGGGCAGTCTGGCCACTCCGGCAGTTCAGCGCAGTCTGGCCACTCCGGCAGTTCAGCGCAGTCTGGCCACTCCGGCAGTTCAGCGCAGTCTGGCCACTCCGGCAGTTCAGCGCAGTCTGACCTCTCTGGCGACTGTTGACTGACGGGCAGCTCTGACGACTGTTGACTGGCGGGCAGCTCTGACGACTGTTGACTGGCGGGCAGCTCTGACGACTGTTGACTGGCGGGCAGCTCTGACGACTGTTGACTGGCGGGCAGCTCTGACGACTGTTGACTGGCGGGCAGCTCTGGTGACGGTTGACTGGCGGGCAGCTCTGACGACTGTTGACTGGCGGGCAGCTCTGACGACTGTTGACTGGCGGGCAGCTCTGACGACTGTTGACTGGCGGGCAGCTCTGACGACTGTTGACTGGCGGGCAGCTCTGACGACTGTTGACTGGCGGGCAGCTCTGTCGACTGTTGACTGGCGGGCCGCACTGACGACTGTTGACTGACGAGGCTGGGTTCACGCACTTGAAGCCTGGTGCGTGGTGCTGGTACTGGGCGTACCCGATTGTGACCACGCACCTCCATGCTAGTGCGGGGAGCTGGCCTGGGGCTCCATACTTGCCCCGCAACACTCCCCTTGTGCCCCCCCCTAAAAAATTCTTGGGGGTGCCTCTCGGTCTCCCTTACCTCGCCAGCCCTCTTCCGCTGCTTGGTCCTTTGTAGGTGGGGAATTCTGTCACAGTTGTCTTCAGTGAAAGAGGACCAAGGCGCAGCGGAAGTGTGGATACTCATGTTTTTAATGTTGAAAACAAAAGGAGTAGAGCATCCACTGAAAACCAATAAACAAAACAATGAACGGTACTCACAATGTGACGGTGTGGCAGGCTATACCAAACACAGCAGTGCTCACAACAATTCCCCACAACCCCAAAGACAAACACACACACCTATATAGGACTTCCAATCAAAGGCAACTATACACACCTGCCTTCAATTGGAAGTCCCAATCATCCAACATTAAACAAACACAAACCACCTGCCACATCCTGACCTAGACTAAGCAATATGCCCTCTGCTGGTCAGGACGTGACACAAACCAACATTTGTTATTGAAGTAGAAGTCCTGGGAGTGCATTTTGACGAAGAACAGCAAAGGTAATAACATTTTTCTTATAGTAAATCTGACTTTGGTGAGTGCTAAACTTGGTGGGTGTCTAAATAGCTAGCCGTGATGGCTGGGCTATCTACTGAGAATATTGCAAAATGTGCTTTCACCGAAAAGCTATTTTAAAATCGGACATAGCGAGTGCATAGAGGAGTTCTGTATCTATAATTCTTAAAATAATTGTTATGTTTTTTTGTGAACGTTTATCGTGAGTAATTTAGTAAATTCACCGGAAGTTTGCGGGTGGTATGCTAGTTCTGAACGTCACATGCTAATGTAAAAAGCTGGTTTTTGATATAAATATGAACTTGATTGAACAAAACATGCATGTATTGTATAACATAATGTCCTAGGGGTGTCATCTGATGAAGATCATCAAAGGTTAGTGCTGCATTTAGCTGAGGTTTGGATTTATGTGACATTATATGCTAGCTTGAAAAATGGGTGTCTGATTATTTCTGGCAGGGTACTCTGCTGACATAATCTAATGTTTTTCTTTCGTTGTAAAGCCTTTTTGAAATCGGACAGTGTGGTTAGATTAACGAGAGTCTTGTCTTTAAAATGGTGTAAAATAGTCATATGTTTGAAAAATGGAAGTTTTTGTATTTTTGAGGAATTTGTAATTCATTGGCTATTGGAGCAGGTGTTCCGCTAGCGGAACGTCTAGATGTAAGAGGTTGAATCTGATTCTTCTGCCTGCATCAGTTACCTGATGTGAAAAAGAGGTCCATGTAGTCATGGCTCTATGTAGTACTGTGTACCTCCCATAGTCTGTTCTGGACTTGGGGACTGTGAAGAGACCTCTGGTGTAGAGGTCGACCGATTATGATTTTTCGGTACCGATACCGATTATTGGAGGACCCAAAAAAAAAAGCCGATACCGATTAATTGGCCGATTTTTTGTTGTTGTTTTGTTTATTTATTTATAATAATGATAATTACAACAATACTGAATGAACACGTATTTTAATATAATACATCAATAAAATCAATTTAGCCTCAAATAAATAATGAAACATGTTCAATTTGGTTTAAATAATGCAAAACAAAGTGTTGGAGAAGAAAGTAAAAGTGCAATATGTGCCATGTAAAAAAGCTAAGGTTTAAGTTCCTTGCTCAGAACATGGGAACATAAGAAAGCTGGTGGTTCCTTTTAACATGAGTCTTCAATATTCCCAGGTAAGTTTTAGGTTGTAGTTATTATAGGAATTATAGGACTATTTCTCTCTATAAGATTTGTATTTCATATACCTTTGACTATTGGATGTTCTTATAGGCACTTTAGTATTGCCAGTGTAACAGTATAGCTTCCGTCCCTCTCCTCTCTCCTACCTGGGCTCGAACCAGGAACACATCGACAACAGCCACCCTCGAAGCAGCGTTACCCATGTAGAGAAAGGGGAAACAACTACTCCAAGTGACGTTTGAAATGCTATTAGCTCGCACCCCGCTAACTAGCTAGCCATTTCACATCGGTTACACCAGCCTCATCTTGGGAGTTGACAGGCTTGAAGGGGTGGGTATAATTTGTGGAACGTTCCAACAGGAATCTGTTCCAAAAAACGTAAAGTAAAAGGTTGCCAACCAACAACGCATACAAAGTAGCAACGCATACAAACCTAGCTAACTAGCTGCCTAATAGGCATCAACTCACCACGTAGCTTATTCTTAATGTTTGTCTATAGGCAACCAGAGTGAGGACAGACATTTTTCGGAATAAATGTGATGAGTGAAAAACGCAATGAAATAGACCACTCACTACCCGGTATCTTATTCTGCCGCTATACAACTTTGTATGCGTTGTTTTTTGGCAACCTTGTTATTTACGAAGTTTTTGGAATAGATTCCTGTTGGAACGTTACACAAATTGTACCCACCCGGCTTGAAGTCATAAACAGCTTGAAACACAGCGAAGAGCTGCTGGCAAAACGCACGAAAGTGCTGTCTGAATGAATGCTTACGAGTTATGTTATGTCAATGTTATGTCAATGTTATGTCATAATTTCGTAAAATTCTGGCAAATTAGTTCGCAACGAGCCAGGCGGCCCAAACTGTTGCATATTGTCACGGTTGTCGTTGGGAAAGGAGGACCAAAACGCAGCAGGAATGTGGATGCTCATCTTGATATTTATTGAAATCAAGAAAACACCAAAATAACAAACGACGAAGAACTCACAAACAACCAAACAGTCTTGTAAGGCTCACACACGCAAAACAAGAGACAATCTCCCACAAACACTAAACCAAACACATACCCATATATAGGACTCTCAATCAGAGGCAACGAGAAAGCACCTGCCTCCAATTGAGAGTCCAACCCCCCATTAACCTAAACATAGAAATACCACTAACTAGACTAAACATAGAATTACATTAACAAGGAACAGTGCCCAAAAACCCCGGAATACATAAATTAAATACCCTTCTACAAAAACACCACCCCGAACCACATAAAACAAATACCCTCTGCCACGTCCTGACCAAACTACAATAACAAATAACCTTTATACTGGTCAGGACGTGACACATATACCCTGACTCTGCGTGCAATGAACGCTAGAGATGTGACACAATTTAATGTTAGCAAGCAATAGTAAATAAATATGCAGGGTTTAAAAATATATACTTGTTTATTGATTTTAAAGAAAGGCATTGATGTTTATGGTTAGGTACATTGGTGCAACGACAGTGCTTTTTTCACGAACGCGCTTGTTAAATCAACACCCGTTTGGCAAATTAGGCTGTGATTCAATGCTAAATTAACAGGCACCGAATCGATTATTTGCAACACAGGACACGTTAGATAAACTAGTAATATCATCAACCATGTGTAGTTAACTAGTGATTATGTTAAGATTGATAGTTTTTTATAAGATAAGTTTAATGCTAGCTAGCAATTTACCTTGGCTTCATGCTGCCCTCGCGTAATAGGTAGTCAGCCTGCCATGCAGGCTCCTCATGCGTTGGATTGGATTAGTAACCGGAAGGTTGCAAAAACGAATCCCCGAATCCCCCCTGAACGAGGCCGTTAACCCCCGTTCCTAGACCGTCATTGAGAATAAGAATGTGTTCTTAATCTGACTTTCCTAGTTAAATAAAGGTGTAAAAAAAAAGTAAATAAATAAATAAAATCGGCAAATCGGTGGCCAAAATTACCGATTGTTATGAAAACTTGAAATCGGCCCTAATTAATCGGCCATTCCGATTAATCGGTCGACCTCTACTCTGGTGGTATGTCTTGTGGGGTATGCATGGGTGTCTGAGCTGTGTGCTAGTCATTTAAACAGACATCTGGGTGCTTTCAACATGTCAGTAGCTCTCACAAATACAAGTAGTGATGAATCTCTCCTCCACTTTGAGCCAGGAGAGATTGACATGCATATTATTAATGTTTTCTCTCACTTGTTCATCCAAGGGCCAGCTGTGCTGCCCTGTTCTGAGCCAATTGCAATTTTCCTAAGTCCGTCTTTGTGGCATCGGACTACATGACTGAACAGTATTCCAGGTGTGACAAATCTAGAGCCTGTAGGATCTAACTTGTTGATAGTGCTATTAAGAAGGTAGAGCAGCGCTTTATTATGGACAGACTTCTCCTCATCTTAGCTACTGTTGTATCAAAATGTTTTGACCATGACAGTTTACAATCCAAGGTTACTCCAAGCAGTTTAGTCACCTCAACTTTCTCAATTTCCACATTATTTATTACACGTTTTAGTTGAGGTTTAGGGTTTAGTGAATGATTTGTCCCAAATACAATGCTTTTATTTGGGACAAAGCATGAAACTAACTTCAGCTCTTTGTTAAGTGTTGCAGTCATTTCAGTCACTGTAGCAGCTGATGTGTATAGTGTTGAGTCATCCGCATACATAGACAAACTGGCTTTACTCAAAACCATTGGCATGTCGTTAGTAAAGATTTAAAAAATTAAGGAGCCTAGACAGATGCCCGGGAGAATTCCTGATTTTACCTTGATTATATTATAGAGGCTTCCATTAAAGGACACCCTCTATGTTCTGTTAGACAGGTAACTCTGTTATCCACAATATAGCAGGAGGTGTAAAGCCATAACACATGCGTTTTTCCAGCAACAGACTATGATCGATAATGTCAAAAGCCGCACTGAAGTCTAACAAAACAGCCCCCGCAATATTTTTATCATCAATTTCTCTCAGCCAATCATCAGTCAAATGCTGTGCTTGTTGAATGTCTTTCCCTATAAGCATGCGGAAAGTCTGTTGTCAATTTGTTTACTGTAAAATAGCATTGTATCTGGTCAATACAATTTTTCCCAAAACTTTACTCAGGGTTGGTAACGGGCTGATTGGTCGACTATTTGAGCCAGTAAAGGGGGCTTTACTATTCTTATGTGGCTGAATGGCTTTTGCTTCCCTCCAGGCCTGAGCTCACACACTTTCTAGTAGGCTTAAATTGAATATATGGCCAATCGGAGTGGCAATATCGTCCGCTATTATCCTCAGTAATTTTCCATCCAAGTTGACAGACCCAAGTGGCTTGTCATTGTTGATAGACAACTATTATTTTTTCAGCTCTTCCACACTACCTTTACTGAATTTAAAATTACAATTATTGTTTAATCTTGCCAATGAAAAAAATCATTAAAGTAGTTGGCAACATCAGTCGGTTTTGTGATGAATGAGGTCTCTCCAGAGATGTTAGATTGGGTTCAAGTCCGGGCTCTGGCTGAGCCACTCAAAGACACTCAGAGATTTGACCCCAAGCCACTCCTGCATTGTCTTGGCTGTGTGCTTAGAGTCGTTGTCCTGTTGGAAGGTGAACCTTTGCCCCAGTCTGAGGTCCTGAGTGCTCTGGAGCACGTTTTCATCAAGGAACTCTCTGTACTTTGCTCCGTTCATCTTTCCCTCCATCCTGACTAGTCTCCCAGTCCCTGCCGCTGAAAAACATCCCCACAGCTTTATGCTGCCACCACCATGCTTCACCGTAGGGATGATGCCAGGTTTACATCAGATGTGACGCTTCGCATTCAGGCTAAAGAGTTCAATCTTGGTTTCGTCAGACCAGAACATCTTGTTTGTCATGGTCTGAGAGTCCTTTAGGTGTCTTTTGGCAAACTCCAAGCATGCTGTCATGTGCGTTTTACTGAGGAGTGGCTTCTGTCTGACCACTTTACCATAAAGGCTTGATTGGTGGAGTGCGGCAGAGATGGTTGTCGTTCTGGAAGGTTCTCCCATCTTCACAGAGGAACTCTGGAGCTCTGTCAGAGTGACCATCGGGTTCTTGGTCACCTCCCTGAACAAGGCCCTTCTCCCCTGATTGCTCAGTTTGGCTGGGTGGCGAGCTCTAGGAAGAGTCTTGGTGGTTCCAAACTTCTTTCATTTAAGAATGATGGAGGCCAATGTGTTCTTGGGGACCTTCAATGCTGCAGACAGATCTGTGCCTTGACACAAACCTGTCTCGGAGCTCTACGGACAGTTCCTTCGACCTCATGGCTTGGTTTATGCTCAGACATGCACTGTCAACTGTGGGACCTTATGTAGACAGGTGTGTGCCTTTCCAAATAATGTCCAATCATTTGAATTTACTACAGGTGGACTCCAATCAAGTTGTAGAAACATTTCAAGGATGATCTATGGAAACAGAATGCACCTGAGCTCAATGTCGAGTCTCATAGCAAAAGGTCTGAATGCTTATGTAAGTAAGGTATTTCTGTTTTTATAAAAAAAACTATTTTCGCTTCGTCATTATGGGGTATTGTGTGTAGATTGATAAGGATTTGTTTTATTTCATACATAACAACATGTGGAAAAGGGAAGGGGTCTGAACACTTTCCGAATGCACTGTATATCCATAGCCGGGAAAGAAATGTCCTCAGAAGGCTATCTTTTTGAGGAGGGCTTTCTGCATATCTAATTTCTGCATTACGTTATGTATGATGAAGCCCTGTGAGGTGTTTCTCAGTGCTGTCACACAGAGAGGGATAAGGTCTTTGTGATGCAGACAGTGAAACCAATGCAATTGATTCAACCCAACCAGAGAAAGACATCAGGCATTTTACTACAGAATCTACCCATTTAGTACAGAATCTATCAATATGAGACATCACCTCACATGTTATTCTTCCACACACTGTCTGGCAGGCAGTCTTGAAGCACAGCTGCTTAGTATGTACAGAGTACAGACAATACTGTGAGGTGCATGTATAATTTACAGTGTAGTGAAAGTCAAGCGTAGGGTGTATCAGGATTCCCTTTTGTCTGAAAGGTTTGCTGAGGTGCAGGAAAAGCGATTGGAGCGATGCCTCGCCTCCTCTCCCCTTTACTACACCCATCAACCCGTCCAAGGTGATAAGGACAGACACTCTCTCTCTCTCTATTTCTCTATCTTTCTCTCTCTCTCTTTCTCTCTCTCTCTTTTTCTCTTTCTCTTACTCTTTCTCTTGCTCTCTCGTTCTCCCGCTCGCTCACTCTTTCTCTCTCTATCTCTCGCTCTCTTTCTCGCACTCTCTCTTTCTCTCTCCTCCATAAACGATCTTTCTGTGGTGCTCTAGCAGTGGTCTGTCATGTGATTCTGTCTATTTCACACCTATATCCTTAGATTTTTCGTCATGACTGTTCGCAAACCTACATCTAAACCTATATTCCTTCAAATTCCTATATGACATAAACATTTATGCATTTTAATCCAAGATTGATAAAAGTGCACACATTGATAAAACGTGTTGGCCTTTTCTACTATTGCTCATTCAATATTTGATGAATCCATCTGTTTGCACCTTGCAACAAGGAAAATGTGTCACTTGCACAGAAGAAATGTGTTGAAAGTATGTGTTCCTGACATTAAAGCACCTCCAAAGTCCTGATGCATGCTGTTCCATGCACTCGTATCTGTGCTGCAAGTACATCATATTCAATAGGCATTGTTTTTGGTTGAGTCATCAACTGTTGACAATTCATGTTCACAGCATGACAGTTGTTTTGACATTGTGGTTGAATATTTGTGCTTCTTAACACATCAGAACCCTCCCCCCACATGCCCGTAGAATGGGTGCTGCGCCAAGTCTAATGTTCCTCACTGTTTTTTGACCAATCAAGTCGATAAAGGCATTACAACTCTGTTTCAATGCTCTTGAATTATACACTACCGTTCAAAAGTTTGGGGTCACTTAGAAATGTCCTTGTTTTTGAAAGAAAAGCACGTTTCTTTGTCCATTAAAATAACATGAAATTGATCAGAAATACAGTGTAGAGTAGACATTAATGTTAATGTTGTAAATGACTATTGTAGCTGGAAACTAGAGGTCGACCGATTCATCGGAATGGCCTATTAATTAGGGCCGATTTCAAGTTTTCATAACAATCGGTAATCGGCATTTTTGGACACCGATCATGGCCGATTACATTGCACTCCACGAGGACACTGCGTGGCAGGCTGACTACCTGTTATGCGAGTGCAGCAAGGAGCCAAGGTAAGGTGCTAGCTAGCATTAAACGTATCTTATAAAAAACAGTCAATCTTAACATAATCACAAATTAACTGCACATGGTTGATGATATTACTAGTTTATCTAGCTTGTCCTGCGTTGCATATAATCGATGCGGTGCCTGTTAATTTATCATTGAATCATAACCTACTTCGCCAAACGGGTGATTTAACAAGCTCATTCACGAAAAAAGCACCGTCATTGCACCAATGTGTACAGTGAGGGAAAAAAGTATTTGATCCTCTGCTGATTTTGTACGTTTGCCCACTGACAAAGAAATTATCAGTCTATAATTTTAATGGTAGGTTTATTTGAACAGTGAGAGACAGAATAACAACAAAAGAATCCAGAAAAACGCATGTCAAAAATGTTATAAAATGATTTGCATTTTAATGAGGGAAATAAGTATTTGACCCCTCTGCAAAACATGACTTAGTACTTGGTGGCAAAACCCTTGTTGGCAATCACAGAGGTCAGACGTTTCTTGTAGTTGGCCACCAGGTTTGCACACATCTCAGGAGGGATTTTGTCCCACTCCTCTTTGCAGATCTTCTCCAAGTCATTAAGGTTTCGAGGCTGACGTTTGGCAACTCAAACCTTCAGCTCCCTGCACAGATTTTCTATGGGATTAAGGTCTGGAGACTGGCTAGGCCACTCTAGGACCTTAATGTGCTTCTTCTTGAGCCACTCCTTTGTTGCCTTGGCCGTGTGTTTTGGGTCATTGTCATGCTGGAATACCCATCCACGACCCATTTCAATGCCCTGGCTGAGGGAAGGAGGTTCTCATCTGACCATAACACTTTCACCCAGTTGTCCTCTGAATCACTCAGATGTTCATTGGCAAACTTCAGATGGGCATGTATATGTGCTTTCTTGAGCAGGGGGACCTTGCGGCCGCTGCAGGATTTCAGTCCTGCAGATTTCAGTTGTTTTCTTGGTGACTATGGTCCCAGCTGCTTTGAGATCATTGACAAGATCCTCCCGTGTAGTTCTGGGCTGATTCCTCATCGTTCTCATGATCATTGCAACTCTACGAGGTGAGATCTTGCATAGAGCCCCAGGCAGAGGGAGATTGACAGTTCTTTTGTGTTTCTTCCATTTGCGAATAATCGCACCAACTGTTGTCACCTTCTCACCAAGCTGCTTGGCGATGGTCTTGTAGCCCATTCCAGCCTTGTGTAGGTCTACAATCTTGTCCCTGACATCCTTGGAGAGCTCTTTGGTCTTGGCCATGGTGGAGAGTTTGGAATCTGATTGATTGATTGCTTCTGTGGACATGTGTCTTTTATACAGGTAACAAGCTGAGATTAGGAGCACTCCCTTTAAGAGTGTGCTCCTATTCTCAGCTCGTTACCTGTATAAAAGACACCTGGGAGCTAGAAATCTTTCTGATTGAGAGGGGGTCAAATACTTATTTCCCTCATTAAAATGCAAATCAATTAAATAACATTTTTGACATGCGTTTTTCTGGATTTTGTTGTTGTTATTCTGTCTCTCACTGTTCAAATAAACCTTACATTAAAATGATAGACTGATAATTTCTTTGTCAGTGGGCAAACGTACAAAATCAGTAGGGGATCAAATACTTTTTCCCTCACTGTACCTAACCATAAACATCAAGACCTTTCTTAAAATCAATACACAAGTATATATTTTTAAACCTGCATATTTTGTTAATATTGCCTGCTAACATGAATTTCTTTTAACTTGGGAAATTGTGTCACTTCTCTTGCGTTCTGTGCAACAGAGTCAGGGTATATGCAGCAGTTTGGGCCGCCTGGCTCGTTGCGAACTGTGTGAAGACTATTTCTTCCTAGCATATTTAGTTAAAAGAAATTCAGGTTAGCAGGCAATGTTAAACTAGGGAAATTGTGTCACTTCTCTTGCGTTCATTGCACACAGAGTCAGGGTATATGCAACAGTTTGTGCCGCCTGGCTCTTTGCAAACTAATTTGCCAGAATTTTACGTAATTATGACATAACATTGAAGGTTGTGCAATGTAACACCAATATTTAGACTTATGATGCCACACGTTAGATAAAATACGGAACGGTACCGTATTTCACTGAAAGAATAAACGTTCTGTTTTCGAAATGCTAGTTTCCGGATTTGACCATATTAATGACCTAAGGCTCGTATTTCTGTGTGTTATTATATTATAATTAAGTCTTTGATTTGATAGAGCAGTCTGACTGAGTGGTGGTAGGCAGCAGCAGGCTCGTAAGCATTCATTCAAACAGCACTTTACTGCATTTGCCAGCAGCTCTTCGCAATGCTTCAAGCATTGCGCTGTTTATGACTTCAAGCCTATCAACTCCCGAGATTAGGCTGGCAATACTAAAGTACCTATTAGAACATCAATAGTCAAAGGTATATGAAATACAAATGGTATAGAGATAAATAGTCCTATAATAACTACAACCTAAAACTTCTTACCTGGGAATATTGAAGACTCATGTTAAAAGGAACCACCAGCTTTCATATGTTCTCATGTTCTGAGCAAGGAACTTAAACGTTAGCTTTTTTACATGGCACATATTGCACTTTTACTTTTTTCTCCAACACTTTGATTTTGCATTATTTAAACCAAATTGAACATGTTTCATTATTTATTTGAGACTAAATTGATTTTATTGATGTATTATATTAAGTTAAAATAAGTGTTCATTGTTCATTCAGTATTGTTGTAATTGTAATTATTACAAATATATATCAAATTGGCCAATTTAATCGGTATCGTCTTTTTTTGGTCCTCCAACAATCGGTAGCGGTATCGCCAGTGAAAAATCGTAATCGGTATTGGCGTTGAAAAATCATAGTCGGTCGACCTCTACTGGAAACGGCAGATTTTTTTATGGAATATCTACATAGGCGTACAGAGGCCCATTATCAGCAACCATCCTCTGTCAAGTGTCTGTATTCTTTTGCCCATCTTAATCTTTTCTTTTTATTGGCCAGTCTGAGATATGGATTTTTCTTTGCAACTCTGCCAAGAAGGCCAGCATCCCAGAGTTGCCTCTTCACTGTTGACGTTGAGACTGGTGTTTTGTGGGTACTATTTAATGAAGCTGCCAGTTGAGGACTTGTGAGGCGTCTGTTTCTCAAACTAGACACTCTAATGTATTTGTCCTCTTGCTCAGTTGTGCACCGGGGCCTCCCACTCCTCTTTCTATTCTGGTTAGAGCCAGTTTGCACTGTTCTGTGAAGGGAGTAGTGCACAGCGCTGTACGGAATCTTCAGTTTCTTGGCAATTTCTCGCATGGAATAGCTTTCATTTCTCAGAACAAGAATAGACTGATGAGTTTCAGAATAAGTAATCGAACCCATAGATGCTGATGCTCCATGTACTCAACTAGTCTAAAGTAGAACAGTTTTCAGCTGTACTAACATAATTGCAAAAGGGTTTTCTAATGATCAATTAGCCTTTTAAAATTATAAACTTGGATTAGCTAACACAACGTGCCATTGGAACACAGGAGTGATGGTTGCTGATAATGGGTGTCTGTACGCCTATGTAGATATTCCATAAAAAATCATCAGTTTCCAGCTACAATAGTCATTTACAATATTAACAATGTCTACACTGTATTTCTGATCAATTTGATGTTATTTTAATGGACAAAAAAATGTGCTTTTCTTTCAAAAACAAGGACATTTCTTAGTGACCCAAAACTTTTGAATTGTAGTGTATATAGACAGAGAGAATCTGCGATTTCCCTGCCATCACGCACTATTGGAGCTCCGCCCAAGCAAAGCATTTGATTGGTTTGATATGTTTATACATTTTTTTAAATGTATTTTTATTTAACCTTTATTTAACTAGGCAAGTCAGTTAAGAACAAATTCTTATTTACAATGATGGCCTACCCTGGCCAAACCCGGACAACGCTGGGCCAATTGTGCGCCGCGTCACTGATTTACACCAGGCTTCCACCCCATTGTAGCTACTTTCTGCCATTGACTGCACCAAGCTTACCGATTATGTCCCAAGTCTGGGCATTCTGGCCCAGTATTAGCACAGCTCATGGCTACTGGGTTGGGGTTGGATAACTTTTCCATAGATCTGGCAACCCATCTGGCATGGCAGGGCATGATTAGTATAGCCGGGGATCAGATGGTAAGATGTTCATACCCTGGGTCATTGTTGTTTTGGGGGGTGCGTTAATCCATGCATTTCATGGGTGGGCCTCCAGATAAGCCAAATCCCATGTTGTTTATCCCCATCCTCTATCATTCTCTATGGGACCTCCAGTTACAGATAGGCCGTATTTGATATGAGAATGAGTCTCGGCACCACTGGGCAAAACAGTGACAAAGGCCTTGCAGTCGAAGAGCCAGCATGAAGCCAGAGAACATGTCACTAGGAAAAAGGCCTGTAGAACTCATCAAGCTCTTTGTGAGTGTGTGAGCGAAGAGAGTGGGAGATGAAACCTTGAGAAGCTTCATGCAGAGAGAGGAGTTAGGCAGACAGGCATGGAAACCCTACAGAACCACGGGAAGGAACACAGGCAGGGCTTGAGAGAATGAGCTGGGTCCTTGGAATGCACTTTAACCGTGGCTATGTGCTACATGCCGTCAGTTATTAACCAACCTGAGTAGGGCTGTGAGGTTCCTCCTGGGAGCCAGCCGACCAGTCAGACTCTGTGACGTAGAGTCATGTGCTCTATGAACACCGAGGGGTCGTTGAGGGGCGGCAGGTAGCCTAGTGGTTAGAGCATTGGACTAGGAACCGAAAGGTTGCAAGATTGAATCCCCGAGCTGACAAGGTAAAAATCTGTCGTTCTGCCCAAGGCAGTTAACCCACTGTTCCTAGGCCGTCATTAAAATTAAGAATTTGTTCTTAACTGACTTGCCTAGTTAAATAAAGCTAAAAAATAAAACATTATTGAGAGGGAAAACCAGTCCAATCAAGTAAACAAACACAGGTCATCTTTGTTATGTTTGATCACTTAGTCAGCGTCTCCACCTCTTTTATTTGAATGTGGAAAGAACATGGTTGTCCTGCTCCACTTCTCTTCACGGATTCTTATTCTAAAAATAATATTGTTACAGGAGTTGTTGATAAGTTATCGAGTAATAACCTCATGTTAATACAATGCAATACAATACAAAATTGCATTATCATTTCTTACTGTAACTAATGCCATTAACAGGACCCAGGTTATCACACAACCAACTAGTCTATACCAATAGTGTTGGATCTGTGACATCCACTTGTATAGATCATATCGTCACTAATGCTGCAGAGCTTTTCTCCAAAGCAATATAAGTTCCCATTGGCTTAGGTGACCATAACAAATGTGGCAATAACAAGGAAAGCCAAAGTACCAAAGGCATGGCCTAAAGTTTTCATAAGGGATCATTCAAAATGTTTTCTCAGGACTATTTTGTTGAAGATGTAAAACATGTACAGTACCTGTCAAAAGTTTGGACAAGAGTGTGCAAAGCTGTCATCAAGGCAAAGGGTGGCTACTTTGAAGAATCTAAAAAAATATATTTTGATTTGTTTAACACTTTTTTGGTTACTACATGATTCCATGTGTGTTATTTCATAGTTTTGATGTCTTCGCTATTATTCTACCATGTAGAAAATGGAAAAATAAAGAAAAACCCTTGAATGAGTAAGTGTGTCCAAACTTTTGACTGGTACTGTATGTTGGTCTGATGTTTATGAGGAGAATCCAGATGCAGCACTTGGAGTATTTGTCAAATTATTCTTGCCAATTGTTGACAAACATGCAGAGAACTGTTAAAGCCCCCTGGATCGATGATGAATTGCTAAATTGTATAGTTGAAAGAAATGATAAGTCAAGTCAGGCTGTTCAGCTGATTGGTTGACATACTGTCAATTGAGAAATGTTGTGAATAAACCTTTTTTTAATAAGAAATTATATTACATAAATAAGATAAATCATATAAAAAACGATGGAAAAATACTTTTTAGCACCTCAAATGATATTATGATCAGAAAACCCAATTCCTCTTCATCGTTCATTGAAGTTGATGGGTGATTTATAACAAAACCTTTTGATATAGCCAATCATTTCAATGACTTTTTCACTGGTAAAGTAGACAAACTGAGAATTGAAATGACAACATTGAAGAGTGAACCATCATATTTGTGTATCGAAGATCGAATAATGAAAGAGAAGGATTGCTGTTTTGAATTTGGTGAAGTTTGTGTGGAAGAGATGGAAAAACTATTTTTATCCATCAGTAATGATAATACACCAGGTATAGTCAACCTATGTGGGAAACTATTGAGAATGGTAGAAGACTGCATTGTCACCCCTATTTGCCATGTTTTTAACGAAAGCCAAAAGGAGTGTGTGTGTCAAGAGACGTGGAAGGAAGCTAAAGTAATTCCACTACCTAAAAATAGTAAAGCACCCTTTGGTGGCTCTAACAACTGACCAATCAGTTTGCTGCCTGTTTTTAGTAAACTGATGGACAAAATTGTGTTTGAACAAATATAATGCTATTTTTCAAAGAACAAGATAACCACTGATTTTCAGCATGCATATAGGGAAGGGCACTCAAGTTGTACTGCACTGACTCAGATGACTGATGATTGGCAAAAATAAATGGATAATAAGATGATAGTTTAAGATTGTTAGATTTCAGTGCAGCTTTTTATGTTATTGATTATAATTTGTTATTGTAAAAACTCACTTGTTATGGCTTTATATCACCTGTCATCACATGGTTGGAGAGTAACTTATCGAATAGAACCCAGAGAGTGTTCTTCAATGGAAGCTTCTGTAACATCAGATATGTACAGTGTGGTATCCCTCAGGGCAGTTGTCTTGGGCCGTTACTCTTCTCTATTCTTACAAATTATTTGCCACTTGTCATACAAGAAGCTAAAATGCTGATAATTGCACACTCTACACATCAGCACCTGAAGCCAGGGGGTTCATTGAGAATCTTACCAAGTAGTTAGTCAGTGTCAGAATGGGTAATTAACAATAAATTGGTCTTAAATACATCTAAAACCAAAAGCATTGTATTTGGTTCAAAGCATTCTCTTATACCTAAACCTCAACTGGAGTTGTGTATAAAGGGTGTGACCATTGAACAAGTTGGAAGTAGCTGAACTCCTAGGAGTACCATTGGATGGTCAGTTATCATGGTCAAGTCATATTGACAAAGTTGTGAAGATGGGGAGAGGTATGTCTGTCACACCTTGATCTGTTTTACCTGTCCTTGTGATTGTCTCCACCCCCTCCAGGTGTCACTTATTTTCCCTGGTGTATTCATCCTTGTGTTTCCTGTCTCTCTGTGCCAGTTCGCCTTGTATGTCTTTCAAGTCAACCAGTGTTTTCCCGTTCTCCTGCTTCTATTCTCTTTTTGCTAGTCCTCCCGGTTTTGACCCTTGCCTGTTTCTGGACACCATACCCGCCTGCCTGACCATTCTGCCTGCCCTGACCTCGAGCCTGCCTGCCACTCTGTACCTCCTGGACTCTGAACTGGTTTTGACCTTTTGCCTGTCCACGACCATTCTCTTGCCGACCCCTTTTGGATTGATTAATAAATATCAAAGACTCAAACCATCTGCCTCCCATGTCTGCATCTGGGTCTCGCCTTGTGCCCTTATAATGTCTGTTACAAAAAAGATGGTTCTGATCTTGTCCCATCTTTATTACAGTTAATAACTGTTAATAAGATCAGGTGCAACGAAGAAAGACCTAGCAAGTTGCAGCTGGCTCAAAACAAAGCAGCACGTCTTGACCTTAACTACACACACAGAACTAACATCAACAACATGCATGGTTTAAGGGTTAAAAAGAAATTGACTTCTTCCCTTCTAGTCTTTAAAAAAAACATTTGTGTATTGAAAATGCCTAACCTCTTGTATAATATATTTGCATACACTTCAAACAGACATACATATTCCAGCAGACACGCCACTATGGGTTTCTTCACTGTACCCAAACCAAAAACACATTTAATGCGTTGTGCAGTTATGTATAGAGCTATGCCATCATGGAATGCTCTGCCACCAGAGGTTACTCAGGCAAAAAGCAAGTTTAGCTTTAAAAAACATTAAAAAAACACATTTTATCACAGTGCCTAATTTAACTTTACTATATATAAGAATCTGAATATGCGTATATGAATATTGTGTAAATAGTATTTTAATAGTCTCTTGGTGTCTTTCTAATATATAACTCGTATTTTATTTTTATTTTATTGAATGTAATGTAATATCTTATGTTGTTCTTGTCTTTAACGCTTCTGTACTTTGTCATGTATTTGTATGTTTTATGTGGACCCAGGAAGAGTAGATTCTGCATGTGCAGTAACTAATGAGGATCCTAATAAACTAAACTTGAAAGTACTTTGCTAAATGATTTAGATTTTTCATTCCGCTAGTTTTTCTGAATCCATGATGTGATGTCACCTTTTCACTGTTTTTCCTAGTTACAGTCACAGTGGTGAAATCTCCCCCTGGTTCGTGCCGAGCGGAGGTGGAGTGATGAAAGATCTCTCTCTTTCTCTCCCTCCCTGCCCTCGGTTTGAAATAAGACTACGGATCATAGCGATGTTTGATGTAACCGTGGAGAATAATGTGCCAATACTGAAGGATGTGAGACTGTGCCCTATGTGTTGGTTACACCTGTCTTCTCACATTATTATGCTCCCACATTCATTTCCATGTTTGTGACTGTAACAAGACATGGTTTGGTCTTTGATGTGAGGGGATTAGTGTTTGTGAGCCTCGACAGCCCTGGGACAGATTATATAGTACAGTAGGAGGTAAATTAACAACCACTTGGTCATACTCGCATGCAGTCATACACCACCATGCTTTCACCCTCCAATATGAAAACAAGCTTAGGTTAAAAATGCTATATCCTCCTACAACATGCTATATCCTCCTGCAACATCCTCCTACAAGTATTTTTTTTAACCTTTTACTTGGAATGCTCACAATTTGTTTTTATTGTCTCATACACTGGATAGGTGCAGTGAAATGGATTATTTTACAGGGTCAGCCATCGTAGTACGGCGCCCCTGGAGCAAATTAGGGTTAAATGCCTTGCTCAAGTGCACATCGACAGACTGTTGTCGGCTCAGGTATTCGAAAAGTGACCTTTTGTTTACTGGCCCAACCTCTAACCGCTAGGCTACCTGCCGCCAAACATTGTCTCTTTTCTAGTTTCTTGGTAAGAGCTCTCACAAGCCCCCACAGCACTGTCATACACATCCAATATATGACATATAATCAAATTTGAGAGGTCCCTTAGAGATTGACATTATTAATGTTTCTCTATGAAATAGCCTGGAATCTTTTGGCCAGCTGTGAATATATTACAGATAATGATGCAGAAATGGCTGCTGTGTCATGTTAATTGCGATGTGTGCGGTGCATAATCTGCTCATTTTGCGATGACACAAGGCAGTTAGTTGGTCTTTGGAGCTCGTGTTAATGTTCCTCATCATGGCCCATTAACATTGATGGAGCTGTGAAGGCCTTAAGAGGCGCTTCTTTGGGCGTAATCTAATGACTTGGTAGGGACAGCGATTATAGAGAAAATACCATATTTTGATGCATTTAAGCTAGAGCAGGGGTGTCAAACATCAATATATTCTGCAGGAGGTTTGAGTAAAACATGCACATTTCTCCCGGCGAGGAAATATTATGCATTTTAAGTATGGCCCTCCAGACCTTGGTGAAGACCGAATGCGGCCCGCTGGTCAAAGTAAGTTTTGACACCCCTAGGCTAGAAGGAGAGAGATCGAAAAGATACAGTTAGTCGGGAAGATGTTGAGGATTGTTGGGGAAGTACATTGATACCGTGTGATCCGTAACCTTTCTTTCTTACTTGTTTGAATATCACCCACAACTCATTTTGGGTGGGTTCCCAGCCGATAACTTTTGTGTTGGCACTAGATGCTCTAGAATTCTCCCATCGCGTTACTCCACAAATGTGAGACATCCAATCATATTCGAGGAACACCTGAGTTTACCTGAAACCCTAGTGTGCACGACATGGAGACAGAAGCAAAAGCCCCAGGCCATAAAGGATGTCAGCCGCAGAGCTGAAAGAAGAGGAGAATGGATGACTTCAGTCAGGAAATGCACTGATAGCAGGTCCCTACAGATGGAAACACCCCTGTTTGGGTTAGGACATGTGTAATGTATACACTCACCTTGTTGGTTGGGACTTGATCATCATTTACATTACATTTTAGTCATTTAGCAGACACTTATCCAGAGCAACTTACAGTAGTGAATGCATACATTTCACACATTTAATTTCACGCATTTATTTTTTTTGTACTGGCCCCCCGTGGGAATCAAACCCACAACCCTGGCATTGCACACACCATGCTGGCATTGCAAACACCATGCTCTACCAACTGAGCCACAGCCTGCAGCTTTTATTAGGGTCAGTAGTTGTCATAATCACTGTCTTCATGTGAGAAGGGAGGATTAGACAGAGAGAGGGAGGGGGGGTGAGGTGTCTCTTCTTAAGAATATCTCTTCTTAGCAATATCCTAGGATCCAGTAACCAGTTCACAGTGACTCAGTCCCTGGATGAAATACACCAATTGACTACGCTCTGATTTCATAAATGAAAAGTCTACATCTTCTCTTTTTAGGGCTGAAACGCACGTGTAACCTAAAGGCACGTGTAACCTAAACGCACGTGTAACCTAAAGGCACGTGTAACCTAAAGGCACGTGTAACCTAAAGGCACGTGTAACCTAAACGCACGTGTAACCTAAACGCACGTGTAACCTAAACGCACGTGTAACCTAAACGCACGTGTAACCTAAAGGCACGTGTAACCTAAAGGCACGTGTAACCTAAACGCACGTGTAACCTAAACACACATGTAAACCTAAATGTGCTGTTGACGTCAATGCATGATTTGACACAAATATCTGAGTTAGGATTTGGCCCTTACAGAATACATTTACAGATCCTGACCACTATGAAAGATCACATCGTTGTGTACTGTATTATCTTTCTTTAACACATTAAACAGGTATATTTCCCTTTATGGAAACACTGTAGGTGTGGAACGACCCACACGTGTACTTTTGCTTTCAGCTGCAGAGAATGATAGTGTTAACCAGTGAATGAAATATCCTACATGAAAGTGGTTTGGCACAACATTCCTCTCTTTGTGACCATTTGTTAACAGAGAGGTTTTTCACCTTCATGGTAATCACTCAAACTATTTTTACATTTATTTTGTCCCCATACATCAATATTAGTTCTGATCATTTCCACATGAGCAAAATTATAAAATATCCAGATACATTTAGCCTTTATTTAACTAGGCAAGTCAGTTAAGAACAAGTTCTTATTTTCAATGACGGTCTAGGAACAGTGGGTTAACCACCTTGTTCAGGGGCAGAACAACAGATTTTTACCTTGTCAGCTCGGGGATTCAAGCTTGCAACCTTTTGGTTACTAGTCCAACGCTCTAACCACTAGGCTACCTGCCACCCCAATTAATAGTCCCTATGGATTATGATATTGATTCAAGATGATTATTTGAGTGATGTTCTGTTTTCCATGTATGTTTTAGAGGAAGTGGAAGCGGTGGCTGTTGGCCTGACGCTCAGAGGTGCCAAAGACCCAGTTCCCTGTATTTCTTCTCCCTCTGAAAGTACCCAAAACCAGAATGTATTCAACAGAAAGTCACCCTGTGGTTTTGTCTCACAGACTTTCTCTCACTTCCTTCACGTTTTTGGCCCTTAATGTCCTCTTGACTTTCCCTGCTGTGATATTTCACCAGGTCCTCCCTCACAGTGACATTAAGGTTGTGCTTTCTGTCACAGCCCAAACCTCCTTTCCTCCCCCAGACTATTTCCACTTGATCTGACAACGGATGCTATACTAATGGAGGCGCGATAAACTGAAAGCATGACGTTGTTGTTCCTGACCTGTACTGTGTTTAACTTGTTAACCACAGGGCATTGCAGATATGAGTGGACCCCTGATGGCATTTCATTTTTTGTTGTTGCAATTTACAGATATTTGATGTTTTCATGTTTTGAAGTCACATTCCACTCACTCTCTTCTTCTCCTCACTCCTCTCTCTTTCAATTCAATTCAGTTCCATTCAAGGGGCTTCATTGGCATGGGAAACATATGTTAACATTGCCAAAGCAAGTGAAGTCTCTCTCTCCCTCTCACTCTCTCTGTCACATACACACACACCAGCTGTTGTGAGGTCGTCACCCAGCTCTGGGGTGAAACATGATCAGACACAGATCTCCTGGTGTGCTGCCAGCACCAGCCAGGGACCACACACTTCCCAGGGGGCTGAGGGTGAAAACTTTGAGGTTTTATGCACCATTGAATCTGAGATTATTTATTTTTCCATTCGCTTTCATCCAAATACGTAGGTGTGGACTGTATTTGTGGAATCGTTCTCAATGTATAATTCTTCAATTTATAAGGTTCGTGAATTTTGCGAGGCGAAACTGATGCATTCGGAGAAAATATCTGTTGTTTGTACTGACTTGGCTTTTGTCAGTCATGAAGCAGCCATACAGACACACACACACACACACACACACACACACACACACACACACACACACACACACACACACACACAAACACACACCCATTCAGTAGCCGGTCCATGTTTGACCATGAATGAATAGTTCTCTACACTCACTGACTGCTGGGTTTATTCCTGGCCAGCGCAGCATTTTGTGTTTCTATCACATGGCCGGTGGGCTAGCTGAGCTCTCTGTTACCGTTTTAAACTGGGCTGTGGTTGTGAATCACCCCGGGTTGGCTGGGCTCTGACCAACATAACACTTAGCTGTGGTAGGTCATGATTCACTCCTCCTGCACCCTCCGGTTAGTTCACTTTAGTTTAGTCACCACCATACGGCAAAAATACTCTACTGCCTACTACACCGTGACCGCACTCCCCACTGACTGGCTGGCTAGCATGGATGCCTTCCTGCTGTTAGCCATGAGAAATACCTGCCCAGGCCCTCTGAGGGAGAGGGTTTACTATGGCACATTTAACTGGAGTCACTGACCTTGCCGTGGACTAGAGAGAGACATCATGATACTTCTCTGTAAAGTTGTCTGAGGTATGCATTGCATGAGTCATGGTTGTGGTGGATGCTGAAGTAGCGAACAAGGTGAAATTGAGTATTGATAGTGAGTGACCAGGGATGGGAGCCACTGTATCATGTCAGCGTCTAGATGGGAGTAGATTGTAACTTACACCACTACTACTACTGTGCACTCACTCACACACACACACACACTGTCACGGTTGTCGTCGGTGAAGGAGGACCAAAACGCAGCAGGTACGTGTATGCTCATCTTGATTTTTAATTAACTTCAAAAATGAACATACAAAAATAACAAAGAAACGAACGAACGATCAACAAACAGTCTGGTAAAGCATAAGGCTGAACACAGAACATCAACCCAAAACCCCGGAAATACTAAATCAAACCCCCCTTTGAACAAACACACCACCCTGAACCACATAAAACAAATACTCCCTGCCACGCCCTGACCAAACTACAAAACAATTAACCTTATATACTGGCCAGGACGTGACAGTACCCCCCCCTTAAAGGTGCTACCCCGGAAGCACCTTAACAAAAAAAAATAACCCCAAACAATACCCAAAAGAAAAATTCCCCCTTACTAAAGGGAGGGAAGGGAGGGTGGCTGCCGTCAACGACGGCACTGTGCTACACCCCCCCTCCCCAACCCACCTATTTTTGGAGGTGGCTCCGGCTCAGGCCGTTCCAGGCTGTCTGGGCAGTCTGGCAGCTCATGACAGTCTGGGCAGTCTGGCAGCTCGGGACAGTCTGGGCAGTCTGGCAGCTCGGGACAGTCTGGGCAGTCTGGCAGCTCGGGACAGTCTGGGCAGTCTGGCAGCTCGGGACAGTCTGGGCAGTCTGGCAACTCGGGACAGTCTGGGCAGTCTGGCCACTCCGGCAGTTCAGGGCAGTCTGGCCACTCCGGCAGTTCAGGGCAGTCTGGCCACTCCGGCAGTGCAGGGCAGTCTGGCCACTCCGGCAGTTCAGGGCAGTCTGGCCACTCCGGCAGTTCAGGGCAGTCTGGCCACTCCGGCAGTTCAGCGCAGTCTGGCCACTCCGGCAGTTCAGCGCAGTCTGGCCACTCCGGCAGTTCAGCGCAGTCTGACCACTCCGGCGACTGTTGACTGACGGGCAGCTCCGACGACTGTTGACTGACGGGCAGCTCCGACGACTGTTGACTGACGGGCAGCTCCGACGACTGTTGACTGACAGGCAGCTCCGACGACTGTTGACTGACGGGCAGCTCCGATGACTGTTGACTGACGGGCAGCTCCGACGACTGTTGACTGACGGGCAGCTCCGACGACTGTTGACTGGTGGGCAGCTCCGACGACTGTTGACTGGCGGGCAGCTCCGACGACTGTTGACTGGCGGGCAGCAACGACGACTGTTGACTGGCGGGCAGCTCCGACGACTGTTGACTGGCGGGCAGCTCCGACGACTGTTGACTGGCGAGGCTCGGTTTACGCACTTGCAGTTTAGTGCGGGGAGCGGGAACAGGACGAGTCGGACTGGGTGGACGCACTTCCGGGTCCGCACGAGAGACAGGAGCTGGAAACCCAGGGCTATGGAGGCGCACAGCCGGTCTAGATCTTACCTCCTGCACAACCCGCCTTGGCTGGATGGAACTAGTAGCCCTGTACGAGCGGAGTGCTCGTACAGGGCAGACTGGGCTGTGCAGGGGCCTGATGGTAGCCGTGCGTAGAGCGGGAGTTGGGTAGCCTGGTCCTCGGAGGCGTACCGGCGACCAGATGCGCTGCGCAGGCATCCTCCTACCAGGCTGGATGCCCGCTCTAGCACGGCACCTGCGAGGGGCTGGAATAACTCGCACCGGACTGTGCGTGCTTATGGGTGAGATAGTGCGCTTCTCAGCGAAACATAGTGCTCTCCACCCCATACGCTCCTCCATATAACCACGGGTAGCTGGCTTCCGGCTCTTCCTTCGCCTAGCCAAACTACCCGTGTGCCCCCCCCCCAAAACATTTCTTGGGGGTGCCTCTCGTGCTTCTCCCTCAGCGCGTCTCTGGCCTCGTACCATCGCCTCTCCGCCTTGGCTGCCTCAATTTCCCACTGCGGGCGTTGATAATCCCCAGCCTGATGCCAAGGTCCGGCCCCGTCCAGAATTTCCTCCCAAGTCCACTTCTCCCGCCAGTCCAACTCGAACTCCGTCTGCTCCTTCCTCTGCTGCTTGGTCCTTTGGTGGTGGGTGATTCTGTCACGGTTGTCGTCGGTGAAGGAGGACCAAAACGCAGCAGGTACGTGTATGCTTATCTTGATTTTTAATTAACTTAAAAAATGAACATACAAAAATAACAAAGAAACGAACGAACGATCAACAAACAGTCTGTTAAAGCATAAGGCTGAACACAGAACATCAACCCAAAACCCCGGAAATACTAAATCAAACCCCCCTTTGAACAAACACACCACCCTGAACCACATAAAACAAATACTCCCTGCCACGCCCTGACCAAACTACAAAACAATTAACCTTATATACTGGCCAGGACGTGACACACACACTCCCTCTTTTTCCTTGTCTCTCGCTGGCTCTTTCTCTCTACTCTGTAGTTAAATCATGAACTACTCATAAAGTATGATCTCTATTCTTCATGATGTATACATTTCACATGACGTATGCTCTTACTTAGTCCATTTGAAATGAATCAGTCCCTTAAATTGAACAGGCTGGCCGTGCACAGGTCGTCTCGCCCTTCAGTTGCCTCTCGAGTAACCCTTAAATATGCCATTATCTTGTCTGCAGGGCCAGTGGAGAGCTCGTTTGCAGTAAATTCAATTTCACTTGACAATGCCTGGGTGACTTATAGCAGTAAAGAAGATTGAGAGTTGCACAAACAGTGTTAGGAATGACCTCAGAAGACATATATCATGGGTTACACTGACCTTCTGAAAGTGAGACATCCTAACCCTGATTCTGGAACAAAGTGGTATTGTTAAACACAGATGATGTGACTGGTGCATTTCCGGCCCAGCAGCTCTGGGCAAGGGCCCTGGTAATGTACTCTGTTGCCCAGATCCCTTTGCGTTCTTAATGTCACTCTTTGCGTGATGTCTCATGCAACCTAATGGCCCTGTTGTTTACTGATTATGTCTTGGAAGAAAAGAAGTCAAACATTGTGTTATTGATTTCAGATGTAGCCGTCGAGCTGGGTCTCACATAAAACCCACTCTCAAACCCTCCTTTTCTTATTCTCTCTCACACACACCCCCAACGAGCGCGCGCACACACACACACACACACACACACACACACACACACACACACACACACACACACATGCATACACACATTTTGGTGAGTTGAAAATAAGACATAATCAGGGCAGGGAGAAGACAGGAGGGAGGGAAGTAGGGCATAACAGTTGTCAGTCGTGTATAGTGTACCACCACTATCGGCCCTCGAGTGGGGAGCCCTGAATTATTACTGTTTGTTAATTAATATTTCTCTGCCAGCCCAGAGGAAGACTGTGGCCCCGCTCTCTGTGCTCTGTGATAAATAATTTACGTTTGTTTGCTGATAATCTCTATCAGATCTGCCGATGGCCACGAGTGGTGTGTTTTCTCTCCCTCTCACTCATGGGGCAGCCTTAGATGTGTGGCTGTTTGATGGATGCAGATAGGTTGAATATAGGTTAGCCTCACTTTTAACTATCATGTTATAATATTGTTATAATATTGCTCACTAAATTACTACGTTTCCGTGCATTCCCTGTGGAAATTCCAGGTCGAAAAATGTATAATAGAGCATTTATTTTCGGTGACTCACCTGGATAATTATTTTACATTGTGATTATTATTTTTTTGTATCGATTTTTTTTGGAATTGTTACTATGGGAGATGATGTGGCTCTACGTGGCTTTCCTTCAGTGGTGGAAAAAGTACCCAACTGTCATACTTGAGTAAAAGTAAAGATACCTTAATAGAAAATGACTCAAGTAAAAGTAAAAGTATATTTTTATTTGGTTTAAAATATACTTAAGTATCAAAAGTAAAAGTTAAATAATTTCAAATTCCTTATATTAAGCAAACCAAATGGCACCATTTTCTTGTTTTTTTTTATTTACAGAAAGCCAGGAGCACACTCCAACACTCAGACATCCTTTACATCTCTGTTTAGTGAGTCCACCAGATCAGAGGCAGTAGGGATGACCAGGGATGTTCTCTGTTTAGTGAGTCCACCAGATCAGAGGCAGTAGGGATGACCAGGGATGTTCTCTGTTTAGTGATTCCACCAGATCAGAGGCAGTAGGGATGACCAGGGATGTTCTCTGTTTAGTGATTCCACCAGATCAGAGGCAGTAGGGATGACCAGGGATGTTCTCTGTTTAGTGATTCCACCAGATCAGAGGCAGTAGGGATGACCAGGGATGTCCTCTGTTTAGTTAGTCCACCAGATCAGAGGCAGTAGGGATGACCAGGGATGTTCTCTGTTTAGTTAGTCCACCAGATCAGAGGCAGTAGGGATGACCAGGGATGTTCTCTGTTTAGTTAGTCCACCAGATCAGAGGCAGTAGGGATGACCAGGGATGTTCTCTGTTTAGTTAGTCCACCAGATCAGAGGCAGTAGGGATGACCAGGGATGTTCTCTGTTTAGTGAGTCCACCAGATCAGAGGCAGTAGGGATGACCAGGGATGTTCTCTGTTTAGTGAGTCCACCAGATCAGAGGCAGTAGGGATGACCAGGGATGTTCTCTGTTTGGGGATTCCACCAGATCAGAGGCAGTAGGGATGACCAGGGATGTTCTCTGTTTAGTGATTCCACCAGATCAGAGGCAGTAGGGATGACGAGGGATGTTCTCTGTTTAGTGAGTCCACCAGATCAGAGGCAGTAGGGATGACCAGGGATGTTCTCTGTTTAGTTAGTCCACCAGATCAGAGGCAGTAGGGATGACCAGGGATGTTCGGTTGATAAGTGTGTGAATTTGACAATTTTCCTGTCCTGGTAAGCATTCAAAATTTAATGAGCACTTTTGGGTGTCAAGGAAAATGTATGGAGTAAAAAGTACAATATTTAATTCAGGAATGTAGTGAAGTAAAAGTAAAAGTAGTAGTCAAAAATATAAATAGTAAAGTACAGATACCTCCAAAAACTACTTAACTAGTACTTGAAAGTATTTTTACTTAAGTACTTTACACCGCTGCTTTCCTTTGAGTTGAGCTTCTGAGGTTTTATCACAGCTGTGCTATCTAGTGCTGATCTTGTTCATTTGCACCGCAGGCAGAGACAGTGTGGCCCAGAAGAGCTGTTCAATATTTAATTGTTGTCACTAACACAGATTCATAAGTCATCTACAAAGGGGAATTGGGGGGGGGGGGCTTTGTTAATGTGTTTGTTTATTGCCTTTGTAATGTCACCCCCCCCCCCCCCCCCCCCCCCCACACACACACAGTTCCTCACTTGGCTGATAGTCGTTGCTCATATAATAGAGTAGCCTATCATCAGTTGATTATCTCTCTCATCATCTGAGAGACTGATTCTCTCGTCCTCTATATCAGCCTGCTGTGCTCTAAAATGACGACTGGTGTATATCACTGAGTTTGTGTCTGCTTTTGCCTATACAACGTCTTGGTACACTGTATCCTATTGCAGTATAGTCGCCTACAGACAAACCAAGGCAAAGTCCTAATAGATTTATACTGTGAATACCCATCCTCAGTTCACACCCTATATGAAGAAGTGGGTGAGGAGGAGGGGGTAAGAAGGAGGGGGTGAGGAGGAGGGGGTTAGAAGGAGGGGGTGAGGAGGAGGGGATTAGAAGGAGGTGGTGAAGAGGAGGGGGTTAGAAGGAGGTGGTGAGGAGGAGGGGTGAGGAGGAGGGGTGAGGAGGAGGGGGTAAGAAGGAGGGGGTAAGAAGGAGGAGGGTGAGGAGGAGGGGGTAAGAAGGAGGGGGTAAGAAGGAGGAGGGGTGAGGAGGAGGGGGTGAGGAGGAGGGGTGAGGAGGAGGGGGTAAGAAGGAGGTGGTGATTAGGAGGGGGTAAGAAGGAGGAGGGGTGAGGAGGAGGGGGTGAGGAGGAGGGGTGAGGAGGAGGGGTGAGGTGGAGGGGTGAGGAGGAGGGGTGAGGAGGAGGGGTGAGGAGGAGGGGTGAGGAGGAGGGGTGAGGAGGAGGGGTGAGGAGGAGGGGTGAGGAGGAGGGGTGAGGAGGAGGGGTGAGGAGGAGGGGTGAGGAGGAGGGGTGAGGTGGAGGGGTGAGGAGGAGGGGTGAGGAGGAGGATACACTCTACTCCCCTGACTCTCATCAAGTATTAACAGTCGGACTCCCAGAAGCCTGGAGTAATGATTATACAGTTTACAGCTTGTGAGATTATAGCTGCCTGTCTGCCTATAAGCTGTCTGTCTGGCAGACAAACATGATGTTGAAATATATCACCCACAAACAGCAGGCAACATGATGAAACAATCTGCAACCGCTTGTTTACAGAAACAGACTATTTTAAAAAATGTATCCGGTGTTGTGGTGAGTTAAGGAATTTGACAGCCAAGAGCAAGTGTCATGAATAACAATGATATCTAGTCTAATTTACAAAGGTATGGCTTGGGAGTTTGTTAGTCTAATTTACAAAGGTATGGCTTGGGAGTTTGTTAGTCTAATTTACAAAGGGTTGCTTGGGAGTTTGTTAGTCAAATTTACAAAGGTATGGCTTGGGAGTTTGTTAGTCTAATTTACAAAGGTATGGCTTGGGAGTTTGTTAGTCTAATTTACAAAGGTATGGCATGGGAGTTTGTTAGTCTAAATTACAAAGGTATGGCATGGGAGTTTGTTAGTCTAATTTACAAAGGTATGGCTTGGGAGTTTGTTAGTCTAATTTACAAAGGTATGGCATGGGAGTTTGTTAGTCTAAATTACGAAGGTATGGCTTGGGAGTTTGTTAGTCTAATTTACAAAGGTATGGCATGGGAGTTTGTTAGTCTAATTTACAAAGGTATGGCTTGGGAGTTTGTTAGTCTAATTTACAAAGGTATGGCTTGGGAGTTTGTTAGTCTAATTTACAAAGGTATGGCTTGGGAGTTTGTTAGTCTAATTTACAAAGGTATGGCTTGGGAGTTTGTTAGTCTAATTTACAAAGGTATGGCATGGGAGTTTGTTAGTCTAAATTACGAAGGTATGGCTTGGGAGTTTGTTAGTCTAATTTACAAAGGTATGGCATGGGAGTTTGTTAGTCTAATTTACAAAGGTATGGCTTGGGAGTTTGTTAGTCTAATTTACAAAGGTATGGCTTGGGAGTTTGTTAGTCTAATTTACAAAGGTATGGCTTGGGAGTTTGTTAGTCTAATTTACAAAGGTATGGCTTGGGAGTTTGTTAGTCTAATTTACAAAGGTATGGCTTGGGAGTTTGTTAGTCTAATTTACAAAGGTATGGCATGGGAGTTTGTTAGTCTAATTTACAAAGGTATTGTGAAGGTATTGTCACTGGGTGTTACAAGTTCTTTGCCTGTGGCTGATTTGTGGTTTTGTCCTCCACATTTCAAACTGATACAGAGACATTAGTTATGTTCTGCTGCTGGCCTGTTTAGCACACAGAGAGAAACTCGAGACTAGAGCAGTCAATCTGTTCAATCAAGTTCTGATTCTTTTCAATCAAGATTCTGATGAATGGAATAAGGTGTATTACTGTAGTCATACTGAACAACGCTGCACTAGAGAAATACACTAGATGTTAAATGTTGACCAGGAGAAAACACATCAGTGCTAAAATCTATCTTCTGCAATAACTAAACTATTATGAGGAGAGGAACACCAAAGTGTCTTATTAATAATATCTGCAAGCATCACAGTTTCTTTATTGAGATACAAAGAGGTCTACACTCTGATCCTCCTCCTTTTATGATGATGATGATGATGTGAGCCTTCTCTCCCATAGTCCTTTGATTCGGATTGTGTTTGGGTCTCTTTTAGTTATAAAGGAAACCTGATGGTGAATAGCAGATTTAGAATTCTGAGATGATTCCCACCAGGAGTCTGTTCCTCTGCTGCAGGCCACTGGCTCCAGGCTCTGCACATTACAACACTATGACTCAGCAGAAAGAAAGCCCTCCAAGCCTGATGAGTCCATACACACACACACACGGACATGCACAAACACACACACACACACACACACACACACACACACACACACACACACACACACACACACACACACACACACACACACACACACACACACACACACACACACACACACACACACACACACACACACACACACTCCTGGGCTCAGACAGACAGACTGCAGCCTTAGCTGTCTGTACTGTAGGCTACAGGAGCTTTAAGTGGGACAGTGTTGAGGTGAGCACAGTGCAAGGCTTTGCATTGCACCTCTTTGAATCAATGTGGAACCATTTTGAGTGGTACCGACTAAGATTTCCTGCACATACGTAATATATTTATTTTCAATACTTTTATTGTCACATTGAATGATTTCCAATGTGCTCTAAACAAACAGCTCGTTACAGCCTTTATCTCTAATGTCATCGTTGTCCTTTCCTAGGTATCAGCACACAACAAGATTATGCTGTTTGTGCAGTAGGCTAGTAATCTCACAAGCCTGCTTACAAATCTCCATGAACGTCTGAGCTATGAATGTGGGTCAAGAGAGACTGGTACAGAGACTACATCTGTATCCTATTAGGAAGCACCAGAGGATGTGTGTCAGGTTGCCTTGAAGAGGGGTTGAATCTGGGATTCTCTGTTGACGCTAAATCTGGGATTCTCTGTTGAAGCTAAATCTGGGATTCTCTGTTGAAGCTATTGGCGGAGAGGTGATAGAAAGATGTTTGAGGTTTGTCATTCCTGTGGTATGTCCCCTGTCAATTTTGTGTGCGAGTGCATGCACATGGACACGTATGTACGCGTATGGAGGAGAGAGAGAACGTTTTATTTTCTCCATATATAAAAAATGGCATTTCTACAACCTCCAAGTAATTGGGTCCTTTTCATCCTTGGCGTCCATTGACTGTGCATCCAACCAATGTCTTGTCTCTGTGTGTGTGTGTGTGTTTGTTCTGCAGGGTGTAAGCGGGATGTCTCTGGATGAGGGGGCCCACGCCGGGTCCAGGGAGACACCCATGTACGTGTATGAGTCGACAGTGCACTGTGCCAACGTGCTGCTGAGTCTGGAGGACCAGCGGCGGCTGAACATCCTGTGTGATGTGACGGTGGTGGTGGAGGGGACGGAGATCAGGGCCCACAGGGCCGTCCTGGCAGCCAGCAGCAGATACTTCCTACAGGTGCTGCTGGGACACACACAACCCGAGCAGGAGCCAATCATCAGCCTGTCTGACAAGGTGAGTAATGACCAATGATGCACATGTATATGTATGTCTATGGTAACACGCTGAGAAAGCATGAATTACCTGACTTGACTTGACAGACTTTAGGCTCCCCTCGGCGTGGCCATTTTTATACTGTTATGCTGCTATATTATAACAGCCCTTCCATTACATTCAGAGACCCGTCCTAGTGTGGTAAAATGTCTCAAAATACACTCTCTTTTGTGTTCATGTGTCTGTATGAGAGAGAGAGAGAGAGAGAGGTTCTCCTACATGTCTAGAGGAAAACTACAAACAATGCATGCAGGACAGAATTAGGTCAATGTCCATTAATAATAAAAACTGAAAAAAATAGCAATTCAGTTTTGGAAACGTCTAAAATACAGTGACCCCCTCTCATATCATTACCAAGCCCTGCAATATTGAGAGCTGAGCAAAAACAATGTCCCCTCATCCAGCTGGTCCTGGGGCTGAGTTCACAAACCTGTTCTAATTAAAACACTGAAGCCTCAGGACCCTCATCCAGCTGGTCCTGGGGCTGAGTTCACAAACCTGTTCTACTAACACACTGAACACACTGAAGCCCAATCAATCAGAATAACAACCAAATTACAACACAGTCAAACAAAACTACACTACCTATTGGGAAACACAAGCACAAAGCAAAATACAGTGCTATATGGCCCTAAATGGACAGTACACCATGGCAAACTATTTGACCTGGGTTTCTGTACAAAACATTAGAAAATCCATGACAAAGTACAGGCTCAGTGAGCACAGTCTTGCCATTGAGAAGGGTAGACACAGGAAAACCTTGCTCCCTGTAGAGGAAAGGCTGTGCAACCACTGCACAACAGCAGAACCTGAGACGGAGCTGCATTTCCTGACAAAATGTCAAAAATATTAAACAATTAGAGAGTGTAATTTCCCCAAATTTGAAACCCTAATTCAAGGTTTCAAAGACCTCTCTGATGAGAATAGGCTACCCGTCCTGTTGGGGGAGGACGCAGAGAGCTGTGTGTTGGCAGCGCACTACATTGCTGCCTGCCATAAGATGAGGGACAGTGTCTGACAGACCAATAAACCTGCATGTTCTCTATGCCATTATTATTGTCCATTGTATGGTTATTTTTACTCTTGATTATTATTGTTAATGATTGCCCCATTGAAAATCTTTAATAATATTATTATTTTAATTATGTTAATATTGTCAATTAATAACTTACATGAAATATCCAAAGTACGCTTTTGCAATATGTACATTGTTATGTCATGTCAATAAAGCAATTTGAATTGAAAGCAATTTGAATTGAATTGAAATTGAGAGAGTGAGAGAGAGAGAGAAAAATAGAGAGAAAAAGAGAAAGAGGGAGAAAGAGGGGGTAAGAGGGAGAAAGAGGGGGTAAGAGGGGGAGAACGAGGGGGTAAGAGGGAGGGAGCTGGCCGGGTAGCTTGCTCAGTTATCACACTTTAGCATTCCTTTGCTTGTGTACGTAGTGTTGGCAGGATTCCTGAAAACCCTGTGGGAATTTTTTGAATCAGTGATACATTATATTTCTGCCTCTGTAACTAATCGTGGGCAGAACAGCCCCGGCCCACATTCCACTGCCTCCATTAGCATGTAATGTCCTAGATCTGTCAATTTGATTAATACTGTATGTCTCTTTGACTCTACCTCATACAGTAATCACTATCAACGACTTTACATGTCAAAATCCATCCTCTAACGACTAGAAAGCTTATTTTCTCTCTTCTCTTTCTCTACAGACATCCCCTCTCCTACCGGTCTCTTTGTAGTGTGGATTTTCTCTTTCTCACGCACAATCATTTTCTGTCTATCCATCCTTTCGCTTGCCTCCTTTTTGCTTTGTAGTATCTCTCGCAATCTCTTCCTCTCTCTCTCTCTCACTCTGTTTTCTCTCTCATTCTGTTTTCTCTTTCTCTCCCTGTCCTCATTAGAAGGGCTGGTACCGTAGTAACATTAAAAGAGGGTTGTCTGGTTTCTGTGTGTTCATAAAGACAATCTTCTGTGTGTTCATGAAGACATGCTTCTGGTGTGTTCATAAAGACAATCTTCTGTGTTCTCATAAAGACATGCTTCTGTGTGTTCATAAAGACAATCTTCTGGTGTGTTCATAAAGACAATCTTCTGTGTGTTCACAAAGACAATCTTCTGTGTGTTCATAAGACAATCTTCTGTGTGTTCATAAAGACAATCTTCTGTGTGTTCATAAAGACAATCTTCTGTGTGTTCATAAGTCAATCTTCTGGTGTGTTCATAAAGACAATCTTCTGTGTGTTCACAAAGACAATCTTCTGTGTGTTCATAAGACAATCTTCTGTGTGTTCATAAGACAATCTTCTGTGTGTTCATAAAGACATGCTTCTGCAGGCACATGAGGCAGCTGCTGACACTAGCTGAAAATAGACCCTCAGAACACTCAGCATTCTAACGGCACTCTACCTCCCCCCCAGCCCCCGACACACACACACACACACACACACACACACACACACACACACACACACACACACACACACACACACACACACACACATGCACACAGGCAAGCACGCACAGCACACACACAGACACGCACACACTGCGCTCACACACACACACTCACACACACACAGGCAAGCACGCACAGCGCACACACAGACACGCACACACTGCGCTCACACACGCACACACTGCGCTCACACATACACACACACACACACAGGCAGGCAAGCACACACTGCGCACACAAACACACACACACACATAAATGGGCACACACACACATACACCAGGCCTGCTGGCTATCAGCTAGTAAGAGAGAGAACAGGAGAGAGATGAAGGGGAGAGGATGGGGAGAGGAGAGGATAGAGGGGGCTAGGAGGGGAAAAGGAGGGGGAGAGGATGGGGGAGTAGGTGAGCTGAAGGGGGAGAGGACAACAAGTGAGAGACATATTTTAAGGATGGGTGACTTTCACCTTCAGAGAGGGATGCACCCCTAGGCACTCATTGGGATGATGGTGGGAGGGGGAGGGGATGTGCTCCAGTTAGTTTGCTCTCTCCCCCATCTCAATTTTTTGTCAAAATGTGTCAAAATAAAACATGAATGTGTAGTCCACACTCCAGGGTTTGTTTAACTGTGTGTGTAAGCAGCAGATTTTTCCCAACTCTCACAGTCCCCACACAAAATCCCCAGGACCAGTAACAACATAACAGATAACACTGTGTTTCCTCCTCTCATCAGATCACAGCCAGGGGGTTTGCCCCGCTGCTACAGTTTGCCTACACAGCCAAACTGGTTCTGAGCAGAGAGAACATCCATGAGGTGATCCGCTGTGCTGACTTCCTGGGCGTTCACAACCTAGAAGACTCCTGCTTCCGCTTTCTACAGGCCCAGCTGCATAGCGACACGACTGATCACAACAATGGCCTTTGTCGCAAGGAGCTGCCGCCGTCGGCGCACACAGATTACCTCATCACGGAGGAGGACGGTGACGGTGGTGGTTCCGCGTCGTCCGAAACCCCCAGAGTGACATCATCCTCTGCGACGAGGTGGCGACCCAATCACTCGACCCTCATGCCCCTCACCAGCAGCCTGACCTCTGACCTCCCACAATGCCCCAAATACAGGAAGTACCAGCAGGCCTGCGCCAAGCACAACGGAAAGAACGAGGACAATGATAGCGTCACCTCGGCCGCCTCGTCACTATGCCATGCCTCAGCCTCCCCAGGCCGCTCAGAGACCAGCAGCACCCACCAAGGTACACACCCCCTCTCCCCCTCCAGAATCAAAGAGGAGCCCCGCTCCGGGGGCGAGGGAGAGGAGAGCCCCCCAGGACTGTCAGAGGATAGCCAGAATGTCCTGGAGATGGAGTTGGAGGGGAGGCCGGAGCCCTCAGCGCATCCCCCCAGCAGAGGTTCTCCATCTTGCCTGCACTCCTACCTCCAGAGGGGCCTCCTGGATCTCAACAACCCAGCCAGCACCCTACCTTCCACTCCTCTCACCCAGCAGCTACTGACCAACAGGCTCTCACTAGCCCATAACAGGGACAGAGACAGGGAGGCATCTCAGGCGGAGGGTGGAAGGGACCTCAGGGCGGTGTCTGCAGAGACAATGGGATCTTCTGTTGGAGACATAGAGGGGCTAGTAGAGGGCATGGCAATGAAGCCCCTTGTCTCAGACGGAGTCAGCAAACAGGAAGTAGAGTTGGATCGCCGCAGCAGCGTCATTTTCTCCCTCGGGGTATGTGACCATCTGGGAACACCGTCTCAATCCTACTCTGACCGGAAGTCTCTGGAAAAAGATCTGTTGGAGATCACCTCGAAATCCCTGTGGACAGATGTTAGTCAGTCTCTCCCCTTCCGCCAGACATACTCTCCCCTACCCTCCTCCACCACCCCCCCCACGGCCCTCCAGGACCCCCTGCCTATTATGGCCTGCCGGCCGCGGCCCACCACCAGCTGCCCTCTGCCCATAAAGATCTCCCCCTGCTCCCCTGCCTGCGAGCCCCGCACACGCACCTCCAGCTCCTGCTCATCTTTCTCCTACCTGGAGGACTGGGGCAGTGGGGATTCGCCCTCCAGCCTGCCCCAGTTTGAGTTCTCCTCTTCCCCATGCTCTGTGTCGGGCTCAGGCTTGGCTCGCTGCCTGGTGGGGGAGCAGAGGGAGCACGGTGGGATGGTGGTAGGGGAAGCCATCTTCTCTCAGGGCCGCACCAAGATCAAGTGTGAACGGTTGTATGGGGCCAACTCCAGTGATGAATCCGGGTCCTTCTCAGAGGGAGACAGTGAGTCTGGCCCTGCCAGAGAGCCAGGTCCCGAAGTCAGTATAATTTATCTATCTATACTACATATTGAAATTGTGATCTGTGCTATTCACAATGGGGTTTGCCAACAACTAAAATTGCTCTGACAAAATGTTACTGTGTCAGAGAGATACCACACGGTTAGTGTTATGGCTGGGAAGATGAACTGTGTTGTAATAATTATGTTTTGATGGTTGTCAGAGTTACTTCTTAAAACCAAAAGGGATAAATATCTGAACAAATAGCTAGGACCAGTCCTCTTTATGACCTGCTAAAAAAGCAGTGGTGAAGACTTAAGACAGAAAGAGAGAGAGAGACAGGGAATTGAATAGACGAGTTAACTGTTCAGTATATAACAACTGTTGTTCTGGAGAAGAAGAGCCTGGAGAGATTAGAACAGTAGTAGTCTTAGTCATCTGTGAGATTTCTGTTTGACAAAATGTCATGGATGCTGTTCACCTCTAAAGCTATAGTCATGGCCCATCCATGCACACACCATCCGTCCATACAACATCCCTCCCCTATTCACAGCCGAAAGCCTCTAAGGATAAGACCTTGATTTCAAACTCTTTGTTTACTTTAAGAGAACCGCAGGGATTGCCATGGCAATGCTTAAGCGCCCACTCCATCTCTCATGTTGCTGTGTAGAGAGAAATTAGACGATTCTTCTTGTGCTACACTGTGGGCTGAAGTCTGTCGTTCAGCCGCTCTGAGAGACTCACATACAATCAGCAGCGTCTTCTATTAGCTCATCTATATCAGCTTTATTTCAGAACCAATGGTGAGTCAGTGAGAGAGAGGCTGGTGGAACGGTGTGAGTGGGAAAGAGATTCATGTAATACAATGAATGACTGCTGAAAATACACAAACAGTGATAGACACGATCATTGAGCTTTTTATCACAGCTGTTTTTAGATGAATGGAAGGCAATGGATATAATGCTCAGGTAGGTAGAGTTCCGTAGAGGTGTCATTTTTTTATTGAATTATATTTAGTTCATAATGAGGCTTAATGCGTTCGCATTTTTTTTCTCTCAAGTCTGAAAAGGAGCTGAAATGTGTGTTTGTGTGCATGTGTGCGTGTTTGTGTGTCTCCATGTGCTCATAGCAGTTCTCAGCGCTGACACTTGGTTCAGACAGAACAGACAGGTGTCCCTGTACCCTCCCCCAGTTTAGACCCTCCTAACTGGGACAGTGCGCTAGGCAAGCCCCCTGCCTGGAGACAGGGCCAGAACCTGGCCCATATAATACGCACGCACTCACACACACACACACACACACACACACACACACACACACACACACACACACACACACACACACACACACACACACACACACAAACACACACACACACACACACACACACACACACACACACACACACACACACACACACACACACACACACACACACCAGTTGACACAGATGAGGCCATCTTGTCAGTGCTGGCCCACTCACAGAGCAGAGTAATGAACTGACTGGAGGGATGTAGAGTTAAAAAGAGAAACCAGAACAATAGAGAGAGAGAAGAGAGAGAGAGACACAGAGAGACAGAGAAGGCCCCCCAAGATCACAGCTGAAACGGAGCACTCCCTCAGTCCCCTGCCTCTACCCAACTCTCTGTGAGACACATGGCAGAACGTCACACAGCGTATACTGACCCATTATTAAACACTGAATGATAGCACTTTCAAATGGGGACATCATGCAGACGTTGGAGGAGTTCCTTGTGACGTAAACTGAGAACTTTATTGTATCTCAAACATCAATTTGAGAACATCAGTCAATCTGTATTTTTTTTACAATAGTTTGTGTCAATTGTAAGTAAATGAATAATTTTGTCCCACAGTTATTGTCTATTACACTGTAAGCGATTGATTTCAAATAAGTGGAGTACCATGCACAGGCTATGACCATCTACTAGAGGTAGAATAACAGTGCCACCTAGTGGGCTGGGTGGGTACAACTGTGTGAGATGGATGCTGTCTGGGGGAGTTGAGTAATGAGAGGAGAGGACAAATGTCCATTGCTTGCTGTATCATGGACAAGAAAGTTGTTTTGAATTGTATTGTATTGTACACCAGGTAGAAACTACTGTATATCCCTAATGCATTCCTCTGTGTTTTGTTAAGGTCAAACTTCCTTTCCCGGTGGATCAGATCACCAATCTTCCGCGTAATGACTTCCAGATCATGATAAAGATGCACAAACTGACCTCAGAGCAGCTGGAGTTCATCCACGACATCCGGCGGCGCAGTAAGAACCGCATCGCCGCCCAGCGCTGCCGCAAGAGAAAGCTGGACTGCATCCAGAACCTGGAGGTGGAGATACACAGACTGGTACATACACTGTTTTAATGGTCCTGTGTGGCTCAGTTGGTAGCATGGCGCTTGCAATGCCAGGGTTGTGGGTTTGACTCCTACGGGGGACTAGTACAAAAATGTATGCACTCACTACTGTAAGTCACTCTAGATTAGTCTGCTAAATGACTAAAATGTAAATGTTAAGACTCAGGTCTACTTATTATACAATGAAAAGTTGAATCTCTACTGTTAGCATTTGTCGTACTGTCAGTTTAAAAAAATTGGTTTAATTGGTGTTTCCTGTGGCTGTGGCTGTCTGTGTGTTTGTGGTTATGTACTGTGTACATATGGATTCTTTAAGTGTGTATTCAATGTTTGTAAGCTGTGTGTGTATTCAATGTGTGTAAACTGTGTGTGTATTCAATGTGTGTAAGCTGTGAGCTGTGTGTGTAAGCTATGTGTGTATTCAATGTGTGTAAACTGTGTGTGTATTCAATGTGTGTAAGCTGTGTGTGTATTCAATGTGTGTAAGCTGTGTGTGTATTCAATGTGCGTCAGCTGTGTGTGTATTTAATGTGTGTCAGCTGTGTGTGTATTTAATGTGTGTCAGCTGTGTGTGTATTTAATGTGTGTAAGCTGTGTGTGTATTCAATGTGTGTAAGCTGTGTGTGTATTTAATGTGTGTAAGCTGTGTGTGTATTTAATGTGTGTAAGCTGTGTGTGTATTCTCAGTGTACCCATAACATTCATGTACTGTATGTGTGTCCTTGCAGGTGCATGACAAGGACAAGCTGCTGAGTGAGAGGAACCAGCTGAAGGTGTGTATGGGTGAGCTGTGGCAGAATCTCTCCTACCTGTCCCAAGCTGTGTCCCAGGAGGTGTGCGGGGAGGTACAGGGGAACCACGAGAAGACCCACGCTCTGCTCCCTACACACAGGTCCAGAGATCCTACTGCCACCACCAACAGCATCTCCATCACGGCCAGCATCGACCTCACCTCCAACCCAGGCTCCCCCACCTCAGAGGGCAGCCAGGTCAAGTCCCCCTGCCCCTCTGAAAGCCCCATGGAGAGAGCCGTTGGCCCTGGGCAGAGGCGGCAGGGCGGTGGGAAGATAGATGTGTCTGTCCTAGGGCAGGAGGACCCTGAGTCTTCCCTGGAGCCTGGAGCATCTACGGGTGTGTGTAGCCCCACTGTTTCTGTGGACTTCTCTCAGGAGATGACTGAGAAATGTACAACAGAAGAACAGCCCAGACAGGATCTGTATCTAGCTAGCAACGGAAAATGAATAGCTGGTAACAGGGTGTGTTTTTATTGTTATTATGACACACATCTCTACCTTGATATGTATAAAGTTTGAAGTACATTTGTTCTCTGTGTTTTTTAAAGGATGACACTACAGTTGTCTTATCAGCAATACTGTTAAACAGGTGTTTTGGAGTTATCAAACTCCATACAACATTGCTCTGGCAGCTTTCTCTCTCTATTTCTGTCTCACCCTCGCTCTCTCCCAACATGGGAGTATAAACTCAGGAATTCCTCTGAATGTTTAATAATGTTCAATAATGTCTCTGTAAAAAGCTATTTCATTTCAAATTGTACATCTGAAGAGTTCTTCTATACAGCTGCGAGTGGAATGAACTCTCATATGCAAAGTTTCCTTCAGTTCTAATTTCTCACTTTCTTTTTCCTGCATTGTTTATGTACATTCCTCTTTTGCCTTTAACACACAGTAGCATCTATGGTGAAAGAAAGAAAGGAATCAACATACTGTAGCTAAAGTGGGAAATAGAAGAAAAACTAAATCGTATTGCACCGTTCAGCACCTTCAAGATGTAATCTATCTAATTTACACTAACAATGCATTTACACTAGCAAATGCATTGACATTGGCACTTAGAAATGAAAAACTCCCAAGCCAAGTACTTACTTAAATTATATTCAACAAATATGAATGGTGTCAAAGACTAGCATTCTTATCTAAACCATATTGCTCTTTTAGGGGTAGAAATGTACTGTCCCACGTGGTGAAAATGTAATATTTTGTTCTGAGGTATTTTCCATTACATTTAGTGTAAATCAGATGTATTAAAGAATTGGGGTAGAAGTCACCACATATTCCTGGTTTGATAATCCTTAAATATAAGAGTGCAATTTATCCTCTAAACTTGTCCAGTATTCCTAATGGTGTATTATCATGTGAAATGTTGAATACTAATTCAAAGAGATGCTTAGATAGTTGTTGGTCCATGGTAATGCCAAATTATTCCATTGTGGAAGATCGTTCTGTAGCATGTGTCATGGTTAGATTAGTGGTTTCTTTGTTGTTTTCTCTTGGAACTTTCCAATGTCACATTCTGGGAATTTCAATTGACATCCTTTAGTTTTCCTCACAGTATGAAGTACCAATGACAGAGCTCCACAGAATGTACTGTTACACTGAATATACCGATCACCCCATTTTGATATTTTTGAATTTGAAAAATAAATATGAACATGTTCAGTTATTTATTTTGACAGCTTTTCTGTGGGGCTGATTTGTTGGCACAAAATGTTGGCCTGTAAATTTCCTAACATTGATTCTTGTGATTTTTAATGGTTGTTGTTTTTACTGACAATTTGGATGAAAGACAAGTCTTTTCTGTGTTTTATGATTCACAATGTCCTTATTCAGTACAAATTAAGGAAACGTTTAAAGAGGTAAAAGTGTTTACAAAAGTCTGTGTAACATGTTTGTGTTTTTTAAGGATTTTTCCATGACAAGAGACTTTGCATCATTGGATTGATAAGTTTGGGTTTTTAACGGTTTTTAAAATGGAACATACAATTGTAAGTGGATGATGGGTTCACACAAGATTTTAAACTTATGTTTGACAAATGCAGCTCCAAGTCTTGCCTTAGAGGTTTCATAGGCCAAACTCACGTGAAAAGGAACGGAAGGTGTCAATTTAAAACCGTACTGTGGAAAAATAACGTTCTGTCCATACTATGAAAGAAATGACTGATTTCAGTACAACCACAATGTTTACTTGTAGGGGGAAAAACTTAATCGCATTTTCTCTTAATGTGCATTAACAATGTTATTTTTCCATAGTGCAGGTTTGATTGAATCCCAGCCTGAGTGTATGCAGAGGTTATGCCTCATGAACATAATGGACTCTTACACTTATCTACCTGCAATTCTGCATACCTCTCATTTTGGGTCAAGGACTGTACAGTTGGAATGCGTTGTGTGTGGTTTTGTTTCTATGGTTATTATTGTATTTGTAGATTTTTGGTGAGATATTTTTTATGTGTAATTTGAGTAAATTGCAAGACGACAGATATCAGCTGTTTCACTTTTCCCTTTTTAGCTTTTAATGTTCAAAGTTCGTTATATTGTAAATATTATGTAACTGTTGTTTTTGTTAATTTGACATGCAAATGTTTTGGAAGAAAACTTTTTGTCAAGACGCAATTTCTGTTTATGGATTAAAACAAATAGCATGCGCCAATTCTTTGTATATTTTTTACTGTAAAATTATGATATATCTAAAAAATAACCCATCAAAGATGATGACAAAAAGTTATTTTCAGTTTTAGTAAATAAGCATTTAATGTCATGAATTAAGATTGTATATCAAACAACTACACACTCATAAGAATCTATTGTTGAATGTTTAACTTAAAAAAGTTCAAACTGAATAATAGGTTTATAAAAGTGAATGCTCTATATAAGCATAGAAAAGTTTTTCCAGGGACAAGATTACATTTTCCATGGTTTGCATGCTCACCAACATTCATTTATCACAATAATTTTAAGTGCTCACACTTCACACATTCCTCTTGATGTGCATAATCATTTTCCCTTTCTGCCACAATCAACCACATACAATGTCACTCATTTGGAGATTGTAGGCATTTTAATGAGGTGCTTTGAATTTAAAATACACTGGGGAAACAGCACTGCCTATGCCCACATGTGACTTGGCATGGGTTGGTGGCTGTTTTTGGCCCAATTTAATCTGGAGAGCCAATCAATGATGGGTGCAGTGCTATTGATATCTCCTGTGTGTTGTTTCACTCGTAGGCAACTCCTGGGTCTATTTTTGCTCCCGTCCCTCTTCACTTTTTCATGATAGAGGAGATGTCCAAGAATACACTCTGAAAGAGAGAGAACATGTGGGATTGAGAGAGGCTATAGATAACACATTGACACTAGTCATCATGACTTTCTATCTGCAAGATTTCAAAAATGTCTGCAGTCTCTCAAAGGTATCTATTGCAGCTTTACTGGGCAAATCTAGACAAAATATTCACAATGTTAGCATTCTCTTTCTCCCTCGCTTTTTCACTGTTTCTCCTAGTTACAGTGGTGAAGTCTTCCCCCCTGGTTCGTGGAGGTGGAGTGGTGATGATCTCTCTCTCTCTCTCTCTCTCTCTCTCTCTCTCTCTCTCTCTCTCTCTCTCTCTCTCTCTCTCTCACTCTCTCTCATGCTTTGAGTCATACTCTTATGCAATGTTGTTATAAGCTCATTTTACACAGTGGTAATGGCTCTCTAAACCACCAGGTCAGATGCTGCCTGTCTCTTGGCTCTACTTGCCATTGACATTCTCCTTCCAGGGGGTGGCATCATTGGCATGTCCACCATGTCGCCCAGCTCGGAATCTGAGCTCCGTGGAGAGTTGCTACTGTAATCACTGATGGTGGACATGCTCTCAGAGGGCATACGAGATTTGAAGCTTTGCTTTCTTCCTGGGTTGGGGAAGAGGAAGTCGCTGCCCATGGAGTCCCTCCTCTCCTCCTCCAGGCCTGTGTCCCTCAGAGCCAAGCTGGGTCTGTGTGTTGTCATGATGCTGGGTCTGTGCGTTGCCATAGACACTACTTCCATGTGGCTGGGCTGGTAGTGGTCTTGGGGGTGTAAGTTGGGGTCCTCATGGATCGACTGGCCCTGCAGGTTCCTGGGCCCACTATCCCCATTCAAGACAGCTCCTCTATAGGCTCGAGGGAGCTGGTCCACCATGGCGGTGGTTTGTTTCTCTGGGGCTCCCTGGAGGTGCAGGGTCTGGATCATCCCCTGGCTGGGCTCACATTGCTGATGCTGCTGCTGCTGCTGGTATTGCTGATGGGGCTGGAGGCCAGTGCAGTTGTCAAGATAATGGCCTGAAGCCATGCTGTTGTGCCTGGGCACCTCATGGTTAGGTATGTAGTGGGGAGGTGGGTCCATTGAGTCCAGGTCCTTCTCAGGAATGACTTTGAAGATGGTCTGAGTCAGCGGCGCGTTGTGAGGAGACAGGTTCCTCATCACACACAGATGCTGTATCGTCGCATTCTTCTTCAGCTTGTAAATCAAATTGTCATTGTCTGCTGGGTACTTGTCTCCCTTCAGAGTCTGTTTGATTTTCCTGATGCCCAGGTGGGAAATCTCCATTAGGTTCAGGAAGAGAGACACCCCGGCGATGACGATCATGAACACCATGAACACTGTTTTCTCCGTGGGCCTTGACACATAACAGTCCACACTGTTGGGGCAAGGCATCCTCTCACATTTATACAAAGGCTCCAGTCCGATGCCATACAGGATATACTGGCCCATGATGAAGCCCACCTCCACCACGGAGCGCGTTAGGATATGGATGACGTACGTCCGCAGCAGGGACCCTCTCAGTGGAGCCTTCTTCACCTTCCTCTGCTCCTCCAGCCTCTTCAACTCCTTCTCAATGCGCTTGTGCTCCTCCACCAGCGCCTCCATCTCCCCCAGCTCTGCCTTCAGCTGGACCCTCCTCCGGTGCCTCTCCTTCTCCAGGGCGCGCAGGCGGTAGAGCGCGTGGCCCATGTAGACGAGGGAGGGTGAGGACACAAAGATGACCTGCAGGACCCAGAAGCGGATGAGGGAGATGGGGAAGGCCTGGTCGTAACAGACGGTCTTGCAACCCGGCTGGTCCGTGTTGCAGATGAACTCGCTCTGCTCATCGTTCCACACGTCCTCGGCCGCCACGCCCAGCACCAGCATGCGGAAGATGAGGAGGATGGTGAGCCAGATCTTTCCTACGATGGTGGAGTGGACATGTACTTCCTCCAAGATGCTGCCCAGCAGGTTCCAGTCCCCCATGGTCTCACAGCTCACTGGTCTCTACTGCAACATGTCCTCACACTGGAGAGAGAGAGACCAGAGGGATTTATTTTGCATATATTTTCTTTTAACAGTTAGTTTATAACTACAATTGAAAACATACAATGTTTATAATCATCATGCAATGAATGGAGGGCAGTGGAAGGATAGGGCAGTGGAAGGATAGTGCAGTGGACGGTCAGGGCAGTGGAAGGTCAGGACAGTGGAAGGTGATGGCAGTGAAAGGTGAGGGCAGTGGAAGGTGGGGGTTAGTGGAAGGTGAAGACAGTGGAATGTCAGGGTAGTGGAAAGTCAGGGCATTGGAAGATCAGGGCAGTGGAAGGTCATGGCAGTGGAAGATAGGGGGCAGTGGAAGTTGAGGACAGTGGAAGGTCAGGGCAGTGGAAGGTGGGCAGTGGAAAGTCAGCCGTTGAAGTTCGGGCAATGAAAGGTCAGGGCAGTGGAAGTTTGGGGCAGTGGAAGGTGGGGCAGTGGAAAGTGGGGGGCAGTGGAAGCTGGGCAGTGGAAAGTCAGCCATGGAAGGTCAGGGCAGTGCAAGTTCGGGGCAGTGGAATGTCAGGGCAATGGAAGGTGGGGCAGTGGAAGGTGAAGGCCGTGGAAGGTTAGGGAAGTGGAAAATCAGGGCAGTGGAAGGTAAGGGCAGTGGACGGTCAGGGAAGTGGAAGGTGGGGGCAGTGGAAGATCAGGACAGTGGAAGGTAGGGGCAGTGGAAGGTGGGGGCAGTGCAAGGTCAGGGCAGTGGAAGGTGGGGGCAGTGTAAGGATAGGGCAGTGGAAGGTGGGGGTTGGTGGAAGGTGAGGACAGTGGAATGTCAGGGTAGTGGAAGGTAAGGGCAGTGGAAGGTCAGGGAAGTGGAAGGTGGGGGCAGTGCAAGGTCAGGGCAGTGGAAGGTGGGGGCAGTGTAAGGATAGGGCAGTGGAAGGTGGGGGTTGGTGGAAGGTGAGGACAGTGGAATGTCAGGGTAGTGGAAGGTAAGGGCAGTGGAAGGTCAGGGAAGTGGAAGGTGGGGGCAGTGGAAGATCAGGACAGTGGAAGGTAGGGGCAGTGCAAGGTCAGGGCAGTGGAAGGTGAGGACAGTGGACGGTCATGGCAGTGGAAGGTCATGGCAGTGGAAGGTCATGGCAGTGGAAAGTAGGGGGCAGTGGAAGGTCAGGGCAGTGGAAAGTGGGGGGCAGTGGAAAGTGGGGGGCAGTGGAAAGTGGGGGGCAGTGGAAAGTGGGGGGCAGTGGAAAGTGGGGGGCAGTGGAAGGTAAGGACAGTGGAAGGTGGGGCAGTGGAAGGTCAGGGCAGTGGAAAGTAGGGGGCAGTGGAAGGTCAGGGCAGTGGAAGGTCAGGGCAGTGGAAAGTAGGGGGCAGTGGAAGGTCAGGGCAGTGGAAAGTCAGCCGTTGAAGTTCGGGCAATGGAAATTCGGGGCAGTGGAATGTCAGGACAGTGGAAGGTGAGGCAGTGGAAGGTAAGGACAATGGAAGGTGGGGCAGTGGAAAATCAGGGCAGTGGATGGTCATGGCAGTGAAAGATCAGGCCAGTGGAAGGTGGGGGCAGTGGAAGGTCAAGGCAGTGGAAGATGGGGGCAGTGGAAGGTCAGGGCAGTGGAAATATATATATACAGTGGCAAGAATAAGTATGTGAACCCTTTGGAATTACCTGCATTTCTGCATAAATTGGTCATAACATTTTTATCTGATCTTCTTCTAAGTCACATCCATAGACATAGTGTGCTTAAACTAATAACACAGAAATTATTGCATTTTTATTGTCTATATTGAATACATAATTTAAACATTCACAGTGTAGGTTGGAAAAAGTATGTGAACCCCGAGGCTAATGACTTCTCCAAAAGCTAATAGGAGTCAGGAGTCAGCTAACCTGGATTCCAATCAATGAGACGAAATTGGAGATGTTGGTTAGAGCTGCCTTGCCCTATAAAAAACATTCACAAAATTTGAGTTTGCTATTCACAAGAAGCATTGCCTGATGTGAACCATGCCTTGAACAAAATAAATCTCAGAAGACCTACGATTAAGAATTGTTGACTTGCATAAAGCTGAGGGTTACAAAAGGGTTACAAAAGTATCTCTAAAAGCCTTGATGTTCATCAGTCCACAGTAAGACAGATTGTCTATAAATGGAGAAAGTTCAGCACTGTTGCTACTCTCCCTAGGAGTAGCCGTCCTGCAAAGATGACTAAGAGCACAGCGCAGAATGCTCAATGAGGTTAAGAAGAATCCTAGAGTGTCAGCTAAAGACTTACAGAAATCTCTGGAACATGCAAACATCTCTGACGAGTCTACGATGCGTAAAACACTAAACAAGAATGGTGTTCATGGGAGGACACCACGGAAGAAGCCACTGCTGTCCAAAAAAAGCATTGCTGCATGTCTGAAGTTTGCAAAAGTGCACCTGGATACTACAGTTGAGTTGTTTGGAAGGAACACACAACACTATGTGTGGAGAAAAAAAGGCACAGCACACCAACATCAAAACCTCATCCCAACTGTAAAGTATGGTGGAGGGAGCATCATGGTTTGGGGCTGCTTTGCTGCCTCAGGGCCTGGACAGCTTGCTATCGTCAACGGAAAAATGAATTACCAAATTTATCAAGACATTTTGCAGGAGAATGTTAGGCTATATGTCCGCCAATTGAAGCTCAACAGAAATTGGGTGATGCATCAGGACAATGACCCAAAACACAGAAGTAAATCAACAACAGAATGGCTTCAACTGAAGAAAATAAGCCTTCTGGAGTGGTCCAGTCAGAGTCCTGACCTCAACCTGATTGAGATGCTGTGGCATGACCTCAAGAGAGCAGTTCAAACCAGACATCCCAAGAATATTGCTGAACTGAAACAGTTTTGTAAAGAGGAATGGTCCAAAATTCCTCCTGACCATTGTGCAGGTCTGATACGCAACTACAGAAAACGTTTGATTGAGGTTATTGCTGCCAAAGGAGGGTCAACCAGTTATTACATCCAAGGGTTCACATACTTATCCCACCCTGCACTGTGAATGTTTATACAGCGTGTTCAATAAAGACATGAAAACGTAAAATTGTTTGTGTGTTATTAGTTTAAGCAGACTGTGTTTGTCTATTGTTGTGACCTAGATGAAGATCAGATCAAATTCGATGACAAATTTATGCAGAAATACAGGTATTTCCAAAGGGTTTACGTACTTTTTCTTGCCAATGTGTATATATATATTTTTTACAATTTCAAAGCAAAGAAAAACATGCACTTACATATTAATGGTATGGGTACTTTCTTTGCCTCTCGATGCGAATCATGTTTCCCAATTGGTATGGTTACCCTATGGAGTTTGAGTCCTTTGCACCGGTCCCAAAAGCACATCTCTCTCTGTCAGTCAGTCCGGCACACAGAGTGACTGTTCTGTGTTCTCCTGTGCTGCAGTTGCACACAGGGTTCACAGGATGTGAGGATTGATCCGCCACCGATGGGAGGGACAATGCCCCATGGCACATCTTGCCAGGCAATTGTAAAGCGTTGCCTGCGCCGCCATCCCCCTCCCCCCGCCAGCTCCCACACCAACCAACAGTGCCAACCCAGCTAGTGCCCTCTAACCACAAACAATACCCCACTCGCTGGCAGAGATGGTATATTTGTGAATAGTTTTTCTTTCCCACTTCGGCACTTTAGGTATAACAGCAACCCTCCTAATTAGGAGCTTCAGGTATTGCCATTTTGAGCCAAAGTTATGTAAGAGCAGCTATCCCTCGTATCTGATTATGAGGGATGTATAATCTAGAATAATCTTTAACGCCAGACACACTGGTTAAATTATTCATGTCTGGTTTCATACACTGAACAACAATATAAATGCTACATGTAAAGTGTTGGTCCCATGTTTCATGAACTGAAATAAAAGATCCCAGAATTTTTTCATACGCACAAAAAGCTTATTTCTCTCAATTTTTGTGCACATATTTGTTTACATCCCTGTTCGTGAGCATTTATCCTTTTCCAAGATAATCCATCCACCTGACAGGTGTGGTATTTCAAGAAGCTGATTAAACAGCATGATCATTACACAGGTGCACCTTGTTAGGGGGACAATAAAAGGCCACTCTAAAATGTGCAGTTTTGTCACACAACACAATGCCACAGATGTCTCATGTTTTTAGGGGGTGTGCAGTTGGCATGCAGACTGCAGGAATGTCCTCCAGAGCTGTTGCCAGAGAATTGAATGTAAATTGATCTACAATATGCAGCCTCCAAAGTCATTTTAAAGAATTTGACCACGTGTACGGTGTCGGCGAGAGGTTTTCTGATGTCAACAATGTGAACAGAGTGCCCCATGGTGGCAGTGGGGTCATGGTATGGGCAGGCATAAGCTACAGACAACGAAATACAATTGCATTTCATCAATGTCAATTTGAATGCACAGAGATACTGTGACGACATCCTGAGGACCATTGTCGTGCCATTCATCCTCTGCCATCACCTCATGTTTCAGCATGATAATGCACTGCACCATGAAGCAAGGACACAATTCTGTACACAATTTCTGGAAGCTGAAAATGTTCCAATTCTTCCATGGCCTGTATACTCACCAGACATGTCACCCATTGAGCATGTTTGGGATGCTCTGAATCGACGTGTACGGCAGCGTGTTCCAGTTCCCACCAATATCCTGCAACTTCGCACAGCCATTAAAGAGGACTGGGACAACATTCCACAGGTCACAATCAACAGCCTGATCCACTCTATGTGAAGAAGGTGTCTCGCTGCATGAGGAAAATGGTCACACCAGATACTGACTGCTTTTCTGATCCACGCCTATACCTTTCTTTTAAGGTATCGTTGACCAACAAATGCATATCTGTATTCCCAGTCATGTGAAATCCATAGATTAGGGCCTAATGAATGTATTTATATTGACTGATTTCCTGATATGAACTGTAGCTCATGGAAATCTTTGAAATTGTTGCATGTTGCGTTTATACTTTTTTTTCAGTCTAGTTAGCTGCTTGGGGAGTAATTGTTTTTTGGAGTGTGTGCGTTCAACCCCCCTTGATGGTTTGTATGTCGACAGAGAACACCATGGTGCAAAATATACTCAATCTATCCAATCCAAGTGCTGAATACTTTTGTAGGCTTCAGGTTAGTGGAATTTGTTCTGAGTTGGTTGGTGTGATCTCTATTTTGCTCTGCATTTCAAAGTATTGGTTATGTGCCGTTGAGTATTGTCTCCAAAAACAACACAACATGCAAACTGAGTTGTATACATATTTTGGGTTGCAGAGCAATATTTCTAAACTGGTTTTATCCACTGAAAATCTATAGTACCCGGAAAACACCAGTCTCAACGTCAACAGTGACGAGGCAGCTCCGGAATGCTGGCCTTCTAGGCAGAGTTGCAAAGAAAAAAACATATCTCAGACTGGCCAATAAAAAGAAAAGATTAAGATGTGCAAAAGAACACAGACACTGGACAGAGGAACTCTGCCTAGAAGGCCAGCCTCCCGGAGTCGCTCCTCACTTTTGACGTTGAGACTGGTGTTTTGCGGATACTATTTAATGAAGTTGCCAGTTGAGGGCTTGTGAGGCGTATGTTTCTCAAACTAGACACTCTAATGTAATTGTCCTCTTGCTCAGTTGTGCACCGGGCCATCCTCTCCTCTTTCTATTCTGGTTAGTGGCAGTTTGCGCTGTTCTGTGAATGGAGTAGTACACATCGTTGTATGAGGTCTTCAGTTTCTTGGCAATTTCTCGCATGGAATAGCCTTCATTTGTCAGAACAAGAATATACTGCTGAGTTTCAGAAGAAAGGTTTTTTGTTTCTGGCCATTTTGAGCCTGTAATCAAACCCACAGATGCTGATGCTCCAGATACTCAACTAGTCTAATGAAGGCCAGTTTTATTGCTTCTTTAATCAGAACAACAGTTTTCAGCTATGCTACCATAATTGCAAAAGGGTTTTCTAATGATCAATTAGCCTTTTAAAATGATAAACTTGGATTAGCTAACACAACGTGCCATTAGAACACAGGAGTGATGGTTGCTAATAATGGGCCTCTGTACGCCTATGTAGATATTCCATTAAAAATCAGCCATTTCCAGCTACAATAGTCATTTACAACATTAACAATGTCTACACTGTATTTCTGGTCAATTTTATGTTATTGTAATGGACAAAAAAAATTGCTTTTCTTTCAAAAACAAGGACATTTCTAAGTGACCCCAAACTTTTTGAACGGTATTGTAAATATATTTAACTCCCCTTCTATCTTTTTGGGACTAATAGTGTTCTATACCACACAGCATAACCATGAAGACAAGCAGAGGATCACATACCCTTGTTCTGGAGTTGAACTGTGTGGTTCTGAATACCAAGCCATACCCATGCTAAGTAACAGTAGGCTACAAAATAGTAGTTGAGTTGCGGCTAATGCTGCTGTTACTGCTGCTGCTGCTGCTGCTGCTACTGCTGCTGCTGCCACTACTGCTACTGCTACTACTACTGCTACTGCTGCTACTACTGCTGCTGCTGCTGCTACTGCTGCTGCTACTGCTGCTGCTGCTGCTGCTGCTGCTGCTACTACTGCTGCTGCTGCTGCCGCTACTGCTACTGCTGCTGCTGCTGCTGCTGCTGCTGCTGCTACTGCTACTACTACTGCTACTGCTGCTACTGCTGCTACTGCTACTACTACTGCTACTGCTGTTACTGCTGCTGCTGCTGCTGCTACTGCTACTACTACTGCTACTGCTACTGCTGCTACTGCTACTACTACTGCTACTGCTACTGCTGCTGCTACTGCTACTACTACTGCTACTGCTACTACTACTGCTACTACTGCTGCTACTGCTGCTGCTACTACTACTACTGCTACTGTTACTGCTACTGCTGCTACTGCTGCTGCTACTGCTACTGCTGCTACTACTGCTACTGCTACTGCTACTACTGCTGCTGCTGCTGCTGCTGCTGCTACTACTGCTGCTACTACTGCGGCTGCTGCTACTGCTGCTGCTGCTGCGGCTACTGCATAAAAAGACCAGCCAAGCCTCAAGGCTTTAATTAGCTTTCCATCGCACGCTGACAGAGTCAATGGTGGATTGATTTGGTTTTTACCTCGCAGAAGCTTCAACAGCAAATGTCAGATGTCACATCAGGGACCTTGCATTACATAACGGCTTTATCCAGTGCTTAACTAGCGATCCATAGTGGCTGAGCCTGGATCTGTTGTTGTCTATCTGTGCTGCCGATGCCCAGACCTGCACTCATATGTTTTGATCTGATTAGCCTCTTCTCCGTGATTGGGGGGAGACTGATGGAACGACATGCGTTTAGACATTTGTTCTATTGTTCACTGTTAATGTTATTGACCCAACATAGATGTCAATAACGTGTGTTCATCATTAATTTTCAGACTGGTCAGAAAGTTATTAGACAAGGGTATTTGGCTATTGAGTCCATGATATGATTGTTGCAGTTCAAGGGTACAGTTGACCTTTAAACTTCAACAAGGTGATACATTTGGATGGTGACATACAATATGTTTCATCATACACTTGCCTTAGAGAGGCAATCAGCAGTTGCTACATCCATTTTTGGACATATGATTAAATAATATTGATTCTTGAAGAATATAACTTTTAAATGCCTAATTTACTTAGTCATCAGAACCCAAAATATGAGCTTGTTTACCTCCAATGTTTTGTAAACAAAGTTAACAAACACTGTATAGCCTAAAAACATGGTTAAAACTATAATTAAGGTGAATGCACCAATTTGTAAGTCGCTCTGGATAAGAGCGTCTGCTAAATGACGTAAATGTAAATGTAAATCATGTATGGTCTGCCCTTACATCCATAGCTGTCTATGAATTTGAGAGTGATTACATTTCTCCAGCCCCATCCCTCAGTTATTTACCAAAACAGTGGTGGGGAGTGGCTCTGCTATTGTTTCAACTGTTGGTTGGCCCTTTAAGCACATTGTAGTGATTACCCAGTAAGCAAAATTACATTGAAAATACGTATTCTATAAGTATTTTTCAGACGTTGACATCACATGCATTTGAGGTGCTGAATGAAAGGTAAAAATACGTATTTTCCGGACGTCAAAAATACATGTTTTCCGGCATTGAAAATATGTAATTTACAGACATTGAGAATACGTATTTTTCGGTCATTGATTCTATGGCCAAATTTCAGCTACTATGTATTCTCAATGAAGTAAGCATTATATCACAATAACAATTGTCCACGCTTCTTAATAGGAAAGAGGAGTCAACTGGAGAGTGCAACAAAATATGTATTATTGTTCCCATCCGTCACATGCACTAAGATGGGCTTTTCAAAAGCTTTAAAACTGGCAGCGACGATGTTCAAAGTAGTCCATCATACAGAATAAACCAACAGACCACTTCAACTACAATAACATACTAAGTAACAGTTATAGATTTGTTTTTCTTGCTATGACTGTGATATGTTGTTGTTTATCTACCTTAGTTGAATGCACTGACTGTAAGTCACTCTGCATAAGAGCGTCTGCTGAATGACCAAAATGTAAATATGAAAACAAACACTTGCAAAGCATGCTGGGTATTATTCGAATGAGCTCCGCTCCCAAACAAATTTGGTCGGTGCGGACCAGATGCAAATCTGAACAAATTATAGAACTTTAGGCTATTTTACACAAGTTTGAAAATCACAGTAGAGTATGACACAGTTTAGTACAGTAGAGCACAGAGTACAGTAAAGTACAATATGGTACAGTACAGTATAGTTTAATTCAGTAGAGTACAGTACAGTTTAGTTCAGTAAAGTACATTAGTGTAAAGTAGGGTACAATACAGTACACTATAATTTACTGTACTGTAGTCAGCTCTACTGTATTGTACTGTACTATTCTCTACTTTTCTTTACTGCACTGTGTACTGTAATGTACTGTACTCTGCTGCGCTTTACTGTGCTGCACTGTGCTGTACAAACTTGTGAAACAGAGATGTCTATGATTATAGACATCTATGTTTGGGCTAGATCAAGGCCAGTCCTGACCAGATGTCTGTGGACGTCTATGATTGGTTCAGATTGTGTCCAGACCAGACCAAAACTCTACGTCCATGGACACTGAAATCAAGGCCGGTCCGGGCCGCACCAAGAAAATACCCCAAAAAAAGGAGGACCCAAAAAAGTTGCCCAAAAGACATCGCCTGACATCACATACTTAGTGAACACTCAGAAAGAACATTCACATTAACACCTGTTAGTGCCATTCAATATATTAAGCTAATTACCTCTTAAATCTCTGCCCCTATTAAGTTACTGCAATAGACCTCTTTTGTACTTACAATCTCCCTACTGCAACTTTTGTACTCACACATAGGATATGGGCCTTCCTAGTAGAATTGTGTATAATAGTGTTTTGCTTAAAGGAAAACTCCACCCAAAAACTATCATTTGGCATTTGTTTCATTAGTCCATTGTTGATATAGTCCCAAAATATTTTTCATGTCAGCAATAATATTTTTTAAGGTATATAACTTTCCAAATTCAGAAATACAGCCGGTAAGATGCAATTTGCATCATATGATGCTGCCTTTTGCATCATATGATATACAGTGGGGAGAACAAGTATTTGATACACTGCCGACTTTGCAGGTTTTCCTACTTACAAAGCATGTAGAGGTCTGTAATTTGTATCATAGGTACAAAAATCCAGAAAAACACATTGTATGATTTTTAAGTAATTCATTTGCATTTTACTGCATGACATAATGTCACGATTCCCACTGACGGTGGCGCCCCCTCCTGCTCGGGTGGCGCTCGGCGGTCGTCGTCACCGGCCTATTAGCTGCCACTGATTCCCTTTTTGTTTTTCCCCTGTTTGTGATTGTGTGCACCTGTTCTGAGTGGGGGCGATTAGCGGGGCTATTTATATTACCTATTTTGTTTTCTGATTTTATTCCCTCTTCCCAGCATAGGGCGCTAGTCGATTCAGGCGCAGCTGGGTACTTTATGGATCGCGGACTTGCCATTAAGCTGGGCATTCCGCGAGTGCCGATAGATTCTCACTTCCCCGTGCACTCCCTAGATAGCCGACCATTAGGGTCAGGGCTAGTCAGGGAGTCTACGGTTCCACTGGACATGGTAACGCAGGGGAGTCATAAGGAACGGATTAGTTTTTTCCTTATTGATTCGCCTGCGTTTCCGGTGGTGCTGGGGGTCCCCTGGCTGGCTGATCACAATCCCTGGATTTCGTGGAAACAGGGGGTTCTCCAGGGGTGGTCAGAGGAGTTTTCAGGGAAGTGTCTAGGAGTTTCCATAGGTGCCACGTCGGTGGAGAGACAAGACCAGGTGTCCACAATGCGCATCCCTCCTGAATACGATTATTTGGTGATCGCTTTCTGTAAAAAGAGGGCGAACAAATTACCACCTCATCGACAGGGGGATTGTGCGATAGATCTCCAGGTTAACGCTGCGCTTCCCAAGAGTCATGTGTACCCCTTGTCACAGGAGGAGACGGTGGCTATGGAGACATATGTCACGGAATCTCTGGGACAGGGGTACATTCGGCCCTCCATCTCACCCGCCTCCTCGAGTTTCTTTTTTGTGAAGAAAAAGGAGGTCTGCGTCCGTGCATTGATTACAGAGGTCTAAATGCGATCACGGTGGGGTTTAGTTACCCGCTACCTCTCATCGCTACGGCGGTGGAATCATTTCACGGAGCAAAGTTCTTCACAAAACTGGATCTCAGGAGCGCGTATAACCTGGTGCGTATCAAGGAGGGAGACGAGTGGAAAACCGCATTTAGTACCACATCGGGCCATTATAAGTACCTCGTCATGCCATATGGGTTGAAGAATGCTCCAGCCGTCTTTCAATCCTTTGTAGACGAGATTCTCAGGGACCTGCACGGGCAGGGCGTGATTGTCTATATCGATGATATTCTGATATATTCCGCCACCCGCTCCGCGCATGTGTCCCTGGTACGCAAGGTGCTTGATAGACTGCTGGAGCATGACCTATACGTTAAGGCTGAGAAATGTGTGTTTTCCAAATGAGCCGTTTCCTTCCTGGGTTATCGCATTTCCACCACGGGGGTGGTGATGGAATGCGACCACGTTAAGGCCGTGCGTAATTGGCCGACTCCAACCACGGTGAAGGAAGTGCAGCAGTTCTTAGGCTTTGCCAAATACTACCGGAGGTTTATCCGGGGTTTTGGCCAGGTAGCGGCTCCCATTACCTCATTGCTGAAGGGGGGGCCAGTGCGTTTGCAGTGGTCGACGGAGGCGGATGGAGCCTTCAAGAAGTTGAAGGCGCTGTTCACCGAAGCACGCGTGTTGGCGCATCCGGACCTGTCTCTAGCATTCATAGTGGAGGTGGACGCATCCGAGGCTGGGGTGGGTGCCGTGCTATCACAGCGCTCGGGTACGCCATTGAAACTCCGCCCCTGCGCTTTCTTTTCGAAGAAGCTCAGTTCGGCGGAGCGTAACTTTGATGTGGGGGACAGGGAGTTGCTAGCGGTGGTAAAAGCCTTGAGGGTGTGGCGACACTGGCTTGAGGAGGCTGAGCACCCCTTTCTCATCTGGACCGACCATTGAAATCTGGAGTACATCCGGGCAGCTAGGAGACTGAATCCGCGTCAGGCAAGGTGGGCCATGTTCTTTGCCCGGTTTAGGTTTACGATCTCCTATAGACCAGGCTCCCTGAACACGAGAGTTGACGCGCTGTCCCGTCTTTATGACACGGAGGACCGGCCCATCCATCCAACTCCCATCATTCCAGCGTCTAGGCTGGTGGCACCTGTGGTATGGGAGGTGGACACGGACATCGAGCGGGCATTAGTATTGGAACCTGCGCCTGCACAGTGTCCCGTGGGTCGCAAGTACGTGCCACTCGGTGTTCGTGATCTATTGATTCGATGGGCGCACACGCTACCCACTTCGGGTCATCCTGGTTTGGCGAGGACAATGCGAAGTCTCAGGGGGAAGTACTGGTGGCCCACCTTAGCTAAGGACGTGAGGTTCTATGTCTCTTTCTGTTCGGTGTGCACCCAGAGTAAGGCTCCTAGGCATCTCCCGAGAGGGAAGTTACAGCCCCTCCCCGCTCCACAACGGCCATGGTCGCACCTGTCTGTAGACTTCTTGACAGATCTTCCCCCGTCTCAGGGGAACACTGCGATTCTGGTGGTTGTGGATCGGTTTTCAAAGTCCTGTCGTCTCCTCCCGTTGCCCCGTCTCCCTACGGCCCTGCAGACTGCGGAGACCCTATTTACCCACGTCTTCCAGCACTACGGGGTGCTGGAGGACATTGTCTCTGATCGGGATTCCCAGTTCACATCCAGGGTCTGCAAAGCGTTTATGGAGCGGCTGGGGGTCTCGGTCAGTTTGACCTCCGGTTATCAACCCGAGAGTAATGGGCAGGCGGAGAGGGTAAATCAGGAGGTGGGCAGGTTTCTGAGGTCATATTGCCAGGACCGGCCAGGGGAGTGGCGAGGTACATTCCTTGGGCGGAGTTAGCCCAGAACTCACTTCGTCACTCCTCTACTAACATGTCACCCTTTCAGTGTGTTTTGGGTTACCAGCCGGTCCTGGCACCATGGCACCAGAGCCAGACCGAGGCTCCTGCGGTGGAGGACTGGGTACAGCGCTCCAAGGAGACCTGAAGAGCCGTCCAGGAATCCCTGAAGGAGGCCAGTGGACGGCAGAAGAGGAGTGCTGACCGCCACCGCAGTGAGGCACCCGTGTTCGTACCGGGGGACAGGGTCTGGCTCTCGACCCGGAACCTGCCCCTCCGCGTGCCCTGCCGGAAGCTGGGGCCGCAGTGTGTGGGGCCCTTTAAAGTCCTGAGGAGGATAAACGAGGTGTGTTATCGGTTACAACTCCCTTCCTATTACCGTATTAACCCCTCGTTTCATATGTCTCTCCTCAGGCCGGTGGTAGCTGGTCCCCTGCAGGAAGGTGAGGTGCCGGAGGTCCCTCCGCCCCCTCTGGACATCGGGGGTCCCCGGCGTACTGCATACGGGCCATTCTGGACTCGAGACGCCGGGTGAGGGGCCTGCAGTACCTCGTTGACTGGGAGGGGTACGGTCCGGAGGAGAGGTGCTGGGTACCGGCGGAGGACTCTTGGACCCATCCATGTTGAGGGATTTCCATCGCCTCCGTCCGGATCGCCCTGCGCCTCGCCCTCTGGGTCGTCCTCGAGGCCGGTGTCGGTGCGCTGCAGGAGCCGCGCGTCAGGAGGGGGGTACTGTCACGATTCCCACCGACGGTGGCGCCCCCTCCTGCTCAGGTGGCGCTCGGCGGTCGTCGTCACCGGCCTATTAGCTGCCACTGATTCCCTTTTTGTTTTTCCCCTGTTTGTGATTGTGTGCACCTGTTCTGAGTGGAGGTGATTAGCGGGGCTATTTATATTAGCTGGTCCGCCTTTTCTTTGTGCGGGATTGTATTTACTGTTGAGGCTTGTGATTACGCTTGTGCATTAGTGTTGCGCCACATTGTTTTTCCCCTGTGTTTGGGGCATGTTATTTTGTGTGCGTGTATTTTCACTGTTTGGGGTGGCTTGTGTTTACTCGCCTGTTGAACCTTATTGAAGCCACTACCCTGTGATCGCTGCTTCCTGCGTTTGATTCCACCTACGACGCCCGAGCCTTACACATAAGTATTTAATCACCTACCAACCAGTAAGAATTCCGGCTCTCACAGACCTGTTAGTTTTTCTTTAAGAAGCCCTCCTGTTCTCCACTCATTACCTGTATTAACTGCACCTGTTTGAACTCGTTACCAGTATAAAAGACACCTGTCCACACACTCAATCAAACAGACTCCAACCTCTCCACAATGGCCAAGACCAGAGAGCTGTGTGAGGACATCAGGGATAAAATTGTAGACCTGCGCAAGGCTGGGATGGGCTACAGGACAATAGGCAAACAGCTTGGTGAGAAGGCAACAACTGTTGGCGCAATTATTAGAAAATGGAAGAAGTTCAAGATGACGGTCAATCACCCTCAGTCTGGGGCTCCATGCAAGATCTCACCTCGTGGGGCATCAATGATCCTGAGGAAGGTGAGGGATCAGCCCAGAACTACACTGCAGGACCTGGTCAATGACCTGAAGAGAGCTGGGACCACAGTTTCAAAGAAAACCATTAGTAACACACTACGCTGTCATGGATTAAAATCCTGCAGCGCACGCAAGGTCCCCCTGCTCAAGCCAGCGCATGTCCAGGCCCGTCTGAAGTTTGCCAATGACCATCTGGATGATCCAGAGGAGGAATGGGAGAAGGTCATGTGGTCTGATGAGACAAAAATAGAGCTTTTTGGTCTAAACTCCACTCGCCGTGTTTGGAGGAAGAAGAAGGATGAGTACAACCCCAAGAACACCATCCCAACCGTGAAGCATGGAGGTGGAAACATCATTCTTTGGGGATGCTTTTCTGCAAAGGGGACAGGACGACTGCACCATATCGAGGGGAGGATGGATGGGGCCATGTATCGCGAGATCTTGGCCAACAACCTCCTTCCCTCAGTAAGAGCATTGAAGATGGGTCGTGGCTGGGTCTTCCAGCATGACAACGACCCGAAACACACAGCCAGGGAGGGCAACTAAGGAGTGGCTCCGTAAGAAACATCTCAAGGTCCTGGAGTGGCCTAGCCAGTCTCCAGACCTGAACCCAATAGAAAATCTTTGGAGGGAGCTGAAAGTATGTATTGCCCAGCGACAGCCCAGAAACCTGAAGGATCTGGAGAAGGTCTGTATGGAGGAGTGGGCCAAAATCCCTGCTGCAGTGTGTGTGCAAACCTGGTCAAGAACTACAGGAAACGTATGATCTCTGTAATTGCAAACAAAGGTTTCTGTACCAAATATTAAGTTCTGCTTTTCTGATGTATCAAATACTTATGTCATGCAATAAAATGCAAATTAATTACTTACAAATCATACAATGTGAATTTCTGGATTTTTGTTTTAGATTCCGTCTCTCACAGTTGAAGTGTACCTATGATACAAATTACAGACCTCTACATGCTTTGTAAGTAGGAGAACCTGCAAAATCGGCAGTGTATCAAATACTTGTTCTCCCCACTGTAGGTTCTGGGTCAAAGTCTTGATTAGGTGACCCCATACCATACAAAATGTTGTTACAAAACCCTCCACCACCATTTTGCTACCTTTAGAAATTTCACATACACTAGCCCCTGATTGGGCATACTATCTCTGACGGCGGCGTTCCTAAAGGTCATGTGAGGATATTCTATGTTGTACCGTGGCGATCCGTCAATACTTGTAGAGAACACATGATGTACTGTAGGATCCCACAGAGTGGTTTATAAAACGTTAACGATACCCAGGGCCGTAGCAGCCTTCATTGAACCCTGTAATCAAAGACAGGATCAATAAAGAAAACACACAGGCAGGCAGCACTCACAGATAGATATGTACTCTACAGGAAAACATATAAAAAAGTAAAAGCTATCAGCAATTGACCTACACATTAATTACCAATTGATTACTGGTTATTTTCACACCCATACTTCCAGAAAACACAATTCAAAGAGAGAGAGAGAGACACACAGAGAGAGGGGCCACAGTGCATTCACTGCACATTAAATCATTACCGATATAGACAGATCATTATAGATCCATACCACCCTGTACAGTACGATCTCATTTGCTGCTTACTGGCATGAGTGTCCTGTGCTCTGGCACGAGATAACAGCCTTTAGGCTTTAGGTGTTTGTCCGCTGGATGGCTGGGTGGCAGGTTGTACTCCCTGAATCAAGTAACTGTCACAACTCATGTTGTCAACCACGGTTGGCATCAAATCTCTGTGCTCCCATCGGTCCTGAGCAGTTTCAATTCCTCTTCCTGGCTGGTGATTCGCTGCAGGAGTTTGTCCCTGTCCTGCTGTGCACTGACCTCCGCCCGCATGCCACTTGGCCCCCTGGGTCTTTCGTCTCGTACCAGCACTCCTACTGGCTGGAAACCATTGGGAACCTAGAAGAGAAGTGCATTGGATGGGCATGGTTTTTTCTTGTTCATTCTTCTACTTTTTAACTTCATCTAAATAAAGTTATATTATTTTATATGGGCAGTTTCTGTTGTTTTTTCATCTACTGCGTTCACATGGTACCCACATGGTATTTCAATGAAGTTCACCTGATATGAGAGAACATGTACACATTACTTTAACCCCCAAATTATTCATTTTTTTTAAATTTTATTTCACCTTTATTTAACCAGGTAGGCCAGTTGAGAACAAGTTCTCATTTACAACTGCGACCTGGCCAAGATAGAGCAAAGCAATGCGACACAAACAACACAGAGTTACACATGGGATAAACAAGCATACAGTCAATAACACAATAGAAATGTCTATATACAGTGTGTGCAAATGTAGTAAGATTAGGGAGGTAAGGCAATAAATAGGCCATAGTGGCGAAATAATTACAATTTTGCAATTAAACACTGGAGTGATAGATGTTCAGAAGATAAATGTGCAAGTAGAGATACTGGGGTGCAAAGGAGCAAAAAAATAAAATAAAATAACAACACGGGGATTAGGTAGTTGGGTGGGCTATTTAGAGATGGGCTATGTACAGGTGCAATGATCAGTAAGCTGCTCTGACAGCTGATGCTTAAAGTTAGTGAGGGAGATATAAGTCTCCAGCTTCAGTGATTTTTGCAATTCGTTCCAGTCATTGGCAGCAGAGAACTGGAAGGAAAGGTGGCCAAAGGAGGAGGTGGCTTGGGGGTGACAAGTGAAATATACCTGCTGGAGCGCGTGCTACGGGTGGGTGCTGCTATGGTGATCAGTGAGCTGAGATAAGGCGGGGCTTTACCTAGCAAAGACTTATAGATGACCTGGAGCCAGTGGGTCTGGCGACAAATATGTAGCGAGGGCCAGCCGACGAGAGCATACAAGTCGCAGTGGTGGGTGGTATATGGGGCTTTGGTGACAAAACGGATGGCACTGTGATAGACTACATCCAATTTGCTGAGTAGAGTGTTGGAGTCTATTTTGTAAATGACATCACCGAAGTCAAGGATCGGTAGGATAGTCAGTTTTACGAGGGTATGTTTGGCAGCATGAGTGAAGGATGCTTTGTTGCGAAATAGGAAGCCGATTCTAGATTTAATTTTGGATTGGAGATGCTTAATGTGAGTCTGGAAGGAGAGTTTACAGTCTAACCAGACACCTAGGTATTTGTAGTTGTCCACATATTTTAAGTCAGAACCGTCCAGAGTAGTGATGCTAGACAGGGGGGCGGGTGCGGGCAGTGATCGGTTGAAGAGCATGCATTTAGTTTTGCTTGCATTTAGGAGCGTTGGAGTGTTGTGTGGCATTGACAGTGAAGGAGTGTTGTATGGCATTGAAGCTCGTCTGGAGGTCTGTTAACACAGTGTCCAAAGATGGGCCAGACGTATACAGAACGGAGGCATCTGCGTAAAGGTGGATCAGAGAATCACCAGCAGCAAGAGCGACATCATTTATGTATACAGAGAAAAGAGTCGGCCTGAGAATTGAACCCTGTGGCACCCCCATAGAGATTACCAGAGGTCCGGACAACAGGCCCTCCAATTTGACACACTGATTTCTATCTGAGAAGTAGTTGGTGAACCAGGTGAGGCAGTCATTTGAGAAACCAAGGCTGTTGAGTCTGCCGATAAGAATGCGGTAATTGACAGAGTCGAAAGCCTTGGCCAGGTCGATAAATACGGCTGCACAGTATTATCTTCTATCGATGGCGGTTATGATATCGTTTAGGACCTTGAGCATGGCTGAGGTGCACCCATGACCAGCTCGGAAACCAGATTGCATAGCGGAAAAGGTACGGTGGGATTCGAAATGGTCGGTGATCTGTTTGTTAACTTTGCTTTCGAAGACCTTAGAAAGGCAGGGTAGGATAGATATAGGTCTATAACAGTTTGGGTCTAGAGTGTCACCCCCTTTGAAGAGGGGGATGACCGCGGCAGCTTTCCAATCTTTACGGAACTCAGATGATACGAAAGAGATGTTGAACAGGCTAGTAATAGGGGTTGCAACAATTGCGGTGGATAATTTTAGAAAGAGAGGGTCCAGATTGTCTAGTCCAGCTGATTTGTAGGGGTCCAGATTTTGCAGCTCTTTCAGAACATCAGCTATCTGAATTTGGGTGAAGGAGAAATGGGGAGGCTTGGGCAAGTTGCTGTTGACCGGGGTATTGGTAGCCAGGTGGAAAGCATGGCCAGCCGTAGAAAAATGCTTATTGAAATTCTTGATTATCGTAGATTTATCGGTCGTGACAGTGTTTCCAAGCCTCAGTGCAGTGGGCAGCTGGGAGGAGGTGCTCTTATTCTCTATGGACTTTACAGTGTCCCAGAACTTTTTGGAGTTTGTGCTACTGGATGAACATTTCTGTTTGAAAAAGCTAGCCTTTGTTTTCCTAACTGCCTGTGTATATTGGTTTCTAACTTCCCTGAAAAGTTACATATCGTGGGGGCTATTCGATGCTAGTGCAGTATGCCACAGGTCTGGAGTGAACCAAGGACTATATCTGTTCTTAGTTCCATTTTTTTTGAATGGGGTATGCTTATTTAAGATGGTGAGGAAAGCATTTTTAAAGAATAACCAGGCAATAGATGCACTATTGTAAAGTGGTTGTTCCACTGGATATCATAAGGTGAATGCACCAATTTGTAAGTCGCTCTGGATAAGAGCGTCTGCTAAATGACTTAAATGTAAATGTAAATGTAATCCTCTACTGACGGAATGAGGTCAATATCCTTCCAGGGTACCCTGGCCAGGTCGCTTAGAAAGGCCTGCTCGCTGAAGTGTTTTTGGGAGCGTTTGACAGTGATGAGTGGTGGTCATTTCACAGCGGACCCATTACGGGCGCAGGCAATGGAGGCAGTGATCACTGAGATCCTGGTTGAAGACAGCAGAGGTGTATTTAGAGGGCAGGTTGGTCAGGATGATATCTATGACGGTGCCCGTGTTCACAGATTTAGGGTTGTACCTCGTGGGTTCTATGATCATTTGTGTGAGATTGAGGGCATCTAGCTTAGATTGTAGGACGGCCAGGGTGTTAAGCATATCCCAATTTAGGTCACCTAGCAGTACAAACTCTGAAAATAAATGGCGGGCAATTAATTCACATATGGTGTCCAGGGCACAGCTGGGGCTGAGGGGGTCTATAACAAGTGGCAACAGTGAGAGACTTTCTGGAAAGGTGGATTTTTAAAAGTAGAAGCGCAAACTGTTTGGTTACAGACCTGGATAACATGACAGAACTTTGCAAGCTATCTCTGCAGTAGATTGCAACTCCACCCCCTTTGGCAGTTCTATCTTGGTGGGAAATGTTGTAGTTGGGGATGGAAATTTCAGAAATTTTGGTGGCCTTCCTAAGCCAGGATTCAGACACTGCTAGGACATCAGGCTTGGCAGAGTGTGCTAAAGCAGTGAATAAAACAAACTTAGGGAGGAGGCTTCTGATATTAACATGCATGAAACCAAGGCTTTTGTGGTTACAGAAGTCAACAAATGATAGCGCCTGGGGAATAGGAGTGGAACTAGGGGCTACAGGGCCTGGGTTAACCTCTACATCACCAGGGGAACAGAGGAGGAGTAGGATAAGGGTATGGCTAAAGGCTATAAGAACTGGTCGTCTAGTGCGTTGGGGACAGAGAATAAAAGGAGCAGATTTCTGGGTGTGGTAGAATAGATTCAAGGCATAATGTACAGACAAGGGTATGGTAGGATGTAAGTGCAGTGGAGGTAAACCTAGGCGTTGAGTGACAATGAGAGTGGTTTCGTCTCTAGAGGGACAAGTTAAGCCAGGTGAGGTCTACGCATGTGTGTGGGGTGGGACGAAAGAGCTATCTAAGGCATTTTGAGCAGGACTGAAGACTCTACATTGAAATAAAACAGTAAAAACTAGCCAAGACAGCAGTAGACAAGGCATATTGACATTAGAGAGAGGCATAAGGCAATCACAGGTGCTGATCAGGAGAGCTAGCCCATCAATTCTGCCACATAGTGACATCACCTATAAACATTTAACTGTGATATGGAACATGTCATAAATAAAGTTAGTTCACAAGATTATACATTTAGGATCTAGGAGTGGGCAGAGCAGGTCAGTTAGGTACATACAGGACCTGTGTTCGAGGCTGGGGCTGACAGGTAAACAAAATGAGGTACCATGTTATTGAAACAGTCCAGGGGGCATCAGCTGTGTAGCCGAGTGATCATAGAGTCAGAAGAGCAGCAATAGGTGAGTCATCTCAACAGTATGTAAATTCTTCTTCTTCATGCTGAATTCAGGCTCAGGACTGGTTCCAAGGATTGGTCTCCTGTGGCTTTGACCTTAGTCCCAGTTGAATGATGGGGACACGCTGCTGATGAATGCTGGAGCAGCTCTCCCCACTCTGCCCCAGAATAGCAGCCGTCATGTTATTCTTGTGCAGTTCTGGATTCTGCCGCTGGATGTCAGCAGAGCTCAGGAGCCCTGAGAATGGAGCCTCTTCACTGGTCTACATTAATTTAGCAATTACTAGATGAGTGCCCTCTGCTGGCAGAATTCTCTGAAGAAAATGGATGAAACAAATGGGAGGCTCTGCTGAGCTGGAGCTGTCTTACATTTTACATTTTAGTCATTTAGCAGACGCTCTTATCCAGAGCGACTTACAATAGTGAATGCATACATTTCATACATTTTTTTCCGTACTGGTCCCCCGTGGGAATCGAATCCACAACCCTGGCTTTGCAAACACCATGCTCTACCAACTGAGCTACACGGGACTAAAAAGTTAAGATGCAGTATTTGGTATTTTAACAAATTAGGATCCCTCAGATATCGGAATATTCATATGCAGCTGGCATAGGATACATTGAAGAACTCTCGTTCTGTGGTAGCTAAAATCACAATTGATATTCTAAAGCAGTGGTCACCGACCTTTTCTGAGTCAAGACGAGATTTGTCGCTCAGATTTTTTTTAAAAATGTCTTCCAAAACATAAGCCTATGCAACATTAACCAGTTAAAAACAGTTCTGTAGCCATGAGGTTCTGTAGCCATTAGGTTTACATTATCACTGCATATTGGCTATGCTTGAATTACCCTGTCAATGTTGTTCAATTATATATTTAAAATGTCAATAGATAATTTGTTGCAATACTTGTGAGGCACAGCTAAATGGGCATAATAATTTGCTTTTTTCTGGATTGATGGCATGCATCTGATGGTCAGTTTGAGAGAAGGGAGAGAGCAGCGGTGAGGCTGCCTCTCACCTGACTCACCGTCCATCCGCCTTCCATCCCTCCAGCCGATGGCGAAAGTCGTACTGCATTATTTCTGCCTCACCCACAAATGTATGTTGTTACTCCTATGACCAGAGAAAGTGAAATATTCCTCGATACTAAAAAATACACAAGCCGATTATAATATCGCGAGTTTATTGGAACGCTTAACAATAGGCCAACTCATTCATGCGGCTGCAGTGCTTGTGGTTTATAAAGCTTATATATTTTATGGCTTATAAAGGTGGGTGTTGAACAAAGTGTTGACAGTGCTAAATAACAACTTAAACATTAACGTACACATAAAAACAGAAGCTATGTGCTGTATTCGTTGTCTCTAGTCATGGTTTTACAGTTTTTAAATCTCAATTTCAATCTTGCTGTGCGTTCGAAGCTTCTTTTTACAGTCGATGGCTCCAGAAACTGTGCAGACACCGTATTCTGAGCTATCTGATTGGCCAGCGGTAGTCGTATAGGTGCACTTGATTTGCTCTCTGGGGCTAGCGGGGAGACGGAGTTCTACCTTCAGACACATGAAATGGGTCAAAATGGGAACACTTCTCCTTCACGGCGCTAGGGCTTCTGAATCAAGTGCAACTACCGACAACCGCGCGAAACGAATAACAAATAGGAACGCAAGGCTTCATCTTTTGAGTTTTTAAAGAAATGTTTGGTGATCGACTAAGAATGCATTAGAGAGCGACCAGATGTTGACCACTGTCCTAAAGTAATACTCTGATAGGATAGGATTGACTGGAAGTTAATGTATACACAGAACACACACACCCAGGAATACTATCTACGGTCAGTGAGCTAACAACAGTGTACCATATCGCTACTGTCTGCTGTCTGCAGCCATACCACGACATGTTAAAGACTTGATATTGCAGTTTCCCTCGTCTCATATTTCCCCCCCTGGGCACAGACGTCAATTCAACGTCTATTCCACGTTGGTTCAATGACATTTCATTGAAATTACGTGAAAAGAACTTTGATTCAACCACCGTGTGCCCAGTGGGTTAAATATAAATCATGCCATTATAAATCAGTAAGGTTCCTGAGACAGTTCTTGATGGCGACTCATTAATCTTCTGAGTGAAATATTAACATCAATTCAGTTTGGGTTACATTAACTTTGTCTTGCCTTTGTTTGCGCAGCTACAGTGAAAATATGGCTCATTCAACATCATAGTTTTTCAGTGAGAGATTTGAACCCCACTTGATTTTGTTCAGTTGACAACTACAACAGCTGGAACAGGTGTAGCCTGTTTTGGCCCTCTACCGCTTATGCGCAGTGGGTGATATCTATTTTGCAGAGTGCAAGACTGAATGAGGAAGTAACGTGAAAACTCAAAATAACAGGTTTGCTATGCGGGATCCTTAGGACGCCCCTACCCCATTGCAGTTGATATTTAAAATGGTTACGGTAAAGGTTCGGGTGGGAGTTAAGGTTTAGTGTTTATGGGCGTCCCAAGGATACCGGATTGCACTGCCCATATACTTCAGCCAGGAAGAGAGACAAAAACAATGCGGAAGATAAAAGCGTGTGTTTTTGGCTAACACTGTCGACGAGATGTGAGCTAAGGAAAGGGGTTCCCCAAAACACCAGTCAGCAAATTGGACCGCCGATGATGACCGCCTGAAACGTCTCGCTTTTATCGGACAGTGGCCTAAACAGAGGAAAACCTATTGCAGTATTGCACAATATTTAATACACTGAAACTTGGACTCCAAAATATTTGGCCTACTGTATTGAGATGGCTACGTTTGATTGAGTGCGGTTAAATTCAATCGTAGCGCCGTACAATTTTGATAACACCGCGTCGGTTGTGAACACTCGCTCGCGTTCATCAGTCGAATGCCGAAGGAGAGAGAGAAGAGGCGAAAGTCCTCCAAGGAGGCAGGGCTGTCTGGCGCTGGTATTAGTGATGGGTTCGTTAAAGAGCGCAGAACAAGCCGCAGAGCATCTGAGCTTCGCGATGAACTCTGCCAAATGAAAGAAGTAAGGTTATCTGAGTTTAACTCCACTCAAGTGCAAACTACTATGATGGAGTCGCTCCGTGTACCGCAGGTGACAATAACCCCAGATGGAGGCTGCTCGCGGGAGATCCAGCAGGAGGACTGGGCTGATGTGGAAGGTTCTCTGCGACGGAAAATGTCAAACTCGTCAATCTCCTCAACAGGTTCCTCCATCATGTTGGAAGAGTCAGAGGATGACATTCTGAGTGACAACGAGACAAAGAGCAAGGGAAATATCACTTTAGAACATTTGTGTGAGGACACGAGTGAAGTGAGTATAGACTATTCTTCATTCAAATACAGTAATATTGTTGTTACGTTGTAATTACACCCAACAGAGCACTGTAACTCTGGGGGGAAATAGTTAGCCTATTCTCTTATATTCTATTGGATTCTATTCTAACCGGGGGCAGACTGGCTGGTCAAATGGCTGGTCAATCTTTTGCCAAGTGGGCCTGTCTAACTTGCTATTTTTTTTTTGTGCAAAATGATCAAGATCTGGCTAATAATGGGGGCCTCAAGGAAAAAATGGTCCGGTGTGTTAGAAATGCCAAGACGGAATTCCGGTCCCAGTCTGACCATGATCTACCAGTCAGCCTGAGGCTAATGTAAAACAAGATTTACTGGTGAATGTTATACAAACTTTGTATCATTGAAGTAACTAGTAGTAGTAAAAACATCCAATCACTGTGTGTAGTTACTAGAAAACCCTCCTCCCTCAGCCTGTCTTCAGAGACAGACACTTTGTGACCTCAAGCTGCATCACGTAGGTTATCATCCCCTGACCAGAGCCTGACTTGTTGTGCTGCAGTAGGGGGAAATTCACACTTCATTCAATTCATTCAGGGCTTGATGATTAGTAGAATGAGGTGTGCTTGTCCAAGGGTTACAATAAAAATGTGTACTGCTGGGGGTACTTAAAGACCAGGGTTGGGTAGCACTGCTCCATATCAACTCATATCTGGACCTTTTCATATTGACAATCCTCCGCCATTGACTTCCTAACTGGTGTTTAGTGTGTCACTGACAATAAACCACTATCACTTCCACCTTTACTCATTTTTGTTTGCCATGTGTGTCTGTAGTGTGGTAATAAACGTGTGAACTGTGTATCTGTCTCCTACTGGTCATTCTATGTCCTCTAACCGGGATGCTGGGACAGTTGTACCTATGATTTGAACCGGCACCTCTTTCAAGACCACCAACGCTCTTTGTCATGGTCCTTCGAGCCGAATAGGAACAATTGTCCAGGGTTATGACCAATAGTGACAGGATGCAGTTCATGCCGCATGCCCCAGCCCAGGCGTACATGTCGTGTGAGAAGAGGCGGACCGGAAATTCCAGTGGGAGGCGGGAGTTGAAGTTCATTCACTTTATTTCTATACAATTTTAAAACTCCCAGAAACTATGTGGAGAATAGCAAAATCAAGAAACATTTCCCCCAGCATTATCACCTTGGCTGATGCAGGTTCATTCACCTCAGTCCATCTACAAACACATATCCTTTTAGCTATGCAATTAGCTGCTACCCATTAACTCACATTATTTCAGCACCGGGATTGAAAACTCTAATTTAAGTACAGAGAGATCTGTTAGCAGAAAAAAAAAGTTAGCTTTACATAACTATTTTTGGTGCAGTTTTACAGCTAGATTTTCCTGCAATTTGACACATTTTGCCATGACTTATGCCATGTTAATATGATATCTGAGTGAGAGTGACTAACAAAAGTAATGGGGGCTCTCTGGAGGTCAGGGCCCCAGGGCAGGTGCCTAGATGGTAATTCGGCCATGATTACTACAAGTTTGGCTAGACTAAGTAGACTAATTAACCAATCTAACAAATGTTAACTGACAAGGCCATGGGCTAATTGAGTGACTGTCATTGGGTGACATAACAAGAGGAAATCTGCTGATGCACAACCAAGTTTCAAAGTTGCACCTTATGTATTCTACTATTCTAACTCTCAACAGTAAGTTGAGACCCGACTGAGTTCCTAAAAAAAGCTAAATACAAAATATATATTTATAAATTAAACAATTACAGAGGTCCGGACCAGTGCAAATACAGTTGAAGTCAGAAGTTTACATACACTTAGGTTGGAGTCATTAAAACTTGTTTTTCAACCACTCCACAAATTTCTTGTTAACAAACTATAGTTTTGGCAAGTCGGTTAGGACATCTACTTTGTGCATGACACAAGTAATTTTTCCAACAATTCGTTACAGACAGATTATTTCACTTATAATTCACTGTATCACAATTCCAGTGGATCAGAAGCTTACCTACACTAAGTTGACTGTGCCTTTAAACAGCTCGGAGAATTCTAGAAAATGATGTCATGGCTTTAGAAGCTTCTGATAGGCTAATTGACATCATTTGATTCAATTGGAGGTGTACCTGTGGATGTATTTCAAGGCCTACCTTCAAACTCAGTGCCTCTTTGCTTGACATAATGGGAAAATCAAAAGAAATCAGCCAAGACCTCAGAAAATAAATTGTAGACCTCCACAAGTCTGGTTCATCCTTGGGAACAATTTCCAAATGCCTGAAGGTACCATGTTCATCTGTAGAAACAATAGTATAAACACCATGGGACCTTGCAGTCATCATACCGCTCAAGAAGGAGATGGGTTCTGTCTCCTAGAGATTAACGTACTTTGGTGCGAAAAGTCCAAATCATTCCCAGAACAACAACAAAGGACCTTGTGAAGATGCTGGAGAAACAGGTACACAAGTATCTATATCCACAGTAAAACGAGTCCTATATCGACATAACCTGAAAGGCCGCTCAGCAAGGAAGAAGCCACTGCTCCAAAACCGCCATAAAAAAGCCAGACTACGGTTTGCAACTGCACATGGGGACAAAGATCGTACTTTTTGGAGAAATGCCCTCTGGTCTGATGAAACAAAAATAGAACTGTTTTGTCATAATGACCATCGTAATGTTTGGAGGATAAAGGGGGAGGCTTGCAAGCCGAAGAACACTATCCCAACTGTGAAGCACGGGGGTGGCAGCGTCATGTTGTGGTGGTGCTTTGCTGCAGGAGGGACTGGAGCACTTCACAAAATAGATGGCATCATGAGAAAGGAAAATTCTGTAGATATATTGAAGCAACATCTCAAGACATCAGTCAGGAAGTTAAAGCTTGGTCGCAAATGGGTCTTCCAAATGGACAATGATCCCACGCATACTTCCAAAGTTGTGGCAAAATGTCTTAAGGACAACAAAGTTAAGGTTTTGGAGTGACAAAGCCCTGACCTCAATCCTATAGAAAATGTGTGGGCAGACCTGAAAAAGCGTGTGCAAGCAAGGAGGCCTACAAACCTGACTCAGTTACACCAGCTCTGTCAGGAGGAATGGGCCAAAATTCACCCAACTTTTTGTGGAAAGCTACCCGAAACGTTTAACCCAATTTAAACATTTTAAAGGCAATGCCACCAAATACTAATTGACCTAAGACAGGGATTTTTTACTAGGATTAAATGTCAGGAATTGTGAAAAACTGAGTTTAAATGTACTTGGCTAAGGTGTATGTAAACTTCAGACTTCAACTGCGTGTAGCTACGGCCCTGAAAGCAAGACACAGACACAGAAACCTTGCAGCGCCCATCCAGAGTCCCGCTCCTGTCCAGCAGCCACCAGCTCCACTACCTACATCTGGTTACTGGCAGTTCCCCAATGCCGAGTACCACAGAACCAACAAACTTTATCCTGTGTACCAGGCAGTGCAGCAGCCTCAGATGGCTTGGTCCCGGCTTGGCCCGCCAGCTAGTTCAGCCGCCACCCGGACTCCAGCATGTCAGGTGGTCACCAGCTCCCCAGGAGGTTCTTCAGCCTGTGCCTTCGCCAGTGCCTTGGCCTATCAGATGGCCACAAGGACTCCACCATGTCCAGCCAGAAACACAGAACCCTGAGCTTCAACCAGCCATGCAGCCCCCTGTGCGCCAGTCCTTCCAGCAGCTGCCAGAGTTGACCCCAGGCCTGCCACTCGCACCGATGCCATGACAGGCATCCATTCACGCGCCTATGCCGACGCTGGAACCAACCCGGCCTCCACGGCTCCCATTCCCATTTCTTGAGACAGCCGAGCATTTTCCAGAGCTGCACCCAGCCATGTCGTCCAAAGCGTTCCAGTCAGCCAACCTGATGACAGTGATGCAGCCAGACCAGCGACTGCCACAGAGGCCCAAGCCATTTCACTAGGCTTGTGTACCGGGGTACAGACGTGACACTAAATGTTTCCCAGCTACATATCTTATAACTATTAAGTTACCTGTCTAGAATGTGCGCAATGCTCTGAAGTTGTGCATTTGGTTTGCTAATTTAGTAGCAAGCTATCTAGCTAAATTGTTAGCTTCTTCCAAAATCTAGCTTCACTTGGTAACAGCAGAGAACACCCTCCTGGCGCAAGTGCATTGCTATCGAATATGTATTTTGTCCGTGCTGCCAACTGAGTAGCATTTTTGAGTTACTTATATAACTTTATGAGCTGGGATGTCTATCCTGAAAATAGTTTAAGTCAGATACGGTGTAAAATGTCCGCAATGCGCTCATTAGCATTTAGTTAGCATTCTCTATGGGATTTTACATGTACTCGTTAGCATTGCTAACCTTTGGATTACAGAGGCAGAGTGGGGTTTGAAAATAACACAGTGCCGGTATTACCGCAAATCCCAGTATGGCACTATGTCGTTATGAAGGTATGGCAATCTGGATACCGCCCAAGCTTACGTTCCAGATTCAGCACCAGGATCCACTTCCCGGACCAGATTAGGGCCTTCACGGGGCAGCAACTGGAGGGTTTTGCTGTATTAAAAATGTACTACATACATTTGGGGTGGCTGTTGAAAACCCTTCTTCTACCCTGCAGCCTGTTTTGAAGACAAAAACTTTGTGATATCAGGCTGCATCAAGTAGGTTACCATCTCCTGACAAGAGACTGACTATTGTCCTGCAGTAGAGGGTAATTCACAGCTCCATTGCTAGGGAGGTTGCTAGGGAGCCTGCTGGAACTCGCCTGGTTTTGGAGAAACTGGTTTTGGCAGGGGTGTATTTGTAACGGCTCATGGTGTAATTGTAACAACATACAGGAACTCAAGTCCTTTTGTTCACCTGACCTAGAATTCCTCACAATCAAATGCTGACCGTATTACCTCCCAAGAGAATTCTCTTCGGTTATTGTCACTCCCTTTTATATCCCCCCTCAAGCCGATACCACGACGGCCCTCAAGGAACTTCAATGTACTTTATGCAAACTGGAAACCATATATCCTGAGGCTGCATTTATTGTAGCTGGAGATTTTAACAAAGCAAATTTGAGAACAAGGCTAGCTAAATTCTATCAGCACATCGACAGTAGCACTCGCGCTGGAAAAACACTGGATTACTGCTTCTCTAACTTCCTCGATGCATTCAAGGCCCTCCCCCGCCCTCCTTTCGGCAAATCTGACCACAACTATTAAAACCTACCCTAACCAGAAACCGTGGAAAGATGGCGGCATTCACGCAAAACTGAAAGCGCGAACCACCACATTTAACCATGGGAAGGTCACCGGGAATATGACCGAATACACACACTGTAGTTATTCCCTCTGCAAGGCAGTCAAACAAGCAAAATGTCAGTATAGAGACAAAGTGGAGTCGTAACTCAATGGCTCAGACACGAGACGTATGTGGCAGGGTCTACAGACAATCACAGACTACAAAAGGAAAACCAGCGATACTCCATCTTAACTCCTCCACATTTACTGGATTGGTTGAACAGTGCAGAAGAGAACCTCCCCCGACAGTTGTTTATCTTCTCGTCAAGACCAGTATGTAGGGGATCTAGTTTCAGGCGTTTCTTTTATGCCTGCTACGTCTGCCCCTGAACTCTTTAGTTGTTTCCAGTAGGAGGGCAGGTTGAGACAAGCTATGTGAATTCCTGTCCTCCACATCAAATCACATTTGGACCTTTTCATATGGACAAGCCTCCACCCTGGACTTCCTAACTGGTGTTCCTAACGTCCTCTTCTGGGACAGTTGTACTGATGCGCCTCTTTGGATACCACCACCAGTTGGTGGTGCTCTTTTTCCGTTGCTGAAATGTCTGATCTGTGATAATCTGAGAGCATTACATGCGTAGAGATAAGGGATTATTGTCTACTAGCATACATCAGATCTGGTCTAAAGTTTTTGGGTTATTATGACTGAGTAAACTTTTCTGTATAAAGTAATAATCGATCTACAATATTTTCCAAGTACACTACCATGTTTGGATGAAAAACAATTTTAAAGGTTGTTGAAAAGTTTCTAGATTTGTTCTGAACTTCAAATCACAGTGCAGCCAATATATAGAAAATATCTTAAAGCAGGGTGTAATTCCCTAAAGTCTAAAGTAATAACATTGAGGTGGTTATTTGATCACATGTATTATATGTATTGACCTGCATGCTTTCAAAGAGCTCAACAAGCACTATCTTGAGTGTTTATTAGGTTAAATTAGCCAAGGAGCCTAAAGGAGAGGAAGGGCTAGGTTATAGTTCAGCACTGTGTCGTAAGATAACTGTAAACACATGTCTCTTCTCTGATTTATATGAAGTGCTTCTTCATTCTTTAATGGGAGTAAGCCTTCTGATGACTGTATTAAACATCCTTTCCTTAATGTATTAGTCTACAACCCCTTCATACACAAGAAATTAAGCCACATACAGTACATGGGATACTGGTATAATCAGTTGTTTTTAGGATCTCAGTAACGTTTTCATCTTTATATTGCAAACATTCACCCTAAGTGAAAAACGGCACATTTAGAAACGTGAAAGGATTTTTCAAAGCTAATCAAGAGCCAAGTCATAAGTTAGCGCTGATCACTTGGGTAATTACAGACACGGTACTCTAATGGTTTATTTTGACTTGTTTGTGATCATGTCAGATAGCTAACTATTGGCCTATCTTAAAGGTAATCTTCAGACATGAACCGAGTTGTCTGTGAGACAACACAGAAGTGGAAAGGAATTAGATTACCCCCCCATATTAAAGGAAAACTCCACCCAAAAACAATATTTTGGTATTTGTTCCATTAGTCCATTGTTGACATAGTCCCAAAATGTTTTGCTTGTCAGTACTCAAGTTTTCAAGATATGTAACTTTCAAAATACAGAAATCATCCCTGTATGATGGATTTTGCATCATGTGATGCAAAACTCAGCATTATATGATGCAAAATTATTTATTTATTTTGAAAGTTACATATCTTGAAAACTTGAGTGCTAACAAGCAAAACATTTTGGGACTATGTCAACAATGGACTAATGAAATAAATGTCAAAAGTTAGTTTTGGGGTGGAATTTTCCTTTAATTGAGTATACTCCCTTCATGTATGATGGTCTTCAAAAAGTTTGAAATCACCCTGGTCTCTCGTCTGAGGCGGCCATCTTGTTTTACCATTGTCTTATAGCACAGAATACAGGCGCTGCTGTACACCTGACCTATGATTCAGGAGGACTGAGGGTGGTGCTGTATTTGACTTCAACACTTGACTGATGACTTGCATTGATAAAGTAGTGATACAGTTGTGATTTCAGGACAATACAGTAGTTTTAAACCCTAGAACTTAAAAGTAGCTGTGAATACCAACACAGCAAATTCTCCAGTGTTAAAAAAACAAAAATGTGAGTGTTAAATCAATTAATCTTATGCTACTCAAATATAAATGACAACATATTCTAAACAAATCAAATATGTTACTTAGAATTATTGCTGCACCCATTACTGAAATGGTTGTCCCAGTTTAGATGCTTTAGGTAGTCTCATAGCTTAGCCTTCCCAACCCTGGCAGTCATTTTGAATACAGGTTGTGTATGATACAAAATTCTAAATGTTGGATATCCCCACACTGGCTGGATTCCTATAGGATTTTCACATCACCTTGCACCTTGCACCTTGCAATCTCTGATTCAGAGGGGTTGGGTTAAATGTGGAAGACACATTTCAGTTGAATGCATTCAGTTGTGCAACTGACTAGGTATCCCCTTTCCCTAAACCAGCATAATGTGACTTGCAGGCCTGATGTGGCCTATAAACCATGAATTTCAGGTCATTATATTACACGCTCAGAAAAAAAGGTTTAGATTTTTTCCTAAAGGGGTACAAACACTTTTCACTGTATTGGTACAAAGGTCAGTTATGAGTGCATAAAAGTTCATACCTCAGGACTCGAAAGGTAAGGCACTGTGGGAAATATTTGGCTTTACACTAAGCAGTGTGTTAATTTAACATTGTTCTGATGTCTATAGGGGTCCACAGACTCAACAATTTCAGTGTTTTTTTTTTAACACTGAAGATTTTGCTGTGTATATGATGATCCAACAAAGTTTTCAAATAATGTCACTTGTGAACGTAAAAAACACGTACGACTTCTAAGGCCTCTGTATCTGCTGGTTGTCAGAAGCCATATTTGACTTTGTCTCTGACATCAGTGTCTTTGTACCTCTGTGTAACTCTTCAGAGCTATGCTCAGCCATCTCCATAGAAGGCTCTTAGCTGTCAACTTCCTTTAAACACACTGAATACACATCGCCTGGCCCTGCTGGAAGGGAAGGCTGTGTACATTGTGGTGCTCACTGCTCAGTGTTCAGTGTTTCAACAGGGGCAGGTCAGTATGACAGGCCACTTGAAAAGCTCTCATACCCAACCTTTTTATTGATCTTTCTAGTCATTCAAAACAAACAATGGTAATGGAAAAAAGTGGCTCTCTGTTCTGAAAATAGAGATTGCATTAACTCTCTATACCCTTTGTTTATAGCAGATAAAGTGTCCAGTCAGCCCCCACACTTGCAGTACAAGCCACCCCCATAGTCCTATGAGTCTATGACAAATGGTTGTGTGCCAATTTCAGCCACATTGACATTTAGGTATTGACCTTTCAACACAGAAAGAAAAGTCCTACTTTGTACACTAGGTTACCCGCTCTCTGTATTTCTAGTATGACAGTGACTTGTAGTGAAAAAGAGGTTTGAATTTTTATGACATCACATTTATTGATGCTAGCAATTTGTGAAATACGCGTATGCTTATGCATGCTCATATTAGAATGTGCCAGGCTGAGAAACCGAGTGAATCATACAGTATTGAGTGAATCAACAGCTTGAGTGAATCATACAGTATTGAGTGAATCAACAGCTTGAGTGAATCATACAGTATTGAGTGAATCAACAGCTTGAATGACTCATACACTATTATTACTCCCTTGTTCCTGTTTTTGTTACTGGTATGACATTGTAATTGGTCTAGTCATTATGTAGTAGGCTCTATTTGCAGCTGATTGAAGACGCCTTATTTGCGGTCAGTCTGTCAACCACATTAGGCCCGGCTTTACAAAGTAAGGTGTGTCCCAGAACTAACCAGGAATGTGTTATCTAGAGGGTTATAGGAATAAACATTTTTACAAACATTGCGTTGTATTGTAGTTTGTGAGAGAACACACCTCATACAGTTAAAATGTAGCATTTATTTTCAGGAATTGAAACACGTTCTACTTCAAATTCTACTTCAGCTTTTACACTACTTTTTTAGAATAACTGTGTAGCCACAAATGGAAGGACTATATGTTCATATTTCTTGATCTTGACAGAGCACAGGGCTTTTTAAAAATACATGTTGATTAATAGGTTGTCACTATTACTATTGGTTATGTGCCTGAGAGAGTGTTGGAGGCCTGTGTGGAAATATGACACCCACACAGCCGACTATTATTACAACAACAATTGAACTTTATACACCACATCAACAAGTGAGTGGAGCATACCACTTGACATTTCAAAGTGGCTGTGGGGTCTGTTATTGGTTTTGAGTGTGTACACTCAACAGAATGAGTCATTTTTTTCACCGAATCCAATGACCAGGGCTTTATTTCCTTTTACTGCAATCTCAGCATACTGAATAGTGACCTCCGACCTCTGTCTTAGTCGTAACCCTAAATCACTGTACATCTAGCTATGGTGAAATCTATCTAAAAAAGAACATGTATCATCTCTGTGTCATCAAGCACCTTCCTAAGTACTTTTCTGTCTGTGAAGCATGTCTGCTGTGAACATGATGTGTGACTCACTCAACATCTCATCACACATAGGGAAACAAAGTCATCATTTCTATGCCTGAATCATCCAGATCTCGTTGAACAAGATCTCCATGACTGTGTCTTAATGCAAATCACATGGCAACAGCAAGTCAGTCAAGTGCGACTATACACAGCAGCTGGTAGGGAAATGTGAGTTCCACAGAAATGACATGTAGCAAAGAGACTAATATGTTTGCGGATGAAGCCAGGGTTAAGGGTCAGGGTTTGAGGCTAGGATTAGAGTTGAGCCTGGACGAGGACATGAAGCTAGGGTTAGTGATGTACAGTAGCGATGACCCAAGTAACAGTGGCCAAGTGATTTAGACAGCTGTCCGTCATCAACTGAATTCAAAACATGATCATTATCCAAGATCATTATCGTTGTACAACTTCATTTACATACAGCCTACTGTTGAGCGCTGGATTGAGGACAGTGTCTCTGCCTGGTTAATAATGAGACAGATACTCCATAGAGGTAAAGCTGACTTTTCCTGTGCTTGGTCCTTCTTCAGCAGAGCAAACCCTGGTGGAAGATAAAGACTATCGTCAACTGGCCTTTTCTTTCCCCACAAAGAAGAAACCTGTCCTGGGTTCAACTAGCTGGACACAAAGGTAAAACACAGTCACCATGGACGTGATCCCTCACCTATCACAGCAGCATACCAAGAACCAAGCACTAATGTAAGATGATGTGTACTGTACATCTTCCACACAAGATAAAGCACACGACACAGACAGTACTGTATACTACTGGCCACTTTGATACAATAGTAACCCATTACACACAATGTCAGATTCCATCTGAAAATGTCAGTCGTTAGTGGTTTGCTGTGGAATGTCAGTGTGTCAGTGCTTATCTTTTCCAGGTAATTTCAAAGCAGGCGGCGAAGGCACCATTCTGAAGAAGTTCTGTAAGAATGAGGAGCTGTGTTTTGAGAGTCTGCAGGGAGACGTGCTCCAGGACTTTGTACCAGGATATTATGGTGTGGTGGAGAGGGATGGGGATCCCTTCCTACATATGACTGATCTACTAGTCAACTTTGATAGACCCAGTGTCATGGACTGCAAGATGGGAGTGAGGTAAGGGAGCAGCAGTAGTGAGTAGGGAGCAACAGTAGTGAGTAGGGAGCAGCAGTAGTGAGTAGGGAGCAGCTAGGTGAGTAGGGAGCAGCAGTAGGGAGTAGAGAACAGCAGTAGTGAGTAGGGAGCAGCAGTAGTGAGTAGAGAACAGCAGTAGTGAGTAGGGAGCAGCAGTAGTGAGTAGAGAACAGCAGTAGTGAGTAGGGAGCAGCTAGGTGAGTACGGAGCAGCAGTAGTGAGTAGAGAACAGCAGTAGTGAGTAGGGAGCAGCTAGGTGAGTACGGAGCAGCAGTAGTGAGTAAGGAGCAGCTAGGTGAGTACGGAGCAGCAGTAGTGAGTAGGGAGCAGCAGTAGTGAGTAGAGAACAGCAGTAGTGAGTAGGGAGCAGCTAGGTGAGTACGGAGCAGCAGTAGTGAGTAGGGAGCAGCAGTAGTGAGTAAGGAGCAGCTAGGTGAGTACGGAGCAGCAGTAGTGAGTAGAGAGCAGCTAGGTGAGTACGGAGCAGCAGTAGTGAGTAAGGAGCAGCTAGGTGAGTACAGAGCAGCAGTAGTGAGTAAGGAGCAGGTAGGTGAGTAGAGAGCAGCTAGGTGAGTACGGAGCAGCAGTAGTGAGAAGCAGTAGTGAGTAGGGAGCAGCAGTAGGGAGCAGCTAGGTGAGTACGGAGCAGCAGTAGGGAGCAGCTAGGTGAGTAGGGAGCAGCAGTAGTGAGTAAGGAGCAGCAGTAGTGAGTACGGAGCAGCAAGGTGAGAATGGAGCAGCAGTAGTGAGTAGGGAGCAGCTAGGTGAGTACGGAGCAGCAGTAGTGAGTAGGGAGCAGCAGTAGTGAGTAGGGAGCAGCTAGGTGAGTACGGAGCAGCAGTAGTGAGTAGGGAGCAGCAGTAGGGAGCAGCTAGGGGAGCACGGAGCAGCAGTAGTGAGTAGGGAGCAGCAGTATGTCTGTTCTATAATAATGTGTAGAATACTACATGTCTGGCCTTTTAGGAGGATTAAGCAATTTTGAGGAAATACTAACAAATCATTGTTGGACTACTGTAATTTACCTATATCCCTCTTACACATCAGTGCTCCTGATAGTAGAACATACAGGCTGTCAACCTGTTCTGTTTGCTCTTGATAAAACACCTGTTGTTACTGGTTCTCTGAGGATTTCCTGCCACATACAGCCGGTGGGGCGTCAAGGCACACAGAGAGGCCGTCACTACTGAGCCACATGTTTCCTGTACACAGCCAGAAAGAACCACACACACACACACACATACACACACACACACACACACACACACACACACACACACACACACACACACACACACACACACACACACACACAGTGGGGAGATAGGGTGCAGGCACAGGGTGTCCCTGGTGACTCCCTTTTGACAAACACACACAACCACCCAAGCTCTCTCGCCTACTGCTAACAAACACTCATACTGTCAACCAGTTAAACTAACAGTCATGCTGGGTACTTTGGAGTCTCCTCCTTGCTTCCTACTACTATACAGAGGAAGTTCAGAATGAAACTGAAATTCACTGAACGTAGGACTCTACCAAGTAAGACTTAGGGCTCTATTCAATCCGCATAGCGGAAGTTCAGCGTTTCAGCGTGATTTAAATGTAAAGGCAATGTTCCCGCGTTAGCGGAGACTTCCATTACGGTAAACGCTGCATATGTCAGATCAATCGTACATTACCTTTACATTTCTATTGTGTAATCTGTAACACTTCAGTGATACAGGTTGAATAGAAACCTTAGAAAGTAAATTCTACCATCTAAAGCATACAAAGGTCACATTATAAACTGGGTGGTTCGAGCCCTGAATGCTGATTGGCTGACAGCCGTGGTATACCACGGGTATGACAAAACATTTATTTTTACTGCTCTAATTACGTTAGTAAGCAGTTTATGACAGCAATAAGGCACCTTACGGTTTGTTGAATATGGCCAATATACCACGGCTAAGGGCTGTATCCAGGCACTCCTCTTTGCGTCATGCGTAAGAACCACCCTTAGCCGTGGTATATTGGCCATATACCACACCCCCTCGGGCCTTATTGCTTAAGTATAACATGCCATTGTCTGTAATACCACTCAGCTATCATCATACACAACAAGACCAAATGAAAAGTCACTTAGCCGTGATGGTGCTAAATAGTGTGATGGCCCCTCAGCGTGTCTCTCTCTGTTGTCCTCTCCTCAGGACGTATCTGGAGGAGGAGCTGGTGCGAGCCCGAGAGCGGCCTAAGCTCCGTAGGGACCTGTTTGACAAGATGCTGGAGGTGGACAGTGAGGCCCCCAGCCCCCAGGAGCACCTCCAGAGGGCCGTCACCAAACCCCGCTATATGCAGTGGAGAGAGACCCTCAGCTCCACACACACACTGGGCTTCCGCATCGAAGGCATCAAAGCAAGTACCCATGTATCAACCTGAGTGTCAACATAAAGGAAGCAATTCAGTCCGTGTTCACTCAAAACGCAACCACAGAGATCCCTTTTCATTTAAACCAGAACATATACAAAAGGCTTATTCCTAGACTAAAAACTTTTTTTATGGTTCATTTTGCACAGTTGTTCATGTGAAGTTCATTACATACTGTATGCAATAAAGTAATGTCTGAGCCTTGACCCTGTTGCACGTGGACAGGGCTGCTTATCAACATATCGACTGTTCCTCCTCTCAGAAAGCTGACGGGACGTGTCATACGGATTTCAAGAAGACCCAGTCTAAGGAGGATATCACTCAGGTCTTCAGGGACTTTGCCACAAACAACACAAACATACTAGTAGGTTGACAGCTACTAGTTGTACCTGTTTTCGTGTTGCATCTGCATTCGTTTGCATGGTCTGCTGATTTTTGAGAAATAGAGACATACAGTACATACCTGTCTCATGTAAAGTGAATACTTGAACAGTCAAACATTTTGGTTTGACTTGACCTACCTTTTGTAAGATCTCATGAGAAGTGATACACATTGGTAAATATTTGGATATGATAAGCAACCCAAATGGCAATATGCACTACAGTAGATCCTGTTGGAATGACAGATAGCAAATATAATTGAACGACCTAGACATATAACCTCTATTGATTTTATGAATTTATCAAGGGAGGTTCCCAACTCTCAACCCTACAGCCAGAATAATCATATTGCCTCTCTAATACAGAATTCCTACCTGAGTAAACTAGCAAAAATTCAACAAGCCCTGATGTCATCTGAGTTCTTCAAGAGACACGAGGTGAATATAGAAGCTTTAGGTCATCTGCACCTGTTTTCTGTTGACATTTGTTCATCACACTAGATATATTAAACATCTAAAGAGCTTTTATGAGGTTTACCGGTAAATAATATAAATAATACCCACTGGGCAAAAATGTCAATTCAACGTCTATTGCACATCTGTTCAATGTAATTTCATTGAAATGACATGGAAACACTTGATTCAACCAGTGTATGCCCAGTGGTTATTGTAATGAGTAAAAGTCTTCTCTCTCCAAGGTGATTGGGAGCTCCCTCCTCTTCATTCATGACCACACTGAGCGAGCTGAGGTTTGGCTCATTGACTTTGGCAAGACTACAGCTTTACCAGAGGGACAGACTCTGAACCACTCCATACCCTGGCAGGAGGGCAACCGAGAGGACGGATACATGTGGGGACTGGACAACCTGATGAGGACACTGGGCTCTTTGACTAACAAAGGAACTAGTGAAGGAACTAATGAGTGCCTTTAAGCTATGGCCACCTGGGAGGGATGGACTACACCATTCTAGTAGTTAGAGAACCCTGGCAGTAATATACAGTCTCAAGGTTCCCCTCAATCACAAAGTATACATACTGTGTAAATCAAACTTACAGCTTACCTATGTACTGTATTCAGCACAACAAATTGTATCTCAGCGTATTGTTGAAGCTATTGTAGCATGGAGATAAGGGATTGCGTTTTTTAAAGTATGTCTGTGCCTTGTGAACAAACGATACATTTTAGGGAAATTTTAATGAATGCAAATTAATGAACAGACAAAAACCTGTGATTGTAGTGCCTGTATATTCTAGAAAGCCATACAATACTATCGATGTAAGGGACAGTATTGCATAGAAATCTAACCCATTCCATATTCCAAGGTGTCATTAGATTTGATTGATTTCAGTTTTTGATAATCAAGCATGTTCTTTTATTTTGTTTTCAAACTTTATTGAAGACATTAGGCATACTGTATTCTAATACAGTTACATACACCAGTGCGTCTTTAGGATCATCTCATTATCACGACGAAGGATGAATGAAAAATGAATCACGCAAGTATTGTAGCAAGTATTGTATTATGACAGTCCATGAGACTAACCTCAGAAAAACACTATTGCCTTGTCCCAATGAGTTAGAAATGGTTGTGTATTGGGATTTCTTTCATATGTACAAGTAAAAATATGTCTTGCTGTATTATAAAACACTTATCAAAACACAAAGGAGAGAAATATTTCTTCATTTATTTGGGGTAGAAGTATACAAGAACAAGTATATTGCATAGTTTCTAGCCTTTGTTCTTCTGTGTAGAGGCACTCAACTTTAGATCTGTGGAATATAAGCCAAAACATGTGAACTAAAATGCAATTGTTTTCACAGACAAATATTTTTTAGGAGATTGTACCTTACCAGGTAGAATCAGGATAGGGGGTTTTCTTCACTAATATATAGGCTCCTATGGATCCTAAAAGAAACACAATCCCTCAAGGTCTCAGCAGATTTACAAATCATGAGTAATAGTGAAGTTGTCAAGAGGATGACAAGACTTGTCCACCTTTAGGCTACAGTCAGAAATATCGTCAGACTTTGAGGTGGCTACAAAGTGCAAATTGGAACCATGGAACATTATCGTGACCTACCATTATTGGAACCAGTATGCTTTATTTCAGTGTAATAAGCTTACATGTATATATCAGTAACCGTACTGCTTTAACAACAGCTCATAACAATAATACATGTTATCTTGTGTCATAAATACTGAGAAATAAAAAAGTAAACGGCAAGCAAGCCCTCTAGTGAAATACACACACAAACTGTTTGGTATTTCATGAGAGGGCTGCCCCCTGTTGAGTGTAAGATGTACTGTAGAGTACTACATCACAAACACTAACTAGTGCTCTGGCAGACCCAATGGCAGTGATCAACTACAAGACACTTAAACATATACAAAAACACGTATAAATTAAGTATAACTGCTACAAATGTAATGAGTTAGTACAGTTTAAATTCCAATGTCAAATAATAGCATTTCATCTTTTGGTGTAGCCAAGGTGAAAGTTAGTATTATTAAAATGTTTCGTGTTGGAACAAGATGGATAAATTACAGAGGGGCTCCTACTATCACATTCTCTGCTCTTGGTGTCTCCAAAACCCTCTTCAGTAAAGAGTGAGAACAGTCACTATAAGACGAAATGCATTTAGAGAGGGTGAAGTATTAGTAGACAATGCGTATAATATGGTAAAACAGACTAAAGTATTAAGCCAATAAGACTAAATAAAATGTAAATGCTATCTACAAAATAACTATGACAATTCTAAACAAGAGATTAACTTTTGCTTATGAGCCAGATAGGGAACAGTAGATAGCACAAGTAATTATAATTGTGATCACAAGTTCATACTCTCTCTGGTCTACTCAGTATCCATCACAGCACTTTCACACATACTGAAAACCTCCTTTCTGCCTTTTCCATCACCTGCATAGGCAACCATAGCTTCCTATATGTTTTCACAGTATTGATTTAGCAGTCAATTCCAGTCATTCATTCCAGTGTAAACCTAACAAGGACATGTTATAAACAAAGAAGAAAGGAATGGATTAACTAAAAAGCCCTGAACCAGAGGAGACACTGCACATTTGAATGGATGCCAGACATTGCAGATGACTCCAGCTAGGGCCTAGAAATCCTCTGAGGCTTGGATGTGCTTCTGTGCCAGTGATGGCCTTCTTGGGCTGTGTCACATTCCACCTCAGGAAGAGAACATGCTACCTGTCTCCTGGCAAAGCAGCATCTCCTTCTGTCTTTAACCTGTTGTGTTTTCTTGCTACTGTGGGCTTTCATATAAATCTCTCACCGTCTATACTAACTACAAAGCATCATCAGTAGTACCAAAACTACACAATAGTGTGTTCCTGTGCATGGCCAGTGAGGTGTGGGGTCTGTTCCAGTGTTCTGCTCCGCTCCCCCAGGGGCCAGGGTTAGACAGGGGTGACACTGAGGTCCTCAGACAGAGAGAAGCCTGAGTCTCTGTCCCGGGTCGGTTTCTCAGGCTTGGTGTGTCTCCTCACATCCTCGTGTCCGTAGCTGGCGTGGCGCTTCAGTAGCAGTTTGGGCATACAGTAAGAGGCCGCACCCAGGCCTGCCCCTGAGCAGGAGGAGAAGGAGGAGGTGCTGGGGGCACAGCTGGTGCTGGCACTGGTGCTGGGGCAGGGCTCTGGGCCTTTGGGCACCACTAGGGGCAGGCTCTCTGCCTCATAGCTCTGCTCATCATAGGCATAGTTGACATTGCCACAGGGGAAGCTCTGCAGCTTAGCCAAGTCCATGCCCAGGGCCTGGCCCCCGCTGGCTCCCCCTGCTTGGCCCTTCCGGGAGGACACCAGGCTGAGGCTGGGTGCACCTTGGGGTTGGGGAGCAGAGAGGGCCTGGCAGGCCGGGAAGGGGGACGAGGAGCACAGACTGCTGGGGACAGGGAGGCCGCTGCTGCCATCGCACCCAGAGTCGGTGCACTCAGAGGTAGGGGTGGCTGCCTGGGGGGCGGAGTAGCTGCTGGACAGGGGCATGGACTTGGTATGAGATAAGGCTGCCTTCCCCCGACCAAAGCTCTCCAGCACCCAGGAGCCATAGGTTGGGTTCCACAGGTTCTTTGTCTTGTTTTTTAGCCTCTGGCTGCCTGAGAAGGAGCTGTCCCTGGAGCAGGGCCAGTTGAGGGGCTCGGGGTGGAGCCAGGCCCCAGGGCAGACACCTGGACCCGGAGCAGGAACAGGCTCGGCCCAGCAGGGCTCCAGGGTCTCACGGTAGGAGGCCACCTCCTGAGGCAGCTGCTGGGGCCGCAGCAGACAGGGCTTGTGGGGCTGGGGCAGCGACGTGGGACCCATGCCCAGGCCCAGACCCAGACTGCTGATCTGGGGCGAGACCTCCTGGGAGGCAGTGTGGGCCAGCAGCAGAGGGGTCAGACTGCCTGGGGTGTCAGGGCGGATCACAGTGCTCAACTCCTCCTCCACTATAGGACCGTACTCCACAGGCAGGGGCGTGTTGATCACATCAGGGTCCTGGGCAAAAGAAAAGAGAGAATAGAAAACGGTGAATATGTATGGTGAGTGTTGTGAAGAAAATGCATCCCTGGCTGCGAGTGGATCAGTACCTGAGTGCAGTAGTTGATCCTCTCCAGAATGGTGGAGAAATTGGGTCTGTGTTCAGGGCAGTGCTGCCAGCACTGAGTCATGATCCTGTACCTACAGAAGAGAGTTGGAGAAAAGCAAACTGAATCATGGATTTAAGTCTAAAACTGCATATTGGCCTTGCAACGGACCTAAATGCATTATAAACTCCTGTCAAGAGAGTTAACTCTCCATTAGCTCAATCTGATCTACTCACACAGGCCCGGGACAGCTCTTAGGGGGGTCCATCCTCCCCCCACTTGTCACAAACTCCAGAACCTCCTGGTTGGTTTTGCAAGGATAAGGCATGTAGCCTAGAGAGAAAATCTCCCAGAGCAGTACACCAAACGACCTGCAGAGGGAGAGCAGAGGTCATTTAAAAGAGTTGATATGAGAAATCAGCTGCTTCAGAAAGTATTGATACCCCTCGACTTATTCCACATATTGTTATGTTACAGCCTGAATAAAATATGGATTACCCATAATGACAAAGTGAAAACATGTTTTTAGACATTTTTTACAAATGTATTGAAAATGAAATACAGAAATATCTCATTTACATAAGTATTCACACCCCGACTCAATACTTTCTAGAAGCACCTTTGACGGCGATTACAGCTTTGAGTCGTCTTGGGTATGTCTGTATCGGCTTTGCACATCTGGATTTGGGGATTTTTTTTTAAGGGAGCGGGGAGTTTTTCACAGATTTTCAATGGCATTGAAGTCTGGCCTTTGGCTGGGCCACTCAAGGTCTTTCACATTCTCGTTCTGAAGCCATTCCAGTGTTGCTTTGGATGTAAGCTTGGGGTCATTATCCTGATGGAACCTAAATCATCGTTTTCACTCTGTATTTGCCTGTATTTGTCTCCATGCATTGTTCCCTCTATCCTTACCAGTCTCCCGGTCCCTGCCTCTGAAAAGCATCCCCATAGCATGATTCTGCCACCACCATGCTTCATGGTAGGGATGGTGTTAGACTGGTAATAACCTGTGCCTTGTTTTCGCCAGACAAAGCGCTTTGCATTCAGGCCAAAGAGTTCAATTTTTGTCTCATCAGACCCCAGAATCTTTTGCCTTACGCTCTCAGAGTCTTTCATGTGCCTTTTTGCAAACTCCAGGCATGCTGTCATGTGCATATTTCTCAGGAGTGGCTTCCGTCTGGCCAGTCTCCCATAAATCTCAGATTGGCGAAGTGCTGTAGAGACTGCTGTCCTTCTGGCAGGTTCTCCCATCTCAACCAAGGAACTCTGTAGTTCTGTCATAGTGGTCATTGGGTTCTTGGTCACCTCCCTGACCAAGGTACTTCTTGCCCGGTTGCTCAGTTTGGTCAGACAGCCAGCTCTAGGCAGAGTCTGGGTAGTTCCATATTTTTTCCATTTCCCAATGATGGAGACCACTCTTCTCTTGGAAACTTTCAACACTATAGACATTGTTTTATACCCTTTCCCAGATATATGTCTCATCACAATTCTATCTCTGAGATCTACAGACAGTTCCTTGGACTTCATGGTATAGTTTCTGCTCCTGACATGCACTGTCAACTGTGGGACCTTATATCGACAGGTGTGTTTCTTTCTAAATGATGTCCAAACAATTGACTTGGCCAAAGGAAACGGGATGCACCTGAGCTCAATTTGGAGTGTAATTGCAAATGGGTGTTAATACTTATGTCAATGAGATATATCTGTACTTCATTTTCAATAACTTACCAAAAATGTCTAAAAACCTGTTTTCACTGTCATTGTGTGTAGATGGCTGAGAAACAAATTCTGTCTAACACAACCAAATGTGGAATACTTCAAGGGGTATGAATACTTTCTGAAGGCACGGTATGTACTGCTACTAGTCATTCAACTACAACTCATGTAATAGAGTGAATGGGTTACCAGGTGTCAGTCTTGCAGGTGAAGATGCCCTCCATGAAGGCCTCTGGGGGCATCCACTTGACGGGCAGCATGGCACGGCCACCCTTTCTGTAGTAGCTGGCCCTGTGGAGGAGAATGAGTCATGGTTAGTGTCTGAAACGCCTCTATAACTCAATGGGAATAGTACTCTCAAGTCTTCACTGCGTGGAGATTAGACTGATCCAACAGATACGTTGAGATATCAGCTGGGAAAAACACAGAATGGAGAAATGAAACATCACAAGGCGTTAAGATCCTGTTTGGGGGATGCTGAACTGAAGCAACAAGCAGCATGGTACTGGGACAGAGAGAACTGGTGGTTAAGTATACCTGTATATATCACGCGCCATTCCAAAGTCTCCTATCTTAGCCACTCGGTCTGGTCCAGGGCAGGTCAGCAAACAATTCCTGGCAGCTATATCTCTGAAACACACAACAAACAACATTGAATACCTCTTTATGTAGTATGAATACTGTATACAAAAGGCTAATGGTTTGGTAGGAGGACATGGTAACCTGTGGATGAAGTGGTTCTCTTCCAGGTAACGGCAGCCGAAGGCGATGTCTCTGGCCACGTGTAGCAGCTCCAGCATGGTGAGGGAGGAGCTCTGACTCTGAAAAAAACACCACACACACAAAACCATTACTACTGACATACAGCTACACAGACCCATAGGGCTGCTGAACACGTCCGGCAGCTGAGAGACACTCTGCTACTGACCGTTTTGGGTCGGTTCTGTCTCAGGAAGCTCTTCATATCGCCTCCAGTCATCAGCTCCAGGAGGATGCAGCGGGGCAGGATCTGAAGACTCACCCCGATGCAGCGCACTATGTTCTGGTGGCTGAACTTACTGTGGACACACAAGAACAGCGGTGGTGAATACACTACTGTACCTCAGGCTAGGAGAGTTGGCCAGACACTGGCTGTAATGGCTTTAGGGTACAGGACTGTTTTTTACAAGTTGTGTGTGATGTGGTGTGGTGGCATCAACATATTAATGAATGTGTCTGTGTTTATGTCTAGGCTGTGTCTAGTATTATTAAATTATCAGGAAACACTCCAGGGCCCAATTTACCCCAGACTACTCATTATATACTCTGCTGTGCCTGCCTTAGACCGACAGCGTCTGCTCGACAGAGATGCTTTCTAATGCTTTCAGCAGAGCTCCATTTGGAGGCGAGACAGATTTCTTCTGGCAACCAGCTGCTGTTACCTCAATGGCGGTGAATTACCTGACTCGCTATGATAAACAACAGCTGGGGAGCTGTTTACCAAAATAAGCAGTGAATGAGGAGAGTCACAAAACATGGCAGCATTTTAGACTGCCAAGCGCTAAGTGATGGTACAACAGTGTCTGGGTGTCGTCTGCCTCCCTCATACATTACACTATGTTACTGTGTGTGTGAGAGATTGAGCGAGAGCAAGAGCGAGAGAGCGAGAAGATGAGGCCCTGTGTGTTCCAGCCTAGTCCACCTCATAATCAGCGCCTCCATCAGGAAATCCATTTCGTCCTGTTCGGAGCAGATCTCCGGAAGAGTCTGTGGAGCAGAAAGGTAACAACAGGCAGTCAGGCCCTATTCAGAACAGAACACAAGCAGAGAGAGAGACACCCCATGGCATGCACTCATCAGCTGATTCACCCAAGGAAATTACAGTTGATTTTCATAGCAGATTTGTCTAGAGAAATCTATGAATTAATTCATGTTTGTAGCAGAATGACTAAAGAAAGGAATTGTGTTGGTTGAGGTGGGGGTAGAGGTAGAGATAGAGGTGGAGGTAGAGATAGAGGTGGAGGTGGGGGTAGAGGTGGAGGTAGAAATAGAGGTGGAGGTGGGGGTAGAGATAGAGGTGGAGGTAGAGATAGAGGTGGAGGAATATGTTATTTGTCTTATGCAGCTGTATGACCCAGTGGGTGAATAAACTTGGTTTGAGCTTTACTAAGCATCCGTGAGTTTTACTCTGTTTATTTAGAACCTTACAAAGGCGAAACAAGTACATGTTTAATGTATTACTGTATGAAATTGGGAGCTATATTGCTTTGCAACATGTTTATCTTGTATACTGTATTACTGTAGTGTTTACTGTACCGCATGCTATTTTGTTTTTGTAGAACTGAAAGACGTCCACCACGTACGTGGTGGTAGAATGCGTCTGTTTACAGACGAACAGGAGGCTGCCATTGTGCAAATGGTAGTTGAAAATAATGCCATAAGACTGCGGGAAATCAAACAGATTATTGAAAACCCTGCCATCTTCAATATCAGAGTGAGTTTATCAACCATAGCCCGCATCCTTAAGAAACACCATCTCTGGATGAAGCAAATCTACAGAGTCCCATTTGAAAGGAATTCCCAAAGAGTGAAGGATAAACTGTACGAATATGTGCAAGTAAGCAATGTAGTAGTATTACAATCTTGAAACATTAGAGACTCATTGATGTTGCCAGTGAACTTTACTATACAGCAATTACAGTATTTACTGTCATTTCAGAGAATCATGGAGTTGGATGCAAGTCCCATCCTCCAGGACCTCATATTCATAGATGAGGCTGGATTCAATTTTGCAAAGATGAGGAGGAGAGGAAGGAACATCCTTGGTCAACGTGCCATCATTGAGGTACCTGGCCAGCGTGGGGGAAATATCACCATTGCGTAGCTATGCGCCACAATGGGGTCCTCCACCGTCATGCCACCCTTGGACCATACAGCACTACCCATTTCCTTAATTTCCCGAACACCTTACACAACAGTCTTTTTCAGCCAGAGCAGAGAAGGCCAGGCGATCCTGAGCAGCAAATGTATGTTCTAATTTGGGACAACGTGAGTTTCCATCAGGCTGCGCAGGTCCGCAACTGCTTCCATGACCATCCCTGGTTTACAATTCTGTATTTGTCAACCCTATTGAGGAGTTGTTTTTAGCATGGTGGTGGAAGGTGTATGATCGCAAACCCCATGAACGTATGGCCGTAATCCAGGCAATGGAGGAGGCATATGGTGACATTCCAGTCTTTTCAGGGGTGGATGCGTCATGCCAGAAGATATTTCTCCACTGTCTGGCCAAGGAGAATATTGCCTGTGATGTTGATGAAACTCTGTGGCCGGACAAAAACAACATATATGACTGATTTTGTTTCCGCAATGGAGTATTTGTTTCTTGACTTATGATTTAGATTTTACTGTATTTTTGGCGGTTTCTTTATCTATTTCGTACAATTGAGCTAACATACAGAACAGCAGTACAAATAGGCCTATTTTTATTCCTTTGCATATGCAAAAATATATTTACTGTATGTTTGCATTTTTACTGTACAGTTGAAGTCGGAAGTTTACATACACTTAGGTTGGAGTCATTAAAACTCGTTTTTCAACCACCACAAATTTCTTGTTAGCAAACTATAGTTTTGGCAAATCGGTTAGGACATCTACTTTGTGCATGACACAAGTAATTTTTCCAACAATTGTTTACAGACAGATTATTTCACTTATAATTCACTGTATCACAATTCTAGTGGGTCAGAAGTTTACATACACTAAGTTGACTGTGCCTTTAAACAGCTTGGAAAATTCCACAAAATGATGTCATGGCTTTAGAAGCTTCTGATTTTTTTATGTCATCTTTATTTAACCAGGTTGGCTAGTTGAGAACAAGTTTTCATTTGCAACTGCATCCTGGCCAAGATAAACCATAGCAGTTAGACACATACAACACAGAGTTACACATGGAATGAACAAAACAAGAAAAAAAAGAAGAGAAAAAAAAGAAAAAAAAGAGGGAAAAAAAGGCTATATACAGTGAGTGCAAATTAGGTAAAATAAGGGAATTAAGGCAATAAATAGGCCATGGTGGCAAAGTAATTACAATATGGCAATTAAACACTGGAATGGTAGATGTGCAAAAGATGGATGTGCAAGTAGAGATACTGGGGTGCAAAAGGAGCAGAATAAATAAATAAATACAGTATGAGGATGAGGTAGATAGATGGGCTGTATACAGATGGGCTATGAACAGGTGCAGTGATCTGTGAGCTACTCTGACAGCTGGTGCTTAAAGCTAGTGAGGGAGATTGGAATCTCCAGCTTCAGAGATTTTTGCAGATTGGCTAGTTGACATCATTTGAGTCAATTGGAGGTGTACCTGTGGATGTATTTCAAGGCCTACCTTCAAACTCAGTGCCTCTTTGCTTGACGTCATTGGAAAATCAAAAGAAATCAGCCAAGACCTCAGAAAAAGAATTGTAGACTTCCACAAGTCTTGTTCATCCTTGGGAGCAATTTCCAAACGCCTGAAGGTACCACGTTCATCTGTACAAACAATAGTACGCAAGTATAAACACCATGGGGCCACGCAGCCATCATACCGCTCAGGAAGGAGACGCGTTCTGTCTCCTAGACATGAACGTACTTTGGTGCGAAAAGTGCAAATCAATCCCAGAACAACAGCAAAGGACCTTGTGAAGATGTTGGAGGAAACAGGTACAAAGGTATCTATATCCACTGTAAAATGAGTCCTATATCGACATAACCTGAAAGGCCGCTCAGCAAGGAAGAAGCCACTGCTCCAAAACCGGCATAAAAAAGCCAGACTACGGTTTGCAACTGCACATGGGGACAAAGATCGTACTTTTTGGAGAAATGCCCTCTGGTCTGATGGAACAAAAATAAAACTGTTTGGCCATAATGACCATCGTTATGTTTGTAGGAAAAAGGGGGAGGCTTGCAAGCCGAAGAACACCATCCCAACCGTGAAGCACGGGGGTGGCAGCATCATGTTGATGGGGTGCTTTGCTGCAGGAGGGACTGGTGCACTTCACAAAATAGATGGCATCATGATGAGGAAAGTTATGTGGATATATTGAAGCAACATCTCAAGACATCAGTCAGGAAGTTAAAGCTTGGCCGCAAATGGGTTTTCCAAATGGACAATGACCCCAAGCATACTTCCAAAATTGTGGCAAAATGGCTTAAGGACAACAAAGTCAAGGTATTGGAGTGGCCATCACAAAGCCCTGACCGCAAACCTACAGAAAATTTGTAGGTCGAACTGAAAAAGTGTGTGCAAGCAAGGAGACCTACAAACCTGACTCAGTTACACGAGCTGTGTCAGGAGGAATGGGCCAAAGTTCACCCAACTTATTGTGGGAAGCTTGTGGAAGGCTACCCAAAACTTTTGACCCAAGTTAAACAATTTAAAGGCAATGCTACCAAATACTAATTGAGTGTATGTAAACTTCTGACCCACTGGGAATGTGATGAAAGAAATAAAAGCTGAAATAAATAATTTTCTCTACTATTATTCTGACATGTCACATTCTTAAAATAAAGTGGTGATCCTAACTGACCTAAGACAGGGATTTTTTACTCTGATTATATGTCAGGAATTGTAAAAAACTGAGTTTAAATGTATTTGGCTAAGGTGTAAGTAAACTTCCCGACTTCAACTGTAAGTGTGCTTACAGTATGCAGTTTGACATGTATTAAGTCATGTTGAAATATAAAACAAAATGTTTTGCATGTGTTCCTTTCTTGTTTGAGTACACACAAACAATATACAGTATAACAAATCTTAGTCTTTACACTGAAATAGGTTCTGATAGTAGTGTTTTGAATTTGTCACATTGGTGTGATCTCGGTTGTCACTAAGTTTGATTAGTGCGTGTGTCTCATTTGTAGGCAGAGTTTAATTTTGAGCAGGGAGTACATGATTTTGATTGCTGTGTTTAATTTTGCAAGATGTCTGAGGTTTGGGGAAATTGTCTAACTGTTTTGTGCTTAGAGTTTTGAGTACATGAGATGTGGTTTCAGCAAATGTGTGTTAACAACTGGGAAAAACGCTAAACATCATCTTCTACTCTTTGTTTTTGGCTATTCATGCATATGCAATGCCCAAGAGGAATTCTATAATTTAAACTGTTCTGTGCTGATATATTCTTAGTCATGGAGGAGCTATGGAGCCGAAAGAAGAGGAACTGACCTTTATGGCCACTTGCATGGCTGTGTACTCTCCATTCATCCCCAGAA